>NW_026946378.1:0-600000 GCF_033847375.1 Trichoderma aggressivum f. europaeum
TTGCCGGGCTTGGAAGCTGTTGAACTGGAAAGCTGTTGCCGGCCCTGATAGCTTGCCGGGCTTGATAGCTGCTTTTGATAGAAGGCTGTTGAATTGGAAAGCTGCTACCGGCCCTGATAGCTGCTGCTGACTAGATAGCTGTTGGGTTGAAAAGCTGCTATTGACGAAAGGTCTTGGGTTGAAAAAGCTGTATCTGGCAAGGTAATCTAGTCTAGAAGGAACGCTGTTTAAGCAAAAAATCTAATAGCTTGAAAACAGCTGTATATCTCTGTTATCGGCCTTTCGAGCGCGAACAAGCTGTCACGGTGCGAAAATCATGCACTAGCACTGTCCACAAACCACCCTCCCGCGCGTAGGTACCTACCTGTAGGTTAGTACCTATAGGTACCTACTAAGGTACTAAGTACTAAGGTATCTACCATCGGGCGCCGGGGGGGTTTTGGGTAAGGGTTTGCACTGTGAAAAGCGTCTGGTAAGGGCTCTGGTAATAGTTTTTGTACTTCCGTAATAGTTTTCTACCCTAACTTTATTGCTTATAACAATTACTAGCCTAAAAAGGCTGACTAGACCACTGACTAAAAACCACCCCCGGGCTCCTAGGTAGGTATAGGCTTCAGTTCGCTGCTGCCCTTGGTCCCACAGTCCCACATTTTAAACTCCCTCGCTCCTGCCGCGTGAGTCAGCTCCGGGATTTTCCCAAAACTCTATTTCATCCATCTGCCCAGGTGCTCTTTCCCGCAAATCTACATAAACTGGCACCTGCCCTCTCCCTAACCCCTCCACTTCTCCGACATCCTCAAACATCACAAATACTCACCGCCCTATCCATTTAATAGCCGGCCGACTCATTGCCGGGCTGTTGATTTTGATTTTCTTCTTCTTTTCTTCTGCAAGTTATCAATCTAGGCAACGGCTTATCAATACGTCATCATCCATCATCCCTGCCTGCGCGCACCATGTCTTCGACATTTTCATTCCTTCACCTCCCACCGGAGGTTCGGAATAGGATCTATGCGCATTATGTCACTGTCAAGGGGGGCTATGTCTTCAACTTTGAGTCGGGCAAACTGGTGGCTGCTGGTAGCGAGGGGGACACGCAACCAATCGACCAGGCCTTGAAATTCACATGCAGGCAAGTCGCGGAAGAAATGAGAGGATTGGATCTCGCATTAAATCTCATTACTTTTTCGACTGGCTACTCTGACGAGTGGCGTGCCAGCGCAGCTGCGTTCCATTTTTGTCATGCTTGGAATGACTACAAGCTCCTCACTTGGCTTTTTCTCCCGGAGGATATAGAGGGAGGAGGTGAGGGGCAGGAAGGGAGTGACTCCAGTGCAGGGGATCAACCCAATATCGTCGGCGAAGAGCTTGGAGAGAGCGAGAGCGAGAGTGAAGAGGAAGATGAAGACGAGAATGAGGACGGCGACGACAGTGATAGTGAGGGCGACAGTCAAGGTATGGTAGTACCATCCTTTTCAAGAACAATAGCCGAGCAGGTGGCACAACGATATCCAAAATTCGAACCGGTTCTTCAAGCAATTCTACAAGGCATGGATCCTTCCGAGGTTACGAGCTACTATGGTATAGTACCCTCGTACAGGCGGCAGGCGGTCATGTACACGCTTGAACTGGCTATCAGGCAAGGAACCATTCCAAAGGACTGGCTTGGAAACCGACATAATGATCCTGTCGAACTTCTGGCTCTTTTTGAGGAGTTTCCCCCGTGGAGCTGTTGTCTTACCGAAGATGAGATTCACGAAATGAGTTCTCCGCCTGTTGCCAGGAAGCAATTTTGCTGCTACTGGAAAGAACCTCATATTGAACAAAATGGACAACGCCAATACACCCAGGGCAAGTATCGGTTTTCGGCGGCAGCGGTAGCCACACGATTTCTTTCCAGGATGCCCAAATCCCTACGGCTTTGTCTACGGAACATTCGTCTGCGCGAGGATGCAGTGAGCGTGGCTAATCCCGAATGCCATGCCCAAGGTCTTATCGAATTCTGTGTTGAAAACCCCAAACTACACATCGAGCGCCGCCTTGATTTATGGAGAAATGTTTTCCAGTCCCCATCCATGGCGATGGATATATTGGTCTTCATCTTCGAAAACCAATGGGAATGGAGCAATCCCGATGATACCGGCAGAGGTCGAGGATTATGCTCTTACTCTCTCACGGAGAGCGTCGCTCTCTGGATTACAGAAGCATTGGCCCTTGTTGGCCTTGGTATGCCTAAGAAATCCTTTACCTTGATTCTTGATGCGGGAGAAGCGCAAAAAGAATGCGCCGAGATCTTTCAAACAATTGTCCAGCGCGATGCTGCTTGGCAAACGGCGTGGGAAATGATAGCATCTGAGAGCTATCCGGAAGAAACATTCTTCACTAAGAGATTACATCGTTGTTGTAAGCATCCTGATATTGTATGTCAATGATTGGTCTTCTAATTCGCCTTTAAATAGACCGGTTCGATGGGTTCCCAGAGGCAATTAAAGATATGATCAACAATCCATCTGGGTTTGTTCAATGCACGTTTGACATTGGCGCAGACCTCTGGGATGCTCATACGGAATTTCAAAAATATCGTCACCTTCCGCTTGAAGAATCCATCGCTCTCCCCATCGAGAAGGGAATATACATCCAGCCGCCCCCACCGCTCCCAGGCTGGAGTGCTCTCCTCGCAGAAAACATATTGCCAGAGTTCTTTACTAATCAAGAATTAAGGCGAATTGACCTGAGTGATCGATGGTGGATCGAAGAGGAGAAGACCGCGAGTAATGAGGAGTACGAAGAATTCATGGCAGGCAGACGTGAGGCGGAAACAGAGATAGAGGATCTTAAGGCAAAGAGAGCAAAGCTGTCGGTGGAAAGGCTCGCTCATGGTTTTGAGTTTTTCGGTGTGTAGGTGTCCTCACAGTACAATGATTTGCATTTGTTAGCTTTGCAGACGTGTTGACTAAATGAATACGAACAGTGAGGTATTACGTAGTCATAAACTATAAACATATAGAGCAATGCTATTTTCGCTGTAGAATATCCTGATTTTTATCGTTGTGCTCCATACTATAGGTTAAATTTACCCGCTTGATAACTTTCTTAGCCTTAGCCTCGGTCTCTTACGGCGCGGCTGCAGCAATCGCTGTGAGCATCGCTGTAGAGGAAGTCTTTGCTGATCCTCGCGATAGCCCTCTTGTAGTCCTTGGAGCCCGTGAATATGTGTGTAATTGGTAGCTTTTGATTGATTGTAACAACTGCTGTGTGAGCTTTTAACTGTACAATTTTATACTTTTGTGGTGTGTTATAAACTATATGACACGCTAGGGCGTTACAATGCAATTCAGTCTAAATTGATGGAATTGGTGGTGTGTGTACATTACGTGTAGTATGGGCATGTGCTAATACGGTGAGAATGAGAATATTTCACAGTGAAAATAGTCTTACTCGGAATATAGTTTGGTGTGTGAATCTAGGTCCAACCCTTGCTTTGCGAAGGCTCCTTGCAACATATGTCCAAGTTCTCTTCAGACAGACCTAAAGTTTTGTTCCATTCAGATGCATGTCCTGAAGAGTAGCCAAAGACTTTGTCCAAGTAAAGTGGCGCTGTGACAGATTCCGGATATCCAAGATCCCAGCTTCCCTCTTTTATATGCGCCTTGCCAGCGGCAATCAACTCCTTAGTGCTTCCTTCAGTTTTCTCAACCTTTTTTTTAGCTGAACTTTTGGCTCGTCAAAGTGAAAGCCCATCAGGCCATAACCATGACCAAAAAGCTTGGAAATCACATGTCAGATTAAACCTCTTCGTGTTAAATGTAGACACTTGCATAATCAAAAAAGGCTCCGACGCTGATGGCAGTCCAAGAAAGGCCCTGCGACTCTTTTGTCTTCATATACTCGACAACCTTCTGTTTCTAGACCGCAAACGGAGCAATATTCTCGAGATCAGGCAGCGAGGCATCGCCACCATATTTAGTTGGCAGGAAGCGTTTCCTCAACCGCGGCATCGATCATAGTGAATTGATCAGGGACGTCGAAAGTTGCGACAGCAGAGACGACGGCATAAATACCATGAAAAGCCGTCACAAGAGATGAATGACTAAGATCTGTCCGGTGGACAGGAATATCGGTTAGATAGGTAGCCTTGGAAGCCCCACGAGGCAAGGATCGAAACATTGAAGCCTGCATTGCGAAGTTTGGCAAGCAAAGTAGGGCCAATGGTACCACCGGCCTGCGATGCATCGGCAAATATATCGAAAATAGGTAGAGATATTGCACTGCCATACCCTGACTATAATGACGTTTTGGATTACATCTGCCATGTCTAAAGTTGTCCTTGCAATATACCTGATATAATATAGTGGGATGCTTATAGAAAAAGGTAAATTTATCTTGAAATATAAACTGCGTAGTCGTTCTGTGGAATTGAACATATATTTGCGGTTACGGAGTTGAGTCCTGATATAGGCTTGCCTAAACTAGAGGTTTGGAATCTTAATTACTAGGTCGTATTGTATAATGCTATGCGGTCAACTCACAATGTGTAATGTGTCCAATGTTGTAAAGTAGCTCTAGGTACGGAGTATTTGATTATTATTTGCGCTGGAGAAACCGATCTAGATTCTAAGTAGAAGATCGTAGAGACTACTAATCAAGATTAAACGCTGCGCAATCTATACCAGATAGAGGTTTGCCTAATAAAGTAAAGATTTGGAATCTTTATAGGCTCAGAGGCAATTTGGGGAATTTGTCAAGCCTCGACTCAATGTCGGGTTTCACGTCAAAGGTATCTTTATAGGCGCGCCGGTCGGAGCTAATATAAGTTATGGAGTTTGCCCACAGAAAGCCAGGAGGCAAAGGTCAAGAAACGGACAATATTGACATTCAATTGGGGTGGCACAGTTATGAGAATCTACCCAATATGACTGGTTCGCCTTGTCGCGAAAATCATCACGGCACTACAGTGAATACTAGGTAGTATTATTACCGGAACCAATCAATTCAGTAGCCAAAGATTAGGGAAAGTCTCTCTGTATCGCACCCAAGGCCACATTTCATCGCGCCGCAGTTACAGGCAAAATAACAACAGTGCCAAAAGCTATCTGCTGTTTAGCTGGCTGAGAAGGGAAGCGGCGGCGTTATGCTCCGCGAGGTTCAGAGAAGCAACCCATGCGAGAGAGACGCAGTCCTCGGCGCATGGCGATGATGGTTGCCAAGAGAGAGGTACCCATCACTCGCTGCGGCTGTACACGTGTTTGTAGGTACCTCAGACTTGACCAATGCTGACGCTCCTCTCCGGCTGTGGCCAAGGTCAGCAAGCGGCTTTGATCGAAAGTGAATTGATGCCCTTGATGAGACGATTGGAGGTGGAGAGATTGTTGTCGGAGGTCTCATGGCACCGAGCACGAAGACGCTGTGAGGGCATCAAAAGAGGAAGACTCTTGTCTTGTATCATCTTCTGTCTCTAATTTCTTGCACGTCTGCCGTCAAAACTGTTGTCTCAGGACGCGCGTATTTATTTATATAAACCACGCTAGCTGGGGTCACAGAGATTGTGTAGGTAGGCTCGTACGTAAGACTCTCTCCTGGGGGGTACAACCACCACTAGAATCAACTAGCCAGCAAGAAACCACTTGAGATGTAATGATACCATGGGTGGCGGTAACCTCATCATCACATGAGCTTGGACTTTGATAAGAACAACCTCTCCGCCAGGGACGACAATCATTAACAATGCCCAGCAAAATGATGATGATGGCTTCCTCTCTGCCAGCTAGCCATTGTGCGTCCAGAAATGGCCGCGTTGAATCCCCCCCTCCGCTCGACGCGACTCTTGGTGAACTACAATCAGGCCTCAATGCCGGGCATTTCACCAGCGTGGACTTGATCCGGGCCACTACCCAAGGATGATCTGCGTATGGCGGGCAGTGTATCGGCGCGTGATTCCCTGAGATGAATCCCGATGGTTCGTCGTCTGGCAGCGGAACCGCGGCCTCGGTTGGTTTGGCCTGGGCGGCTTTGGGCGCTGATACGACTGGTTCCATTGCGGATCCGTCGAGCAAGCATAACTTGGTCGGTATCAAGCCCGCCATGGGGCTGACGTCCAGGTATCTCGTCGTTCCCATCTCGGAGCATCAGGATACCGTTGGACCAATGGCGCGAACTGTCAAGGATGCCGCATACCTGTTATCGGCCGTTGCCGGATCAGACAAGAACGACAATTACACGTATGCATCGCCGTTTGGAGAGAAACCCCCAGACTACGCCGCCGCTTGTAAGGGCAAGGGCCTGCATGGGACGCGGATTGGTGTTCCTTGACACATGCTGGAGTTGGGGTCAGACAAGCCCACGGAACACACGATTGAGGCTTTCAACTCTGCGCTGGACGTATTGAGAGAGCAGGGCGCCGAAGTTGTGGACGACATCTTCTTGACCGGCGCAGCGGACATGGCCAGCAGGAAATATAGCCCGTTTGTCACGGGTCCAGACATGATGGCCGACATACCTCGATACTTTTCGCAGCTCAAGACAAACCCCAACAACATCACGACAATGATTCGGCTGCGCGAGTTTATCCAGAGAGACGTCCGCGAAGAGTATCCCGAAAAGGGCACCCAGGCTTGGGACAGAGGCATCAGCAGAGGTTACGACAACACTTCGCCAATGTGGTGGGAGAATCATAGCGCCCAGGCAGAGCTCGCTGGCCCTCGAGGAATTGCCGGCGCGCTCAAGGAACACTCTCGATGCCATGGTCCTCCCCACGGAGTATCTGAGCATGCTTGCAGCTCCTTTAGGCAACCAGTCCCCGTAGGACGGACGCCCGACGACGCGCCGTTGGTGAGGAATGAGTTTGGAACACTGAATCTCAAGGGTCCGAACTAGCCGTTTGGGTTGGGATTTACCGGCGCGCGGTTCGGCGAAGAGGTGCTCGTTGAGATTGCGTACGCGTTTGAGCAGGCGACGATGTTGCGCAAGACGATTGTTGCTTGTATCCAGCCAGAGACGGAGCTCAAGGACGTGGTGGGAAAGACGGCGCAAACGAATGGGAACTTGGAGTTGTAGATGTAAGAGGAGCACGATAGAAAGGTCGGATTCCTTATTTATTGTAATGAGTTGAATACTTTATCGAGAGCCTATTAGTTGTTAGGGTTTAGATAACTGACATGAGCGCCACCCTCATGCTGGTGCCCGCTTGTGCTGGGAGCGGTAAAAGTGGCCGTCACAAATTGCATCTCGCACAAGACAGATTCAATGCGGTTGAAGCACTCACCTTTGAAGTTTGGTGACCTACATATGTACTCTTCAGCTTCGATTCCAGATAAGTATTCTCGTCAAACTAGCCGTTGATGAGATGCAAAACCTCCTCTGGCAAGCAAGTTATATGGCGTCTGCACATGCGGGCTATCGTCACACATTGAGCCCGAAAGAGCAGCCGCTGTTGGCCCTCCAGCTGCCCTCGTCTTGACTGTTGCGGCTCTGCTCTGCTCTGCTCTGCTCTACTAACAGAGCCTAATAATGCATCGCCAGCTCACTAGCCGCCCGGATTTAAGCTGGAGCTGCCTTGGGTTGCCTCGCTGCACCGGATTGAGGCGCTTCGAGGCTGCCAAGGCGTTGTTAAAGACACTACTGTATGCTTGACGCCATGGGGATGCCAACACGGCACGAAGTCCTAGGCTTTTCTTTTCTTCCGTGTGTGAGCAATTCCAAGACGGTTCTCAACTACATGTACCTTAGGTAGTTTGGCGAATCTTCTGGCGCCGGCCCGTCCCGGCATACTCCACCTCTCGTCAGTAAGACTGGTACTGTATGTATATGGACCTTGTAATAAGGCGAAACTGGACTGCATGTACATGTATTCAGCCGCACGCCGCGGACCACTCAGGGCAACGAGCCTCGTGTGTTGAAGCACACCCTCTAATACGCGTGAGCGGTTAACTGCGAGGCTGGCCACTCATCCGTCGACATGAAACACCGAGATTCAAGATGCAGAACGCTAACCCGGAAATGATCACAACTCCTACACCCATCTGCAATCCTGTAGCTGACATAAGGGCGCCTAGAGCCTCGTCTGTTAAACCCCTCTCCTTCCGTGTGTTCCATGTCCTTCCTGCCTTGATTTCGTTGTAAAGGACTCTCTAATTACGTGTTGTCGTCTCGCTCCCGCCATCCCCCCATAGTCTGGCTGAATATTGCGGGTTAGTGAATGGAGAGTCTCTATTCACTAGCCAACAGTCAGGTGCTAGAGAGTCAAGAAACGAGCCTTCTAATCAAAAGGTACGATCATCTGCGGATAAGCAATTATAAACGTCTGACACAACATGTAGAAAAGAATACCCTTTCCGACATTAATCCTGCCCGCCGTGACAGACCAACAGCATGCCGGCTGAATCGAAACGTCGCGATGTCTTTAAGCCCGCGTTTGCAACGGTTCAAGACACATCTGCACAATATGGGCGGGATATAGAAGATCTGGACAATCTTCCCGACGAATTTATACAAGTCAATCAGTGCTTCCCAGTTACGGGGGAGACTCTCAGCTATGCCCGCAAAAACACCGCCTGGGATGAATCTTCTACGGGGGTTGTCCAGCCTTTAGCTACTAGTCTCGAAAAGAAGGCAAAAATGTTGCAAAAAATATTCAGTCAAGTTGGCAAGGAGATGGAGAATGACTCAAACGATGGATCCGTCTTGGACTGCTATCGCGACACTCTGCTCAAGATGGGAAAATCGTACCGTGTCGAGGTCGTCATGCTCGGCCTCCTACAGGACCTGGACACGTTGTTTACCAGAGACTTGCTCAAAGCTGAAGATTACATGAAGTTTGACGAGCTAAAAGAGGCTATTGACACAATGTCGCAGGTGGAATCGTCCGTCTCAGATGATGAGTTCAAGACCTCGGGAGCCAACTTCACGCAGAATGTTGCCTCTGGAGGAACGGGCAATCAGTCTTACTATGGTGGTCGGGGGCATCACGTCTTTAATGGCAACGGCGCTATTACTAATTACCACGCAACAAACATAAGCTTCGGTACGGGGCCATAGATATAATATCCAAATTCCATTCTCAATCAAGCTGACCCTTTTCGTGTATAAGTGTCCCCTTATCCCGAAGGTCAAAGCGGTCATGATTCATGTCATGCGGATGCGAATAACACCGTAGGAAGTGATCAGCTACAGCGCCGATCCGCTAGCCAGGCGCAAGCTGGAGGTCGCCCGCGTAGCCGTGAAGATTTCCAAATCGCCATCATCTGTGCGCTGCCACTCGAGTACGACGTCGTTTCTTTACTTTTCGACAAGTTCTGGGACGATGATGAGTCGTACGGCCGCGCCCGCGGAGACATGAACTCTTACACAAACGGCCGCATGGGTCAGTACGACGTTGTGCTGGCACTTCTTCCCAACATGGGCACAGTTGCTGCGGCTGGAGCAGCAGCAAGCTTTCGGTCTAGTTATCCAAACTTGCAGCTTGCATTCTTAGTTGGGATCTGTGGTGGCGTGCCAAGAAGTGGTGAGAATGAAATTCACCTAGGCGATGTCATTATCAGCAAATCTGCCGTTCAGTATGACCTGGGCAAGCAATATCACAAGGCGTTTGTGATTAAAGATACCGTTGATGACAGCCTCGGTCGGCCGAATAAGAACATTCGCAGTTTAGTCGCAAGTTTCGAGACGGAGCATATAAGAGACCAGCTACAACAAAAAGCGTGCTTGTATCTAAAAGATTTACAGAGTGCAGCCGCAAAGAAGCGACGACCACAGAATTATCAGTATCCTGGGATAAACAACGACAAGCTTTTCTTTACCGCATATCGACACAAGCATCGAGGCCCACGACCATGCATCTTCTGTGACAGTCAGACTGATTCCTTTTGTGAGCAGGCTGCCAAGGCGTCTTGCATTGACCTTGGCTGCGACCAGACACAACTAGTGAAGAGAACGGACCTAGAGGTGAGAGGTTTGACTGGAGAACCAGAAATATTCGTTGGGCGAATAGCCTCTGGGAACTCGGTGATGAAATCTGGTGAGCACAGAGACAAGATTGCCGAGGAACAAAAGGTAATTGCGCTTGAGATGGAGGGGGCGGGTGTCTGGGATGAGATTCCTTGCATTATCGTCAAGGGTGTGTGTGATTACGCCGATAGCCACAAGAATGACTTGTGGCAACGGTATGCTGCTGCTACGGCTGCTTCTGTTATGAAGGCTGTGCTTGGGCGATACATTATTACAGATAGATGAAAATCCAATGTTACTCTTTCTGGTGTTAGGAGGACCTATTCGATCTTCTTGCGAGAATCTGTAATTGCAACTGTGTAGGGGTTTCGTTTAGCGAAGAATGGATGGCTCCATACGCGCATGCTGTAGATATAGAGTGTGCACAGCTACATATGGTTCGTAGCAAATAGAAGAGGCTTTCA
This sequence comes from Trichoderma aggressivum f. europaeum, assembly GCF_033847375.1. NCBI lineage: Eukaryota > Fungi > Ascomycota > Sordariomycetes > Hypocreales > Hypocreaceae > Trichoderma > Trichoderma aggressivum. The sequence goes on from NW_026946378.1 coordinate 10,407, forward strand.
TCATCAGAGAATGCAATAGTCCTTGCGCAATTCTCCTACAGCATACGGTCTATATAACGAAGAAGAGCCTCATCACTGCGGCTAAAGAAGATATTGTGTGTTTGGACGTTCCTCAACCTGATGCTCCTGTCGGGCATCTATTGGGCTCCAAAGATCTGGGCTGTATCGTCCTTCCACCAACCATCTGACCCGAGAGAAAGGCAGCGGTCCTACGTATCTACATGTACACATACTATCCAACCACATTGGTCATTGGAGAGGACTCTTCCTCTGTGTACAGGTAGCTCCACTCTTCACACTCCTCCAACCACACGAACGCAACCTGGAAGCAAGGGTACCTGCACGTGAACGCCGTTGGGTTTGGTATTGGAGCCTCATCTGGCATAATTCCTCTCCATCTCTCATACCGCATTTGCATTGTCCTTTTCCTTCGCCAAAATATGGGTTTATGGCATGTTTGCTAGACTACACGTATCTTAATTTCCTGCCACGATCCATATTGCTCTACCTGCGACAAGACCATCTCGCCTTACAGTATATTCTTCACGTTCAAGCGGTAGCATAGAGGCCCAGAACTCGAGCCAGGGAATACCCCGTCTCTCTTGGGTGGCGTCAGCCGTGGCTCTTACGAAGACCAGAATGGAACGCGGCAATGAAAATGACCTTGTTCAACACATCACCTCGAATGGAACCGGCCATCAGAATTACTATGGTGGGCGAAGCCACCAAATTATGGTAGGCAGTGGTACCATACATAATTATAACTCAGCATATTTCAACAATGGTAGGGACCCGCCAAATCATTGAAGGGTCACACCACTGACCAAGTTTACCAATACAGAAAACTCTCGAGAGAAAATACTACAGTCACTTTATACATCGCCATACCTACAGAGAAAAAATCGCAATCCCGACCGTGTTCCAGGAACATGTGAATGGTTTATGAACCATCGCGACTTTCACCACTGGCGAGACAACACATCTTCCTCTATGCTCTGGGTATCTGCAAACCCCGGATGTGGGAAGTCCGTCTTGGCTAAATATCTGATCGAGGAGCTTGAAAGCACAGAACAAAGAATGACTTGCTATTTTTTCTTCAAGGACGATTTTGAAGATCAGAGGAGCGCCAGAGGTGCTCTTAGCTGCATATTGCATCAACTTTTTATACAAAGAGAGAATCTTCTATCTGCCGAGGTCATAAAGCGATTTAAGTCTTACAAAGCACCTCTTGCCAATTCATATTATGAACTCTGGGAGCTCTGGGACATCTTAACTATGACTGCGCGGGGGGAAACGGCAGGCGAGATTATCTGCATCCTCGATGCATTCGATGAATGTGCAAGTCAAGAACGGCAAGACCTTGCAAAAATTCTGCGCGAATTTTATCGCCTCCGCGATGATACTAAAGGCACTATCAATTTAAAGTTCCTTATCACCAGTCGTCCCTATGATACGATCCGACGAGATTTGGTCAGGCCTTTCGATATTCAAGAATGCCCTGTAATTCACTTGAAAGGCGATGGCGATGCCGAAGTGGAGAAAATTGCTGGCGAGATCAGCCTCTATATCAAAGACAGAGTCTCTCGCATTCGAGCAAATCTTGGTCTTACGCGAAAAGAGGAGGAAATCCTTCTGGAAGAACTTGGAGCTATCCATAATCAGACATACTTGTGGGTTTTTCTCACTCTTGAATGGATTGAAACCGAAATAAACAACAAGATCAATGAAGTCGAGATACGCAAAGTCACTTCTACCCTTCCGCGGACAGTTGACGAGGCTTACGACAAGATTTTATCTAAGAGCACAGATGTGGAAGAAACCAAGAAACTACTACATATTGTAGTAGCGGCTGAGCGGCCCTTGACCCTCGCGGAGATGGAGCTGGCACTAGTAATTCGACCGCATCATCGGTTTTACAAAGACTTGGCTCTTAGACCCAGCGATCGCGTCGGCAAGTACATCAGAGACCTCTGTGGTCTCTTCATAAATATTACAGATGAGAAAATTTATCTTTTACATCAGACGGCGAAAGAATTTTTAGTGTCCAACAACAATGCGAACAGCCAAGAATACAGCCCCGCACAACCAGAAGAGGTTCTTCGAAAAGGTCGCACCAGGAGTCTTACTTGGAAATTCTCACTTATACCATCGGAATCTCATCGCATTCTTTGCAAGATTTGTATTTGGCATTTGCTCTTTACAGAGTTTGAAACTCGGCCGCCTTCAGGGGCAGCAGATGTTCCCAAATATCTTTGCGATCATATATTCTTTGGATACTCGGCAAAAAACTGGGCTTCACATATCCGACAGTCAAATATCACAGGAAATGAAATTCTAGAGCAATTACAGCGACTTTGCAATGCTACATCCCATCATTGCCCGGCTTGGTTCACAATATATTGGACAGACATATACACGGACTTTCCTTTACAGTTCACAACACTTATGATTGCCTCATACTTTGGAATTGAAATTATCGTAACCTTACAGATCGAATCAGAAAACGTTGAAATAGATTCTGTCGACGGATCATATTATCGTACGGCGCTCTCTTTTGCATCGGAGAACGGATTTGATAGTGTTGTACGGTTACTAATTAAAGGCCCCAAATTTTATGGGAAAAGGGCCGTCAAAAACGCGATCCGTCTATCCTTCGCGAGAGGCGCAGATGTCAACCAAACAGACAGGGATGGCCGAACAGCGTTATTTTATGCTGTATGGAATGGGCATCTGACTATTGTCAAGAGGCTACTTAAAGCAAGAGCCCGTGTGGACATGGTGGATACAATTGGAGGAACGCCAATATCTTACGCTCTTTGCTATAGACAAGAGGACATAGCAACCAAATTAATGAGGGGGGCACAGCTAGTTCGGTAGATGAGATTCGCCGCAAACTGCTTTTGTCTGCCGTGAAGCGTCGCCACGACCCCGTTGTCAAGCGACTGCTCGACAGTGGGGCTGATCCAAGAGTGACGGATGACGGAGGCATCAGTCTCGTCGCTTTGGCCACCAAACGGGAGAGACCGAATATTATCGAGTTACTGATAGAGAGGGGAGCTGACGCCAACAAGTGCGATTATAAAGGTACTACCCCGTTACTGTTGGCCATTGACCAGGGGAATACGAACACTATCAAGTTATTGATTACGAAGGGAGTTGACATCAACAAGGGAGATAATAACAAAACCACCCCATTATTATTGGCCACAAAATCAAGGGAAATCGATATTATCGAGTTACTAATAGAGAAAGGAGCTGACGTAAACAAAAGCGATTATCTTAAAAAAACCCCATTAATAGCAGCTGCTGAAAGGAAGGAAATAAATATTACTAAGTTACTAATAGAGAAAGGAGCTGATATAAATAAAAGCGATCATAATGGAAAACCCCCATTAATATCAGCTGCCGAAGGGAGGGAAACAAACATTGTTGAGTTACTGGTAGAGAGGGGAGCCGACGTGAATAAGGGCGATCGGGATGGCAAACCCCCTTTAATGTTCGCTATGGAAAGATGCGATGATCCAATGATTCCCCGGCTGGTTGAGATGCTGCTGAAAGGTGGAGCGAGAGTGGATTACACTTGTACGGTGAGCAATATACACCACTCCAACTAATCGTATTCGATAGCTGACATGCCACTATTTGATATGCAGAACGTATACCTGCCGGGTGGTACTTTCAATGGCGATGGGAACGAGGTAAGCATACAACATCTCTTTACGTTCGGTATTCAAGTATTACAACATTGAAGTTGATTACTTGCTATTGTAACAAGTAGAGGTATCCTACTATCATTGATATCGCTACAGCTACAATTGATAAAGCTAACATTGAGATTATAGCCTGTAAGCGAATTCAGTCAAGCTAACTATATTGTTGATATCTACATTAGATATGCTGATCTTCACGAATCGGATAGATTGTGAGTAAATGTTATTGGGAAAAAATCGCGATAGAGTTACTAACTCTACGTATAAGACACCATTGTTATACGCGATTGACTGGGCCTTTGTCGAACTAGTAGACCTACTGCTCAGATACGGTGCTGATCCTGAATTTGTAGGTGGCTGCAAGTTCACACCACTGGAAGCTGCCAAGATTAAGAGAGAAAATGAAAATGCAGAGCTTAAGCGCCTGGAAGAAAAAAGGAGGAGCGCATTGGAAATTGACAGCAGGGAGGGATTGCATGAAAACAGATTCAATGCCGGCATGATTCGTCTCCAACTTGCGTTCATCAACAGAAACAATGCAATCATTCAGATGTTGGAAGATGCTAACAGAGCAAGATAGATTGTTGATTATATGTTATCTTACAACGAGCCCTTGAGAAGATGAGGTATGGGAAGCCCCTTTGAGTGCCGCAGTGAGATTGCCAAGCCGCCATCGAGATATGAAGGTTACAGATATCGCATTGTGTCAATCGCTTCTGATAAGACACCTCGGAAGCCTGGGACACGTAACGCATTTGGAGCGCTGATCATAACTAAAACCGGCGTTGATATCGTCAGAGATGGGGTGGATACTAGGCTATCTTATAGTTAATCTGATGAGCACAGGCTCTTTTCACATGGACGAGTTGTGCTGCGGATGAAAACGAGAAGCGTCGAGCATTTACCATTAGGTCTGTTAGCTTGTCTACCTGAGCCACAAATCTTCGATATAAGGCTCTAGAACCTCAATTCATGGGCAGTGCCCCTGAATAAAAATCTTCAACTACTGAAGGGTGAAGTGTCACATGAGGCCATCAGGCACTGAGTAAATCATGCAGCAACAGTAGAGCAACTACTTCTCCAAGTAGTCGAGGGCCACATAAGTATTCTCCATGCATACTATCTAAAATGTTTATGCTTCTCGTCTAGATTAATCTCTACAATCATGATGACGACCCAAAAGATTGCATTCAGAGGAAAATTGGCTTTAATGGTAAGGTGACGGCATGAAAGTAAAAAGAGCATATAGGTACAAGCAGAAGCAGAAAACCCGAGGCTGGGAAAATTATAAACGCCCACGCGCTAAAACATACGCCTGTTCTTTAATAAAGTATCTGCTACTCTGTCCATTATCTTGTAGTAACTGCTATTATAGTTATACAGTCAACTTTAGGTGTGGCTGAATAGGCGTTGCCTTACAAAAGTATCACTTGATGATCTAATTAGGTGCTTATACTGCTGAATGTTTGCATTTATTTATCTTCCAGTCCTGCTCTATCTGACCTCCTCTTGAGGCACTAATTTATATCAAACACAGTGCGACTTGGGCCTCTGAGCGATACTTGCACTACGCCTCGTTAGGCTGATTGCGAATAAAGCGCAAGTTAAATGCAAAGGCAGTGCAGACAAAGGCTTTTTCAAGGCGGATTTCTGTCTCGGCGCTAAGCCGCCTCACTTTGAGTGTGTTAATGTTCAGCCGCAGAGACAGGCTGCTTGAACAATGTAACTTTAACAATATCACTTTTACCTGTGCTCATCAAGTACTTGTGATTGACGTGTAGCTGTATCACAGCTACAACCAGCCATTTGCTTTTACCATGGACGACCATCTTGACTTTGAAGATGGAAACGACCTTCCACCTCCGTACTCACCAAGTGCGAATCCCACCAGCAGCGCCTCAGCCCAACACTCAGACGCAAGGCCTTCATCCATATTCTCGTCTCACGTAGCCGGCCTTCGAAGCGAAATCACCGCCTCGCAGGCTGCCCGAGCCTCGGCCAGAGATGACCGCGACAGCTACGTGCTGTCGCTCATCGTGCCATACATGGAATATTTCTTGTCCTCTATTTCAGAGATCCATCCGACGCCGAGGCTTGCGGAAGCGACGTTTGTGCCCGATGCAGCCATCGGCGAGGGCTGGAAGTTTAGCGACGAGGATGAAAGGCGTGCGGGCGAGTTTAGGACGCTGATTCGTGTTCGCGAAAATACAAAGAAAGGCGACGGCCAAACGAAAAAGAAAACAGACGGCTATGCTCTGTCGGAGGGTGGTGATGATGGGACGAGTCCGTCACTTTGGTGGGAAAACGAAGACATGGCGCGGCGGCTTGCGAAGCATCTACAACCTCAACGGCCCGCCTCTATTCCCAAAAACACGCAATCGATTAGGGATCGGTGCGCCAGTCAAGCCAACGGCAGCAAGAAATCCGGTATCTGGGGTCTGTTCAAGAAATCGGACGAACCTGTCCGGCCAGCACCCCCCGCGGCTGAGGAACCCAAAGATGACGTGGTGATGACTGCCAAAGCCGAACAAGTCACGTTTAGAAAGGAAAACGAGTTTGGGTTATGGGAGACATTGACGGGATTTGGCATTGTAGTGCGCGTGAGAATTAGAATGGCCGGGGACGTTGTGAAGAGATGAGAGTGAGGATCTTTGCCTGCAGGCCATTGAATGCGCGCGTAGTGAGTTGAAGATCTCATTCTGTTTAGGTTTAGATACTATTCGAGGCTGGATCATCTACCAAGTAAGTAGTTCAAGTGACTCATAGGTGGTGGGAACACACAGCTAGAAACAGCTTGCATCACACCAAAGCAGGACAGTCAAATGCTGGGTATTGTATTGAAGAAGCTGGAATACGCCAACCCTTGGGCATCCATAGTAGCTATTATTTTCATCCAGCGAAATATCACTTCACACCACTTTGTGGTTTTCTGCTATGTTTGGCACAAAAACCCTTGCAAACGCAGCTCAACGCTCTCTGCGTTTCAACCCAAACAGAATTGACATTGACCATTTAAGTACCTTTCCATTAGAACTACTACAGGTATTCAGCAGAGTCATTAGGCTTCACCTCAGTATTGATTTCCCAACTCCACCCGAATCAGCGTTAACGTCTTCACGTCATCACGCTCTTAGCAAACAGCTAACCTCTAAATCCATCTCTTGATCCGACAACGGGCCCATTCTTATTACTTCAACGTTTATTATTTCCACATCTGTCCAAGACCAAACTAACGCTCAACCTCGTTCTTTATGAATCAAGCTAAACACGAGATTGCTCTAACCCCGTCTCTCTTCGCCGACTTCATTTTTTGCCTTTTCTAGACTAACGTGGCCGGCTTCTCGACTCATTCGCCGCATACCCTCAGCGCACCCCACTCACTACTCTGAATTCTTGGCGACAATATCAGAACAAACGTTTTTCAACCTGTGATTTCGTGTGTCAAACATGTATGCACCTATGTTGAGTCTAATATTTAATCTAAGCATCTCTAGTCTCTCATTACTTTCCTCTTTTCTCTCTCTTTTCGTTCTGTCAATCCCTATACATCTAAGGAATAAGTGTGTCAACATGCCGCTTTCTACAGACACCCAATACGATGTTCTTGTCACGGGCTCATCTGGCCATTTGGGCCATGCCCTCATGATAACTCTGCCATCACTCGGCTTCACACCAATTGGAATCGACATTCTCGCTTCTCCAACAACTACCTGCGTCGGCTCAATAACAGACGAAGCCCTCATCACCAGCATCTTTCAAAAATACCCCATCAAGCACGTCCTCCACACGGCAACTCTCCACAAGCCTCACGTCGGATCCCACACCAAAAACGACTTTGTCCAGACAAACATTGCAGGCACTCTGCTACTTCTCGAAGAAGCAGCCAAACTCGGCGATCTAATCAAAAGCTTCGTCTTCTTCAGCACCACCAGCGCCTTTGGCTCTTCGCTCAGCCCCAAGCCAGGCTCCCCCGCAGCCTGGATCGACGAGACGGTCGTTCCCATTCCCAAAAACATCTATGGGGTGACTAAAATTGCGGCTGAAGATGTTTGCCAGCTCTTCCACAAGCAGCATAACCTTCCGATTCTGGTTCTTCGTGTGAGCCGCTTCTTTCCAGAGGAAGATGACGATGAGGATCGACGGAATGCGATGAGCGACGACAATCTCAAGGTCTTGGAGATGGCGTATCGTCGTTGTGATATCAAGGATATCGTTTCGGCAACGGTATGCGCTATGGAAAAGGCTGGACAAATTGGATGGTCCAAGTACATCATCAGTGCGCCGCCGCCATTCTCGAATGATCCAGAGACGCTGGCTGCCCTGGACAGAAACCCAGGAGAAGTGCTTGACAAAGTAGTTCCTGCAGCCGCAGAAGTGTTTCGGGAGAAAGGATGGAACTATTTAGATCGAATGGATCGTGTCTACGACTCGGGAAAAGCCGTTCGAGAACTTTGCTGGAAGCCCGAATACACGTTTGCAGGGATCATTGAGAAATTGGCTCGCGGTGAGGATTGGCGCAGCGAGTTGGTCGAGATAGTAGGAAAGAAGGGATATCACGCCGTTAGTCACGGTGTGTATACGAAATAGTTTGTAGAATCAACTTTACTCATGTAATATTATATGTTTGTTGATATGGAATAGTTGTAATGACAAGCTTGTACAAGTCTTCTAATTCAGATGTGATGCAGTAACAATCGTCGCAATGCCACCCTCGTGCTTTTCCTATTTTACACTATACAATTTACACCTATTGCAAGAACTCGTCTCTCCCTTGCTCTTTTAATACATCGTGGACTGTCTTTAATACTGTATCGTGGACTGCTACCGGCGCTGCCACAAAGCCAAAGTTGGCACTCAACTTTCTTCCAGCCGACAAGTCAATATCTTTGCCGTGCACGTCTGTAATCTTTCCACCCGTCTCTTCAAAGAGCAGCATGGCGCCTGAATGGTCCCAGGATTTCGCAAATCTGTCTCGGCGCTTGTACACCCAGACAGTCGTGTTGCCGATACCAAGAGCCATGGCGGCCCAGCGAAGCACCCAAGGAACAAGATCGCTTCTTGGAAATGCGACTCCCAGACGCTCCGCAACCACTTCATGAACGCCGTCGAGGGCTGAATCGACGAGACCAGTGCATGTGACGAAGCTTAGATCCTGTGTTGCAGTTGCAGGTTGCTTAGGCAGCTGCTTGACATGTTGAGATTCACTTTGCAAAGACCTCGCAAAGGCGCCGTGGCCCTTGATGGCATAAACGATGCAGCCCTTGCCTTCAGGATCAATATCGCTATTTCGAAGGGGGCCTTTGTGATTCAACGATAGGTTGGGACAACCAACAACACCCAGAGTCTGCTTGCCATCGACAATCAGACCGATATTGATGGCGTACAGCTCGCCCCTCAGATATGTCTTGGTGCCGTCAATCGGATCAAACACCCAAACCCTGCCAGATCCTGCCCCCCCTGGATGGCTCGTGCCCGCCTGGTCGATCAGATCGCACATCTGGTCTTTGGTCTGGGGTAGTTTGCAGGCGCCCCTCTGAGTGTCTTCGTCCTGGGCAATGGTGTTGAGAAGATCCCAGACACGACTCATTAATGCCTCGTTGGCTCGCAAATCGGCGGCGTCTTCTTCTCCTACAAAGGTATCCTCGGGAAATGCATCTTTAAAGGTGGAAATCAAGAGGGCCTGGATGGCAAAGTCTGCAATGGTGACGGGGCTAAAGTCGTCCTTTGTGATGGTTCCTTTATCCTGAGAGGAGATGATGAGCTGGCTTAATTTGGAGGCCTGGCGGAGGGCCCCAAACGCCGTTTCCAGCTCTTTTTGGAGTATTTCAGGGTGACTCATGGCGTTGAGACTGTCTCCTTGTTGGACAAAGAAGACGAAGACGATAGTTTCAAGATGGGAGCACCAAAACACCGAGTTTCATTGTTCCTTCATTTTTGGTGGAGATGGTAAGGAATGCCCCGATTGAGGCAAACCCGGATAGATGCATCATCGTGCCTTTAGCTGCCAAGCCATCGCCCTTGGGTTGGCTGGGTGGTACATTTGCACTACGGAGTTTGAATCTACGCTCTGGATCGTGAATTTACGATTGTATACGGGCCTTGGGAATGGCGCTCGCAACCTGCGGCGGCAAATAAACCTCGGGCTTCTCCTCTGCAAAGATGCCACAGCGCAAAAGTGGTGTCAAACGATGGCTCGCCTCAATCCTGCCGCCATAACAACCGCTCCCAGCCAGCAGCCATTCACGCTTCAGCCACTGATCAGGCAGATGCTCAGCACTCGCCGCTGCATATCAGGCTCCATCTTCATCGTCGAGGGCATCGACGTGATGCCGGCGCCGGCTGCGACGCCCGAGGACGACGACTCTCACGCCGTCAGGTTGGTGCTGGGGGACGGCGAGCTGTGCATCCAGGCCCTGCTGCACCCCGACATGTTTTACCTAGTGGAAAAGAGAGACGTGTTTGTCGGATGCTGCGTGCGAGTGGGGGACTTTGTTATGCGGTTCGAGGAGCCTGGCGGCGATGGGCAGAATCTCGTTGACCAAGGGGACGAAGAGGAAGATGAGAGGGAGGAGAGAGAGAAAGAGGACGAAAGGGGCATGGTGTATCTGATTGTCAACGAGCTGGAGACGGCTGGATGGAACGAGTCATATATGGCCATGTGGCGTCGGCATGAAAAGGGCAAAGACGTCGCGGGTGCTGAGGATGCTGAGGATGCTGAACAGCCAGCTGCGGTCACGGCCAAGGTGAGCACAGACGAGCAACTCGCAGCAGAGAAGCAGGGGACGGTATCGGAAGAGGCCCAGACGACGCCAAGGGCATCCGGGCCAAGGCGAGGCGTCGTCCGATTCGCAGACGTGCAAGCCTCGCCCTCAGTCCAGACTCCCACCAAGGCCAGATTCCAAGACAGAGGCAAGGCCCAGACTCGTCGACCCCTGGACGACAAGGACGGGAAGGACGACGACGAGGACGACGAGGACCTGGAGAACGCGTTCGAGGCCTTTGAAGCCCGCACGTTTCCGGCGCGGAAAACGACGCGCAAGAAGCCGGCGGCTGCATCCAACGCAAGGGAGACGGCAGCGGGCAGCGACAAGCCGCAGCAGCAGCAGCAGCAGCAGCAGCAGCAGCAACAGCAGCAGCAACAACAGCAGCAGCAGCAGCAACAGCAGCAGCAACAACAGCAGCAGCAGCAGCAGCAGCCAATTGCCTTGCCCAGGGACTGGCACGACCACCAGACGCCCCTCAAGCTGACGACGCTGCGGCTGATTCCGCATCTCCCTTATGCCCAGAACTGGTCGGTCAACGTGCTGGCGATTGTGGCCTCGCTGTCGCCCGTGGAGCCGTCGCATCTGGCGCCGGGCAAGCAGCGCACGGCACGCATCGCCGACCCGTCGACGGCCAAGCAGGTGCACCTGACGGTGTTTCTGGACCCGGACGGGTTCACGCCGCGGGTGGGCAGCGCCGTGCTGCTGGTCGGCGTCAAGAACCACCGGTTCGACGGGGGCAGCCTGAAGAAGTACGCCAGCGACGGCGACAGGCGGTGGTGGTTTGAGGACCCGTGGGACTTGTCGTGGCTGGACGTGGCAGGGATCAAGAGCTGGTGGCAGGGCGTGGAGGAGTATTACCGGACGGGTGGTTGAGCGAGCGAGCGAATCGAATCGAATCACGGCTGGAGGGGGGGAGACGTGGGGATCGTACGATTTCTTCTCTTGTCCCCTTTGCCGTTTCTTTTCGTCATTCTTCCTTTGGATTCTACTACTACTCATACTCTCTGTTACGACTAGTACTACTCACTACTAGTGCTCGGCATCTGGGCGGGACTGGCATTGTTTAATTGCCCTGGGCTGCATGTCTTGGACGATTGGGGGGAGGGCGGGAGGGCGTCTTTGCTGCATCCGAGACGGTCGAGGCTTGCACAATACCGGCATAAATTTCGAGATGGCCACTGCAGCAGCAGCACGAGTAGTTGTTTGTGTCATGACTAGCGGACAAACTACTATTGCCAACATCTCGATCAATCTAGTATTACTCGTACGTACTACTAGGGAGCAGCCGTGGCGGCAACACAAAAACCCGGGGTAACAAGTCAGATCAATACGACATGCTACATACGACAAAGACAGCTCCATCCACCCATCACCACCAGCTGGCCTAGTCAAATGCCAATAGAGGCTCCAAATATTGACACTGCTCATCACAGCCAAAAGTGAAGCCACTTCCAATCTAGGCGCGGACGATCCCGACCCCCATAAGGCAGCTGTGCCGATCGCAAGAGCACTGCACCGTACAGTACATAGCAACGAGCGAGGCAAAATCCATCCATTGGCGAGGGAACAGGCATCGTGAGAGGGAAGAGAAAGAAAAAAGCGGAGGAAGACGCAAGGGCGCGCAGCTTATCTGATCTTGGCAGGGATGCAGACCGTGGCAGTGGAACCACGTATCACGGAATGGATTTTGGGACGCTGCTTTGCTTTTGCCCTGCTTTTGCCCTGCTTTTGCTTTTGAGTTGGAGCGTCTTTCTTACAGTGCAGTGCAGTGCAGTGCATTCAGTGTAATCCATCCAATGGATATGAATTGATGTTGATGCATTCATGGATGGAATGGATCAACCCCAATGGATAGATGATTTGGCTGCTGCTGCATCTCGGGCTGTCGTTACAGGCATCTACTGCGCTGTACTTGGGGCCATTGGGCGAGGACTTGCATTAGATGGATGGATGGATGGATGGAAGGATGGAATTGTACCCCTCCTCGGGCCCTGTTCCCGCCCAAAGCCAAGCAAAAAGCCAAGTTCGGTGAGCAGATGTATGTAAAGGCTTGATCGAGCAAACTACCTAGTAGTATTAATTAATATTAATACCCAGTAGGTACCTATAGTATTAATACTACTCCTCTAAATATTGATGCTGTTACAAACTACCATCTTTTTTTGATTAATTCATCCACTCTCTCCCTCTTCTTATCTGGTCTTATCCTCTCCTCTCCTCTCCTCTTCTCATCTCATCCTCCTCTTCTCCCGTTTTGCCTCTGTTGGTTCCATTGCAGCGAATGGCACCCGCTAACGACGCATCAATCGTGCGGTACCTCACCAATACCCACACGTGACACTCTGCCGCACCGCATCAGCCTCTCGCGTCCACACACTCGCGCCGGTACTGCGCATGTACATGTACGGGTACTGCTCAGTCTCAACTTCGGCAGGCGGCTTAACGAGGCTTCTCAGCTCATCCATCCATCATTTTTCCCTTTTCCTTCCTTTTCTCATCTTCTCATTTCCTGTGTTTCTCCTCTGCCATCTTCTGTCCCGTCTTTGCGCTGACCTGTCTCAAACATTGCCTCTGCCTCTTCTTTTTGCCCAATTTCCGCGGCGGGGGATTGATTCTGTTCCCTTGCTGCTTTTTCATCTCATTTTGACTCAGCTTCCGACGCCCTGCCTTGACTGTCTCTCTCCCTCTCTCTCTGACTCTCTCTCTCGCTATTGTAACCCCGGAGTATCATGATGCAATGACCATGACTTCTCTTCCGCCTTCGCCTTCGCCTTCGTCTCCGTCCTCCTCGCCCTCTCCCTCTCCCTCTCCGTCCTCTTCGTCATCTTCCTTCTCACCCCTGGCGGAGACACAGCAGCTCAAGCTCAAGCAGCCAAAGCACCGCTTCGTAGTGCCCAGCTTCAAGCCTCGCCGCAGGAGAGAGTCGCTCGACGCCTTTCTCGACAGCCTCTCGCCCTGGGATCTGCTCTACATCCGGAACCGCTTCCGCGACGGCCACGTCAAGATGGAGGGCTTCGCCGGCTTGAGAGAGCTGCCGCCAGAGGTCTTTGCCTCCATTGTGCCTCACCTGCGGTTGCAGGACGTGCTCAACTGCTTCTTGGTCAGCAAGGACTGGCGCGAGGCCTGGACGCAGGGTGTCGTCTCCACGTTTTTGTGCCGCCGCTTCTTCCCCGGCCTCTTGGAGCTCTACGGCGGCGACGTGCCCGACCGTCACGAACTGTTTCTGGCCTCGGCCAAGCGCTACCTGCGGAAGCACTTCATCAGCCGCAGCAAGCGGTCTTTTGTCTCGTGGGATGTGGGCTGGAGCTCTGATTACTTCATCAGCAGCCAAGAGGCACCGCCGGGCCGTCAGCTCGGTGACTTGCGCAAGGTGGACTTTGGCTTCGCGCCTCTGACCATCTGCTACTCCAACGGCAAGGTGGCCTGGCAGCCGGACAACTGTCACCTCTTTGTCGACGACTTGTACACCCGCGAGAGGGCTCGCTTCAGCTTCGGCGTAGATTTCGTCTCGGGAAGGCCGCTGCAGCTCCAGGCCGTCACCGACAGCCTCGTCATCCTGGCATCAAGCTCACCTCAGTACCGGGACCGAAACGTACCGGATAACGGACAAACCATGTACGTTACAAGCACCTCTTCTCATTTTCGAGGCTCTACTTTCCTCTACTAACATTTGGCCGCTAGAACTGTGTTTCACCTGGAGAACCGGCTTTCCAAAAACGTCGTCCTCCCAGGCAAGTTTGCGCAGTGCTACGCTCAGGGTGACGTCGTGGCGTTTGTGACCAAGCAGGGACACGTTATCATATGGGGCTGGAGTGACACTGCCTACGAGCTAGAGATTGACCACGGCGAGCACTTTCATCAGCCCAACGGCTGGGAAAAGGACCTGGGAGGCGTGCCCGGCATCATGTTTCATCCAACCGACACGGACATTGTCTTTGCAGCCTGGCTGAACTCGCCTGCACCGCCTGGTAAGTACAAGACGTTGTTGGTTGGCATTTGTGTATCGAGTGTTGACCATGTGTTGTCATTGTGCAGACCCCCGCATCCACACCATCGTTGTCATCAAGTTTGACCGCGGCGTGCCAGTGGCTCGATTCGAGACTTCGCTCTCTCACCCAGAGTACCGGCGCCACCCCGACAGTCGGCACTCGTGTCCGGCCATGCGCCTGACGCTCTCATGCCATAAGATGAATGATTACGGTGGCTACGCCATTGGGATCGTCCAGTTTGTGCTCCTCAAAGAAGGTGCCCCTTGGGAAGAGGACGATAACAAGAAGAATCCCGAGTGGCTCTGCATCTGCTTCAACGTCCTCACCGAATCGTTTGCACAAAACAAGTACGAGAGTCGCCGGCGGCCGTACCCACCAACGGTGAAACACTTTGACTTGTGTGTATGGGAAGATCAGTTCATCATTGCCTGGTTCGACGAATACCTCGTCAGCAGGCACTACTCGTACGGTATGCAATGGCTGGTGCCCAGCCCCGCCAATGAGGGTGGATGTTCTCGCATTAGCGAGGTCGACGATGCGACTCGACGCCATCGATCTGATATCGCAGGTTACATGTTTGAGATTGGCTTTGCGCGGAGAATCTTTGTGGACAATGATTTCCTCCTCATCACAACCGGCCAGGGATACATGCTGCTCACGTGCAACGACGAAATCGAGCTTCCCGGTATTGTCACCACGGATGAGGACGGCGTGCCCGAGTTTTCCAAGAATCCGCCCTGGCCCATCCAGGGAGAGCGGATTGAACCGCCGAGGCTGCTCGGCTCGTGGGACACGAGAAAGGTTACAAGCCTGGAGAGGATTTCGGGCAACACCGATGAGACATGAAATGCTGCTCACAAACGAGGGGCAAATGACGACATGTAACTGAGACTATGTGGCATGATTGATTGGATTTGGCATATCTCGCACGGAGCAGGTTGGGAAAAATAACTCTTGAATCAAGCCTGGAAGCAAGGGACATTGAGTATTGCGTGCGTACGGGAGTATCATGGCGAAACGGTCATATTGGAGGATTTTCTGCGGGCATCTAAAACAAGAGAGACGCTGGGATTATTTTTTGGAGGAAAATCATGTTTCTTTTTGTTTGTTTGTTTTTATTTCTAACCGAATGTGTATTTCGTGTTTATACCATACCTTGACTCTTACATGATGTACATTTACACGCTGTTCCTAGGTTATTCTTTGATGTCGCCATAATGTTCAGGTGAGGGATCCATCGGTGCATCAATGTCCAAGCCGGTGATCATCCCCTTATCAGCTAGGGACCCGCACCCGCTGTAGCATCAGCCAGATCCGCTGGAGCAAAGCCCCTGACAGCCCAGAGGCCCCACCGCTGGGGACGCTACGGGGCCCGCGGTGAGCCACTCCAGGGCCCTTGACCCCAGACTTTCAGCACTCACTTCCGAGGCGCGCTATCGCCGATAAGAGCTCCAGTCTCACCTAGCTCTGAATCTTCCGTGGTTCCAATCGCCACCCTTTGTCCTCTCCATCTCTCTTCCCTGCTATCCGATCGTCACTCTTCCTCCTCCGCTCTTCTATCTGCGGCCCCTTTTCCTTTTCCTTCTTCTTCTTCTTCTCCTTCTTTCGTTCACTCCTCATCTGTTCTTTGGCTTCAGTTCAAGGATGCGAAACTATTAATCGTCTCCCATTCAATCCGACCGAATCCATTCCCTCTTGCTGCTGTCGCGGCATCCTTCCCCGTCCCATCACGCGCGATGCCGACCTCGGCTCCCTCTGATCACCAGCGCTTCATCTATCCGACTGCTCCTACGGCCCTTGACGATGACGACCGCTCTTCCGTCCTCACCAGCGACGACGAGGGCGATGAATCATCGGGTGTTTCCGACCCTGCGCTCCGGCGTCGCCAGATAAGATCGAAGCAGATTGTTCGCTTCATCTCTCTTATCGCGGCCACCATTGGGGCCCTGTGCGCGGGCTCCATTGTCGTCTTCTCGCTCTACGCTCCAAAGTTCCTCTCGCGACTACATTATACGCAGTTCCAGGTCAATGGCGTCGCCATCGGCAGCTCCCTGGCCTTGTATCTGCCCATCTCCGTCATGGGATACGTCTGCGACCGAGTCGGCGTTGCGCCGCTGGCCCTGCTGTCGGCATTCCTCTTTGGAGGCGGGTACGGGCTTGCCGCGGGCATCTACAAGAAGCTGGACTACGAGTACAACACGCTGGGCAAGTCTCACGGCGCTGAGAACGGCTGGTCGTATCCGCTCATGGTGCTCGCCTTCATCATGATTGGCGCCGGCACGTGCGCCATGTACATCAGCTCCGTGTCGACTTGTGCCAAGAACTTTGGAAAGGGGAAATACCGAGGACTGGCGCTGGCCATGCCCATCACCGGCTTCGGCCTGAGTGGCATGTGGTTGAGCCAGTTTGGTAGCCGATTCCTGTATGAGAAGAACCCTGATGGGTCCAAGGGCGATGTCGACGTGTTTCGCTTCTTTGTCTTCCTAGCGGTGTTGCTCTTCGTCGTTGGAATTCTCAGCGTGTTTACCCTCAAGGTTGTCGACGAGCAGGACCTCATTGAGGAGGCCATCGAAGAGCTGGAGCAGAGCGGCCTTCTCGATGGAAGCTCTCTCCTCGCGCGTTCGGAAAGCCGACGGTCCAACGCTGGCTATGGCGCAATTCCTGCAACCGCTGCTGATGATGATGCAGAGGGCGACGATGACGACGATGCGAAATGGAAGAAGAACTGGGTTCTCAACGCCGAGACACGCCGCTTCTTGACTGACCACACCATGTGGCCATTCGCCTTGGCCTTTCTCCTCATGATTGGACCTGGTGAGGCCTTTATCAATAACCTGGGCACCGTCATTGGCACTCTCACGCCTCCCATCACCGAAGACCTCAACAACAAGACTTCGGCGGCTACTCACGTCTCCGTCTTTGGCGTCACCAGCACCATTGCTCGACTCATGATTGGCACTCTGACCGATGTCCTGGCTCCGGCACCCGAGACGCAACACATTCAAGTCGCTCCTTCGCGCCCTTCATCCCCGCTCAAGCGCTTTGCCATATCTCGTGTTGTCTTTATGCTCTTTTTCGCCATTCTTCTCGCCATTGGTCTTTTGTTCCTGGCCAGTGGCGCTGCCCAAAACCATGCTGACAGGTTCTGGATTGTCTCGGGCCTTGTCGGTGCGGGATACGGTGCCATCTTTAGTTTGACACCACTCATCGTGACCATTATCTGGGGCGTTGAGAACTTTGCTACCAATTTCGGCATCATCGCCATGCTGCCCGCTTTCGGATCTACCTTCTGGGGCCTTGTTTACTCGGCAGTCTACGAAGCTGGGGCACGTCGCGCGACCACCCCGTCGCTCTTTGGTGACGATAATGGCGACGGCGGTAATGATGGGTCGGACGATTCCGTTTGCTACGGAAAGCATTGTTACGCAGTCACTTTCTGGGCCGAGGGGCTTTGTGTTATTGCGGCGTGCTTTATGCTGCTGTGGGCCTGGAAGGGCAAGGGAGGCTGGAGCCAGCGTGGTATTGTGATATAGACGGTTCGCCTTTTGATTATGGGCGTTTTTAATTGTTTTTTTCTGTCTTGTTTTTTTTCATCTTCTCTTGCTCATGTTTGGGTTTTATTTTTTTTTCGCTTCGGATGGATTTTTGTTGACTTTGAAAGAATGTGAATGGGACTGAGATTGACACGGGGTTCGCACCCGCATTCTGGTTACTTTGGGTTTATTACTGCGAGCTTGGGACTCTTCTTGAGATTGAACATTTACTAGCGAAACACGTATCCGGTGTTGGTGGCGTTGGACATGCTATCTCTATTGCTTCGGTATTCGAGCTTCACATGTCAGTCGTGACGTTTGCCTTGTGATTGACCCGCGTCCAAGCTACTGCATAACGCCGGCATGAGCCATGTTCTAGACCCCTCTGGCCTGCTCGCTGCCTGAATCGCATCATCAAGGCATATATGCATGTACTTTACAGCTGTCCCTGGTCCTCCAATGTCTCTCCCTGCAGCTGGCAAGTCGTGCAGGTATCGTATGCAGCTCTGCCCGCGTTTTTTCGGGGAACACGAGAACTGGCGGTGTGACGAAAGGGGGCATGCAGAGCTTGAGGGTTTTCGTTTAGATGGGGGGAGAGATGCGGCGACTAATGGAGAAGTGGGAGGTGCATGGATGGTGTGAGGCACTCTCGGATGTTGTAGGTTTTATGTGTTTTGGGGGTGGCATGTGTGTTAGATTTTCGATGGGATTCTTGTGTTTGTGGGGGGTTTGGGGGGCATGATTTGTGAATGCATTGACTGTATTGTGTTTGTGAGTTGTGAGTTGTGTGATGGGTTGGTTGGTGATGCTTTGTTACGGTGTTGCACGATGTTAGATATAACAGAGGAAAAGAGTAGACGTCCTACAATGGCTATGACTTCATATACAGTAGATGTTATCCATATGGTTTATATACTTACTCTTCATCATCAGAATCATCAGATTCGTCAGACTCAACAATTACATCACCCTCACTCTCATTCTCCAACGCAACGCCCTGTCTCAACACCCTCATAATATGCTTCACCCACTCACCATCCAGCAGGCTCTCCCACGCAAAGCAATAAAAATCAAGATCCCGTTCACTCTGCTGTCCCTCCCCCAAAAGCCCTAACAGCTGCAATCTCCGTTTATCCCAAAACGCCAGTCCAAACGGCCGATACCTCTCGAACCGCGCCTCTGTAATCGGCAAGCCGTATCTTCCCTCTCTAAAGTGCCGGAGCTGGGTTATTGCGGGGGCTTCGCTGTCGAGACTGGCTCTCGTTTGTCCTCGGAGAGACGCTTCGCTGAGTTGCGGGCCCTTTGCTCGTTTTCGGGCTTCGCGGGTGGGAGGCAGTTTGATGGTTTTGTGGCCGTGGTTGAACCAGATGCCGATGCCGCCCCAGGTTGCTTCGCAGGGGTCTGGGAGGGGAGTTACTGGGTTGACGGGGTTTGCGTCGGCGGGGAGTTTGGGGAGTTTGTAGAAGGGCTGGCTTTTTGTTTGGAGGCCGTGATTTTCGAGGTATTCTATTACGGAGCGGAGTTCTTCGCCAGTGTTGATCATGGAGCCGTCGTGGGCGAGGCTGTCGGCCCATGTTGGGAATGTTGAGTTGATGTCATCGTATGACCAGCCTGATGTGGTAAAGTTGAAGAAGACGAATGAACGGACGTCTCCTACTAGTTGGATGAGCCACATGGCGCGTGTTACACGCATTTCTTCTACCCAGCTGGGAGGTCCTGCGTCAACTACCGTGTAAGGCGTTGCAACGAAGACTTGGTACCAAGCGGGAGTCTTATCGGCTTCTGGAGGATTGGAGCCTCTTATTTTGTATAGAGGTAAGGGAGTTTGTGCATGTTGCGGTGCGAAAATGCTCGGGTTGTAGACTTGTCCGAGATAGAATGATAGACAAGCGTGTGTAAGAGCTGATATGTGATGTGCCGTTGCAACGACAGATCGAAGAATTGGCACGGGTATATCCGCGGTTGTTAAACAATCAGGACCAAAAGGGATACATGTCTTGTCCTTGATTGTCCGCATTGGTATTTTGTGGTGTATAAACTGGTAGCGTAACTCATCGCGGCTCTTGAACGGAAGTGCACCTGCTCGCGTGAGAATAACAGCACGGATGATGTCCTGGATTTTCGGCGGCAGGATGGAATTCGGGCTGGAAAAGATGTTTTCGATGATGGTGAGTGCTTGGGCGTTGAAGAGGCGGAGGGAGCGAGGGGATGCGGTGAGAAGATTCCAGAGGGTGTCGAGGCCGGGGAGATGGGCGATGATTTGGAGGAGGATTTTGGCGGGGATGTGCTCTATGTTTGGAAGGGTTTGTAGGTCGAGATTTGGTGATGGTTCTGAGTCGGGGTTTAGTTTGCGGCGTTTGATGCGTTCTGACATGATGAGGTGGTTTAACTGGACAGAGGCGATGGGTGTTGTGTTGTATTCACGGATTTTGAGTGATGGTGAGTTTGGAGATGTGAATGATAACAGCGGCTAGGTGTCGTGAATATGAAACGTTACAAAACAGATGACGCAGGACAAATTAAATCCTAAAGTTTGGCGATTCTAAGAGGAAGTGATCGTCCTGTAATTGTATTCTCGTAAACACTCTGAACAACACGACGACCTACGCATGAAGTTTATATATCGTCATCTTATGTGGGCCAAACTAATCATTCATCCCCCTGACTAAGGACTTTAGGCAGCAGATGGTGAGATCCATAGCGAATGCTCCGTGTCAGAACTACGCTCATTTCAGCTCTGCGAGAGAAGCGAAGCTGTTTGATTCTGCGTTACCCGGAATATTGGCCAGCGAGCTACTGGCGTTAGTTGATATCACAAATCCACATTTAACTGCTCCCGATCTTCGAGGCCGTATTGATAGCATGGGAGAGAAGAATTAGCTGCACAGAATGGTTGTGGAAATGGAGGATATCTAAATAATAATTTGGAGATACATATTGACGAGTTGTGTATCTATGGTGGAGTTGCTGAATTCGCTGCTCATGTAAGTGATGTGGGCGGTTGAACACCCTAGTGTTCATATGTGCAACTTGTAAAGATACATGTATTATTTCTCATTCACTTATGGCTGGTGGAATAATCATTCATATGGTAATAAACAATTCTTTTAAAGCACAAATCATCGGTTGAGAATGGTTTCCATCGCTGCTACAAGTCTGTTCATTTCGGCATTACATCATGCATGCGGGCAGCCTTGTTAGGGAATTTCCGCTAATGCTCTCCCATACAAATTGCGCGTGGGGGACCACAGCTGGTTTCACCTTGCAATAACCCGATTGTAACAATACATGTTCTCTCGTTGGTAAAATAGACACGACTTGTATAAACCGCGACGAATTGAGAAAACCACTTGTCTTCGATACAGGTCAACAGATATTCAAGGCTTTTCCAACAAAAGAGTCTCTCTCAGGTGCTGTTTATTTTTCATTACGTTTCTTCTTCACAATCAACTTATCTAATGAATTGATTCGCCATTTTAAAGCACCAGCTATTGGCAGCATTTTTACAAGCATTGTGCAGCATGCATATGCACTCATAGCACGATACGCGGTTCTCAGCTTCACTATTGGTAGCCTCGTCGTTTATTCGAGACTCGGGGCTCCCTATCCGAACGCCGGAACCAAGGATCGGCCCTTCTAGAGTCCAAACCGTGGAGGATTTTCATAAACGTGGTTCAATTCCAGCCACATGGGCTGCATTGATGCAGCATCTTCTGGTGGGGGAAGGCAAGTGATGCTTGACCGGTGAGCAGAGACACGAATCCTCCAAACAACCCCGCTTCTCTCTGTCGCGGTTGATTTGTTGGAGCGAATCGACATGACATGTAAAGATCAGGGCTTCACAGACCTTGGTCACGGCAAAATCACATGTAGCGCTACAAGTATAAAGGTGCACAGGTGTTTCCATCTCACTCCCTTCTATTCTGATTCTACTCTGCAGCTACTTATCTAACTACAAAAGAGGTTGAAAAAGCGACTACCTGATATGATATAACATGACGCAAATCCGAATAAACTCAGTCGGTAGGAGGAGACTGCCGGAGGAAGACGGGTGACACCCTCCAACATGTCCTCTTCATTACCTGGTGGACGGGCGATATGATGAGGATCAGGCGGAAGAGTTCAAGGGGATTTTTCCTTCTTCTATGTTATGTCGCTATTGCAATTGTCTGCGGTGGGGTGAAGGAAGGTATAATGGAGACGGGGACATGAGGATGAGAGAAGAGAGTCGGACTGGGTTGGGACGACGGGCGTGTTGATGGATTTATAGTGCCCTGGGTTCGGGCTATTGAGCATCACGTAAGATGGATTCACACTAGCCACTTGTGTGATGGTATAATTTCTTTTGTTCTGGTGTTAGGGTTGTATGGATGGAATATAATGTTTTGGAGATGCATGGTGCTGAGTTTGGATGTACATGTAGTTTCGGTGCTGTGTCACTCGAGTTTCTGTCTTCTCTTTTCGGAAATGCGTTAATGGACTCTAATGTTAGCTGCTGCCTGGCTTGCCATAAGCTCTAGTTTCTTAACAACTGTTTATTGTCATTGATGTAATTATGCATGATTGGCTGCTACACACAAAGCAGATAAGCAGGTAATATTGTTCTATCCAGTATATCTACAACTCGACCGACTGCATCAAACCTCCCCTCCATTCCTTCAACTTATGTGACGCAACTGCTCTGTCCGTTAATCCTAGTCCAGGCCGTCTTTATAAGAGCCAGCCACCCCACCGTTGATCTCTCGGCCCCGCGCCTTTTCATGAAGTTTCCCAATCAAGGCACTTGTGTCGCCCAGTGTGCTAGTCACAGACGTCAGCATCTGCATGGCTCGTACCAGGATGCTTCAGTCGAGAATCCGAGCAATGAATAGACGGACAACTTGGACTCGATTTCATCTGCCACAATGGCAGGGTTGGCCAACATGGTCGACGGGAAGCTCTGTCCTCGGACCGCTTGCAGAAGTGACAGGTTATGACAAGGTCTGGCTGGGGAGGCAGGTTGATGATCCCGAACAGGCTGCCATCATCATTCGTGAGTATCTTCCAGTTTAGGATTTCATGGACTCAATATTAATACACAACAACAACAACAGTCTGGGCGTCTGCAGAAGCCCTCAAGAACTTCCAAGACTCGCCAGCATGTGCCGAGTTTCTCAGGGACCTGCCTGACAGCGGTATTGTGTCCGGCGGGTTATTCCAGCGCTTGTCCCTCAATAATGCAGACGATAGGAGCACCACAATGCTACCAACGGCATCACGATTCCCCAGTCTTCACTGGCATCATAGCGACAGGAAGGAACTCGAGGTAGAGGGTCGTGTGACGCTTACAGCCTTCTTGGTGCCATACACTGGCGGTCCTGACCTCGAGCAAATACGCTTCAGTATCGTCAGAGCGTTCAAAGGCTTTGTTCCCGCAGACTGTGAGGACCTGCGGCCACCGCCACCGCTCTCGCGAGACTCAGTTCCACTTGGAGGACCGTGGCCTGGCCTGGTGGCTTTTCTTCCAAAGCCAGATGGTTTAGTGTGGGCTTGGACGGACACTGGAGACAGTGAACAGTGGCAGCCCCCGGGACAACCAGCGGTGGCAGAGGAAAGTGGCAGTGGCCAGATGGTTGTATGCCAGTTTCGCCTGTGGAATGGCCTCTACGGTGCCACCCGTCAGCGGGAAGAGGCATCGGCGAAAAATGCCCTGGCAAAGGAGTCATGGGAAACCGTTGTGTCAAACGTGATACCCCCGGTTACGGCTTGGGAGCAAGAGCGTTGGGATATTCAGGTGGCGCCGTCCTACCTCTCCCCCCTAGTAGATGAAGAGGAAGAAGAGGAAGCATTAGAGATGTAGTTGGAACTTGATCTTGGTCATGAAAAGAACCGATGGATTCACGTAACGAAGGCACACGGAAGCATGAATTCTTAGCTATATGGATGACGACCCAACATGATATGCACCAATGTTAAAGGGTGATGATAGTGTGCACGGCCCAAATTTGGCGTTTTTTTTTTTTTTTTAAAAAAACCGGTTGGCTCTCTCTTGTCATGGAAGCATGGCCAGAGTTACTATACTACGATAAATAACCCAAAGTACTCAGACGGCTCTACAGACGTCCTTCTCTTTGACCATCAACGTACACCTATGGATGCTTCCACCCTTGTACCTAGTCAAGGAGCTTTCGCCCCAAACTTCTTGTCTCCATTCGCTTCCTCAATAATTTCAAAATCCCAATTCCTGGATATGCCTTGGTTCACTGTGCCATACAGGTAGAACATGTGGGCGACGAAGAATACGTAGTTCTCAGGGTTTTTTCGCGCCCCATTTACGGCGTTGGTGTTGGCCCAGTTGATGCACGTCATGAGATTATCTGTCCATACCGGGTCAGTACCCTAAACATTTGCACACATGAGAAACAGGGCACTTACATTCCTCGCCTACCTGTAGAAACCCATATTGTCCGACTGTTCCAAACAGGTTGTGGAAAGACTCGTGGAGCAGCGTTGCACTCTTGGGTAGCACGGTGTCAAGGCCGGTGCCCGCGGAGATCAACGCATTACCGGCCGTGAAAGAGTCTGGTGCCGAGGTTGTGAAGCTCTGAGGACAGATGATGATGTCTTCGACGTCTCGAAGTCCCTTGAGCGTTCCTGTCTTGGAATTTACCTCTAGCTCTCGGACAAATGAGGTGAGACCGAGGCTCTTTGGATTGCTGCAGTAATCTCTGCCGGTTGGTGAGAAGTAGTACCCGTTGAAGGGCGCGTATTGGCCAGACCACCAGATTTTGTTGCCGGCCTTTGTACCGATGGCCGTCTTGTAACCGGGTATTGATTCAATGGGAACGAGGTTGCCGTTTTTGTCTATGATTCCATTGCCTTGATAGTCTTTGGCTGTGTCGTCTTGCGTTTGTTCTATGAGCCAAGTGCTGTCGCAAAAGATGTAGCGTGAGTTATCTATAGGATACCAAGGAGTACCATCATCCTGCAATGCGAATGAGAAGAAATTATAGACCCATTGGAAGATTTCTAGCCTCAAAGTCAACCCAGAAATGATATGAGGAATAAGAAAGATATCAACATACTACGAATATTTGTGGCACCCGATGGGGTTTTTGCAGCCTCTTTGACTCCGAAGAAGGTTGTAAAAGCCGCTCTGACTTTTGGTTCCGTTTCATAATGATCAATGGCTGCAAGAGTCGTTTCGAGGGCATAGTTGATTTCGGCCACCCAGTTGTTCATAGTTGCGATATAATCATCGCAGCCGCCGTTATCGGTTCCCCCCTGAATTATAAACAGCTGATCAAGAGTCGGGGCGGCGCCTACGGTGTATACTAGGACACTGAATAGGACTGGGAATAGTCCCAGATGAAAGAAGAGCTTCGCCATGGCCTTTGAGAGCTCAGTTTAGACCAAAGGCGAAGAGTTGTTGACCTTGATGTCAGTTGTGCATACAACAACTTAAGAAAACAAAGACAAATGCGTCCCTGTGGTATAGAGTATGGTATCTCCTGGTGGATAGTGTGATTAGCCTACTAGCACACAGATGTCTGATCATATGCAAGAAAACCTCTTGCCATCCAAAAAGCCAAGTGTGACGTTGTAATCTCAGAATAGGCAAAATGTATCTTGCTAGTCAGAGACAGCTGACCTTGGACGGATTGAGAGCTACAAAAAACTGACTTTCTTTTGGTTCATGTAAACTCATCCTATTGCTACTACACGCGGCTCCTCCTAAAGGATACGACTGGCTATTGGGGAGGTAGTGTGATGTAACGGCTTATTTTGGACCAATGGGCCACTGAATATTGAATTCCTCCAGGAACAAGTCATTGTAACCCTTCCTAGTCAGTTGAGCATAACTTTTATAGAATCATTGCTTTAGTATAAAGATATGGGGGAGTGGGGGCCAGACACGCTTGCCAGATGGTAGATGATGGCTAAGAGGTGCGCTTCTGCGAGATATTGATGGTACAGGATATTGATGGGAGACTATACCATATGTAGGTTATACCGATGGCTGAGACATGCTCATAATTGCATATTTGGAGATATATGAGAGGGTTGGGGACAAATGGGGTGACTGTTTCCACGAGCGTGATGAGGTACCACTTAATCAGTAGACGTTTCTCAGTAATCGGTATTGAGATAACTCGTCAGCCACCTGTTCATCCTTCAGATTTTAATTCCAACTACACACCAAAACAAAAGCGAGTTTACACAGTCAAGTGGAGTCTCTCGGTTGCCGTTGTAGCCGTAGTTGACTAAAAAGTTCCCAGGTTGCCATGTGGTGTAATGTGTAATCAACAGACGAGTTAGACAAGAATAGCTCGGCAGCAGGAACATTAGCAATCGGCCAGTACTATATCAAAGTTACTAACGTAGCTTCTTTTTACCATCCCACAAAGAAAATAAGCGAATCCAACTGAACAGGAGAGAGGTAAAGTAGATTGTTACTCGAACAGGAAATTAGCCTATATATTAACATGTTGCAAAAAAAAAAAAAAAAACAATCCTTCCGGGGAGCAGCAGCAATCCTTCCATACTACAGCAGGAGTATCAACAATCCTTCTAAGTGTAAATACAACCCTACACGGCTGTAAGCTTGTGAATGTAATTTCCGCCGGATTCCTGCAACTCCTGTCTTGGCGACGCAATTCTCCTATCTCTACGTTATGCCAGCTTCAGCAATGTGAGTTTCACTTTATATTCATTTAAGAGACTATCTTCACTCAACATGTTATGGAAATAAAATCTCGGCTTCGATGGGCTGTATTTCTCAAGCTTAAGCATAGTTATAGCCTTCAATCTTGCCATTCTCTCTATCTACCCCGCGGTTTAATGGACATCCCGAAGGCTCCGTAACTCGTAGAAATAAATATCCACGACGATGCTAGCGCTGGGCTGTTGACAGGGGTTCTGCGGAGCCAAGGAGAAAACGGCAATTATACGCCGATCAGATCAGGGGTCGGGACGAAGCCACAACTCCACTGCGGAAGCCAAGTCCCGGCTTTTCCCTAAATAGGATTTATTTCGATGGATTGGAGTTGCTGTCCATGTATGATTGATAGCTTGATGAGTATTGGGTAGCTCATCACTCTGTATGGAGAGAGAGTCGATGCTTATCATGTAACTAATTACTGATCATCTGAGTGAGGTTAATGTATATTCAGCAGAGATGAGAGATGGTGAAGTTAATACTAAGTAAGCTTGAATGAATAGAAGAGTAAACTTGCTCCTCCATTCCCTGGTTCAATTTACCGCTCGGCGTTATGACTTTCCACCATACTGAATTATATTTATCCAACAACAAAAGACAAATTACTCAACAACCATCTACATCGCAAACGCATATGTCATTAATAAGGAGAGTATGATGGAACTAATTAGATTGTTTTGCTGTCAAGTTGCTAACTAGCTCAGAGGTTCTCTCTAGACAAGATTGCAAATATGCTTAAGCTATGGGCTACAAAGAGGGAATTGCAATCCCATACAAAAATTCTAAACCCCTGTCGTCACAATCTTAATGAGAATGCCCTCAGGCGTATATCCCACAGGGTAAGTCGTGGCCGAGTATGCCGGGTTGGAAGCGTTGTAGACGACACCGAGCGAGCCGCCGTCAGTATCGCAGCCGATGAGAGCAGCAGCTTGCTGGGCAGGCGTTGCGCCGGTTCCACCGTCAATGGTATTGGCGATGTCAGCATAGAGAACGCTACTGTCGACGGTGGCGTCAATGTGCTTAGCGATGACCTGAACAGTGCCGTGGGAATAGACGGTCCATTCAGCACAGTCAGGGGCGTCGGCTGCAGACATTGAGTATAGACGTCCGGCCTTGGTCTGCGCTCCATATGCGCGGAGATAGGCCGCGACATAGGATACATCAGCAACAGCGACGTCTTGAGGCGTGTTGTCAGGCGCAGTGTAGCAGAGGAGGTCGCCCGTCTCAGTGTCGTCACAGATCTGCGCAGAACGTGGAGACACGAGAGCCTTTGGGGCAGCGATGGCGGTGCCGACGAGCGCCAAGGAGATGATATGGAAGAGAGTTTGGGAGAGCATCTTGAATGAAGTGATAACTGAATGCTTGCAGTGATGGTATGAAAGATGTCAGATGTATTGAAGCTAGACTACCTTGGCGAATGAAGCAATAAAAGCAAAACAATTCGAAGTCACTGCCTTATTTTATAAAAGCTCGGAAGACAACATTAACAACAGACTATATCAGGATTTTACTTTGCCAAAATGTCTCAACACTTGGGAGTCGGCCTGTCGCTGCTGTTACCCTCTAAACACCCTGCCGAGCTGGATCGATGCTCGGGGATGGCTGAAGACGGTTAAATGCAGGGGAGCCGATGTAATCCTACGCCGATGCAATGCGACACAGATGCGATCCTACACTGACGGATCCTACACGATGAATCCCACCCTGATGCAATTACATGGTCAGACAATCCTGCACTAACATAATCCTATAATTATGCGATGATATGTATTCTTGGATAGAATTTCCATGGTATGGATATAGCGATGAGAAATGCAACCCTACAACTGACAATCCTGCTCGGATATACACATACAATCCGATACATCCACTTCGTCTTTACGAAAGTCATAGGCCCAATCTGCATGGATGGAATAGAGGTGGCATCGTGATACCAAAGATAGTTCGATAACATCAGGCAACAAGAGGGACTTGTGTAATCCGGTGGTTCATGGCTTTGAGGAGTGAATTCTTCAGGATTTGGTTTAGGCTAAGTTGAGAGGTAGCCTGACTATTGTAAGTTCGGTTATGCACCACATGGCAGAGCTGTTCCGCGGCCGTATTTGCGTCCATAACATCAATATCATGGAAGACGTCCTTCTCCAGGTCTCATTTCTCATCCCCTCTTCTCATGCAATGGACTCGTGTCAGGATTCTACAGCAACATGACTGGTCCTTTGCCTCTGTTTCTAACTCTTCTGGCCGCACAAGTGAGCCTTGTGCGGTCAGCCACGCCACCACATCTTCCCGCAAACGTAACTGCGCTCCCATATGATCCAAGGGTAAGTCATTGATGCGTCTTTTAACTTTGTCATGTCAATCTAGAGATGATGCTAATTTCTGGTGGCAGCCCGCACCATCGTACATGGTGGACAACCAGCACAACTATTACCACACAGCTCCTGACAAGGGGAAGCAGAACGGCCCAGTATGGCGTTACTCGGGCAGCCTGGAAAAGTTCATGACCAACCTTGCCAAAGGCACCGTGATCCGTGGCGGTTATGCTGGATTTAACGGCACCAAGAAGACCAATTTCAAAGCACCCAAGAAACGGCAGTCCTCTGACGACTACTGGCTGACAACTCTTGGGCCTTTGGGAGCTGTAAGTTCAATTTTCCCGTCTTTTGGTGATAATCGACGCTAACGTTTCACGAAAGCAACCTCTGGCAGGAGGAAACGATTACCAATTCTTCCGCAATGTTGTCGATGACTTTGGAGCCGACAACTCTGGAAAAACAGACACAACCGAGGCTCTCAACGCAGCCGTAGCCAGCTGGAACAAAAATTCAGTTGGAGGCAACCAGACACGATGCGGTGAGGAGTGCGGCAACACTTTCTCACAGGGTGCCATTGTCTACTTTCCGCCGGGCACGTACAAGATCTGCTCGCCGGTGATCCAGTACTATTATACGCAATTCATTGGAGACCCCAATGACATGCCTACGATCAAAGGTTGTGACACTTTTACGGGTATCGCACTATTTGACACAGATCCGTACATTCCTCTTGAATCAGGAGCACAGTGGTATGTGAACCAGAACCAGTTCTTCCGTCAGATCCGCAACTTTGAGTTCGACCTCAACGATATGCCGGACTCAACGGCGGATCAAGGACAAGATCTGGTGCCAACGGGAATTCACTGGCAAGTAGCCCAGGCCACCTCGCTGCAGAATCTCATCTTCAGCATGCCAACGACGAGCAATACAACAGCCGTTGGTATCTTTTCTGAGAATGGCAGTGGTGGCTTCGTGTCTAACCTGATCTTTGACGGTGGCAACATTGGTTGGCGTGCAGGTTCGCAGCAATACACGGCTCGCAACCTGCAGTTCAACTTCTGTAACACGGCCATCCAGATGGTCTGGGATTGGGGTTGGACTTGGCAGCAGATTGACATTAACGGCGGCTCTATTGCCTTTAACATCTCGGGCATTGGAGGCGACACGGGGCAGGGAACTGGCAGTGTGTCAATTATTGATACTATCATCACCGGAACAAAGGTCGGCATTCTGACCAACAACGCTGGAACCTCTCCCAATATCGTGCTGGACAACACCGTCTTTGATGGAGTCACTAGTCCTGTCTTGATCGACGGTGGTAGCACGCTGCTGTCGGGCAACTCCGACTTGTGGGCGACGGGCAAGCGATACAACGGATCAGCTGGCTCATCACAGACCGGCGACGTGACGGCACCAGCCAAGGCAAAGGGACTATTAGATTCCAAGGGCTTCCTCTACGTCCGTGAGCGGCCCCAGTACGAGGACAAGAGTTCCGGTTCCTTCTTGGTGGCCACCACAGATGGAGGATGTAAGAATGACGGCTCTGGTGACCAGCAATCCTGTATCAACTCTTTCTTACAAAAGGCTGTGAGCGGGGGCAAGATTGCCTATTTTCCGGCTGGCATCTACACAGTAGGCGGCACGATTGTCATCCCGACAGGCTCAAAAGTCCAAGGTTCGTCATGGTCACAGATCCAGGGTTCGGGCTTCTACTTCAGCGACATGCACGACCCTAAGGTCATGATACAGGTTGGTAACGAGGGCGACATCGGCACCATGGAGATTGTGGAGATGCTGTTCTCAGTCAAAGGCAACACGGCTGGCGCCATCCTAATGGAATGGAATACAGCAGCATCGGACCAAGGAGCTGCGGGAATGTGGGATTCGCACTTCCGTGTCGGAGGTGCCCTGGGATCGGATCTAGATCTCGCCACATGCCCCAAGTTTAGTGAGAAGTCTGAGTGCATCGCAGCATCACTCATGTTTCACGTTACGCCTCAGGCCAATGGCTACTTTGAGAACGTATGGGCCTGGGTTGCGGACCACGACAATGATCAGTCCATCTTCAACCAGCCAGACTCAACCATCACGCAGGTTGCCATCTTTGGTGCCCGCGGTATGCTCATCGAGTCTCAGGGCCCATCGTGGTTCTACGGCAGTGGCTCTGAACACTCGGTGCTGTACAATTACCTGCTTAGCGGAGCCAAGAACGTCTACATGGGCCATATTCAAACAGAATCGCCTTATTTTCAACCAGTTCCCGGCGCTCCAGCTCCCTTTGATGCTGCCGCGAGCTTTCCAAACGATCCTGACTTTAGTCGCTGCAATTTCACGGCTAATACGGATAATGAGCGGTGCCGCTACTCCTGGGGCATACAGATTATCGACTCAACCGATGTCACTATCCACGGTGCTGGGCTGTACAGTTTTTTCAACGCTTTTTACAAAGACTGCGAGGACACAAGAAACTGCCAAGAGAGCATCTTAGAGGTCAAGGGTTCAATCGGTGTTGTCATCTATAATCTCTTTACTGTGGCTACCGTCAACATGGCCAATGGTATTGATGGCACCAAGATCCTACAGAGTGATGGTAACCAGCGCGGCTACACAACGGAGGTCAGTGTATGGCTGCCTCTTCCTGGAGCTGACAATGTCAACATTGTGTGGGTTGGCACTGGGATATGGCAAACTCCGACGGTGTCCTGCTCGTCGGCGCCTTGCATGTTGATTCTACCTACAAGCTCGCTGGCATCAAACACCACCATCTCGCCGAGCCAATATGTTACCTCGTTTGAATACGGCGGAATCGGGCCCACGTCCATCGCCGGCATTGGTACTACCAGCGTCTTCAAGACGACGACTACCACTGTGACTATCACAATCCCGACCATCGTCACCGGAGGCATCCCTTACTCCAACGTCAACGTGACGGGAACAGGGCCGACGCCCATCACCATCTATCCCAGCGTCAACATCCCACCTGTCAACATTCCATTGCCCGACGGCAGTGGTGGCACAACAACACGCAAGGTCACTCTCCCGCCATGGCCAGAAGTCAACGGCGGGCCCGGCTCAGAGAGCTTCACAGATCCGGGAACGGAACCGGGACAGCCTTCTGGCACTTCTGGCAGCTCCGGTGGCAGCTCAGGCAGCAGCACGACTTATTACACTCCGCTCGGTTTCCCCGTCACGATACCCAAAGCCACTGTTACGACGGTGACGTTCCCAGCTTCGACAGGAGCCATTACAATCTCATGTCCAGCTACAACGTCTGTCGTGTTCAAGACGCCTGCTATTGCCGTTGGGACCACATGTACCAACTCTAACCCCTTGACGCTGTACTTTGCCTGCCCAACTACAAAAGTCTTTACATTCCTTGCAGCTACTACGGCTGAAGCTTCGGTGGACTGCTCTCTGGTCACATCATGGAGCACTGGGCAGGCCGACTCTACGACACCGTTGCCCGTCTTTGCCACATGGCCGCCCTTTGGTCAGATTGTCCCCGTCACGACAAGCGTGAGCAAGCCCCAGCCCACCGATGATGGTGTAGTTGTACCCTGCACAGCGTGGTTCTTCTTCATCTGCATCTCATGGGGTGAGCTTCACATCGGCGGCTGGCACTGGATCTTGCCGCCGGGAATCTACGGACCTGGCCCTCCACCAGCCGGCCTGATCAGGTGGCCTCCTGGTGTTACTATCAAAGGCAATTTGCCAGATTGGCCCAAGATTACCATCGGCGAAGACAATCAACTCACCACAGATGATGAGCCTGAGTGCCAGACAGAAACTGCGGAGGCATGCATCACCACGACTTTTGTCTCGGCTTCGACAACCCTCTCGTCAGCTTCAACATGCGAGACCATCTCAGGCTGTTCCATCACCATCTCTGACTCTTCCACCACTGAAGTCGTCGGTACGCAAACGCCTGCACCTATTGGTACTTGGTACGATGAAGTCTGGTCTACCGACGATTTGGGCCAAGCCTACACCAACTCCGTTCTCTCAGTCTTGAGCGCCAGCCTCGCCGCCGCCAGAGCCAGCTCGGGAGGGACAACTATCAGCTTCACTTCAGGCCCTACAGCCGGACCAACTTGCAAGGGTGGCACGACAGCTTGCGGAGGAACAATATGCTCTGGATACTGGTGTACTCCCAGTCCTACAGGCTATCCGCCTGGCTACCAGGACCCCAAGGATCCCAGCTCGGGAGGCTACTCGGCGCCCACAACAAGCATTGGCTCAAGTACCTCATCAAAGCCAATCCAGAGCAGCAGTCGTTCATGTACCGTCACCGACGTGTGTAACTGCAACGAGGATGGATGTGACGAATGCTCGCCTGCCTGTTGTGCCAACGGCACGTGTCCGACATCGAGTTCAAAGCCTCCTCCGGCGTCTTCGAGTGCCGATCCTTGCGCCAACTTTGATTGTCGGGCGTGCGGATCTCCCTTTGATGATCCCTGTTGCATGTCTTCCCATTGTCAGGATAGGGTAGTGTTTACGCTTGCTGGAGGGAGGGTAACGACGGTGGCGTCAGTGTCGGCGTCAAAGACGTCTTCTTCCGTTAAAGGGGTTTCTTCAACTAAGCGATAAAAGATATGTAGAGTTTGTTAAGTTGATCACAAAGCAAATAGTATACGATATTTCGTTTGTTCAATGCTACTACCTGTTATAGAAAAAAATGCTTCGAACCTTGAGTTTCATCAACGCCAACCCTCTCTCCAGTAACAGACTGACAATTTGTCATTTCGTAGACTTCGCTTCTTGCACAGGGGTAGTACCCCAACCAATCAAGGTAATGTTTCCTAATTACAGTATTGCAGCGATTTGTCTAGTACCGTATCTTTTGTCGGGCTTCCCATATGAGTAGGCCTCCATAGTACCCGTGTGCTGGATGGTGTGACACACTATGCTAACAAAGGGCTTATGGTAACGATTAGGCTACGTAAGACTTGATTTTTTGTGCTCCGTAATGATTGGTGTTCAATACACGTGGACACAAAATGAGACTTGAAAGTTATACTTCTCAAAAGAGAAACTACCGGACAAAGGCAAGGAGGAAACAAAGAAGCAGTCGACAGTGCAACACAAAGAGGGAACAAAGATCGCAAGACTCATTTTGAAACCTATAGCAAGCCAAGAAAACAAGGGGCGCTTGTCGAATGTAACTCCTACTGGAGTGTGTATATTCGGAAATATTTCATATCAATATATCCAAGTACGGCCTGGTACCTGTGTTTTGACTGGTTCAATAACCGGTGGCTCTCAAGGCCGGGGAAGGAAGAACAGTCAGCGTCTCATGAAACGAGAGATATTCATTTATAACTACTCGCGCAAGAGGGATGTGGTTACATCAAGACGTATATAAGAACAACGTGAACCTCTGCCTGTTTCTTCCAATAAGGCCTACCATTTCCGAACAACTTGATCCATGATTGAAACACGCCAATATGTCACTATCAGCCCGGGGTAATGTAACCATTAATCCATTCTATTCGTGACGCAAAGGGTAAGCTCTAAAATCGGTTGATATAGAGAGAAGTCTGATCGATGCGGCCAACTGCGGTGATGCTGAAAGGGTCGAAGCCATCTTGAAGGAAGGAGTTAATCCAAGTGTCAAAGACGAGCGCGGTTCAACGCTTCTTCATAACATGTGCAAGGAGGGGAATATCGCCATTTCCAGGCTATTCCTCGAATATCGGGCTGATCAAGATACGAAAGATGAATCCAATTCAACACCCCTCCATTATGCTGCCCAAGGAGGCCATTCTAAAATAGTACAGCTACTTCTACATTTCTGGGCTGATCCACTGGCAAAGGATAACCGCGGCTGGATTCCTCTGCACTATGCGGTCACTGAGGACATTGCACTACTTCTCGGCGGCGGCGAATATGCAGAAATTACAACGGAGGAAGCAGAAGTGGGACGAGTAAGCCATTCTTTTAGGGAAAGAAGAAGAGGAGGAGGAGGAGGTCTTCCTGTTCATATTCTAACCTTTGTGTGTTGTTTCTAGGCACCTCAGGAACCGGTTTTCCCCATCAAAATCAATGGGAACGATCTCAATCAGAGTATCAAACCCGCTGAAGACGCCTCCGAGACCAATTACATACTTATCCAGACACGGGGTGCCATCAGTGACCCCGAAAAGGACATTCTTAAGCGTATGAATGTTGAGTTTTACGACTGCATTTGCGAAAACACTTATTTATGCCGTTACGAACCCGATGACCTAGAAATACTTCGTCGAAAGAGATTTATTGTCTATGTGGATGTTTATCGCCAAGAATTCAAGATTGATGCAGCTCTAAAAATGGAAGCTATTAACGTTGGCCAAATCATAGAAGTAGTCCTTCTATTTCATGATTCTTCAAAATTGGATGTTGAGAATAAGCGCGCCCATATCGTGAAGAAAATCAATATCGACCACCAAGAGGATGGTATACGGTTCTTCAAACAGAAAGCTCATCTTACCATCCCGAGAACTTGTTTGAGCGCCCTAGCTTCAATCGATGAGGTTCGCAAGATTGAGAAGCTCGGCAAGGTGGTGTTGCGAAATGACCAAGCTCATTCGATCATGGAGGCTGGAATTTGAGCACAGCCTCCTCTAACACAGGTATGTCAAGGGGATAGTCAGGTAGTTGCCATTACTAACGCTGGTCTTAACACGGGAGATGTAACTCATGTCTATTACGCATTTGGAAGCCCGGATACTAGAGAACTATAGCGATAGTAGCAGATACTCAAGCAACTGCGTCTCTACTAGAGATCATAGTGTACTTGATTGGCCTTTCTTCACATAAGGTCTTAACCTTGAACTTTATGTAGACGCTACGGTGCTGGACAGCTACTCCCTATTTACATTTACGGCCTTGGGAACCTATGCGGGCGGATCGCTTCGAGCACTGCTATTTTCCTTCCTCAAACCTAAGAGGCTTGTATTTCCTTTTTCATTAATGCTCGACACTTTCCACTTGAAAAAACGTTCTTCTTAGTATATTATTTTAAACGGGCAAGGCCTCCGCGTGAGTATATGAGATTGTTACTCAAGATGTGAAGATCGTATTTGGGGGTTTAAATATTATACTTATTTTGAGAATGAGAGGACCTTCTTAAGAAAAGCGTATGCGAAGTTGTTATTTCTTTCCGAACCCCTATGCATATGGGAAGGTGACCTCCTTTTTCTGAAGTCGGGAGGATCTCGGTCGGATGAGTGACAGAGACACGGGGTAAATTGAGGCCTTTGTTGCGGTACCGGACTTGGTACTATGATCTGTAACATTAGTACAGATGGCATCTTTCATGCGTTATATATGACAAACCACATATGTATAGGAGAAACATAAAGTAGTTATATTCGGATTTCAATCTCATAGATAGAAAACAAGATTCGCGGCAACTACGGCTTTCGCGCATATATGAGGAGATGAGGTTCTTCCACCACGTTATCCTCATCGCAAATGCCCGCCTCCACAGCTTTTGGCATAAAGCTTTCCACTTCCGAGAACTCTATAACAAAGCCCGCCTGCTTCAAGGCGGTAACGTAATGCTCCTCCGACATGGAAGTCAATAGCGTCCTCTTGCCCAGCCATTTCTCCGAGGCACGTTCGAGATCAACTGGCACTGTTCCCAGAATAAAGAAGCCACCAGGCTTCAGCCAATGAAAAACCCTTTGTATCGTCTCTCGTATCTCATCCTGTGAAATATCCACAAGCAGAGCAAAATACGACGTCACAGCATCATAACTCGCTTCATCCGCCTCAAATTTGCGGACGTCAATTAGCTCAAAGGTCGCAGAGGGTACCGATTGGCGAGCTGCAGAGAGCATTTCTTCCGAAACGTCGATTCCATGAACAAGGTGATTGTGAGGAGCCGAAGATAGGACTTGGGCAACGGGACAGCCGGTTCCGCAGCCAATGTCAAGAATTTTGGAACCTGTGCGGGGAAGATGATGGAGAAGCCACTCGAGAGACCTTTGCTGGGCTGGAATGTCGGCAAATGCCTTTTCATATTTTGCACCGATCGCATCATACAAAGATGCGATGGTGTGTGTAACTTCAGCTTCAGAAGATGCCATAATCGTAGAGATGACTCGGGTGTATCAAGTGTAAATTGTGTTGGTGCTGTCGACTATCATTCCCTTCAGAGTGCAGACGGCACACGTAATATATATATATAGATGATGATGAAGGATGGAAGCTAATTCGGCACTAAACTCCACTGGATACGCAAATCTTTATTGAAATACATGTAACCAGAGATCCAAAGCGTATTTGCCAACCCCGCCTCTAATTGTACGTAGGTTTGTGAGCCCAAGCGATGAGTCAAGCGGTGTGAGTCAAAGCTGACTGATGTCAACAATGCGGAACAGCCATGTTCAGGTGCATAAACGAGTAGCACATGTTCATAACTTGGCTATAAAGTGGTAATGTTGAGTCTTTCCAAGAACCAAAGGCATCAATGTTGCTGAACTTGCGTATTTTCTATTAGAAAACTTCCCCTCGAATGAAACCTCATGTTTCCATCCCAAGCACCCCATCCCAACTCTAGCACGGAAGCTTCGCCACGAACATGCTTACAGATAACTGAATAGAATAAAGTATCCTGAAGGATATACCGGTAATATTAATTGCTTTTTGCGGCCATTGAATTTAAGCCACTGGAAGACGCTGTCAGCTTCTCACGGTGTCAGATCAAACGTATCACAAGGTGAACTGTATATAAGACTTGAAATTGCCATTTACTTTATTTATGTCAATAGTCTTATAATCCTTCAAATCAATGAGCATGTCTATTTTGATAGTCGCTCTAACTCTAGGTATAACCTTTACCTATCTGCGCTAATATGCTATTTCTTCTCAGTGTGCAACTGCTTGGACTCTGGGTGGCCCAGAACGATACCAGAGTCTATATATGTTAATACAATATCCTAGAGGTCGTATCAGAGAGACGTACCAATTGCAATTTGTTGGCCTGTCATGGAACTATTCTTAGCCACTGTGATAAAAACATCGGCACAATCATCGAGATCAGTCTATAAAGTCAGTGAATTTCTTGGAGCTGTTCAGGGACGACTTCTTCTCATACCTCGCGCCTTAATGTCGATAACGATTTCACCTTTTCGATGTGCGCTCCTCCAAATTTTTGCCCCTGCCAAGAAATGATGAGCATATACAAGCAAGACAAGCCCAGGGACAGATGAGGACGAACCCATTCAGTCAACAGCAGACCGGGAAGGATGGCATTGATTCGAATCTTGGGTCCTTGCGTGTATGCGAGGCTCTTCATGAGATGTAGACCAGCAGCCTTGGTGACTGAATAGGCCATGCTGCTACCGGCTTGGGTGGTGCCCTGTATTCACGTCAATTTGGGTAAAGGTCTATTTCACAACCGTCTTGACAGTTTTGCTTACTGCAACAGAAGAAGTAATCAAGTAAACACCGCCCTCGGGATTCGCGTTAAAGATGGGCACGGCTTCTTGAACCAGTTGCAAATGAGACATGACGTTGACAGCCCAGCACTAGAAACTTGGTTAACCGCTCCATGTTCACATCTTCGTCTGATGCAGTCAAGTTACCTTGTTCCATTCTTCATCGTTCAGGGCATGGAGATCGCTAAATCGAGACATCTTGGTCCAGCCAGCGTTCGCAATGATAATGTCGAGCCCGCCCAGGTTCTTGACTGTTTCTTGAACGACACGCACGTTATCTTCCCTCTTCCCGGCATCCTATTGCGCATAGTGTGAGTTCTTCCTAGGGCTCACGGCACATACCGGGCGGCTGTGACAGACTTACACCTTGAATGACAAATGTCTTGACGGGATATTCCTTCAGGGAATCAGCCACTTTCTGAGCAGCATCCGCGTTGGAGACATAGTTGATAGCGACATTGGCCCCTTCTGCGGCGAATTTCTTGCAGATGAGAGCCCCAAGGCCTCTTTGCTGTTGTCAGTACCAGAGATACCCTCATGAGCTAGAATTTGCACACCTAGAGCCACCAGTCACCAGGACGTTTCTTCCCTTGAGCGAATAAGGCATTTTGATTGCCACAGGCTGAATTGAAGATGAAAAAGTCTTGGAGGGGCTTGCGTTACATTGAAGTATTATATCTCTCTCTGTTCTATCTAACCCCGCATAAGAGTCCAGCTCGGCCCCGCAGATCGCACCGCTGTCGGGGTAAATAATAGGTCAGCGATGATTCCGTGCTGTTGTTTTTATGGATTGTAATCAATCTGGTGCCCCGGTAAAAGTTGTTGTACGTTTAATATTCCGATTAAGGGTTGCATATTAGAATTCTGTGCCGCATATCTTGCGGCTCATGATGGACGCCAGCCTGGATTATGTATCGCATTAGATGGCAAGAATTGATTGAGGAAAGTTACCGAGGACGTAGTAAAACCAAGAGTCTAAATCAGGATTGGAGTTTATTGATGTGACGCAGCGATAGTCTGTCTTTACAGCTATTTGTGCAATCTCCCAAGAACAATTCTTATAACCACCCCAACTTTCATGATATCATTGAAATCCGCACACACGATGAAAGCGATAGTACTTACATTTTCACAGGCTCTAAATATCCAATCGTAATAATTTGTTCCTCTGGATTCTGCCACTCAAGTTTCTTCACCTCCCGTATCTGGTCGAAATGAGTCGATCCATACCGCAGATACGCAGCAAACGACCCTTCTTCATTATCTTTGTTAGAATTCTCTTCAGCATCCCATAGATCAGCGAGCATGTTAATTTTTAATCCACCGTTGCCCGGTCCGTGAGGAAGTTTCACCATGGACGTATTTGCCAGCAAAGATGTCACGAGAGCCTCAGCCTCATGCCACGACTTATCCACCACGGCGCCGTCTCCAGAACGCGGTAGTGAGAAGAGACTGAATTGGAGCTGTGCATCCCAATCGGTAAGTGTTTGAACTTGAAACATTTCGTCTTTGGCGTCAAACAAGAGCATATGCTTCTCATACCATTCCGCGCCGTTGAAGCCGTCGTTGGGGTCGATGAGCTTTCGAAGTCGCTCGGCACACATGTAATGAGCTACATAGTCGGAAAACTTTTCGTAATCCATGTTTATGTTTTTCAAGCCCGGAGATTCCATTCGAGGGCGGAATATAGGCAAATGCCGTAGCAGTGGATGTTTGTGGAAGCCCGTTGCATTGGTGACTCCCTCAGTCCAGAGCGCAACATAGATATCGTGCCACCTCTTGATGAAGGGATTGTTGCGTTTTGTGGCCAAAAATCCATTGAGCGGAGTATAAGTGTCCGGCAAGTGCATCAAAGCCAGCGCGCTGAGTTTATGAGGCGACGCGGGATCCTCGATTCGCTTCCAACAGATATCATCGACGTGCCGCAAGAGGATGAGGCCAACATCCATCCATATGCCTCCGTATTTCCATAATAGCGGTAGACGAACCAGGTCTCCCATATGGGCCTTGTGGCCATCCATGGTGCCGTCAATAAACGTCTTTGGGAAGAAAGACTCTTCAGCATAGTGAAAGACGTTCGTTTCTGAGCCATCCACACGATCAACTATGTGAACAGTCCAATCCGGACCCAACCGACGCACCCAGTTGATTACATTTCGCTGTGCCCAAGGCCTCATCCGCGCAAAGCCCGTATGCCAGAAACCCCAGATGTTCTTGTCCGAGGTGACAAGATGGCGCTTCTGCAAGGAAGCGGCAATCTCCTCATCTGTGCGATGGTCAATCTTTTCAGGGGATATGTGTTTAATTCCATTTGGCAGGTGTGGCTTTTGGACTTGTACGGGTATGTCGACATTTGCCAGCCGAGAGGTTGGTTTGTCGTCAAACATGATTGCTTATGATGGTGGTTTCGTAGCAGTGTGATGGATGCAGTCCAATTGTCAACCCTGAGATGGGCTGCTGTTTGATGTCTCCCACTTATACGAAGCACAAGCTTTTCGAATCTTCTACCCACCATCTCGTTACTACGTTTACTCCAACATGCAAGATGCAAGACGCACATATGAGACGAGCATCCTACGAAAATCGGTAACGTTACAATAAAGTACAGATCTATATAATTTCGCTGAGGAGCAACAGTTTGCGTGATTTGGGAGGATACGTGTGATCTCGATCTGGTCGTGGGGGAATGGATGGCCTCTCCACTACGTGGGGAGCCAAGAGATAGTATTCAGTAAGTGTTCCGTATAATCTGACAGGATCTCGGGTATCAGGCATAACTGTCTCCAGTGCTAATACGAGGATTGCATTCGATTGGCCAAGAACAATCTATTCCATTCGTATCCTGCGTGCATTGGCCGAATTCGGAAAATAATGTACCAATCCAGTATATGCCAGTCCTAGGGTTACTATCTGACTTTCCACAATCGACTTAATGCCAATACTATCGCCGTGGCCTCCTTCGGTTACACGGGTAGGCGGGATCCCAAATGCAAGTAAGATGCGATACTGTGGGTATCATATGAAACGAGGCACGGTCTCTTGATTCATTGTCATTGGCCTAAGACGAGCATTACTTAATGAAGTCCGATTCCATATCGTGTGATGTTGATATTACACGCATGGGTATCATGCTACTCAAGATGAAAGAGGAAATACGTGTACATAGCATGTGGATCCTGGTCTCTACAAGATTTATATAAACAGCTTCCAGATCCAGCTCATGCTTACTCGTATTTCTCTCTCGTGCAGTAAGTACATGTAGCTCTACTGATACATGTACCAATCATCTTGTTTGTTTAAATAAACGCCGATGATCTTGAGCTTGATGATAGTCACCATGCTCGCCACCACACAACAAAACGACAGTTTATCAGAAGATACAACTGTGGGATATCTACTCCGTATTACCATGGATAAGGAATTTCATCTGCATCAAAGGTAAAAAAATAAACCCTCTCGGAATTTAGTTACATCAATTCCCTTTATTCTGCTCATTACATTCCATTTTGCACAAAATCCCTCGCGGCTGTGGTAGACCAGCTACATAGGATTGCAATATTTATTGCAGCTTTGACGACATAGTACATGGTGATAATACTCCTTATGGATGGTGCATCTGATGTGGTTAGCCACCGGAGCCAAATCTCACTACGCACCCCGGGTTCAAGTCGATGCGAAATAATACGAAGCCCAAGGGGGCATTCCTAGATAGTTACCTCCATAGTTAGAGAGGGGGAAAGGGTAAAGCCTCGTTCAACTAGACATTGTTAGCTAACGGACTCCGAGCTGGCAAGGGTCTTCCGCTTATAAATTCAGTGCCAGCCCCATTGGTCAACGATGCTCTCGATTCATCGCCAAACAGAGGTGCTATTCCTATTGGTGCAACGGAATCTGGGTGGCGTCCATTTGACTCGATGACAGCAAATAAGCATGTCAAATAAGAATGTTCAAGTTTCTTTACATAATCATCGTTGTCCGAGTATGGCCTCATTCTGGCGACTTGCATCGGCTCACATAACGCCATGGAGCCGCATCCGAGGCCCTGCACACGAATCCGTATCAAAGTTCCGCCTTGAAAGTTCCGCATTGAAAGTCCCGCATTTGTCAGCTCTAATCAATCGGAGAGTCTACTCCCTCCCATGGAGCTTCAATGAGGTCAATGCGTTGTTTCCGCAAAGTAAATATGTGATTAGTGAACAGTATTGAGAACACTTGCCCAAAGTAAGAGATGATTGGACCGAACCAACATACAACGCAATCAGGAAGCGCGATGAAGAGTTGTAGATTTATAATCAGAAGGCGTGAATCTCGTGAAAAGGCATGTATATAAGTCACTTAATGGGAATGACTTTTTTGAACAAGAAAAGCCAGAATCAAGCGAGAGTTTTCACAAAGGCATTGAAATTCAAGTTGTTGAATAAAGCGTTGAAATCGGTTTGAAAACAAGCAATTGTCAGAATGACGAAATCACCAATCGAGATTGTCTTGGGCGTAGCCAACGTAAGTCACTATCGCAGCCACACTGTTATAAACGCATATTAAACTACGTGTGTTGTCAGATCGGCGACACGTCCATCGATCCAACAGCCAGGTTTGACTCCCCGGCAGAAGTCCAGGCATTTCTCGAGCCTTTCTATGAGAGAGGATACCGTCAAATCGACACTGCCAGAGGTTACTCACCACATGCGCCGCTATCCTGCGAGCCTCGACTCGGCGCAGCAAATGTTGGTGATAAGTTCGTCATTGGCACTAAAGTCGTTTCTCGCCCAGATGGCGCTCATTCAAAAGATAAAATTGCTCAGAGCATTAATGACTCTCTAGAGGCTTTGAAAGTCTCTCAGGTTGACATTATGTACTTGCACCAGCCCAACCGAACCGTTCCTTTTGAGGAGACGGCAGAAGCTATGGATAAGGCTTACCGAGAGGGAAAATTCAAGCGATTTGGACTGTCCAACTACACGGCCGCTGAGGTCGAGCAGTTTCTCAAGATATCCGAGGAACGAGGTTTTGTAAAGCCGACTGTGTACCAGGGACAGTATAACCTGGTTGTGAGGACGGGAGAAAAGGAACTGTTTCCCCTGCTTCACAAGCACAACATTGCATTTTATGCATGGAGGTACACACTATCACAGTTCATCTGAAGGAATCGCCCCATGACTGACTCAGTTGCAAATAGTCCTGCCGCTGCGGGTCTCTTCAACGGAAACCACAAGAACGTTCAAGCTGGAGGCCGCTACGATACCTCGGTAAGTCATCGTGTATACATGAGTTGTCATCTCAAAACGCTGACAATCTTCAGAACTACCTGGGCAAATTCTATGCTTCAAAGTATATCAAGCCAAGCATCGAGGCTGCCACCGACCGAGTGCGAGAAATCGCCGCCAAGCACAACATCTCTGGCCACGCAGCTGCACTGAGATGGACTGCTCACCACAGTGCTCTTTCAGCCGAGTATGGCGATGGAATCATTATTGGTGCTTCGACCATTGAGCAGTTGAAGCAGAATTTGGATATTTTTGAGCAGGGACCGCTTCCGCAGGAGGTTGTCGATGCGATTGATGCTGTTTTTGCCGAGATTGGAGATGATGCGGTTGCGTATCATAACTAAGATGACTTGTATACCTCCGTGGTTTAGATGTGAGTTCATCATAGAGCTGAATATGTCGTGTGTTTACAAACCTGGCTTATCGCTTGCTGCGTTATCATGAGTCTGCTACATCCACATCAATACTACATCCTCACAATTGATGACACTATTTTCATAATAATATTAATAAACTCGCTTGGAGCAATAAAACGAATAACAAATTATAGTTATTTGATTTGGCACAGTTTCATTGAAATTCATCAATC
Organism: Trichoderma aggressivum f. europaeum; assembly: GCF_033847375.1. NCBI lineage: Eukaryota > Fungi > Ascomycota > Sordariomycetes > Hypocreales > Hypocreaceae > Trichoderma > Trichoderma aggressivum. The sequence continues at coordinate 54,691 of NW_026946378.1, forward strand.
TTTATTGTTCTAGGGTAGCAGTCCATTAAGCTCTCAAAGAGGTGCACGTGACTTCGTATCATGGCGCGTTAATGCACTGACAGCAATCGCGTCTCCCACCGTGAATTTCCAGACTGCAGACGCCGCATCGTCCATCACGGGATTCAAACTCCGCCTTGTTCTTTTCTTTTCGCCTGCTGATCGATGGAATTCTGATTGTGGACATTAATTACCCGGGAATATCCCATTGGCAACATCAACATGCCTGACATCCCTGAGTTTCCTGGTGAGCTCTGGCTGAAGATCAAGCTGTGAAATTGCAGCTTCATAAACTGCCCCGCTTACAATCTGGCAGAGGCAGACACGATTCGCATCTTGGTGGCGACGGACAACCATGTCGGATACGAAGAGCGAGATGCCATTCGCAAGGATGACAGCTGGCGGACCTTTGACGAGATCATGACGCTCGCCCGCAGAGAAGATGTTTGTTGCAGTGGTAACCCTCTGTTTGTCTCCAAGCTCACCCGTCACATCGCAGGTCGACATGGTGCTGCTTGCCGGCGATCTATTCCACGACAACAAGCCCTCTCGAAAATCTCTCTATCAGGTCATGCGAACTTTACGAAAGAACTGCCTCGGCATGAAGCCTTGTCCGCTGGAATTCCTGTCCGACGCCGCCGATGTCTTTGAAGGAGCGTTTCCGCATGTCAACTACGAAGATCCCGATATCAACATCTCAATTCCCGTCTTCTCCATTCACGGCAACCACGATGACCCCTCTGGAGATGGCAACTACTGTTCACTAGACCTGTTGCAGGCAGCTGGTCTTCTCAACTATTATGGCAGAGTGGCAGAGGCGGATAACATTGAGGCAAAGCCCATCCTCCTACAAAAGGGCGACACGAAGCTTGCCTTGTATGGGTTGAGCAACGTTCGCGATGAGCGCATGTTTAGAACTTTTAGAGATCACAAAGTCAAGTGGTTTCGTCCCGGCACCCAAACCGGCGAGTGGTTCAATCTGCTTGCTGTCCATCAAAATCACCATGCCCATACCGCCACATCATATCTACCAGAGAACGTGCTTCCGGATTGGCTCGACTTGGTAGTCTGGGGGCACGAACACGAGTGCTTGATCGACCCGTCAAAAAACCCAGAGACAGGGTTCCACGTCATGCAGCCAGGATCATCAGTGGCAACATCGCTGGTTCCGGGAGAGGCTGTGCAGAAGCACGTCGCCGTGGTAAGCGTTAACGACAAAGACTTCAAAGTTGACAAGATTCCTCTCAAGTCTGTCCGGCCGTTTGTCACGAGAGACATCTCCCTCGCCCAAGAAAAAAGGTTCAAAGGATTGGACAAGAAAAAGGACAATAGACATGAGGTTACATTGCGGCTGATGGAGATTGTCGAGGAGATGATTGCGGAGGCAAACGAAGATTGGGAGGCTATTCAGACGGATGAGGAGGCTTTGCAAGATCGGCCATTGCCACTTATTCGCCTAAAAGTTGAGTACACCGCACCAGAAGGTGGCGAGTTTGAATGTGAGAATCCACAACGGTTTTCGAATCGGTTTGTTGGCAAAGTAGCCAACACCAACGATGTGGTGTATTTTCACCGGAAGAAGGTGGTCCAGCGTGAGTCTCTCATCTCCCCGTGTTGCGCTCTAGTTTTGTGCTGACAGCTCCGTAGGCAAAGCGGCAGCCCCGGACTCTACGCATCTTATTGAATCTCTGGGTGACGGCTCCGAAGTGGTCAAAGTGGAAAATCTCGTCAACCAATTGCTTGCCACACAGTCTCTCAAAGTCCTCCCACAGGGCCCTTTTGGCGAGGCGGTTAATCAATTCGTTGCCAAGGACGATAAGCATGCGATGGAACTTTTCGTGTCGGAGCACTTGTCTGGTCAGGTTAACCAAATGCTACAACTCCATCAAGACGATGAAGATCTGAACAATGCCATGGAGCTTTACAAGGAGAGAATGGAGCAAAGGATGGCTACCGCTGGCAGCACGGGCAGAGTGGCACAGGCTGAGAGAAAGAGAGTTTTGAAGCCTAGGCCAAAGCAATGGGACTCGGACTTCGATGGCAGCTGGGAGGACGCTCCCGACGCGTGGACATATGAAGACATGGTAGAAGAGGATATGGATGAAGCGCCGCCAGCGAAGACAAAGAGAGCCACGACACGCACGGCAAAGGCCGCCCCAGCTAAGAAGGCTCCTGCGACCAAGAAGGCGCCAGCTCGGCGTGGTCGCAAGGCTTTTGAGGACAGTGAAGAGGAAGAGGAGCTACCGGAGGAAGACGTGATAATGGAATCAGACGAAGACGTGGCGCCGCCGCCGCCAAAGCCAGCTACACGAACCACCAGACGTGGTCAGAATGCAAAGAGCACGGCTGCTGCTAGCAAACCTGCGCCGGCAAAGAAGACGGCTACAAGGGGAGCTGCTGCGGCAAAGACGAAGCAGACGAAGCTCAGTTTCTCGCAGGGAGCGACACAGGACAAGGCGGTTGAGATTAGCGATGATGAGATTTCGGATGACGATGCATTTGAGCCGGCGCCGGTGGCAAGTAGGACGAGGAAGAGATGATGTTGAAGAAGCGGCACTGAGATGTAAGTAATAATGATACAAATGAGTGGTGATGTAAGTATTCAAACAAATCATGAGTGGACGTGAATGCAAAAAATACAACGTCGTCTGTAACAAAAGGTGTTGAAAGAGCCTTTGAACTCTCTCATCACAATCATAACTACTCTCACTGACCAAAATCAACGCAATAGCAAAAAAAGAATTCACAGTTTGGAACTGCTGGCGGTCTCTCCCGCCGGGAATTGAACCCGGGTCTCAAGCGTGACAAGCTTGCATACTGACCACTATACTACGGAAGATGTAAACCTGCGCTTTAGCGCCGGTGTAGCGGATCAGATCCAGTTGTTGGAATCGGATTGCGCTATTGTCTATTATAAAGCCTTTGGTTAATCCACTTCACTTTCAACCCCCAAACGACTTACAACCATCTCTTGATCGCCACCAAGTTGGCATGTCATCTCAGTTGGATTCCCAAGGTCGTTGATTGAATGAAAAGTTCCGACAAGTCCATGTCATCTGATTGTTTCTCCGCTCAATTATGATTGGTGATGCTGAGGTACTTCACATCCTACTCCGTCTTGGTCTAGGATGCATGGCTCAGCCTGATCGAGGTGGTACCGACCCGTAACCCAATCATGATGGGCAATATATTGGCAATTAGGCACCGTGAGGGGTCAAACACTGCTGCTACTCTATGCCTGACCGGTCAAGGTAGCAATGCTTCCGTCTCGTCGCAATCCAAGGCCCATAAAGTTCTATTGCACGCCTCTGCATGTAAGATCCAATTGGTCCTTAATGAGGCGCGCGTTTGGTGGCTGAAAGATGCTCTTGGCAGCTCGTTGTTAATGCCCAAGCAGAATTGAGACACGTAGTCATCATTATCTGGGCCTCTGCTGCGGAGAAATCCAACTCTGCGACTGACTGCCCAGTATCTCAGTTCCTATGGGACTCGACACATTCTACTCGACACACCCGCGACTTAGTGTTAGAAAGTAATCTAACAATCAGCCGACTTCAGTGATGAATATGCCTCTCATGCAGTGGATTCCTATGCCTCGCAAACCAACTGCACGAGAAGCAATCACGACATTTCTTCTTCTGCTGCCGTTGGTAGCCTCTCTGTTGTATCGCCTCTACGCAAAGATTCGAAGACGAGATGGCCGTTCAATGGGCCTTCAGATCCTCTCTGATGAATCTGATGATGGTCCTGTCAAGTATGAGTATGTCGTATCTCTGCATTGATTTGGTGTCCAATAGCTCATAGTCTAGGATCATTGCTGTACATGGTCTTGGGGCTAGCCCTGAGCACACTTGGACATGCAAACCCAGTTCACAGTACAAAACTAGTGATAATCAGCACTCTGTTCATTTGCTTAAAGATTTGCTCATGAAAGATGAGAGATTTTCAGACGCGCGAATTCTTCATTTTGCGTACAATTCAGACTGGCTTGTTGACGCTTGCTTTGAATCGGCGCGTGACATTGGACTTCGCCTCATAGAATCCCTTACTGAGCACAGAAAAACTCATCCTGTAAGGAAAGAATAGGTGATATTGATAATAAATGCCACTAACATGGCATATAGCGTCTACCCCTAATTTTTGTAGGACATAGCTTTGGTGGAATAGTCATCAAGGAGGTATGTTGACAGTCCCTGATGTCGTCCTGTTTACATAACAATCTAACTTAAGTTGCTTACAATGCTTTACAGGCACTATCTAGCGATCCGGAGGATTCCCAGAGAATCTTGGAGGACACGTGCGGTATCATCTTCTTGGGAACGCCTCATTTAGGCAGCCCGGTTGCCGGTTTTGGAGCCACCCTTGCCTACTTGACTGGCTTCCTAGGTTCAAACACTGGTTTACTACTCTTACTCAGAAGCAATGGAGAGATGCTTGTGAATCTAAGTAAAGCTTTCCAAGCTTGTGTTAGAGAAAAGAAAGAAAAGAAGGGTAGAGAAACCCAGATTGTTACAATCTGCGAAAAAAAGCCAACATACCTTCTGAATTGGCTTTACGCTGGTAAAGTTAGTCTATTGATGAAGGAGATTTCTTTACTCAAACAGTAACTCACATAAAATAGATTGTCCCGTGGGAGTCAGCCACTTTTGGTGCAAACTTTGCCGACGTTTTTGAAGTCGATACAGATCACACTGGCTTGAATAAGTGCGTTAGCTTGAAGGATCCTTTATACAAAGAGCTCACAGTACAGTTGCATCGGATACAACCGTAAGTAATAATTATCATTAACATTACGAAGTCTTGCTCTCAACTGAAAACTACAGTACAACACCACCTAAGATTAATACGCTTCAACAAGCTGTCCTCGACCGTTTAATATCCGTTACCGCTGCCGATGCAGAGTTTCACCCTGGGCTCGACGAATACGGAAGAGGCCATTCAGAATGTCTCCCTCAAACGAGAGAAGAGATATTAAAAGATATTTTCGACTGGCTTGATGACAGTAGTTCGTCGCAAAAGTATCTCTACTGGCTTCAAGGCAAAGCCGGCACGGGGAAATCTACCATTGCACGCACCATTGCCAGCAGGGTGGCTGGACAGAACCGCATCGCTGCCAACTTCTTTTTCAAAAGAGGCGAAGGCGATCGAGCTAAACTCAAGCGATTTTTTACGACTTTAGCCGCTCAGCTTGTGAGGCAATGGCCCAGCTTCGCCAAAGCTGTCCAAGACGCATTGGAGTCAGATCCTTCGCTTCCAGAACAAGACCCAAGGATTCAATTCAAGAAATTTATTCAGGAACCTTTGCGGAAGCAAGAACGCAACAAGTCTAAAGTTATAATCATTATCGTTGACGCTCACGACGAATGTGATTCGAGCGAAGATCTAACTGGCCTGGTTCAGCAGCTCACGCAATCCCAAGATGGCTACTCTACTCAACTTCCAGTCAAATGTTTTCTGACTAGCCGCTTTGATCATCACTCGCAATCTAGTTTTAATCATATCTCTGAGGAGAGATGCGAGATGAAAGAGCTTGAAAAATCCACATCAGCGACTATCAAGCAAGACATTGAACGTTATTTGCGGGTTGAGTTGGAAAAGATCGATGGCCTCTTAGACCCGCTTCCAGGGGGTGATCTATGGTCCAATCCCTCTGACGTGGAAAATCTCGAGAAACTTACAGAGCGAGCCTGTCCGCTATTTGAATTCGCTGCCTTCTCTACTCGTTTTATTAAACAAACAAAAATGCCGGGAGGGCCTCGAGGTCGCCTTCGTCACATATTGGAAACTAAAATTTCTGGTGACCTGCACAAGTTATATGGCTCCATCATAGAGCGAAGATTCTATGACCTCGATGATCAATGCTACGGGGAAGCAGAAGCATATTTTCAAAAGATTATTGGCTCGGTCATTTTGTTAGCGAATGCCGTAACAGTCAGATGCCTAGCCGAGCTTCTCAAGCTGCCTGAGACAGAGATTCGCGAAGAACTACAGCTTTTTGAGTCAGTTCTTGTAGTTCCAGCAGAACAAGACATTCAGTCACCGATCACATTGTTTCATGAGTCATTCAGAGATTTTCTCGCCGGGCCTGGAACCAAAAAGAAGTTGATAATTAATCCTATAGGAATCCATACCCTGTTGGCATCTCGCTGCCACCAGCTTCTATGTGGTGCCCTGCGGGAAAACATGTGCAAATTGAAAACACCTGGAACGCATCGAAACGAGGTTGCAGTGGAAAAAGTCAATGAATGCTTATCGCAAGGGGTACAATACGCTTGCCGATTTTGGCTTTTTCACGTCAAAAGGAGTCAATCAAGTGTCAAAGACGGCGATGATTGGCATTCCTTCTTACTCTCCCATCTCCTCCACTGGCTTGAAGCAATGAGTTTGCTGGGACGAACTTCAGAAATCGCGTCGCTGATCAAAGAGCTGAAAGATGTCGTACATGTCAGTACATTTTCCAATCCTAGTTCGCTCGCACATGCTGACCTTGACAGCCCTCCGATGGAGTACAAGTCAAAGCATTTCTACAAGATGCCGAGCGACTTATTCTGTCTTTCCGACACGTCATTGACGCTGCGCCATTGCAGCTCTACAGCTCCGTTCTAACATTTGCTCCGGCTAAGAGCCTTGTTCGAGAAAGATTCGACGCATCTCGCGCCAAATGGATCTCTCGCATACCAAATATTGATTCCCAGTGGAGTTCGTGTTTACAAACACTTGAAGGCCACGTCAAGAATATTCAATGCGTCAGTTTTTCCTCTGATGGTATTCTAGCGTCCACAGATACGGACGGCATAGTCAAAGTGTGGGATTCTATATCTGGTACTTGCCTGCAGACTTTCTCTATGGATGGCCAACGGGAACGTCGGATCATAGCCATGGCGTTTTCTAAGGCCGGCAAGCTTGCTTGCATGGCAGTTGGATGCATCTCGGTGTGGGACATACGTCGAGATGTTTGTTTGCAAACCTTGGATTTGACGCAACACGTTCCGCTACATGAGCGGTTTTACACGGGTTCAGTGGTCTTTCAGGATGAGCAAAGACTTCTTCTGACGGGCACTGGACTACGTAACATTCTCAAATTAGAACTGGGACGTGGATGCGAGGAAGAAACCAATCTTCCATTTCACAGCGTGCCAACAATCCTGTCGCCTGACGGTCAATGGGTCGCATATGCAATTGAAGGCGAAATCAGGATTCTTGACATGAAATCTAAAACAACTCGTTCGCCTAAAACGTTGAAAGGAGCCACATCTGACTCATCTGGTTTGAACGCGTGTTTCTCACAAGATAATCGGTATTTTGCATCTATGAAGGGGGGCCCTGCATTTGGGATGAGTCCCACAGAGGCCAAGATCTGGGACGTTTCATCGACTATATGTTTGCAGGTATTCAGTGAAGTCAATGGAATATCTGCATTGGCATTCTCACAAGATAGTCATCTGCTTGGAATAGCAACACATGGGGATAGAAAAATAAGCATCTGGGATTGGAAAAAACACTTTCGTCTTCAAGCATTTACAGGACATCAGGATGGTGCCGATTGCTTATCATTCTCACCAGACGGAGCATGGCTTGCTTCAGCCTCTTCTGACCGCATCGTTAAAATATGGGACGCTCAACTAAAAGATTACGAGGAGAAAATCGCATCCTTTTTCAGCACCAGACATAACTTGATATTTAAGGGTGGCCAACGACTCGCTATGATTTCTACTGGAACATCTCGAATCCAGTTGCTGGACGATTCTGGAAACAAATGCATTACACAACCTTTTAAAAAGGCCTACAGTAAAATAGCAATCTCTGCGAACGGAAGCATTTTTGCAGCAGTTTCAGATGATCGAAAGCGTATTGAAATATGGGACGCAGAGTCGGAGAAATTTTTACCTTCGTGCAATTTGCCTCTCGATCCCAATCATCCATCCATATGCTCTATCGCCCTCTCGGCAAATGGTCAAAGATTCATAATAGGCCTAACAACTTTGAGAGTTGAGGTTTGGGAGTCTCGTACAGGCCGACTGTTGAAAGAGTTGCAGCAGGAACAGATATACCGGTGTCTCCCTACTGACGTAGCTATATCTTCTGATGGTGAACAATTTGCTTGGACAGGCCATGACGATGATTATAGCATGCGTTTTTATACGGAGAAGCTGCATTTGACTCTTCCTGACGAATTTTATTTCATCCCGACTCCAGAGTTAGCCTTCTCCCCAAATGGAAAGCGGCTTGCAGCTGTTCGTTCTTGGCGAGGGGCGTTTTGGGATGTGGCAACAGGTGCCTGTTTGAGGACGTTCAATCAAGCATATCCGCCGAGTTGGTCACTGGACACAAGCTTCATTAACTTTGATTTCACCATGGGCGTCGAATTACCGGAGTCCAAAAACTGGAAGGACTGTTTAACTAAGTATCACATCAGTCCCGACGGCGCCTGGATCATGAGGAATCGTGAGAAGCTGCTATGGATATTGCCGGAATATCGGCCAAAACAGGTGTTTGCTTTTGGATCCAAACTTGTAATTGGGCGTGCATCAGGACTCCCATTTGCCATAAAGATTTCAGACGAGGACCTTTGATTGATGATTGTTTGCCAATGGATAAATACTTGGCTGCTTCGATGATGATGGATGAGATTGGTTGAGAATATTCAGAGTCATCGGTAATAGACAACCTCATTCTAATACAACTGCCAATCACTCGAAAACAGGGTTACCAAGCTACGTGTAGTATTATCACCAACATAAAAAGAACATCAACAACCTCCATTCAACGCTAATGCTGAGCAATCCACTTCCTCCGCTCAGTCGCCGAGCATCTAGACTCCAAACCCCTCCACCAAGCCGCAAACATCCAAAAACCATCAAATTATGCCGCACATGCCGCACGCAGCTCATCGGCCGACTTCGGGATCTTTTCAAAACGACTCAAACTGACTCTTTTGATCCAAAAAAAAAATTCTCAATTTATTGTATTGATATACAGCGGTGGATCAAAAAAACAAGTACGTAAAAGTCTCGAGATGCTCGGGCGACATTTCCCAGGGGAGGCAAGGGAATGGTACCATGACGATCCCAGAATGGAAATAAGTGAGGAGAGCAAAAAACAAAACCAGCTGGAAGCGGCAAAAGGCGGTTTTGCGTGTGGGTTACTAAGGATGATGTCGATGAGCTGAGCTTACATGGCGCAAAAGCTTAAAGCGTTTGTTTCTGCTTGGAGAAGAGAAGTGCGGGCACAAGCAAGCTGTTTGCATTCTATCTCCTCATTCTCCCCATTGTTGCTGTGTCTTGTCTTTGTAGTTTATCATCCAAACTTGTAACCTTTCAACATCATCTCCATCTCCATCTCCATCTTGTACTTCCCCTTTCCTCCGTGATACATACATTCCTTCAACCATGGCCATCCGTGTGGGAACAGCTTCACCCAATACCCAGGCCACAACCCCCCTCACCATCGCCCACCTCCACGACATCGTCTCCCGCGCCGCCGCCCAGCGCATCGACATCCTCGTCCTGCCAGAAGCCTTCATCGGCGGCTACCCGCGCGGCACGTCCTTTGGCTGCGTCGTCGGCAGCCGAACCGCCGAGGGCCGGGAATCCTTTGCCCAGTACTTTGACAAGGCAATCGATCTCGGCGACACCGTTGGCGATGGAAGTGCCGGGGCGGGCGTGAAGTGGGTGAGGAGGGAGTTGCCTGGTTACGAGCTCGGCGGCAGCGGTCGAGGCGATGGCTCGCGAGAGGAGTTGGAGCGGATTGCGCGGGAGACGGGCGTCTTTTTTGTGACGGGGTGCATTGAGAAGGCGGGAGGCAGCTTGTACTGCGCGGCGGTCTATGTGTGTCCCAAGGAGGGCATCATGGGCAAGCGTCGCAAGGTGATGCCGGTAAGCTCAACTCAACTCAACTGAACTACTGGTTCACGATGCTGCGCTGCATCTTATACAAGTACATCCGGCTAATATATGCATCTCTTACAAGACCGGCACCGAGCGTCTCATGTGGGCTCAAGGCCATCCCTCAACCCTCCGCGCCGTCACGACCTTCATCCGCGGCCAACGCATCAACCTCGCCGCCGCCATCTGCTGGGAAAACTACATGCCTCTCCTCCGCCAATCCCTCTACGCCCAAAACATCAACCTCTACCTCGCCCCCACCGCCGACGGCCGCGAAGGCTGGCTCAGCCTGATGCGCACCATCGGCATCGAGGGCCGCTGCTTCGTCGTCAGCAGCAACATGTGCGTCCGGGGCGAGCCGGACTCCGCCGACGCGGGCGACCGGGATGTCGTGCCGGTGACCGGGGGCTCGAGACGGAGCGGCCGGAAGAGCTCCGCGGTCGTTGCCGACGACGGCTTCGAGTTTGCGGTGCCGCCGCCAAAGGTGAGGCACGGGCGGCGGAAGAGCGTGTTTGACGAGGACGGCAACGAGATTGTGCTGTCTTGCCCGGCGGATAACGGCGAGAAGCAGGGAGAGGAGCAGTCGCGAAAGTCAGACGAGCAGCAGAGGATGCAGCAGCTGCAGAACTATCAACTCCCCAAAGTACAAGAAGACGAACCAGTCCAGCAACAAAACCAAACTCAGCCCGCCGCCGCTCCCAAAGCTCCGCACTTCCTCTCTCGCGGAGGCTCTTCCATCGTGTCTCCGTTTGGCGATGTCCTCGCTGGTCCGCAGTGGGAAGACGAAGATGGCATCATTTTCGCCGACATTGACCTGCGTGATTGTATCCGCGGCAGACTCGATCTGGATGCGGCGGGAAGCTACTCGAGAAACGACGCATTCAAGCTGACGGTTGACGGCTTGGACCTGGATCCGCTGCCGTATTGAGGAGACGCGAGAAAGGTTCAGTCACTTTGACAAGTGTATGTGAGTGTAAGCTAGTGAAATGATTTGGTCGAGATTGATGTAGTACCTGATAGTAGTACCTATGTAAACAATATGACATGATATGATGAGCAAGTAATCTCCTCGTCTTCATCCGCTGCGCAATGATTCCATCTAAATTTACAAGCCGGGGCAATACCCCGTTCCATCACGCTCCCAGGTTACAAATAACAAATCAAAAAAACAGCTGCTTTGATCCCCACTGCCATTATAACGCCAACTGATGCAAATGCTTCTTCACACTTTCTTTTCAACCTCACAAGTTGCGGTCATTGTTCGGCTGCGGTCTCTGGCACGGCCGCCAGCCTTTCTCCGCATTACACTCCTCAACCTCTTCTTTCCTTTGTCTGTCCAGCGCGGCCTGCGCCAAAATCTCTCGCCGACTGAGTCCTGCGCTGCTCGCTTTGCTGCCGCCCAGGACAAACTCGCCACCAGTCCAGCCGCCGTCGTCCTCGTGAACATCTTCCTCGTCTTGGTCTTGGCCTGAGATGTGGTATCGAGATGTCTCGCCGATTGTCCGGCCGTTAGACTTCCAGTCGGCGGCGTCTACCTCGCGCTCAATTTGGTGGCAGAGATCCCAAAACTGTCGGTCATGAGGCCCATGAACGTTGTGAGTGAGCTCGTGACAGAGCGTCTTGCGAATCGTCTTGTAGTCACGATAGCCGTCGTGGGCGTCAGTTCGTAGTCGCAGCTCAATCACCTCGCCTTGGTTGCGGTTGAGACCCAAAATGCGCGATGTTCCCTCGTGTGTCGTTTCCGTATGCGCCAGCGGCTCCATCTCCGTAAGAAGAGCGACAGTGAACTTGTGCTTTCGCATAGCTGTTTTGATACCCGGGTCCTCTTTGAGCCGGTTCAGCAGCTTGAGACTGCGCTCGGGATGCGGTAATCCGGAGAGCGGTCGAACCTGCAAGAAAGTATATTTGGAGTCTTCCGCAGCCTGCAGCCCGCGACGCCGAGCCGGACCTTTAGCCTTTGCCTTGGAGCGCTGGGCTTCCCGTGCCGCCTTCATCTTGCTGAGCTTCTGGCACATGGCCTGGACGGCCTGGACGTCGGCAGAGGTCGAGCCCATGACGGTGACGGTCTTTCCAGCGAGGTTCTTGACCTGATACTCGGGATCCTTGAAGGGCGCCTTGAGGAAGGGGCCCTTGGGCACCATGACCTTGATGTTCTCAAAGGGAATCTCGAGGACACTCTCAATCTCGCGGAACAAGTCGGTGACGGTGAGATCGGCCTCGATCTCAAAGGGAAACTTGTGGCCTCGATGCGACACGGTGATGCTGACAGTCTCCCGATCGGCGGCGTTTTCACTCTCACTCTCACACTCGCCCTCGCTGTCGATGTCGTCGTGATGCAGCTGGTCCATGTCCGGCGCTGACGCTGACGGTGCTGACGGGGCTGCGTCTACTTGCATGTCGCCGGTGGCTTCTGCGCCGATCGCTTCATTATTGCCGATGAGGCTGTTTGTTGATGACGGCGGTGAAGCTGCGTCGTTGTTATTGTTATTGTTGTCGTGGTCTAGAGTCGGGTGGTTGTTTCGAGGCGATGCGACATCAGTCATGTTGTTGTTGTGTGTCGTCGTCCTGCCTGTATGCTATAGTAGGTTGTATGAGGATATTAAAGGCAAGATCAAAGATAATCTTTAGAGATGGTGACGTCAAGTGTAATAAATATATACAAACACCGAGCGGCACCTATATATATTCCTTTGTCTTTATTGAGTTGTTTAGAGGAGAGTTTGCTGATGACAAATCTAACAGGTGATGCCCCCCGGAGATGCGACAGGCAGGAGGCGTCGCTATATATATATTCAGCCGTGCTAGGGCCGTTTAATAAGGACAAGGCAAGAGGGATGCGTACGTATACCCAAAATATTGGTGCTAAGCAATAAGAAACCTCCGTATTTACGCGTATAATCGAGATGGAGAAAGTTAAGCTGTCAATAGCCTAATATTAAACGGCGTTGAAACGAGCAAAAGAGAAGCTGCCAGCTCGGGATTACTCATTACTCATGGCTCCTTCCACCTTCCACAGTGCAATACGAATGCGATGCGCTGCTGCGATGCGGCAAGGGCGACCTGCTGCTCCTCCCCTGTCGGTGATTCGGGCACCTTCGGCAGGTGCTTGGTAATACGTCACGGCGGCCTCTGCCTACCCCCCTTTCCATACCGTTCTGGGACTAGCGCCATCGACTGCCCCTCCTTTTGTTTCCATGCCCAAGCACCGAACTGAGAGCTGCGCCACAGAATGCACCGCCTCAGTGGCTCATGGCTGGGGCGTAGCAACGTGGCTAGTGGTCGATGACGAGTGGCGGAGAATTGTCGGGACCCTGCATTTCCCCGAGATGAAATTGGGGTACGAGTAAGCAGATGAAAAAAGTTGACACATTCCGAGTGTGCTTAATAACTAAGCCCCTGTGTTAATGCGAGAAGTGTGTAATACTGTACCTACTAACCTAGGCTTTTACATTGCCTCGGCACAGCAAAACAAAAGTTGGCCGGTTATCCCCAGGTTATTGCCCAGATGGTTACATGTATTTACGAGTTACCGCCGGATAGCCATTACCAAATTACAATGGAAGTTAGATTACTACTCCCGTAACTTGGTATTACACAAGCCGGTATTCTCTATGCTTAATCAACCCAAAACCCTGGAATTGCCGACTTTGGCCCTGTTGCTCGATTTGGCTCCCGCTCAGCCTGCCGAGCCGGATCACCGGGTCCCCGATCGATGATCCCGCCGCCGCACGCCTCGCTAATGCAGGGTCCCTGTCTCGTGTCCTCTTTTTTTCTCTTTCCCCTCGAGCTCTAGCAGAAAATAAGTTGCCCTGCATGACTCTTGATTTGAATTAAAGCAGCTGCCAGGAACCATCATGTGATGCCCGGGTTGATCCACCGGAGCTCGATAGCCTTACATGCAGCCGCAGAATTGGCCACGATGACGTCGTTGCCGCCCAGCAATGCTTTTGGATGTGGTTGCTATGTATGTAGAAGCAGCTGACGATGATGGAAGGCGAATTATTTCCACACCTTTTCTTCCAATTTACAACTTGAACTCTGCAAAGACTCCTTCATCGAGACGTGTCAGCAGGTTCATTCAACCCGAACTTAGCTCTCCAGACGCAGCATTGAAAGCACCCCAGTTCTCATCGAACCAACCCTCTGAGTAAGTCATTACCGATACACAAGGCACCGAACAATCTCCGTTGCTATCTGGATCCGGAAAGACTCTCTGTTCTTCTCATTCTTTCCATGAGTTGAAATGCCTCACAGCCAGCTCGCGCGCGTTTACGCAGAGTTGTTTGCCACCGTCGTTATTGCGCGGAGTGGTGCACTAGATTGCCATCTCCCAGGCGCTGTCGATGTCGTTACCAGTTCTCTGAATGCTGTCACGAATCTCCATGCTACGATGCGCTCTCTAGCAGTAGTCTTTGCTGCTCTGGGCTCTTCCTCTACTCCAACTGACCACTCCCTCTCGGCACCCTGCCGCCAAGTGAAGCCATGACTTCCGCAACACATCTGCGAGGCAACCCAAAGACCGAGATCTCTTGCCCCCAATCACATCCATCCGACCCTCTGCGTATTGCGTCGTATGCATATCCACCCAGCTTGAAGCTCTCCACCCGTGTTCATGCACCTCGGACTCACTCATCTCGCCGACTGTTCCCTTCCCTCGCCGCACACACGCATGGGGCGAGAGTCTAGAACTCAGTCGGAGAGTGTGGTTCCAGATCACGAGTCCACGTGTTGGTTCAAAATGAGTCGACTTGACGTGTCTGGCCTCTCACATCAAGACGTTGATCATTCGGGCCGCTCGTGGCCGAACCGCCGAATGGCATCCTAGCTGGGCGCTCGCTCGGCCTCGCACATTTTGCATTCCGCCAATTATGAGGATTTGTTCGTTCCTTTAATCCGGTCACGTAGCTCCCCGCGAATTGGTAAGCTGCAATAATCGTGAGGATGTGTTCAAGAGCGGAGTCCTTCTCCGGATGATCCCCCGCATCATCGACTCACCGCACCACGTCTGCTCGAGATTCGGCGGCTGCAAGTCCGTTGTGTGTGCTGCGGCGCAGAATTCACCGAACTCGTCAACCTACTCATCACCGCTAAAAGTCCTGTTCATGCAGAAGTAGCAGCTTTGTCACCTTTGCGGCGGCATCTTGACATCCGTATATCCTATGAAAGGCTGTTTATACATCCACCATAAACATATCCTTGTCTCTAACATGGAGCCACATATATCTGCAATCTCTTGCCAAACCTTTCTCGAAAAAATTCCGTCTCTTGGTTGGATCACCCGTGATGTTCATGAGATCCTTGTAGTGGCTGGGTCGGTGGAAATTGCCAAGTCAACCACCCGTCATGCTGACGATGGCAGGACCGATTATCTAAAGTCTGTACCTTATAAATATGTAGATCAGCATATCCTTTATTAGTCAAAATGTCAATGGATATTCTGACCCGGGTTGTTTCTTTATCCTCGACATGTGCTTGTATGAGATGACTGCCGATTGCACGAGCGGATTCTAAAAACAAAGTCTATTCAATCTAGAGCATTCGCGTTCCTTATAAACATATTTTCTAAGCTGCATGATCGCACATTTACTCGGCCACCTTGATGATAATCTTTCCAACGTGGCGGCCAGCAATCATGTGGTCAAACGCCTCCTTGGTCTCATCAAGCGTAAACACACGATCCAGCAGTGGCGCAAGGCTAATCTTTCGCTTTTCCAAATAAGCATTCAAATCCTCGAAATCACGCTTCGAGCCAACAGCAATGCCCCTACACTCATATTAGCCACGAACCGTCAAGACTTGTCATCTTGTCAATAGCAATACTTACTGGATATTGGCACGCCTCCACAGGAGCTCGAGGATTTTACTCGGGTTCCAGTCCCCGGTGAATCCTCCAAGGAATCCCACAATCTTGATTGAACCCCACGACGCCAGGGAATCAATGTTTGATGGAATGGATGCCGGGCCAATGTTGTTGAGGACAATCTTGGCTCCCCTGCCGTTGGTGATGCGCTGGACCTCCGCGGCAATGTCGGGGGTGGTCTTGTAGTTGATGCCAATGACGAGGGGGCTCAATTTCTGGAGCTGGGCGATTTTGGCGTCTGAGGAGGAGGTGATGATGGTCTTGATGCCGGCGTCGACGAGGAGGAGGAGGGAAAAGATGCTGACACCGCCAGTGCCTAAAGAAAGAGCATATAGTCAATACGACGGTACGTAATAGGGATAGAAGTGCTGGCGAGCAAAACTTACCTTCGAGAAGGGCATAGTCCTTCTCTGGCGATAGACCCTTCAGCCCATCAACACTAGACCATGCGGTAACACCAGCACAAGCAATGGTAGATGCCTGCACATAATCCAGTTAGTCCGGCCACTTTAATCAATACAAAACGAGCTGGCAACAAAATTGACGCCTCACCTCATCCCAAGACAGATACTCCGGCAATCCCACAAGCAGATCCTCTGAGAAGACCGCATACTCGGCCAAAACACCCTCGACGTCTCCTCCCAGGCCCTGCACCGGCTCCTCCTCCTCGCCCGTGAGGAAGTTGACAAAGAAGTTTGGCGAAACGCGGTCTCCGACCCTGAACTTTTGCACGGCCGATCCCACGGCGGCCACTTCGGCGGAGGCGTCAGAGGCCGGGATGCCCTTCTCTACGACGTTGGCCGGGTACACGCCGCTGAGCATGGCAATGTCGCGGTAGTTGAGGGAGACGGAGTGGATTTTGATGAGGACATCCTTGGGACCGAGGTTTTTGGTAGTGGTTTCGGTGGTTGGGACGATGGTTAGGGGATGGGCGCCAGTGGTGCGACGGTAGGCCTTGAAAGTCTCTGGGATGGCCATGGTGTTGATTTGTTGACTTTGTTGTGAAAGTTGTTTGAAAGTTTGTGATGATGAGATGGGCAGATGTCTTGAAATATTGTTGTTGATGGTGTTTCAAAACGTCATTCTTGATGATGGCATCCTGCATCTATTATACTCTTCGCATTCATCTTCAACCCACTCTCGCGCCAACATTGAATCGCGACACAGTCAAGTCCAACCAATCCACCACAAACGAACCATGAACCCTTCTTTGCCCAGATTTCCAATCTCGATAGATTATAAATTCGGATCGACAACCCTTCTCAAATCCATCGGGCATAACCAACTGTCCATGGAGACAGACTCTCGGAGTTTAGACTAGCTTGTCATTCTCAACTCGAGCAGGGCGGAGCTATGATCAGACTTTTGAGTCTGCCCATCTCCTTCAAGGTTGCAGTACGGACATAGAGAGCTAGAGAATAGTCTAGAACTATTCTTTTTTCCGCCCTTCATTTCATACGCTTTTTGGATGGTCAATCATTGCTCTGGGGCGTAAAGCTTAGGGCTGACAAATGCGGAATTACACCGCTTGTGAGAAGTGAAGGCTAAAGGAGAAATAATTACCCAAACGGGAAATCTCGAGTGATCGAGATTTAGGCGGGTAATCGCCCGTAGTGGATACATGTAGACAGAATCATGAGAGTTGAATTAAGAAGGTTGTTCAACTAGCTGAGAAATAGGAGTTGACAAAGGTTATATTTCTGTCGGTTTATCTGATCGGATGTAGTTGACCAGAGTGTGTTTCGGATTCCGAACGACAAGTTGGACAATTAAACCCGATGACAATTAATAACAACAGGACTCTAAATACTGAAACGCTCCCACCGACATTAAGCAAAACAGTCAAGGAAAACAAAACTTTACAAATGAAAGAATTGCCGCATTACTTCATCAATACAAACTCATAATTCCGTCTCAACAAAGATAAAATCACTCAGTCCCTTCTCTATCTCATTAGTCCGCTCAACCACCGCTATACGACTCCCAATCTCCAAAGGCGTATTCAACTCCGCTGTTGACCGTTGCAGTGTCCGCTCCTGTATCCACACCGCATCCGTGTCCGCCTCCGTGCCGCCTCCATGTCCGCTCCGAGCTCATTGGTTCATCCGTCGTTCTATTTCACGAAGAACTCGCCTTTCCCCCGTTCAATTCGGTCCTCCAACCACGAATAGACTCTCTTTCCAAGTGCCCGTCTGCACAACCTCCTCCTTGACAAACGCATATCCCACGTTACTAAACTTGCCCGCAGCATGTTCCTTCAATATCATCAGACATCGGTTCCATGGATTCATGAGCATTGCGAATGATCCATTGTTGTACTGCTCCCACTGACCGACCAAGACAGCCGTATGCGACCCGCTCCCCTCTGGAACGACTTCCCAATTTCCAGCGCTCTCAGAGTTAAACACGGTTGCAGACGTCGTTTCCTCGTTGCTCTGATTCACAGACGTCGCCAATGCGCTGAACCGGAAATACCCATCATCCCTCATTATCCCCTTTGGCGTGTTTGCAAGTCTCCAGCCAGAGTCCATGACATCCCCAATATCCTTCATCCCGTCCTTGGTCTCCAATACAGGTCTCCGCGCGGCATCAACCTGAGGAAACACCGGCAACGTCGACAACTTTGGATTCGGCAGCGTCTTCGTCGCAATGGCCAGCCACTCGGCATGCTCCCCCCTCGCCAAGATTCCCTGCATCAAAGCAATCGTCGCCCCCAGCCGATCCTCATTCTTGAATTTGCTCGTGTCAAGCGTCACGCCCATGATACCCATGACGCTAAACACCGTATCGACAGGGTATTTCGCCGCTCGCATAAACGAGGACCGCCAGATTGCAGTAAACATGCCCGTCCTGCCCTTCATGTCCATCGCATCAATCAGTTCCCTAACACGAGGTCCATCTCGAGACATGTCGCCGAAAATCTCAATCTTGAAGTCTTCAGATGGCAGCTCCATCTTGTTTCCTTGAACGTCGTGCATGCTTACGCCGCTCCCCTTCATGGCCATTTCCAGTGTAGACTTTAGTGGCGCAATGGCTGCAACATCCTTCTCAATCTCCTTCACCTCCACAAACATGTTCGATTGGATATAACAGTCGCCGCGGTCCCAGGCAAACAAGCAGTGCACTGAAGGCGGCGCAATGGCTTCTTGAAGGGTCCACGCCCGACTTGCCCACGAAGTTTCCTCTGTGAGGGAGACTAGTCTTTGAAGACCACCAGGGGCAACGATGCACTCCTGACAAGAGCGGTAAATGTCGTACATGCGCTGGATCTGCCACGCCTTGTCATCTTCGTTTGCCTGAAGAATGCACAAAGCATCCAGCCAGACTAGATCACACCCATGTCGTTCCGCAGCCAGAGCAACAAGTCTCAGAACATCCACAGATATCGGGTCCGCGCCTTCGGCACCTGTAACGTGAATACTCGGAAGCGGAGATTTCTCATCAGGATGAGTAGAGAGACCCCTCCAGACGTATGAGATGACAGCATAGGGAACTGAGGGAAGATCTTCGTATTCCAAGACGCGGATTGTCGATTTATGGGCGAGAGCATCACCGTCGAGGAAGCGATATCTGCGTGATGTGGCTCCATTGAGGGACAGCGGCTGGTCGGTGATGTCGCCAAAGTTGATGTGCAGAATTGTTTTACCTTCCGAGTCCGCCATGTCTCACTACAAAGAATCAAGATATACAGTTATAAAGCATTAAAGAAAGAAAGAAAAAGAATCCAAGTACAAGAATCTCGGAGCGGGGACGCTTTAAATGCTCGCAGATACACACCAATATTGGGCATCGCGGGATATTTGGCGGGGCAGCAGCATCAGGCCAATCAGTGAAGCTACAAGCAGCATCTCGATGATAATATTGGCCTGGCGGGTCAATTAGAGGCTGTTGAAGGGACGAGAAGGGCTAGGCTTTGTGGTGATGCTCAGCTGAATCAATAGCTTCTCTCACATGCATGGCCCCCATGTAAATGTACCGCCACTTGATGCACAAGAGGATGATTGTGAATATTGACATTGAGTTGCTGTTGATTATATGGAAAGGTACCTATGTAAAGACACATCTACTCATATTCATCATCACTCTCAAATGGCCAAGTCAACTGTCTCTCCTTCAATTGAATAGAATAAAACTTCATCCTCTCACCACCCCTTCTCATAATCCTCCATCCAATCTCACGCCGTAGCGTATAAAAAAGAATAGAGATATATATATAGTAGAGTCCGTCTCTTACATGTATCCCTCGCAAGCTCATCGTCATCGCATCAACTCGCTCATGTCATGTCTGCCATGCAAGGTTCATTCATACCTAGTTCTCACGCCATCGTACAAAGAAAACGCCAACTCCCCGCAGTCGTTTCCCCTCCAAAGTATATAAAATATCATATCAATGTCTTTAATGCCTGTTTCTCACTCATTAATGCCTATAATTCTTTTCGTCTTCCCCCTTGATCCTATGACCGGCCCACGCCAAGCGTCTCTAGCCTTTGGCACGCGGGCATCTTGTATGCATCCGCAGCGGCCATCTTCTCCGGATCCTGGTAGAACCACCCCATGGCATTCTCCCTCAATTGTCTCTTGTGCATGGCTTCGTTTTCACACTCGTACCGCAGTTGCCGCACAAGGTTGATTTCGGCCGTACGGTCCAGCTGGGTCAACTTGGACTTGCTATATGAGGCGACGTCGGACGGTATGACAAAGTATTTGACGTTGAGGTTTGGTGTTGTGCGGCCCTCGGTGAAGGGCGCCTTGGGGTCGTCGAAAACCATGCGCGGAGTGGCGGGTGTGGAGGAGCCACCGGAGAAGATGGAGGTGACGAGAGGGATAATGAAGAAGAGGAGGATGGGGAGGAGACCCAGCAGCGTCTGGAGTCCGAATTGTTCTTGTTGAGGAGCGCCGCCCTGGGCCTCTCGCGGTCTTGCTCGGGGCATGCCGCCGCCAAATTGGTGTACTCGAATGCCGGGACCGCCGCCAAAGTTGAAGACGAACTGGGGACCTGTGTCAAACGCTTAATCGTCAGCATCTCTCGTCGGTACCATAACAATGCCTCAACGCTCCAACGCTCCAATGCTCGAGACAATCACTCACCTCCAAAGCCTCCGCCAAAGGGACCACCGCCGCCGCCAAAGAAACGCGCAAACATCTCCTCGGGCGTCATCTCATCCTCCCCCCAGCCGCCGCCTCCCGCCGCCGCGGCCTGCCGTGACCCAAAGCCCGAGAAGGGATTCTGCTGCCTGGCGCTCTCGAACCGGCTGTCGGGGTCTGTGCCGAACTTGTCGAACTTTTCTCGCTTCTCCTTGTCGCCCAAGATGCCAAAGGCGCGGCTGACCATCTTGAAGGCCTCGTCGGCGTGCTCGTGGCCATTCTTGTCGGGGTGCGTCAGCAGCGACTGTTTCCTGTAGGCCTTTTTGATATCCGAGTCGGAGCACGAGGAGCGGACGGTCTCGAGGCCCAGGATGTCGTAAAAGGCGGTGGGCTTGCATTTCCGGATGCGCAGGACGGCGGCCTTTTGCTCGACGGTGTAGGTGCGGCCTTGGTTGCCCTGGTTGTGCTCGCGAGAACGAGCAGCGCCGCCCGTGTCGGCACCGGAGGCCGTTGCTTCGGGCATTGGGATGGGATGTGAGATGAGGCGAGTGTCGGAATTCGGGACGAAGCAGAGCAAAGAGCGAAACGTCGGGCGTCGATGGAGCTGATCAGGTTGATTGAAGCGAGCTGGTGATGGATTTCGGATTCCTCTTCTTCTCTTCTTTTTTCCTCTCTCCCCTCCAGTGACAGTGACAAGCTGGCTTCTTCCAAAAATGGGATTCCCGCACAACCAAAGTCCGCAAAAGCAGCAGCCCAAACGAAACAAGGCGATGAGACTCGATAAAGCACCAGCCACCGGAAGAAATAAGCAACAGGCTGGCAGATGCCCGTCGAGATGCGCAAATCAAAATCAATGCAGCGCAAGACCCGCTGCTGTTGGTCTGAAGAGCTGGTTCGTTGGACGATTCGCAACTTTTTGTGACTTTGGCTGGTAGTCAATCAATTCGGTCGAATGAGGGTCTCGGGCGAGATAGCGGCTGCACCACGTGATGCACTGGCTACCCTAGAGCCGGAGTGGCGATAACGGGGGCAGATGTATCTTGAGGCGAGGATCAGGTGAGGAGATACTTTCGACATTGATTATACAAGACGGCCTCCTTACCTCTCACCCATCATCTATGCATTATATTATATTAATAGTTTTGACTATTCCTTTTCACGTGTGTGCTTTGATATCTGGTGCACGCAACTATATAATCTCCAGGCCACTGAAAGGCGAAACGAGGCGTCGCAAACAAAGATTGCCTGAATCTGTTCTGCCTGTGGTTCTCGCCCATTAGCTTGACCTTGGCATCCTCTTCGCTCATGATCTTCTCATACTCTATTAATATTTTCCCATGTTCACGGTATTTGGTTTTCCCTTTCGGCTGTTTCCGTTTCCCCTTGTCCCATGCCTTCGTATCGCTTCATAAATCGGTAGCCCAGTCTGTTTGTCTAAAACTCAACACCAATACCATTCGCTGTAAGTGTTAGTGATGTACCAGACCCCAAGCCGAATTGATTCGAGTAATATTCATACCTTCTGCCATGAGCATCATGCCAAACTCGTCTGCTTCTGCCAGCCACAGCTCGCTTCTAGCATCCAAAGCGTCACTCTCCTTGCTACCATTGACGCGAAACAGCTCCGTCATCTTATAACTTCCCTCCGCCCACTGCTTCAGCCAGTCTTTGTAAAGACGCTGCCACTCCTCCTCCCGGTCACTCTGCCACAGATATCCGGCAGCGGGTGCAGGGAATGGTCCCAGCTCAAAGCACGTGAGGATCGGATATCCGAATCGAAGCGACCACGCAAACTCGAGGTGATGGAGGGCGACGATTGTGCGGCGCTTGGCGGAGACAATTGCCCATTCTCTCCAAGGTGGCATTGTATGATTCGACTCTTGTTCTAGGAACAAACCTGTGCTGGCTAACTTGTGTTTGACGTTCCACATGTCAACCAGCAGTTGTGCATCTATCGGATGAGCCAATGCCGGCGAGTTTCCGATTCCAAAAAAGAGGATGATGAGGAGAATGAGCAGCGACTGTGCGGCTGCAAGGAGCTCCATCGCATTGTACTTGTCATACTAATGTTGACATGTTCGTGTTAGCTGTATCAAACATGTACATAGTAGGAAGCTTCAAGTCACAACTCACATCTTGAAGTAGTCTTCGGACTTCATTGTGTACTGTACTTTGCACCAAGTCGCGGCTCCCCTCCGAGTGCATAATCCACATCTTGGCCAAAGTGCAACAGTTCGCGAGAGGAATCGGTATGCCATCTGCTAACTGGAGTCTGTGGATCATAGGTGGAAGCTGGCTCGTGAGATGCGAACCCATCATTCGCGGCCAGGATTTGAGCGCGCGAATCACGAAATACATCGTGTGTCTGGCAACGGGATCGGTATTCGGAGTGCGTCGTGCTTCGTTGAGTAGCAACCGACGCCTGTAGTTGGATATGATTAATTCAGGTGCAATCGGTGCCGGGTTGTCAATCCCGCTCTTCTCCAACAGCTCACGGCTAATTTCGGATTCTGTAGTCACGGAATCTGCCGTGGCATCCCGATCAGATGCAGTATCTTGTGGGGTGTCTACTTGAGAACGAGGCGTGGATGCTGCTCCGTAGTCAATCGTAGAGAGAGCATCGTCGCTTTCTGGTGGCCTGTTTTTGCCAATTGATTCTGTAGATGATGCATTTTTCCGGCTTGAGGAGTCAGTCGATGCATCTACAACCTCATTACTCAAGAGAGACTTGTCGTCCTGCAATTTGCCCTGAACCGTCGACTCTTCCGCCGTTGTTGCCGCTATTGCCGTGCCATCTCTCGACACATATTCACATGTGAGAGTGCGCTCTTGACATCGACTACAACTTGGTCGCTGCAAATCACAGCGCAGCTTGGCGCGTGCGCAAGAACGGCACGATTTCCGTCTTGATGGGCCCTTGATATCCTGGAGACAGCGCTTGCAGTGTCTCGTCAATGACGATGCTGCAAGTTGGGAACTCGGTTAGCCCTGTTGCTGTTATCTTTGTCGCATTGATACAAGCAGAAACCCACCTCTTGTAAAACGACGAGAACAGCGGGGACACGTGAGTGCATGTTGTTTTCGTGACAAAGGCATATAGAAGAGCTGTGGGATTCTCCTATTGGTACTCCGACTCATGCAAGGGATTCAATGTCAAGAGGGGAGATATGGGTTCGGACTTCCGGATGCCTGGGTGAAGAGGTGGGTTACTTAATAAAACAGACTCAACCTTGTGGCGTTGAATCGTAGACGGAGGTGGCTGTTTAGAACTTGAACTAGCCAAGGAATAGCTGAGTCGGCTCTCTCGGACTTCCGGGTGTCATTGATCGTTGCAATATTCTCAGCTGAAGCGTATACAGATACGACATTGATCTTATTTATCAGCGACATCAGGGCAAATCTCACTCTTATGACGGAGTGTCATCAGCTAGAGCGTGAATTGCGCCGAGTAATCCTCTTAGTTGGCCACGGTATATGAGCTGCTCCGGTGAAATAACTGGCCATGATTACGGCGAAAAATGCACGAGCACTACGCAGGCCGCACTATCTCTGCCAAGCTCGAATGCCCCTGAAATTACAGTCTAAATCGACACATCTGATGTCTTAGATTCCCCTCTAAAGAATACTACCAAGTCTATGAGGGGATGACATGTGGTGGAATTAATGGCTTTCCTTGTACACAGTGTCCACGAAATCACGAATAGTATCATCAACGCTGATGAAACCAGGTCGGCCAAGCTCCTTGAGCACCTCTTCAGCTCGCTTCACAACTTCATCCGCCGTCGACAAGTCTCTGCCCACAACGTCGGAATCCTCCCCCTTGACAAGCTCCGGGCGGTCAGGATACAGCTGACGAACCTTGGCGCGCATTTCGTTCCAAGTGGCCTGCGTGTAATAGGCAAAGATTCGCTCGTTTGCGATGGTAGGCAGCACGGCGGCAGCGACCATAAGAAAAGCACAGTCCTCGACGTTAATGATCCAAGCTAATCCTCACCGTTAGCACATTGACATTGACATTAATACATTCATCGTTCACGGAAAGATCCATGTATCATAGAGCGGGTACGAACCGAGAGTCATCACTCGGCTCCAGTCGCCGTCCAAGATGCGCTTCAGCATTCCCACAGAGGTATTGTTGGGTTGTTCCGCATCCAGAACACGCCCAAAGTTTCCATCAGGAACAACGCAGTTGGCGACAAAGGGAGGATCATTCTCCTTCACCCAAGACCAGAAAGCCAGTTCTGCGGCAGCCCTGCTTGCTCCGTACACAGCCATGGCTCTCTCTACCGTAGGAACTGTAGGCTCTTCGCGGGCCTTGCGAATATCTTCATGGTTGAACGTGTCTACCGAAATCTTGTGCGGCACGTTGTAGACGGGCGCTTCGACGGCTTTAGAGCTGGAGAGGTAGACATAACGTTGGATATTGGCTTCAGCGGCGGCTTTGAGCGTGTTAATGGTGCCCTTGACGACGGGATCGACCACCTGGGCCGGATCTGGACCGAAGATGGTGGGAGTCGAGACGTAGACAACCACAGCAGCACCTAAATGCTCACATAAATTAGCCGACCTGGCACATTACCCACCCAACAGATACGAGAGCGGCTTCCATACCCTTGAATGCTTCATCAAATGCCCCGTCGGCTTCAAAGTCAACGACTTGCACTAGCTCAAACTTTCCGGGGTATTTCTTATCGAAAAGCCCATGCATCCAAGCCCGATGTTGGTCAACGTTGCGGACTGTTCCGCGAACCCGGTATCCTGCTTCGAGGAACTTGTCACATGTCTCGGCGCCAATGTAACCGTTGGCTCCAATAATAACGACTCTGGAGTCGAAAGGAACAGCTGGATTTTGAATCTTCATTGCCATTGTGACGGTGAATAAGAAGGTTGATGGTGAACAAGTAGCTTGATAATTTTCTGAATGTCTCAATTATCGTGGCAAAGACGAGAGTATCTTCTGTATCATATATAGATCTCGTTCAACGTATAACACTCAGACATCGTTTCAACAAGTTCATGTCATTTTGAACCTTACAAATTCTCTTCTGACAAATGTTGCTTAGTCGCAATGTATCTCCGGGAAAAGAACGTTGGTAATGATGGGCTTGGTTCAGCCTAGCACCCGGAGCTCCGGGTGCATCAGATATAGGAGACTCAACGGTGGACCATAGTCCGTTTTTTTTACAAGTGATTGAAACTTTTATAGCAGCCATGATTAATGGAGAATTTAACCTTTATGCCGTGTATCGTTCAAGATGTGAGGCCCAGGAGGGTATATTTGGGGCAATCCTAGTCTAAGAACTCAACTCTGCTTCAAAACTATCTACCAGCACTTCTCGACACGCAAACACAACTGCGGCCAGACTCTTCGAAACAATGGCCGATTTCATGATCTACGGAGCCACTGGCTATACCGGCCGCCTTGCAAGCGAATACGCGAAAAGCATCGGTCTCAATCCCGTGTTAGCTGGAAGAAGCACCGACCGCGTTAAACAGCTCGCTGAATCGCTTGGGTTTTCATACCGCACATTCGACGTCAACGATGGCCAAGCCGTAGACGATAGTTTGCGTGGCATTCGCGTGCTGCTCAGTTGTGCCGGGCCGTATTCACGTACCGCCGAGCCCCTGATGGATGCCTGTATAAGATCCGGGGTTCACTATCTCGACGTATCTGCTGAACTCATCAGCTACCAATTGGCGGAGAAGAAGAACGATGCGGCAAGGGACGCGAATGTTATGCTTTTGCCGGGGTGTGGTGGCAGCGTGGCTATGCTTGGCTGTTTAGCCGGACATGCTATCAAGACTATCAACAAGGTGGCCAGTGTTGATGTTGCGCTGTTCGTCTCCGGATCAATTTCGCGCGGTTCAGCAATCAGCACAGCCGAAGGCGTCACAGCTGAGTGTCTAAAGAGACAAGACGGGCAATTGATCGAGCAGAATGTCCAAGATACGGCCGAGTTTGACTTTGACGACGGGAAAGGCTCAGTCAGCTGTTTTCCAGTGACGCTTCCGGACCTGCTCACTATATGGAAGTCGACCAATAGTCCCAACATAAAGACCTTTGTCCATGTGTCTGACGGTGCTTTTCCAACGGGAGATTTAGCAGCGCTGCCAGATGGCCCTACGGCGGAGCAGAGGAAAGAACACCGATACCATGCTTCTGTGGTCGCCAAGGGAGATGATGGGATCGTCAAGAAGGCTGTTCTTCATACGCCTAATGGATACGATTTTACGTCTGTGGCCTGTATTGAGGCTGCGAGAAGGGCCTTGGATGGGAAGGCGAAGGGAGGATTTCAGACGCCTGCCAATACTTTTGGTAGCGACTTTGTAACTACGATTCTAGGATCGACCCTGAAAGATTTATAAAGCTGTAAGAGCTGTGGGCTATAGTACAGATATTTTATACAATTACTTAGATTTCGACCGAGAAAAGGGCTGTGTCTCAAGAGTATGACACCGTAATGTCAAGCAATAGACATCGTTAATAAGCTGTATGCCACGAGTCCATTAACACTGTCATAAATTTTGCTGAATAACTCCAATAGCTCCTATTTATGCTCTAGATTTTAAATAAGTTCTTTATTATATCTCGTCAATGGAATGGTATTCGTTCTGTACAGAATCTTACTAATGTATGGGCATCAGCAGGTGGTCCCTTGGTCGGAGATGTCTGAACTCGGAGTTCCGGACTCGCCAAGGTATATGCATTTCGCAGCTCTATTCCTATTGACAAGCTCTCCCATTTGTCATGTAAACAAATTATTAATTCGATTCACATCTATTAATTCCGTCAGATACCATTGAATGCAACCTAGAGATTCCACATTAAAAACGATACATATATAATTGGTAATAGATGCGTCTGATCGATGGACTGATCATGCTCTACATCCCCTAACCATCGCAACACATCAAATAAATATCATTTACTCTATTCAACATGCCGAGCTATCTCGTGACCGGTGCAAGCAGAGGACTTGGTGTAAGTAGCCTGTAATCGCATCAATCGCAATGCTAACTCGAACGCGACAGTATGGCATGATCAAGGTTCTGGCTGCTGATCCTCAAAACAAAGTTATTGGACTTGTTCGGGATGCAAAGGCTACTCAAGCTCGCCTAAGCGCCGACAACGTATCCAACGTACACATTGTGGCCGCAGACATTACTGATGACAAGGCCTTGAAAGAGGCAGCAGAGGAAACGAAGCGCTTCCTTGGAGGCGCAGGATTAGATGTCCTGATTAACAATGCCGCCTACGTGAGCAAAGCTACAGAATTGAAAAACTTTAAAGATTTGTAAGACATACTATGGACGATATCGTATTCCAGGTTGAATTGCTAATGGTATTGTGACTAGCGAGAATGATGTGCCGGCCGTTTTGGAAGATGCGCAGAAGAGCTTCGAGATTAATGTTGTGGGAGTCCTCAAAACCATCTTTGCTTTCCTTCCTCTGGTCCGAGAAGGCAAGTTGAAGAAGATTGTGGGAATATCGAGTGGCATGGGCGATATTGGTAAGTCTGCTAATCGTCTCATCACGAAAGACTTTCGGCGATGCATAAGGGGATTGGCCAAGTGCTAATTTTATACCAGAATTCATCAACAGCATCAAACTCGCCAACGCAGCTCCTTATGCCATCAGCAAAGCCGGCTTGACCACCATGTTTGCAAAATTCAACGCGGCGTACCAAGATGAAGGGCTTTTGTTCTTTACCATATGCCCTGGTCTCGTCGACACCGCAGAGGGTGATGCCACTTGTATGATTCAACCTCGGACAACCTCATTATCCGACAACCTGCTGACTGATAATAGTATCAAGCGAGGACTTGGCGCGTTTACAGGCAATCATGGCCACATTTAATGAATATGCGCCGGGCTTCAAGGCGATGGACCCAATTACTGCTGCGGAGAGCTCCTTGGCGGCAGTGGCTCGCTCGACGTTGGAGACGGGGCATGGGGGCTCGTTTCTCAGCCATAATGGGACTAAGAGATGGATGTAGATGAATATTCGAGGCTCAACACCAATTGTCTCCCAATCTATAGCTTCGGGATTGGCGGGCATGGGTTGATGGTTTCAGTGCACCAGGGCATTGGTATCACCTGCAATAGTACATTGCAATATTCTGCTCAATTCAATAGAGTCCTATAGATGTAAAATAAATGAATTCGATCTGATTTATATCGCAACATAACTCAAGATCTTATTCTACTACCTCCTTCTTTCTAATACTATCCTTCTGTTGGCAACACTACCAACACAAGATGATGCGCTGCTACCCTACACCACGGGGATGAGATTCGGAGCAGTACATGAGTTCCATGAGTAAGGGTGACTTGAAGGTAAAGGGTGGTCACAGTAATCGCGAATGAAGGCATTTGGCGAATGGGCCAAAAATCCAAATCTTTACTCTACAGGTGTCAATTGAATGTCTATGCATCAAAGTCTTCTCGCCCCCATCAGACCAACTGATCCCCCACTTCATCAAGGTGGGAGGCCGACAATGACGGCTGATCAAAATTCCATTGGAGTAAAGTGCATCGGTATTTTGCCGGTGCTACTGCAGGTGTCCGTAATGGAGAGAGAGATAATTGTCTGATCAAATCATTAATTAATGCAGCATGTCCTGCCATGCTTGTGATTGTATTCGGAGGCCAGCATTCACTCATCCAAGCCGGGACTGTAGGCCTTCCGCAGCTGCAACTTGCCTGACGACATTAACTGGCGAATGTTTTGATGCGTCATTCATTTCATGTTGGCTTCACAATTAAATATTTTGAAGCATAAATAGAGGCCACATGCCCCAGAAGTATGATGCCGACTCTCAGACCTTCAACCATCTATATCCCATTCGCAGGATCTGGTATCATCTCAACCTCTGGTACCCACTCGCATACAAGCTTTGTAACTGCCAAGAAAAATGGACAACAAGTATGAGAGGTTTGTCAATGGGATTGCTTGGCATGATGGCTATATTTGATGTTGACTCTGGGATTAGCATTCTGGCCTCGAAGCCATTCAACTTCGTCGTCGGGCCTAAGAAGAAGCAATTCACAATGCACGAGGCTGCGATAACAAGACTTTCCAAGACTCTTGACAAACTCTTGAATGGGGGCATGAAAGAGTCGCAAGAGCATTGTGTTTGCTGGGAAGACATCGATGAGAAAACCTTCCTCCGCTTTGGTGAATGGGCTTACACAGGAGATTACAAGCCTGAAGAGCCGGAAATCCTTCTAGACGCCTCCCAAATTGCAAATTCTACGCAGGATACAAAAATTGCAACGCCTAGCAAGACAGAGCCCGTCGCTGACTGCCTCGCTACATTCAATTCCACCAAAGTAAAACCCCCCTTCTCACATTGTGGGCAGAATGCGACTTCAACCATCAATGCAACCTGCAGTACTTGTCGTAACAGCTTTATCACCCTCCGCTGTCGCGATTCTTATTGTAGTACATACCAATTCTATCAATGTCAGAAATGCCGAGGCGGTGGCATGCAGAAAAGGAAGGCAATGGTTGAAAAATTCAACAATAATTCTGCATATGCACCTCCTGCTACCCCCTTCGTCCCTCGCAAGAACACCGAGAGCTGTGAGGACTACAGCGGAGTCTTTCTCTCCCACGCTCGGCTCTACGTTTTGGCGGACAAGTACGATATTAATGAGCTGCGCGATCTCTCTGCGCATAAACTCTGGGTCACATTGAAGGAGTTTACGCTCTATCCAGAACGCATGGGGGACCTCGTTGGCCTGGTGAGATACTCGTTCCAGAACACGTTGGAGAACGACAAGCTGCGTACTCTATTGAAGGATTTCTGCGCCTGCACTGTAGAAAATCTATGCGAGGGCCAAGGATTTCTGGACATGATCTGCGAAACACCAGAATTTGCGTGTGAATTGATCAAAGAGATGAGCACGCGATTGGAGTAAGAGTTGAGATGATGGACATCCATGATTCTCTTTGCTTGTACTTAGATGGAAATAAGTTGGCCGCTAATAAAGCACCAGGATTTCGCACCAAAATCGACAGAGTGGACCCAGCACATGTCACCACGTCCCATCACGTGACCCAATTGCTCTTGAAGATTTCTAGATCATCACCACCAATAGCCATCCAGCCGGATATCCCCAGATCGCAACACAGCCAAAATGCTGCCCACTCGAGCGCTTCTCAAGCGTTCCGTTTGGAAAGGTAACATCCACTCTCCCCAAGTACCCAAAAATACCTAAACAATCGCTAACTCCAAATCTTCACAGGCCCAAACCTCGTCCCGTAAGAATCGCCCCTCCAAGCAATCAAAGAAGCCACTCACTCACGCATCCTGTCACTTCTACAGCCTCTCCATCGTCTTCCCCAAGGGACCCAACGACAAAGTCCCTCCCGTCCGAACACAGGCCCGCTCAGCGACCATCCTGCCCAACTTTGTCGGCCTCAACTTTGAGATTCACAATGGCAAGGATTACCACCATGTGACGATTACGGAGGACATGGTGGGGCACAAGCTGGGAGAATTTGCGCCGTGAGTAACTTGGGATTGTCGTTGGTGGGTGTGGATGGCTAATTTGGATGCATAGCACGCGAAAACCGAATATTTGGGACAGGAAATAGACGAGGAGTGGAGGAGATGGAGGAGAGAGGATGAACATGTACAATTACTTGTATCAACGCCATAATGCCACGACTTATCGCATGCTTTGAATCATTGGCACAGCAGAAATTGGGAATCAAAATGGAAATTAAAAAAACAGAAATAAAGCAGCTCGTATTGTGTTGGACCAACGAAACTTGAGACCTAGTAGGCCTGCCCTGGATTAACCCGTTTCCAACGCCATCATCCCCCCCAACGCCATATGTAACAAATATTCTCGATATAGTCTTGCAGCCGCAGTCATTTATATCCCGTGTATTCCTCCCACACTGAGCCCCAGAAAGCAACAGTCATCGTCCCCCCTCATCGGTAAAACTCGCTCCTCTTGACATTGACGCCATACTCGCCAACCGCCATTCCCAGGTCCTCCATCGTCAACACCGTCCTGTTCTGGCTTCCTCCCTGGCCACCACCTCCAAAGCCCGGTCGCTGGATACCCAAAGGTCCCCCCTTGCCCTGCTCCTTGCTACCCGGCTGGCCGGACTGCTGGCCAGGGATCGGGAATCCGGCTGCGGCGCCGAGAGTGCCCATGGGGTTGTTTGTGTTGCTGGACGCGCGGATGCGGCTGTACTGATACGCGTCGGCCGCGACGTCGGCGATGAACTTTTGCGTGGCGAGCGCGAGAAGACGAGCGAGACGGGGATCTGTCTGGGGGGGAGGAGGAAGACCAGCTTTGGTCATGTAGTAGTGCGTCACTGCATCGGGAATCTGCAACGGGTCAGCAACACACAATCCATCAAGAAGCGAGCAATCTCCGTATTGCGCGACAGAAGAGAGACGTACAATGGGGGCATAATCGTCAATCTTATTGAGAAACTCTCGCAGGGAAACGTCCTTTCGCGTGGGCAGCTTGCTCAGATCCTGGCCGGGCGCTATGGGGTCGGGCACGGCGTCGCTGGGCCCGTTTTCGGGGGCAATCTGCTTCTCGACGTTTTCCGGCGCGTCGCTGTCCATGGTGAAGTCGGATCCCGGGGTTGATTGACGCGGGGAGGGGAGTGAATGTGCTGGAGATGGAGCGTGAATGTTGAGGGTTGAAGGATGGCGAGGTTGATGATGAATGACTATCACGTGATGGGCATGACCTCTGAGCTGCCAAACTCAAAGCGCCTCATTAAAATGTTTATTTGTTTGCAGCATCAACCCGAGTGTTCCATTTCCAGTTGCATGATAATTGTGTTAATAAATTCAGTTATTTTTCTAACGCGTCCGTATCTTTTATTGCGGCTCTATTCAATGCTGGATGCGCATAGCCACGTTCATCACATAGCTCGACCTGTGTGCCGCCCCCCATCCAGATTCAAACACATTCAATTGATTGCCCTCTAATTTTTGTTTTCGTCCGCAACGTACATGGCCCAAACTCACGGAATCCTCATATTAAGAGATGACGCCCTTTCCCTTACTGCCTCAAACCGAGCATACCATCAAACGCCGCCGATGCAATCATTCCCCCCCTTAAGACTACCTGTTTCATCCCGTACACTGTCGTAGCCGTAGAGCTTCCCTGTTTGCGGTGACTAACAAGTCCTCACCACGGTCTGCTATGAAGCTGTCATCACCTTGAGCAAGCCCCAGAGTGATGACCTGTCCCAATCCCCTGTGACAGGGGAACACCGTCACTTCCCTTTTTTTAAAGCACCCAGCAAAAGCCTTTTCGCCGCTTAGACAGGCAGCTTAAACTTCTTGCCCTTGAGAACCTTGTTGTAGTAGATGTAGAAAAAGTCGCTGTAGAGAACCGTCTGGATCAGGCCGGCGACAATGGCGATCCAATCCACCTTATGGTTGGGCTCTGCGACGTAGCGGTAGATCCAGTTGGGGATGTAGAGGGCGCGGTAGAGTCCGAGGGCGAAGAGGTAGTGAGTCGTGATGGTTTCTGCCTCGCCAGTGCGCTGCAACATAAACAGCTGCGGGAGGATGGCCACGGACTCGAGCCAGATGGAAAAGGCCCACATGATCTCGGCGGGCGTGTAATAGTAGGGAAAGGCGACGGCGAGGATGGCGGCGCCGCCAAGGAGGTACTGCACTCGAAAGGTGTCGACGTTGACATCGTTGGTGGGCTTGTAGGCGTTGGTCATGAGGTAGATGATGTAGCCCTGGGAGCCGATGAAGAGGACCTTGAAGACGAAGTTGTAGATGCTGTTGGTCGAGAAGAGATCTGCCCTGTGTTAGCCAGGTCGATTCTGGGTTGCCATTGGACGGTGTTGATGGCTGGTGAGAGGCATACCGAGGTATCTAGTGAGGTAGACGAGCAGATACAGGCCTTGCGACTTGAAGGAGATGCCCGAACAGCTCTACAAGGCGCCGAGTCAGTCGAGCTTGGAGAGAGGCGAAAGCAGCGGCAGCAATGGAGAGACGCACCTTGAGCTGCACCATCTTGTGCAGCAAGATGAGGATACTCGCCAGATGCGAGAAATCCGCTGTTCCTGCGTTAGCGCATCTGCGTCTATCCATGTCGGCTCGTCGCCAAGCAGAGCAGAGCAGAGCATCCACGCCGTTACTCACCAGCAATGCGAAAGACGTTGAGCACCATGGCGGCGGATTGTGAGTGCCTCCGGGACCCGGAGAGCGAGCGGTCAGAAGAAGAAGAAGAAAAAGAAGAGAAGAGAAAAGAAAAGAGAAAAGAAGAAGAAGCGGAGATTGATCTAAGCGGCGGCTGCGCGATCCGGCGTCCAGATAAGAAAAGATCGAAAGGACGGACGGTTAGTTGAAGAGAAGCGAAGAGGGCGATAAGATTGGATGATGCAGCAAAAAGGACACGAACGCGACTGGCATGTCATTGGACAGAAATGCAGCAAAGCTCCCAGGGTGACGGACAGTGTTTAATGTCTATTGACACGGTGCCTAAATAGGCGATTGACAATGCAAAGCACAGCTGCTTGCGGCTTCTTAAAATAGCATCAACGGGAACCTGTCTGTGCTTTGCCCGGCCATTTCTGACTCGATTGTGCCTTTATGTGCAACGTGTTACAATCAAAGATGAGCAGAGCACAGCACAGTACAGCTTGTGCCTGCTTGGGTACCTCATTCTGTACAGCTTCAGAGTCTACGCTGACTTGACTTACCTAATCTCCAAGGATGACATCATTGTGTCTTGACAGGGCCCGTCTCGGCTCGCACATGTGAAAATGAGGATCCAGTGCCGACTCCATAGCTGAATACCATGCTTCTCTACCGCTATAACGGGACTGATTCTCATGACGACATCTTGTAAGGAGATATGCGCGGTATCTACTGTCAAACACCTCCGGTGGAGTTGATCTACAGCTATAACTAGCCAGACATATTAGGAAAGGTCTGCATTTGATAGAGAGGCGATGGCTTCATTCGTACCAATTGAGAAAGCGGAAACGAACCGAATATGTATTGACACAACCAGAATCAACGCGTGATACAGTTGCTGGGAGTTAGCTGCATTCGTTACAAGCCAGTCTCACATCATCATCCCCCAGCTATCTGACCTGCTCTATCCTAAACTAGACTCCTCTTGGCTGAAGGGATCAACCATGAACAAGCGCTGCACAACTTAAGCTTAATACAGGCACAATGCCCTCTACTAACCATATCCAATCGAATAAACCAGACCATGAATGTCATTTTCTGACCAACGAGCGGAGAATCACTCAATATTCCTTCCACTATGGATCATCAGCCAAGGCTCGACGGTAGTCGTAGCAAAGCCCAAGACTAGATCCTTCTGCGAGGACTATTAAATCCACCTCTGCCCATACTAGATATTGTGGCAGATATAGCCCGTTATAGCTCCCTTCTCACCAAAATTTCCTCAGGCGAATAGCATCTTCGGTTTAATCACATTTCTTCTCACCAAGGTGAGGCATTAGATCTTCACGCGCACACTCATCTCAGTTGACACCCAATTCATATCGTTTACTGCAGCTTTCCAGTATGAACGCAGCGCAACTCGTCGAAAAGCACTTCCAGACCCTCAAGGTCGACCAACAAGCATGGCTCAGCTTATACGCCCCCGACGCCGTGGCAGAAATGCCAAACTCGCCTCATCCCCACCCAACCAAAGTAGAGGGACTCGAGGCTATTGGCGCTTCGGTAGCGGGCTTCGTCGGCAGTATGGGCGATGACTTTAATGTCCAAATCAAAAAGATTTATCCCATCAATGGCGAGGATGCCGCTTTTGTCGAATTCACCATGACTGGAACGGTAACGATGACGGGGAAAAAGTACAAGCAGAACTACGTGTCGTATTTCCGCGCTGAGAGTGGCAAGATTGTTCTGTACCGGGAGTATTTTGACAGTTCACGGATAGCTGCTGCTTTTGCGCTGGATCATTAGAGTATTTTGACGGGATTATGTATTATAGAAGCGTGGTGCTAGCATAACTACAACCGCAGTGACTTTCCTTACTGCTTCTTATTGTACAACGTCTTGATTTAGAGGAGGCTAGGGGGGCATCGTCTTGGAAAGGTATTCTCGTACGCACGCAGAAAGTTCAACAGCATTTCTTCGCCCCCAGCAGTCGTAAATGCAACCAAGCCAATTGGTCGGCCGTTGTACTCGAGGTACGACAATGGCATCGTTGCGGAGGGGTAGCCTGTCCATGGTTAGATAATGCCTACGAGCAACTTGGGTGTCCTGGAACCATACCGGCAGCCGACACCAATAGGTTTACGGGAGAGTCAGCTGGCGCAATGACTAGATCTACGTCATATTCTTCAAGTGTCTTGTCAATGCCAATGTCTCGGCCAACTTTGCGCGCATGCCTTAGGAGGAAATCATGCTCTTCATCGGACATTGTCATTGTGACGGCGTTCTGGAGCTGATCTTGGTTGTCATAGCCTGAGCACGGTCAGTGAGGAACTAGGGGATTGTGGGATGAATGACGACCTGCCTGGTGGAAGCGCTTTCTCTGCATGTTTCTGGTTGAATCTTATGAGTTCATCCAGGCTCCGCACTTGGGAATCTTCGAGGGTTCCAAGGTAACCCTCAAATGTGGGTTTAAACCGAGCCGCTGAACAAGTTAGATCATATTTCCGTGGCAGTCGAGCGGGAGGCTGTTTACCTTGAATATCGTAGAAACTATGCCGCCCATTCACTTCAAATGCATCGATGGATACAAGTCCTACTTCTTTCAAGGACTTTGCCGTAAGTGCCATCTTTGCATAGGCTGCTTGGGTGTCTTTTTTCTAGAGATTTTTGTTTAGTGACTGTAACAAATTCCAGCTTTCAATCATCTTACTATCTGCGCCGTGGCTTCTGGCACTGGGCGCTGTAGATCAGAGTCGAAAAACCATGTTCCTGGAGAGAGACACCCAATTTTGAAATCTCTAAAGTCATGAGCCATCATTTGAGAATAAAGCTTTCTCTCTTTGCTTCCCTTTGGAGTGGTTAAGACATCCAAAAGGTTTGCCAGATCAGAAGGCGATTTCGCCATCGGTCCCACAGTATCGAATAAATGGTATAGAGGTATCAAGCCATCTTGTGGGACCAGATTCATCGTTGGCCGGAGAGTGTATAATGCCGCTCGGGTGCTCGGTGTGATCAAAGACCCTCCAGTGTCCGTTCCTATCGCCAGGGGGGCATACCCTGCGCTGACGCCAACGGCAGAGCCCGTTGATGAGCCAGAGGGTGACTATAGACGTTTGACAACGTTAGTAAGTACTGTAGGACGTCAAGTTTGCCATCTTCTTGACACATATCGTCTCGGCTAATGAGTATTCAGTTCCCGCTACTCACCGAGTGCCCAAGGACACCGTCGGTCAAATTTACATCACCGGTAGTGTATGCAGATTGCGTTTGACCGCCTAAAGCCGACCATCCAGGCATGATACTTGAACCTCTGCAAGACAGTATTAGTCACCGTACGGAGAAAGGTCAAGTAGTTGGACAAAGCTGGATGAAGCCGTGTCAGTTGCGTACTTGAACCCAGCGAGTTCCTGGTGATCTATATATTAGATACGGTTTATATAGCCAGTTCAAGGAAGTACTCACTGATAACTGTGTTTTCCCTATGATAATCATCCCTGCTTCCAGAATCTGCATTTTGTTAGAATTTCTTTTCGCACTGAGGTTAGACAGGAACACAAATGTGTTGGAACTGGTAGTCATAGGGCTAGAAATATTTCATTGCCGACTGCATTTGATGATATTAAAGGCCAGAAAGAGAAGAAGACATGCTGGAGGTGTAAATGTGCCGCAGTGGAGTGGAGAAGGTGTGTCCAACGACTCACTCTGTCTATAACCTCAGCGCTCTTTGACGGTCGCGATGTAAGCAAGGCAAGACTGCCTCCCGTAGTGTTCATTCCCAGACTTGGGTGGGTTGCGATATTGTCCTAAGAACTAGTTATTCTTGCCATGCACATGTAAATCGAGTAAGTCAGGTGAAGGTGAAGAATACCTTGATGAGGATGGGGATCCCGTGAAGGGGCCCACGCAGGTGGCCATTCTTGCGTTCGAGGTCTAGGGCAGTCGCCACGGCCCTGGCATGTGGATTTCTCTGTAGAACGGCCTTGAGATAATCGTCATGCCTATCAATCTGAGCGAAGCATCTATCGACCAATTCAACGCTCGTGAGCTCGCCAGCCTCCAAGAGCTGTTGGAGATCTTCTGCGGTTGCTGTCAGCAGATTAATCGATGGCCGTGGAGTCCCTGAGGGCCACGAGAATGGCCAGGCCAGACGAAAGAAATACGCTATAGAGCACATAACGAGTAAGAGGAATATGACGCCACGCAAAATACTGTAGACCGTATGTGGCGGAGACAACATGATCCTTGGGGCGCTCGATTCATGGTCACTACAAAGATCGGCACTGAGGAAGTTGGGCGCTATCTTGATTTAAGGCTGGGTGTTGTTGGCCGCGGACATCATGTGAGGATATAACACGGACGCCGTTGGGTGTTATCATGTGCGGTTGGACAAAGACAGCGCATTGGAAGGATCATTCAACATTCCTTGTATTATTACAAAAAAAATGCCGCGTTGTGTTGAGGTTATAGGGCATAACCGAGCAATAGGTTGCCTCGCTGTCACATAGGAGCATTGGAACTCAAGGCTCCCTTGTCTCAACCCATCCTTTCCTACGTGAGCCCCCTCTTAAGTATCTGATCATCACTGTCTCTGCAGGAACATGAGCCAATTGATCTTTTCATAGATTTGGTTCATCTTCATAGATTCTTATGATTATTTATTTTATTTTGATCATTATCTACTACTGAACGTATCCCTAACCATTTTAAAGATGGGTGTCGAAGCGCCCCCAACCCCCGAGCGCATCATCTCTAACGCATCATATGGCATAATCGATCCGCTGACTACCACGGCCGAGGAACTGCAGGAGCTTCTGACATCAGGTAGCCTAACTAGCCTAGATTTGATCAATGTTTATCTTGGTCAGATTGAGCAGCACAACAACAACGGTCTGAAGTTGAATGCAATCATTTCCACCGCGCCATACCACATCGTTGCTAAACAAGCCAGACTTCTTGATGCAGAAAGAGCCACTGGCAACATACGCGGTCCTCTGCACGGAATCCCAGTTGTCGTCAAAGACAATGTAATGACTGGCTCTTCACTCGGCATGGACACTACGTGCGGCTCCTATGCTCTTGTTGGAGCCAAGGCACCAAACGCTCCAATAGTAGATCGTCTTGTGAAGGCTGGCATGATTATCATTGCGAAAGCCAATCTATCTGTAGGTACATCCGTGGGGGCACTCTCCTGGGCTGCAGATGTTGACTTGTGTTTCTTTTTGTCAGGAATGGGCTGGCTCAAAAGGATTCGGAATGGTAACCGGGTGGTCAGCAGTCGGCGACCAGACACAGTCACCATATGTCAAGGGTGGCTATGTGCCTGGAGACAAGATTTTAGGACACAGCACTCCATGTGGTTCTTCATCTGGATCTGCCGTAGCCGTGGCCGCTGGGTTCGCACCCGTAGCATTGGGGACCGAATCTGACGGATCCATCACACAGCCAGCTGGAAGGGCCTCTCTATATGCAATGAAAGTTACCGTTGGAGCATTAGACACAAAGGGGACATCACCACAATCTCCAATTACGGATAGTCTTGGCGAAATGGCCAAAAGCTCCGGAGACCTTGCTAACTTTATCGGAGCTATAATGGAGCAAGATTACTCTTCTTATCTGACAAAGACGTGGGCAGGGCAGAAAGCTGCCTTTGTGGATCCCGGGAAGTGGGAGCTCCATCCAGCTGTTTGCGAACGGATCGAAATAGTCCGCGAAAAACAAGTAAGTATGAGTCATGTTGATCATTTAGGCAAATTATTGTAATATTGACATTCATCATCTGAAAGATTTCGGAGTTTCTCCAAGCTGTAGCTATTATCCGGGAGTCTGGGGCAGAAGTGACGGAAAGTGTCGTGTTGCCACAAGTTGATGAGATCACTTGGGAGGGTGAGGACGCTCTTGAAACTGTATGGAACTCATATCTTGGCAGTGAAGTCAACTCTTTCCTCAATGAGTACACCGAGTCCTCGGTACGCACAGTTGAGCAGCTGATACAGTGGAACTCTGACCACAAAGACTTGGAACTCCCGCTAGGTAAGCGACATCGGTTAAACGAGACAAGCCGTTGCAACAAGCCAGAAGCTAACAACGCCACAGAATTTCCGGGTCAACAGCAGCTCGAGAATACATTGAAGAGCAACCTAACAGTGGAGAAGCGGCACGAAATTGTCTCGTTCATCCGCAAGATGGCCAAAGACGACGGATTTGACCGAATCTTTGAAGAGACAGGGGCCGAAGTGCTCATAGGACCATTAGACGGGCGGATTGTCACCGTTGCTGCTGCGGCGGGATACCCTGCTGGAGTGGCGCCGTTGGGTTATGCTGACAACTACAATGGTAGAGCATATGGCGTGGCCATTGTGGCAAAAGCTGGGGATGAGGGAAAGATTCTACAAGCCATGAGTGCTTGGGAGAAGACGATGCCACGACGGATCCCGCCGCCACAGCTGGCAAATTATAAGCTTCGACATAACACAGCATGAGAGAGCAGTGGTTGTTCCTTAGCTGTTCTAGTGTGTAGAAAATTGAATGAGACGAATTGTAGACTCGAAGCTCTACTTTGCAATCTTATGTTTTATAAAATCCACGCTTCATATTTTAAAATTCTATCATATTCAAGATATGCATTAAAAACTATCTATAAGAAGATACAAGAAGAATAATCATCGCCCCGATATACTGGAGAGATGCCAATTAAGCCTTCACCCCGTGCTTGCTCAAGAAGGAAAAGATCTTCTGGAACGCCTGAGGAGCGACCTTGTGGAAGTTGAGGTTGTGTCTGCAGCCTTGTTAGCGATTGATGACTTGTAGAGAAGACATTCAAGACGAATTACTCACCCAGCAGGCAAATCCTCGACGTATTCAAGCGCCTTGGAGCCGGTGAAGATAGTCTTGGTGTTGTTCACAACGCCAACGCAGTTTCCACCACAAGCGGAAACGTCAAACTGGCCCTGGATAACGTAAACGGGCGCCTTGATGTTCTCGTAGTGGATGGTCGTGGCGAGGAGGGATGGGAGTTCGCCGACGGCAAAGGGCTGGCTGGCAACGTTGAAGGTGTACTCGGCAACTTTGCGCTCAAAGTAAGGGGTAGCGTAGTAGACATAAGTCTCGGAGTACAAATCCGCGGTGGTCAGGTATCCCGAATCAAGAGCTCCCCAGCGCAGGGGGTTTTGGGATCGGGCAACGCGGAGGCTGGCTCCAGCGAGAAAGGGGGGGAAGTAGTCAAAGGTGCCGCTGAAGCCGGTGAGGACGAGGCCATCGACGGCGATGTTTGAGGCAGCAGCAGAGGAGATGTAGGAGCCGTAGCTGTGGCCGATGAGGACGACCTTGGTAGCATGGGCTTTGGTCTTGACATAGTTGACGAGACCCTGCAGGACGGCGACCTCGACTTGGAACTGTGCGTCTGTCAAGGAGTTGACCCTGTTTTGGAATGTTTAGTATATAGACTTGGGATTTTTACCGGCGTCAACTTACTTGGGCGATGAGCCAACGCCAATGCGGTCGTAGCTAAGAACTGAATAACCGGCGGCAACGGCAGCGTTGATGAAGTTGTACTGTGCACTTCCAGGGAAGCTTGGGTTCCAGTAACTGCACAAAAGCTGTTAGAATCATACATCTTCACAATGGATAGATCTCGTATGAAGACTCACAGCTTGGACTCGATGATGCCGTGAGTGAGCACCAATGTGGGGCCTCCGTTGCCGCACAAGGTAGCTCCGACGGTGTAAGTGCTCTTCACATCATAAGATGTGTTCCCATTGATGGGGAGAGGATCGGCCGAGTATCCTGCATCTCGACGGGTAAGGTTGAGAGTCAGAGCAGCTACATCCCAATCATCCTTAAGAGACGCTGTCACAATGAAGCGAGGCGTCGAGACAGTAATTGGGATTTGAATATCCCGACAGTGGGCCGAAGCCGGCTGCGGCAATGCCTGAGCGGCCGCAGCGAAAAGAGGAATTAGCCGAGTAAAGAGCATCTTGTTAATGGTAATGAATGGAGAGCTGCTGAGTTATTGAAGACAGACAACTTGAGGGATGGAGTTGCAATTGCTTCTGGGAGTTGTTAGTTGTTATACTTATATCCCGAGACAACTATTCCTCCGATCCGCTCATTCGGTAACCTAGTTGCATTGGTAATAGCTCGACAGCCTGTCATTAGTAAACACCGTCAACATCTACACCGATTACATACTCGGCTAATTACCCCGTAGGAGAGGGCGTTGATAGTGTTGTTGCCGTGCAACTCTATAGCCTCTGGCATCTTTAGATGCGCAGTAGTAATCAAAAAAGGATCTCGTAAGCCAAATAAGGTACAAGGCCCGAGGGATGCTCTAAAG
Organism: Trichoderma aggressivum f. europaeum; assembly: GCF_033847375.1. Classification (NCBI taxonomy): domain Eukaryota; kingdom Fungi; phylum Ascomycota; class Sordariomycetes; order Hypocreales; family Hypocreaceae; genus Trichoderma; species Trichoderma aggressivum. The sequence goes on from NW_026946378.1 coordinate 97,013, forward strand.
CTTTAACTCTATCGAGAAAATGGATCCATGTCCAACATCCACAGCAATGGAATCAGAGGCGGAAAATTAGACGGCTGACCAATGGTGGATTTTCCCGTTGCGCCAAAAGTTACCGTCTCCAACACTACGTCGGTAATCAGCTCATTTCTAAGAACTCCTCCTTTCTACCGGCTCCGACCCATCGGCATTTGCATCATGCTCTCCACGGACCTGCATGTTAGGGCTGAAGCTGTACTAGGTTGGTTGCCCGATTTACATGTGCTCCTATCAAGAACGCTCCACACGGAGTGTCGCAGTCTCCATCGAATATGCTGACTACTTTATTACTATGTATGCTAGATGTATGTTCCTTGTGATGACATGAAAATGAGGTGATTACCCACAGACCTACTCGTATGTGGTATTAACCTTTAAACTAAGGGATGGCCCAACCCAACGGTGCATGCATTAGCATTAGCATATGTATGCAGTTTTGTCTAAATTATTTGATGGACCAGATATTTGATCCGGTTCGTGATTGTTGATCCAGACTTCCATGTGCCCTCGCTTCTCACCGTCCGCGCCGTTTCGCTCGATCGTCGTTTCCTAGCCTGCATCTCTTCAACAAACTTGGGCCATGTATTCGTCAAAACCAGATATTTGATATGACTCTGTATGCTGTCGAACACCGTCACTTCAAAAGCATCGGGAATCTCGCCGTCATATTTCATCCTGGGAGTGGTCCTGGTGGTTAGTTCGAACGGACCATCAGCATCGCAGCTCCGGAAAGGGGCCACTTCAATATCGAATGGAGTTGCTGGGTTGACAGTATGTTCTCCACAAACGATACGAGCGGCTTTTTCAAAAATATTCTCGACGCGTTTGAGCTCGCCAGAGGCCAGATTTAGAGGAAACTCGGCGTCTCTGGGGCTGATATAGTCGACGTAAATCTCCAGAGCGCCATTATAAAATTCACGTGTCTGTTGATTGCTCAACTTCTCACTCCATGATGACTTCCATTTCGCGACACTGGTCAAGAAGGCAATGTTTTCTCCCGAAAAGTCTCTTAGTGCAGAGAATTCCTGCAGCGGACGTGGATCCTCGGTGAGGACCAGTTCAAGGGCGCTCATGGTTAAAAAGCGGTCGCCGAGATCTTCCTGAAACATTTCAATAGCTTTCCCCTTTGGGCTTGAGGTATTGGACGAGAAAATCCAGTCTGCTGAAGAAGATGGGCTGGGCGGCGTATCGTCAGGTGAAGAACCCCATTTGGCATTTGAACGCGCTGCTTTCCTTTGCCGAAGCCAAAACTTGAACACCTGGAAGACGGGAACGAAGACAGTGAATACTTCAAACATGAGGATGGAGAGGTGAATCCTGTGTTGATAATGGGGTTTTCAGTACGTGTGTTTTGTTCAATCAATCCGTTTGCAAGTACTCACCATTGACTGGGCGTGAAGTATCGATTAACCTTTTCAAAGGCAGGAACATAGGACGAAATCAGGAACATTGGCGTCGCGTGAAGGCTAGATGAATCGTTAGCTCTTTCATCAAGATCTCGAGAAAAACGGCCGACTCACTTGGAGATACAGCAGCCGATCGTTTGTGTGCGCCATCCCATGGTATCGCGGATCCCCCATGCTCGCCAAATCAGAAAAGGCGCAATCTAAGAAGAAGTTAGCCACGGCAACCTTGTCGTTATAAATCATGACATACGATCCAAGTCCAGACAACCTGCCATAAGACGGACGGCCACCATTCCCACCCTCGACCCAAGTCCACCAGCTGCTCGGGGATCGTCGCGCCACGAAGTTCGGTACCAGGAATGCCAAACGTCGGATGGTATTTTCGACATGCTACCCACATACCGACGGTGAGGAGGACCTGAGTGCAACGTTTTAGCACGTGAGCAAAGGGAAGAAGAAAAACTCTCGCTTTGCCAACGCGGAGTCTTAGACAAACACACCTGGACAAACATTCCGAGGCCAATGAAAAGCAAGGCTCGCTTTGTATGATCCATGTTTCTTAGGCGACAAAGCCACGAAGTTCTCGCGCCATTGCAGCCGGGCTCGACCCGACGGGAAGGATGAGTAAACTGTTTCTGCAGTCTTGCCACGCGAAGGAAGCGGAGATTGGACGCGTGGAAGAGTGCGACTCCCAGAGGGAACCAGAGACTCATGAAGAAGTATTGAATGTCGTATGCGAGGACTAGTGGCATGGTTGCTCCGATGGGATATGTGATCTGTGCGAGGATCCAGTATATGTGAAGAAATGCAATGGCGGAGAAAGACAGTAGCAGGCCGCGAATCTTTAACACAGGAAGGTTTCTGTTATACCAGCAGAAGACCATGCCTGTGATGAGGAACGTCGTCCATGATGCACACCAAGAGATGTAGAATACGCCAACCTTGTCCCAATTAGCGGGACTCGGCGGAAGAGTGTAAACAGATACCATCGTGGTAGCCTCTCTTGGAGAGTTACAGTAACGAGTGAATACTAAACAATGAGAGTGTTAAAAATGATCATCCAAGGCGCAGTCAATTTAACAAATCCAGAAAGGGGCTCAAGGGGATATAGGTCTCAGTCATTACATCCATCTCAACGATTGTCCAAGTATTACTACTCTCCCTCCCTTACATAGGGTGTGTGCTCTGGCCCAAAGCTGGAAGAAGGCTTCTGTTCTGGGTTTGCAGATCACCAGACTAATAAATGCTGTGTCACAACTAGTTACTCTTCCTAGAGTAATGAGAGACATTTTGAGCCATCATCTTGGCGTTCATGGGCGTGCGGAGGCTGTCTCTTATGACAGCTCCTCCACAACGCGGGACAATGAGAAGGGCTGCCTACAAGTAACGTGCAGATTGCGTTTGACTTTTCATCCCATGTCATCCAGATCAAAATTACACCAAGATCAAGTAGTAGTATTATCCTTTAAGATCAACAACGCAAGGAGGCCGGGGAGACGAGTACCTGGAATCCGTCTCGTTGGGCGTCCAATTAACCAAGACATGTCTTACGGATTAGCTGCGTTCCGGGAAAGCAAAAATTAAAAAGAAAACATGGCCACGAAGTAGGGTAGGTGACAAGGAAGAACAAGGAAGTCTGGCCTTGGCATTGCGGCTAACACGATCGGGCGAGATTGCATGAGGCTGACACGTGAAGCCGGGCAGTATTGGTTATCTGCTTCAATAAACTCAATACTACAATGCTGTGGCCGAGACATACGTATAATAATCGCGGTGGGCGAATCTCTTCTCTGGATCTGAGCTCCACGCATCTCTCCCGGGCTGCAGGGATCTTTATGTCGCGATACGGCCGATCTCCGCATCTATGAAGCCGCTCTCCCTTGACGCTTTGACATAGTCTAATGTCTTGGGGTGGCGATCAGCCGCACCGTGATTTTGATGAGGGTGGCTGGTTGACGGCTGGTTAGTGCGAGATGGTAATTTGATTGTGCTCATTCACATGGTTTGTTCATCATCTCAAATCCGAACTCTCTTACGTATTCGTTCAAGATGTTGACTGATGCGATTCTTGGAATAACCGCTTTCTACTCAGCAAAGATCGGACTTTAGGATCTTGCAAACATCGTGTTACCCGTCTTGAGGCTCGGATATTGCCATGTGACACAGATGAGGCTCGTTGATTGGTGTCTCAGTGTGACGCCCAAATCAAGCCCTCTCGACGCATTGGACTGTCACCGATTTGTGAGATACTCGTAATTTGTCATGACATCCCTGTCGAATCCTTTATGCAAGGGCGAGCGGGCTTTGTGTACCGTGAATTCGGGCGGCGACCTCTGGTGACCTAGCTCATAAGCCAATCGAAGAGCTGACATTTGAGTCACTTGATGTGAATAGGGAGGTCTAGCAGGGTAGAGAGGCGAAATGAATATTTGCACGTTTGTATAAATTCGTCTTGTACAGCTGATTGATTTATGCATACTCGTCACTTCATATTCATGCCCATATGCATTCGTATTCACAGTTGTAATGATAACCTGCTATACTCTGTAATGCCGTCAAGGTTGAATCAGCTACAAGATGTAGTGCCACGTCAATGTAATGAAACATGATATGTAAACTAAGATAGAAAAGGTCTAATCTAAAGTAGAAAAGAGATGATTTATAGTAATTATGATTAAAAACAAAGGGAGTGGCCGGTCTTCATTGGCAAGACAAACGCACTGCTCATCTCTTGGCGAATGAAACAATCCTCACCTGTTCCTGTCCCTTCAACAAGCATCGAGACCTAGTGATGTTTGCAAAGCGCACCGCCAGCCTTCCAATCATTCGTCTCCAAGTTGGGATACTCATACCCAGTAATGCTAATCAAACTCTCCAGCTTGTCTATCGTGGTGTTTCCTCCGTGTGCCCCAACTACCACGGTGCTCCTTGGCAACCCATCGTCCACAGCTGCATCCAGCCACTGTCTTGCATACCCGATATCGAATCGCACAGCATCTCCCATGCCCCCATCATCGGGATCAGGGCTCCACACGTCTGCTACAAACGCGACTACTCCTTCATTCTTCGCTGGGCAGGCTGAAGTTGCGACACCGTACGACCAGTCGCGAGCATGGGGATTCTCGTCCCTCCACAACGAGCGAAATTGGATGTGTTCGTCTTTGAGCACAAAGGGATTCTTCTCATTGTATGTAGCGAATTTAACCTTGCCGTTGTTGATGTTGGAATAATACTTCTTGGCCACTTCAGGGACGACGACTACTGCGCCAGCCTCGACATAATCGGGCACACCTCCGGCGTGGTCGCGATGGTGATGACTGGGGACAATGTGTGTAACCGATTTATGGAGTGTTTCTTTGACCCATTGGATAAGAATTCGAGATCGATGAGGCGCTGCATCGGTAATGAGAACACCGTCGGTGAAGTTGAGAACAAGCTGCACATAGTCTGCGTAGCCGACATAGACGGCCATAATCTGGGGGATGTCGGGGATTGGATGCGTAACAACAACATCCGAAGTGTTGAAGAACGATTCGAATGGGCCGCCCCAGAGACCAGATTCAAAGAATTCGTGGACTTCAGAACGAGGGTACAGTGTGCTTTGCTTCGGTGCCTGAGGAGTGGATGTGTCCTTGGGCGACAAAACGGGATCGAAAAAGCCAGACTTCATCGGTGGATTAATGGAGATGCTGTCTAGCTTGACATCTTCCAGAACATCCGTGGAGTTGTAAATTGTTTGCAGACGATAAGGCAACTGAAGCCGGCGGCCGGACTTGTCGTCAAAAGATACGGCGGAGTAATTCGAGAGCAAGAGGTCATTGGTAGCTTTTCCAAACGTCGCGTGATTCTCCATGAAGCGGATCTTATAAGGCCTATGACTCGTGGCATTTACAATTAGACTAAAGTCCGAACCATCAAGTTCCAAAACTTTGAATCGATTGTTCGTCAGAGGTTCCACCATGTCATATGTATGGAGGCGAGATGAAGCCGAATTCATCTGCTGCAGCAACCAAGGCAGGGCAAATTGCTGTGCCTGGTGGATCAAGTAATCCGCTAGGTACGAATCGACATATCCCAGTGTCTGGGTTGGGTCGTCGACGAAAAAGTTGTTTTGTGCTTTTGTGAAGCAGGCAAAGCCATCTGAACCATCTTTCATGACAATGGTATAATTCATGGAGGGCTCTAGACCAGGCTGGGACCAGATCCAATAGTCATTGTATCGGTAATATCGGTCGATGCGAGCTCGCAATCCCGAGGACAAGTCAAAGGACAAGGTTTCCGAGCCTGTTTCGGCAACCGACTGGTCCGAGTGATAGAGGTTGTAGTTTTGCGTGAGAGTTTGAGATCGGTAAATGCTGTATTTGTTAATATTTGTCATGTGTGCGTAAAAACTGATATGCCGTCACGTAAGATTCTTACCCTTCGGCTTTGAAGACCAATCTCTGAACCTCTTTCAAGGCTTTTGATCCTCCAATTGAATCAACGACACTCTGTAATAAAGTCGACGCATCTGTGACATTGTCGCAAGGCGTGGGATTGGCAGTCACCAAGTGAGTTGCACTGGAAAAGACCAACAAAAAAGTTTCTCTGAACTTCATATTGGCTGCTGGAACTGGTGTTGGATGATGTATGAAGAGAATCGTTTGTTAGTATGCGTGCTTCAATCGTTATAGTGATGGATGAAGGACGCTTTATATGCAGATGCAACGCCTTCGCAATTGTTAATATACCATTAGATGCTATTAAAAGACAAGACGGCCACGCAATACGCGACAATGCCACGCGTGGCAACACGTCTTGCTGAGAGTGGCTTGGCCTCCAACGTAGATGATTCGGCATTGTAATGCAACATTTGATAATTGAAATCGGCGCTCGGTAGTTAATTCAGATCTGACATTCTAAGAAGTTTCCGTGTTATCGGGATGGGGAGTCCGGGTCACTTCCGCGCTTGAACGGAGGGCGGTCTTTATTAAAAGCCGCGCTTATAAAATCGCCACTTAAGAGGCCACAGCCGTAATTTGATGCATAACTACTACCAGTATTAGAATCATTGAATCTAACATTTGAAGAGCCGACAGATTGAATGAAGATCTAATGTCAGAGTTTTCTCTTTGAGGCTGCCTCATAAACGTTCCATCTGAATAGAGAGAGAAACAAACGCACATATTCATATCGCTGGTCTCGTCCGCATGTACGGCAGTAGCTGAAATGTCTAACTGCCTTGCCTACCTATCTATTACGCTTTTTTTTTTTTTTTTAAATCTCTTCGGTATCACATTGCTTCTACAACGTTAAGAGATTCATATTTAAACGTAGGGAGACGCGGCTTTTCAGTTGAAGATTATAATACGTGTATCCTATGATTACCGCAAAACGTGTTTAATGGTATATGAGACTATAAATAATCTTTATGGAAGTGATGCAACGGCAAAATGCTGGTATCTGATGTAACACTTCCAGTGTGACTGAGACCAGTATCGGGACTGCGCTGAGCATCGATTCCCACATGCATCATAGGTTCAAAAATATCGCCTTGATCTGGGGCCTGCAAGCTCTCAAACTGATCAATGTACCACCTCGTCATCCTCGATAACGCCCCACGAAAGACAGATGGCACAACAAGACGCTTGCTTCCTTCGGCCAACGTCAGTTTGTTGAGCAACTGTAACAAGAGCACCTTTGGGTTAAACTCGATATCGTCTAGTAGACATGCAACACTCTGTGGCACTCGAGCCGAAACATCAAACTTCATTAGAATCACAGCCGCATATGTGATTCTGGTGAAGACAATTACTGGCATTATTTGGAGAATTTCGATTGGGATGTCCAGAAACGTGTGAATCACCTTTTGCGCTGACGCGACGCATTGTGCAAGTGAGTTGGCGACGTTTAAAGAATAATAGTTGTCCAGATTCTTGGCCAGAGGAAGAGGACGTAATTTGTATGGCGGCCGGAAATCTTCCATGTCATGCCCATCGTAGAATGCCGGCTCATGGAGGCTTATCAAAATCATGTGGTAGTGGATTATCATCGGCTCTAATTGTCATTAGCTGCCATGATCAAGCAATTTGGTAATCCAATTGGGATGCATTACTGTGTATAATGTCTGTGGAAACTTGTCGCTTCCATGCCGTCACACGATCCACGCCATATTTCAGAACCCGGCAGATGCTATCGTCCGAGAAGTTGACATGGGCTCCGCTGTACAGTCCGGTCGCTGACATGCTTTCTTCTGCAATTATCTGAAGCTTTGTCCATTCTATGAGCCGTCGGTCGTTTGGATGAACGTTTGGAGCTGTCTCGAGTACACTGATGCAATCGTCGAGCCAAGGTTCATGGCGGAGGACCGAAGGACGTCGCCACGAAAATGCCATACTTGAGTACGTGTCAGTATTGGGGTTGTTACATCGTGATACAACTTAGAACGTACCTCGAAGAAAGAAAGTAACATGCTATAAATGTTCTACATGTTTCGATCAACTGTTCTGAGTGGAGAAAGGACTCATTTGCCGATGGAATCTTGTACTGCTCGTCATTTGAAGACTTCAAGTCCAACACCAATGTGGCAGCCATATTTGCGTATTGACTGAACATTAGCTTTTGAAAATTCTCCATGGGAAAATACCATGCTGATAAAACGAGGTATGCTTGAACCAAATCAAGAGACCTGTTACCGTGCACGGCAACTTCTTCAGCCACATATTTGGCAGTATCGCGAAACAACATCTTGCAACATTCTGGTTCATGACTGCTTGAGGCAACTGATAGAACCGCCCTGAAAAGAGCAGGCTTGATGCTCCTGGTATGCTGCCAAGTCCAATGTGAGGGAAAAAGTACCAGAGGGTAAATAGATGCCATGTTCACGCAAAAAGTCGAAAACATTTCGTGGGCGAATTCGGAGCTGACCAAGCCGACTGAAACAGGATCGTCTGACGTTAAATAAGGATCGCCTGTTGATACAAATCCCAAAGGCGGTAATGAATCTCCTAGAGAAGTCGATTGCTGCTGAGGGTCGGAGAATAGAGATGTATTCATGAACTGAGAGTCCAGTGGATCTGGATATGGAATTTCCGTATCGAGTTGAGCCGGAGTCTCAGAAATTGCATCTTGGAGTTCTTGTAGCTTCTGCTCGAGAGCTTTGATCCTTGTGTCGTTCTTGTTGCGCCTTCGTCTAATGGCGGGAGGGCGAAACACGCAATCCACGTCCAATTTGGAACAACGAGCACACTTTTGTGCACCTGAGCGGCGCGATCCATTGATGCATTTTATCTTCCGTTGCCGACAGCCCTTGAATCATCATACAACGTGAGCATCTCGTCTTGCGGTGACGTACCGAGAAGAGGGTACATAGATATCAATGTAAAGGCATACCTCACAAGTGCGGTTTAGCCCAGTCGGACTTGCAGCCCCAGCTTCGTCATTGGATGCCGCGTTTTCCGTAGATGCGGTACTCATGTTGGCGAGTTGTCGATGGTTGATAGGCAAGGTTCATGCCCAAGTTCCGCGTTAGACTTTGAAGATGGAAACGCGGTGTCTCGTTAGTGCCGCCCGCCGATGCCCCCGATTCCTTCTCCTCCTTTTGGATACACGGAACGTCGAAACTGCGGGGCCGCCTGTAAGCTTAAGATGAGCCGAGAGAACTTTACCCAGCCGAGTATTAATGTATAAATCGTTGAGGATAGCGGAGACCATCTCGTCCAGTCTGAGCCTCTACTGTACGTAAGCGCTATTCAAGCCTCTCAACAGAGAATATGCAATTACGTTGTTTCTGACGTTTCAGGGGCTGATGACGAATGAACTTGCCTAGAAAAGTCCATTGTCGAAAGGAGCCGGCCGCATTGGTGGATGTTGTATCGGAAATTTTATTCTTTAATACGATCTACAACCCAACTCTTTTTGGCGCACCACAAATCAAGGTAACATCTAATGCGACGAAAGACGGAATGCTCAATGTATTTCTTATACCTTATTCTAAATCCGCCTTATGCTTATTTTCGGCGAGTGTCATAGTTATCCATCGGCGACTCATCCTTCACAAGCTGCCAGACCTCCTCAATCGTCTTCACAACCGATTCCGGCAACGGGCCATTGTTCAGGCCTGCAACAGTTTGCTCCAGCTGCGTGATCTTGCTCGCACCGAGAACAATTCCATCGCTAAACTGCTCCTTAAGTATTGAGTGATAGGCCACCCATCGGTAAGCCAGCTCGGCCTTGGGAATGCCAGACACATTAGACGCTTCGTTCCAGATGTCCAATGCCTCCAGGAACTTTGGCCTGTTGTACAAACTGTGGTACATCTGTCCAATGCTCGTTTCTTTGCTCCATCTGCCCTCACCACCGGATCCCTGCTGCAACTGCTCGGATGACTTTGTCAGGAATCCTCCTGCAATGGCGCTGTAGGCGTAGAATGCGATGCCATTTTCTCGGAAGATAGGGAACAGTTCGGTTTCCGACCTGCGGGCGACGGGATTGTAGTTTCCTTGATAGACAGTAGGGGCGACGTAGCCTTTCTCCTTTACAATCTTGAGAACGGCCTTTAGTTCATCTACATTATAGTTGGACAGTCCAAATTTTTCGAATTTTCCTTGAAGGTACAGGTCGTTGATGCCCGCCAGAGTTTCTTCAAGAGATTCCTCTGGATCGGGTGCGTGAAGATAAAAAACGTGTACCTGTACGTCCGTCTTAGCGATTTATTCCGTAGGATAAAGCCATTAAATGACATTGAGAATAGACAGTGGGAGTACCTTGTCAACGCCCAGTTTTTGCAAGCTTTCCAGCCCCCTTTCGACAACTCTTGCTCGTGTTGATTGGCCAGAAAGCCATCCTCCAATGTGCTTCGTATCAATGGTGAATCTCGATGATGCCTTGAGTTTTCCTAAGATTTCCTCGCTGATGCCGTAGAGTTGTGCTGTGTCAAGCTGTTTGATTCCTACTTTCTCAACAGCATCGAGTACCTCAGCAGCCTGCTCAACAGTCGGGAACGCGAGGCCTGTGTTGAAGTTGGCTGTGCCAAAAACAAGTCGTGGTCTGGAAGCGGCCATAGTAGAGATTGATAAACAGATGTTTAGATAGCAACCTAAGTGATAGATAGTTCAGGCAATAAGCTAATGGAAGTTCAGGATCGAGGATCTATGTAATACCTTTTATAGATGTAAAAGGCCTGAAAGACGCAATACGCAAGCGTATTCACTTCCCAGGGCAAGTTTCCCTCAATTTTGTGGAGATTATACGCAGCTAAGCTTGTCGCAGGTTCATTTTCCGTATTAATAATTGGTATGATACCATCGCGATGTTCGTGGTCAGTCACTCGGCCACACGGAGTGCAGCCGAGTAGGTGGAGAAGAGAACAGTCTAACTAGAATTTAACCTGGAGGATCATCAAGAACTTGTTACGTCTTGTGAGATATTATCTTAGACGCTAGTTACCGAGGCAAGCGAGGCATCAATAGCAACGATTTGGCAAACTATTGGGGGCTTGGGGAGGTTTGAATCCGGATTTGTAAGCGTACATCCGGAGTCAATCGTATATCCGGTTACTGCTGCTAAGGAATTGACCGAGAGGCCCCACGTCCCAGTGTTTGTTTGCAATTGAGCATGTTTCTTGGAATTCTACAGGTTGAACTCAGTCTCGTCATTGTTTTCTCTCTATGGCCTGTGAATTTTAAAGCCGAGGGGTGTCTATTTGCTAACGACTTGCTGTCAGAGAGCATCTGACACCCGGCTGACACCAGTCCTGAAGCGTTGCCTAATTCGACTATCGCTATTACTAGAGTATAGCTGTGTCAACTCAGTTTTCTACTTTCCGAATCCACGACAAATGTATCTACTCGTACTCTTGTAAAGGAAGGACGTGTATTGCTATATGTAGATGCAGAATCGAGTCTGCATCGATAGACATTGTTTGGCGAATACAGCTAGGCTGAAAGACCAGGGAGCGGCCGAAGGACTAGGGAGCGGCCGCAATGTAACATGTTAGAATACGCTGTTATAATGTCCACCGATCGCGTGAAATAAAATACGCCTTTTAGATATAAATGAAACTCGTTATAATTCCGTAAGTCTTATGAGATGCTTAGGAATTAGATATAGGTGGACACCACGTTCAGTGGAAGCTTTTCTAGAGAAATCCCGCGCGAAAAGTTGCCCACCATTACAAACCGCCACCACAACTCTCCGCAATTCCGCAGGTGATGTGTATAGAAAGGAGAGTGAACAATGGGCGTCTTCAAGTTGCATAGGAACAGTATGCCTGTATATTATCTATTGTACTAATACTAAATACCACCTTGCATCACAATCATGGCGGACCTACCCCCGGGTTATTTTGTCTCCTCTCTGCAGTACACCAAGAAGACATTCCAGAATGTCTACCCCCCCATCGATCCAACCAATCCGGCCAACTCACTTGCGGGGAGGGTTGTCGTTATAACTGGCGCAAGCCGTGGTATTGGAGCTAGGGTCTGCAATCTTCCGAATCTAGTCCCATAACGCGGCACCCCGTCAAGCTTATTCGTTGCTATTTCCAGGGCTCGTGCCATCCTTTGCTAAAGCCGGGGTTCGCGGCCTAGTTCTCGTTGCCCGCGATGAGGCTAAGCTGAAGGAAGTGGAGCGCGAAGTTCTCGCCATCAACCCCAAGATCGAGACTTTACTTGTTGCGTTGGATATCACGAATCATGCCGCAGTGGGGCAGCTCTTCGACAAGATTCAAGCACGATTCGGTCGCCATGCAAATACACTGGTCACTAACGCCGGGGTCAGTGCAGCTGCAAATGATGGAGGCCCGACGGTTTATGAAGCCGAGGTTGACAAATGGTGGAAGAACTTTGTGAGTTGCCCATTGCTTCCCGCGCCCTGATTTACATACGAGAATGATGCACGTTAATTACTAGTCTGATCCCAGGAAATCAACACCAAGGAGTTCTTCGTCTTCACGAAATACTTCATCTCTACCCTTCCATCTCCAACTACTCCTGCAACGATTATCAACATCTCGACTGCGGGAGCATGGCTTGTGTATACCGTGGCTGGCGCTTACAGCGTCAGTAAACTCGCCAGCCAACAGTGGTGTACCATGCTCAATGCTGCATACGGAGGTACACTCGCTGTTGTAAGCATCCATCCTGGTCTCGTACCCACGGACATGACCAATTCCTTTTTCGAGAAGTTTAATAAGGATACACCTATGCTGACGGGAGGACTCTGTACTTGGATCGCGGCTGATGCAGAACGCTCGGCATTCCTTAGCGGGAGAGTCATCTCAGCCAACTGGGATGTTGAAGAATTGGTGGCTCGTAAAGCCGATATCGTAGCTAAGAACGAGTTGACAATGGAATTGGTGGGCACATTTGGCAAGGAGCAGTTTGAGACTGCATAAACTAGCACCACTCACTTTATTAGGTCTACATCTATTAGTCGCGGAGGATAGAATGTGAAAGAAGAAGAAATTGATAGCATATTGCCTATTACGCCTTTGCAGGGAATTTCCGAACCAAGCATTTGAGCCTACTACCGTAACACACAACACGAATTAGACGCTTAAGCCATTTGTGTCCGTAGGAAACGTAGAAATTTTGACAAAGGCCGTCCTTCTGCGAGACTTTCCTGGCAGCTATCACTCTCAGCATGCTGTAAAAGGCCACTCATTTGCAAGAATGGTGACCTGCATGTTGGACATGCAAAGTTATTCTCTCCGTCATGACACTTGTAACGCTTAGATTGGTAGCACTCAAGAGCAAAGCCAATCAATTCGTCCTCATCCACCTCGGACGAACAGCCGCCGTATTCCATGTGTAACAGCATAGCCGACCATGATGAAAACATCCTGTCACACCCAAAACATTCTTTATCCTTTGGTTGGTGAGTAATAGTGTGCTATATGCGGTTAGACGAAGAATACACTGGGGAGCTCCAAAGAGACTTACAGCCTTGAGATTTGAAGGAGATTGATAGTAGCTCCGACAGATTCTACACATATTATGCTCCGAAACATCGTGGTCCTGAAGCCGTTCCGCAGTATAAAAAGGGCGGTCACAATAAGTGCAATAGTGATGAACGGTCTCTCGATGGCTATTCAACTCATCACTGCTGGAGAAGTCAAGAGATGTAGGGCATTCGGGGCAGAAATTATGCTTTGGAGAATCGCGGACGTGTTGGTTTAGGGCTGAAAATGAGTTGAACGGCTTTTCGCATCGCAGACAATAATACCTGTGGCGGGATGAATCTTCCCAATGCTGGATCAAAGATTCCCTGGAAACAAAGTCTCTGTCGCACGACCCGCAGTATGCCATGTTCAAGGATATTGGTTTGAGAACAGTGAAATGTTCGATGAAGAGAGACTGCGACAAAATACCAGGTCAGATTCTGAGTCTGAGTAACGACGACGTGAGGGGTTGGCCGCAGGCACCATTGGCTATGATTGGCGCGGTCTGAACGAATGAGATACGTTCACGTGAAATAAGGAAAGGACATGTCCTGTCGAAATCTAGGGCGATGCGTGACAATATGACATCAGTAGTAAAACGTAGGGTGTACTTATAGACACCGATTGATAGGTAGATTAGTAGTGCCTATAGATACAACATTACTCGTACTTGGACAACCGAAATTATACTTCCGTTATACGTCCGCAGAGTGCGTAACTCAAAAGCGCTTCTGCAAATTACACCTTGGCATTTCATCACAGATGTCCTTGTCTTGTTGGCATTCACTTTGGATGACTCATATCCGTTGACTATGCAGGCTCCCGCCTTGGCATCAGTGACTTATACTGTCTGCCAGATTCACTTGAGATGCATTCACTGGCAGCCACGTCACTGATGGCTCCGTTTGATGATGAGACACCAACTCTTTCCTCACTAGTTAGTTTAGTTGTTCTCTAGGTCTTTGCTGTAGCAATTCACACAACTAAACAACTTGTCTTTATACTTCGTTGCAGGCACTTGAAGAGGAAGATGATGTGATGAATCCTCCATTATTACGGTAGGAACGGACCATAGGCTGAAGGCGAGCCATTATCTCGTAGTTCAATATGCCGTCCCTCAGCCAAGAGGTAGGAAGCTCATAGAAAAGATGCGATTACCCCCAGCTTCATATCGAAGAATATACATGTCGTCCGTCATTGAAGATGGTATTAAAACGAGCAAACCAACAGTGTTGTTGTTGTTGTAAGAACTAGACTAACGGTTGTTGCGTATAGTCTATAAGGTTTGTCTGTAAACGATATCTATGTCTGTTCTTTCCAACAGTACATGTAGTCATCTCCCCACAATGGAGGTATAGAATCCGCTAACTGAAGCGGGCTTGAAATACAACTGTAAATATTCTTTACCATAAAATTGGCTATTCATCGATTTTTGTATTCTGAAGTAATCTCGTTGTACGCTAAGCGGGCACGCATCTCAATGCTGGACATATAGACGGGTGCCTCGATAATTGTCTAGCGATGAGTTAGGCTGCTCGGATGAAGAAAAAGTAAATATTTCGTTCGTACAGTTTAGTCGGTTGAGTTGCCCGTACAACCCGGACAATATAAGCGTAATTGTCTCTTTGATTAGATCCTGTAGAGTGTATCGTACCTTAATCTATTTGAACATCAATATCCACTGTGATTTGTATGCTATGAACATTTGTCAATCCAGATTCACAAAAAAGCAATTGTCTATAATTGAATACAGAACATGAATCATCTACTTACTCCATCTGAATTTCTTTCTCTCCCATTCTCTCACCAATTCTAACGTACGACCTCTTGTGTTTTCCCTTTGTACGCAGCTGCCACAATCTCAACGCACTCATGACGACAGTAAGAGCGCATCGTTCTCCCAAAGCGCCCGATTCGAGACTATTTACAAACTGGAGCGTAAAAATTGATTTGGGGCTCATTGGATCAAGCACCGTTGCCAACGAAACAGGCACCCATGATAGTTTGGCGACGATCTCTCCTTCGGGAGGGACTCTTCGAGAGGAACTGGGGCATCTCACCAGCTTCCACGCGACTCCTTCTTCATCGCATCTCCTCCATTCAAATTTTTCTCTCTTCATCGCCCTCCCAGCTTCAACGAAGAAGTGAAATATGACCCCATTGTTTGCCGCTGACCTTGCGGTCATCGTCTCCGTCTCCGTCACCTCCCGCGACGCCTGTCTCTTATCTTCCTTAGCCAATGGCGGGAGCAGAATGTGACTCTTATTGCTAAAGGCATTGAGCCTTTGCTCGAAAAGCGTAATGTCGCCCGCGGCAGCGAGAATGGCATCTTCACGACGGGTTCCGTTGTGCAAAACAAACCCCCCCCTTGCGCCCAGCGGTTTTGGACATGACCAACCATAGGGGTGGAACTTCGCCAAGTAGAGGACCTCCTCTGAGCTTGCGTCGCATACACTAAACGATCTTGACCATCCAGCCTTTATTGCCATGATCGAGGGGAATTGGCGATAGCATAAAGGTGCTGTTGCTCTATATGTTGGCGGTCTCAGGACGCTTTGGTCATGGTAGTAGTTGGGTGGCAGATTAGGTTCGGAATCCAACGCATCTTGAGTGGTCATGGCGCCTTCGTGGTTTCCAATCATGGTATTCTGCATCACTAAGTCACTTAGATGATGAAAGCAAAGCGTTGTGAAAAAGATATAGCACTACAACCTCGCAGGAAACGGGGGATTGAACCAAAGTCGTGTAGAGTCTAGAGACAAATTGCAATTCCGGCAACTCGAAAAATTATTGGCGCACTAAGATCAAGTCTGAAACTGAGATATTATTCTGCTCCTGTCTGTGTTGGTGGCACTTGGCTGTTGGCTCACATATGCGACCATCTGATGGGTTATTGTCGCTGGGCCACCAAATGGTCTGTGTGGTATTGAGTGGCTTGTCCCTTTGTCATATTTTCGTGAACAAGCGTCATTTCTTTCTTTTGTTTTGCTCTTTACAACGACTATTTGGTAACGTAAATGCAGTATGCCGAAAAATCGAATGTTAACTATGGCACGTTATCGGCATGGAAACAAAAGTACCTGTATTGTGCCGACAGCAAATAGCAAGTAGCTCGCACAGGCCGGCTTGAGGCCAATAAAAGACCGGAGTACTTATGCGCCATGTACATACACATTACCGATCAATGTTTTATTCAATCATCCTCTACTCCGTACCAAGCTCCAATCGTCATACTTGTTCTGTGAGATACGTGAAGCCGTAGGCAAGCTCCATAGTCTTCGCTAATGAACATGACCTCAACCTTGTATGCCTCACCAGATAGACACTTGACCGGTGATGATGGGCGAATAACCGCTCAGTGAATGGGAATGGGAAAGTTGCTTTCAATCGTATAGTTTCGCCGTCTATTAAGAAGGTAAGAAGTTGAATAACACATGAAACTGCTTATCTTGGCGAGCTATACGCAGCATCTAAAAGTAAAGGGTATCTCCATCCGGGGACCAAGCAAATGAAGACAAGCAGCACCCAAGTGTAACCTATTGCTCGCCTTAACCTCCGATCAAGTTTCATCTTATACCCCACTGCCCCTTCTCCCACAGTCTCCATCAGGCAAAGAATATAGTTGATTAGAAAAAAATGCATCTCTGGGACCATGTGACTTTTCTTGAACGCGGCCCCGTTAGACAACGCGTGGCAAATTGCCGATAAGAAAAAGATCAAAAATGCCCTTGAAGATTTGCGAACAAAGCCCCATCGCCCTCGTTGTGATGTGCTCGTGAGCCGGAAGAGAGGTGACGCGAAGGACTCATAAAGCTTAATATGCAGCCGATGCCAAAAATTGCCCCAAAAGCGTCGAAGTGAGTAGGCTTGCATAATGTTACCAAACAACGGTGGCCAGTCCTCGGGTTGGTCACAATCCAAAAGTGACACGAACAAGATTGCTAAGAGGTCATGTACTCCCGAAAGGACTGCATAAGAGCTCCATACCCAATTCACAGATATCACTCCACGAACGCATAAATCCCGAGCATTCATCCGCGGCAGTATGCTTTGGTTGAGAGGTGTAAAGTCCCAAGCGCTTACATTTAGCCCCTGCAGAGCATGAATGGTCAGTGTGGTACATAGGTGATACAAGGCCCATACCCCTACAGCGTGGTAAATCCGTCGCATAGCGAAAGTCATCCGTTTGCTTTTGATGCTTCTATCCGTGCCGTTGTCTGTGAGTCTCAGTCTGCGGATATTGCTCCACAGCCGAAAGATGTCCCTCAGCCGTCGAGCCATGGAGACAGAACTGAAACCCGAGTACACAACTTCTCTGTCAATAAATAGAACAGATGCTGTATGAATAGTGCCGTAGACAATGAAGGGGGCCAGGATCTGGCCTTGGCTAAAGCGGCTCATATTGTACCATGGAGAGACAGGTATCGTGGTGATGACAACGTGTAAAGCACTTAGAAGGTATCTTGACAGAGAGTTTGGCTGCTGAATAGCCAAATAAAAAAGGATGGTTCCAAAAACGAACCAGACAAGTGGGTGAAAGTCTAGAATTGGATCCATAATGTGTCTCATTGTTTTGATCTCTCAGGTCTTTCTGAAGGATACACGCAATGTCTGTCTTTCAAGATTACAAAAATATATTATGATAGTCATATTTATAGATATCCTTTAATCAGTCTAAAGCATACGTGAGTGTTAGCCTTTGCTTCCTCTTTTCCTTTCCGACTCCCGCGAAGGCAGCTTCGTAGCCAATAAATATGGGAAATCACGTCGAACAAGGGTGCCAAATTCCTAGGGTCTCTGGAAACATGCATGAATACATACATAAATTAGTTAGTCATACCATGTCTGCCTAAGCTTTCTGCCAGCTCACAGGAATCTCCATGATAAAAACCTACACATTAGGTCAAGCTCAACCACCTGGTAGGATGGTGGCGTCGGATGACAGCCTCATTTTACATGCAAAATAGTAGCAAACCAGACCGAAGGATTCAAATATGCAGCCGGGGACGGCGAGCTGCATAGCACCATATTTAAATTCCCATTCAATGGCATGTGCTCACTAGAACTAATCACTCCATGGAAGGTGGACGTATAAATGAAATATAAGATCTCTCTTGACTTCCACCTCATCAATTGACGTCCACCATTCATCAAGCATTATCTCTAGCTGTCACACGCTGTCACACTTTTCACATCGTCAGAATGCCCATCGCCTTGATTGCCGACATTATTGCCACCATTGGCCTCGGCGCTGGAGCAATCGGGGGTTCCGTCATTTCATATTGCTCCGATCATCCAGGCCCTGGTTGTGTTGAATCTCGAGGCATTGGCATGAATTTGAGACTATTTGACTCCCGTGTTGGACCTTGCAATGTTCCCATGTACAACTTCATCCAATGCCATGATCAACTTCAATCTCAGAGTACCGGTGTCATTGGCACAGTTGTCTCAGCTGGCAGTAAGTTTGGCACTCTAACCATCAGCAGGTTACCATTGCCAGCTAACATGAAATACTACCAGCGGTGCAATTCGACAACATCCCCCCTGCCTGCATGAACCTCAACGCAGTCTTAATCGGTACTTGTGGCGGCACTGGTCCCCGCCCAGAACCGTGTGGATCGGCCTGCATGAAATATATTGGTCTTTCTGATGCACAACTACGACTGCTCTCCAAGTCCCTCAACGCTTCATAGGACTCTTGCTTTGGTATCTTGCGGCCTTGGAGACTTGTCGCGTTCTGAATTTGGAGTGTTCTTGAGACTGTATTAGGCATCAACACTTGTTCCTCTTAAGATGGTCATTTGTATGAACTGTGTGTGTTTTTTCACTTGTAATGGAAATCCAAGTTTCAACACACGGAATCCATAGGTAACAATATATGTATATATAGATCGATCATGTCTTTCAACACAATGTGCCATATTTCGCAGTCAGCGAAAACCGCCCGTTTTCCCTTGCATTGACCATTGAACCACGATCAGTATTTATGAATTAGTGGAACCATTCATAAAACACTTGAGGGATAAAATTCGCTACCGTAGACAGTCAATTATCACACTTGGAGGTAAAAATACTGTCACTGGGACGAGTGTTAAATCCTACTCCTTAATCGTTATCAGTGGTATTCTCTTGGTGATGGCTTTACGCAGTTGATTGTCCCTCATCAACGGCTACCCAGAGACTGTCTGCCACGGCAAAAGTCTTCCCACTTGAGTTTGTCATGTTCGCCTTCAATGCAATGTTACGACTTTGGATATTCTCGACCCATGCCGTCAAGCATACAACATCCTCATGCGTCGTCAGCGGGGCTAAGAATCTGATGTTCAAAGATCCGGTGACGTAAATATCGGTAGAGTGGAAGCCTGATTTTTTAAACGCCGTATTGACCTGGCTGACGATGCCCAGACTTTCGTCCAGGAGTGTGGCAATAAGGCCACCGTGGACAATTCCTTTGTGGCCAGACGTGTAGCGACCCAAGGCGAAAAGGGTGGCCACGCGGACAATTGGGCGTGACGTGTCTTCCAAGTGATAAGTATCCGATGGCCTGAATAGGGAGAGGGCATGACGGATAGCTCCGTTGTTGTTCTGTTCATAAAGAGTATTCCTGAAGAATTGGTCATGTTCGGGGCTGGGAGGGCTAAAGCAGCGTGGTGTGAACGTGATTGCCTGACCGTAGCCAGGTAAAAGACCTGACGATGGCGAATAATCGTTGATTAAAGAAGAGCACCAGCGTAAGCTTGAGAAATAGTTTAACGAAGAGACAAGGGTTGGATCCGAAACGGCGAGCTCAGAGGGAAGAGTTTGATGTACCGATCGGTTGTCAATGACAAGTTGCTTAGGTCCGCTTGCCTCTCGGGTGTTGCTGTGAGAGTTTGTGGTTGTATCAATGACTGTGCCGGATATAGCCTCGTGGCCACTTGTCCTGTTCCCTCGTACATGAGGCAGGAGAGACTGGCTGAGTGCCCTTAGATTCTCATGATTAAATGAGATGTTCGCAGATGGTGATAGAGTGGCAGTCAGCTGATTGCGTATCAAGACTGTGGCCAAGGAGTCGATCCCAAGCTTCTGCAAAGGAACATCAACATCGACATGATCTGGTGAGGCAAATCCCAGTGTCTTGGCTACCGCTGTCCGCACCACTCTCAGAATGATATTCTCTTGCTTATCTGGTGAGGCACCTTTCAGAGAATTTCGCAATTCTAAGCCGTAGCCTCTCCTTTCCCTATCCTGCTTGCTGTCTTGGCCCAACAACAACTGAAACAAAGGTGGTATCCCGTCTGCATCTTCATAATACCTCCACAGTCGTTCCAAGTCATATTTAGCCGCTATAGTAAATGGATTCTTGCCACGTACTGCCATGTCAAGCAGATCTAAACCTTGTTCCGGCGAAAGGGCTCCAAGGCCGAGTTGCGCGTGGTAAGCAAGGCACATGTCCTTCAACTCAGCTGCCATACCATCCCCGGACCAAGAGCCCCATGCCATCGAAGTGGCCGGTAGGTTTTCGGCGTGCCGGAGGTGGGCAAGAGCATCAAGAAAAGTGTTGGCAGCAGCATAGTTGGCCTGCCCTATCGTGCCAATGACACCAGAGATGGAGGAAAACATGATGAAGACATCTAAATCCATGCCTCGGGTAAAGCGGTGTAAATTCCAGGCGCCATCTACCTTTGGGCCAAAGACAGCATCACATCGCAATGGTGTGAGTGCCGAGAGAAGGCCATCGTCGAGAACGCCAGCAGCATGGAAAACACCGCGTAGAGGTCGATCGTCATTGAACAAAGCCAAGGTCTTCTCAACGCAATTTGCGTCTCCCACATCTCCGGCTACCACAGTTACCTTGGCACCTAATCGTGATAGTTCGCTCACAATCGTCTCAGCACCAGGAGATGCCATGCCTCGACGGGACAGCAACACAATGTCTCGGATGCCGTGAGCGCCGGCCAGCCACTTCACTATATGCTGACCGATACCTCCCATGCCGCCTGTTATCAGCACTGCACCATCTGAACGTAGCAATGGCTTATTGAACGGCTTCTCTCTTGTTATCCGTGGCTTTACGTGATGTATGCGTGGCACAATCACATTGCCCTGGCGTAAAGCACACTCTGGCTCATTTTCGAGCATCAGAGCGCACGATAACGTCTCTGGTGTGATGTCTTGGTCATCTATATCTACGAGACGTAGAAGTAGCTCTGGATGTTCACTACGGGCCGTACGCATCAAACCCCATAGAGCTGCTGCACCCAAACCATCAACTTGGTCCTCAGGGTTAATCCCAATTGCATGTCGAGTTATCCATAATATTGGAAGAGAGAATCCCATATCAACGGCGTCTTGAAGTTGGGAGAGCGCCTCAGCAGTAAATTCTCGTGTTGCCTGCAAGACATCATCACCGGAACCCCATAAACAAACAAGGCCGGCCAGTGCTTTCGTGTCTCTGATGCCATTGACCGGTACCAGCGTCATTCCACTTTGTGATAATGCTTCTGTAACGTCCTGCATCCAAGCTAATTCGCCATGCGGAATCAGTATGCCCCATGAGCCGCCTGGTTTGAACGTATTACTACCGGCTGGATGCCAGTCGACCTGGAACAGAAACTGCTCTATATCCCGAACTCTCATTGCTTGTTTGTGATTTGTGCCATTGGCAACGGAAATGTCATCGACAAGCGGTGCTTTCACTGGCATGATTTGCTGTCGTTGGAAGGCATATGTCGGGAGGCCAATCTTACGACAACTAAAAGGCTCAAAGTAGCCGGACCACCTGACGGGAACATGAAGCAAATGCAACTCGGAAAGGCTCTTGTGGAGAGTTTCCACGGCGTCTTTATCGGGAACAAGCGACGGCAGCCATGTCATTGACTTGATACTGCTTCCACGATCAGAGAGACACGCGGCTGCCATGCCACATAGAACTGGTTGAGGGCCTAATTCTAGGAAAATGTTGGCCCCCTCTCTTGTGAGCGTTTCCACGGCGCTGCTAAAGAGTACAGTCTTGCGAACTTGCTGAACCCAATAATCCGATGTTTCAAGTTCTCCTTGACGAGATACTTCACCAGTGAGGCTGCTGACGATGGGTATCTTGGCAGGGTGAAACTGTATCATCTCTGCAACAGCTCGAAACTCCTCCAGCATCTCGTCCATTTGGAATGAGTGGAAGGCATGTGACACTCCAAGGATGTTTGTCTTGCGATTTCGCTGCGTGAAGTAAGCTTCCATACTATTGATAGCCTCGGGGTCACCCGATGCCACCGTCTGCTGTGGCGTGTTTTCACAAGCGATGTCAACCTTGCCGTCAAGGCATAACTCGACGATGGCTGCTGTTACATCCATGGCACCAACTTCGAGGGAGATCATGCTTCCACGAGACGGCAGAGATTGCATCAAGCGGCCTCGAGCTGCCACCAACCGACAAGCATCCGCTAGATCCAGAATGCCTGCAACATGAGCAATGGAGAGCTCGCCTGCGCTGTGACCCAGCAGGAAGTCTGGCTCAACTCCCCAGCTCTGCCACAGACGCCATAAAGATACCTCGAGCGCAAAGAGGCAAGGCTGGGCAAAGTCGGTGCGCTTTAACAACCCAGCCGCCTCATTGCTGTTTTTATCTGCAAGTAGAATGTCTAGCAGTGGCTTATCAAGCATCGGGGCGAACATGGCTGCGATTTCATCCAATGCCTCACGAAACACGGGAAAGGTATCGTAGAGAGCCTGACTTATACCCAGTAACTGGCTGCCCTGTCCGGTAAACAGCATCGCTAGGCAAGGCTTCGCAGTCGTTGGAGAATCGCTGAAAGAAACAGACGAATCGTCAAGGGGGTGGGCGACACGGGAGATCTTCTCCAATAGTTCTGCTTTGTCTCTCGCCATTATTGCAAGCCGCTGCCTGAAATGGTTTCGAGTAGTTGCCAGAGAAAAAGCCACGTCTTGAAGCCCCTGTGTAGTATCAGAGAGGAATCGATGTAGGTTGTCTGCCTGTTCTCTAAGTGCACCATCACTTTGGCCCGATAGTAGAAACGGCATTTCGTGAGGCAACGGAGTGAGAGGATCATGTTCAGAAATATTCCTCACTGGAGCTTCCTCAACAATGGCATGGGCGTTTGTGCCACCAATTCCAAAGGCGCTGACGCCCGCCCGCCGCGGTCTGTTACCGCCATGAAGAAGCCAAGGACGTTTTGTTTGCACCGGTAACATATTTGCACCTTTCCAATCTATCTCCGGAGTTGGCTCATTTACGTGCAGCGATTGTGGGAGTGTCTGGTTCTGCATTGATAGCACCACCTTTAACAGACCAGCAAGACCAGCAGCCGCCTGTGTATGACCAATATTCGATTTGGCTGAACCGATCCACAGCGGCTCTGTGGTATCGATTCGGCTATCTTTGAAGACTTCAGCCAATGCCGTTCCTTCAATAGGGTCACCCAACTTTGTAGCTGTGCCGTGAGCCTCGATATAGTCAATGTCAGGCGGCTGCAAACCTGAAACCGCAAGGGCATCGTGTATAAGACGCTTCTGAGCCGGGCCACTTGGCGTCGTCAAACTGGCGCTCTGTCCGTCATGATTGACAGCAGTGCCCCGTAATATAGCATGGACTATATCACCATCACGTTGAGCATCAGACAGGCGTTTGAGAACAACGACGGCACATCCTTCGGCCCACCCTGTACCTTGCGTGTCAGCCGCAAATGCCCTGCAACAGCCGTCTGCAGACATGCCCCTGAGCCGGCTGAACTCGACGTAGAGCCCAGGTCCGAGCAGAAGACTCACGCCACCAGATATAGCCATATCACATTCCCTTTGACGCAGTGCATTACAGGCCAGGTGTGTCGCAACCAACGATGATGAGCATGCGGTATCAACTGTGAGGTTTGGACCTTCAAGGCCGAGTACGTACGATACTCTTCCCGACAAGACGCTACCAGCCGTCCCGGTAGTCGCGTATCCATCAAGAGCTTCCAGATCACAGTTCTGGCGTAGGCTAGAATGAGCCCCAATAGTGCTAGAGCCAATGAAGACGCCGGTTCGGCTGCCACGTAGCTGCTCAGTCGTGTAACCAGCCCGCTCAAAACCTTCCCAGCAAGTCTCTAGCATCACGGCTTGAGTTGGATCCATCGCCTGAGCCTCTCGCGGCGATATGCCGAAAAAGGAGGCGTCAAAGGAATTGATTGCTGGAGAGGTTATAAACCCGCCTCTTCGGCAATATGATTTGCCACTAGCGTTTGGGTCCGCATCGTATATGGCATCAGCATCCCACCGGTCTTTAGGCACATCTGTGGTGGCGTCTCTTCCGTTGACAAGCAGCTCCCAGTAATCTTCAGGGGTAGCGATGCCACCAGGTAGTCGGCATGCCATGGAGATGATTGCAATATCTTCGTTGCCGTGACTATATCTGACGCCATTCTGGCATGTGTTAGTCAATCCGGCCACCGGCGCCCCCTGTACGGGCTCATTGATGCCGCCAAGATACTCTGCTAATGTCTTGATGGTGTTGTGCTCAAATATCTTGGCTGAGGATATCCATCGTCCCAAGAGCCGTTCTAGCTCTTTCTGAACGCGGACAACTCGCAGAGAGTCACCTCCTATGTGAAAGAAGTTGACATCTAGGCTGATATTGTCATGGCCAAGCACTTTGGACCAAATGGCCAAAATACTCCTCTCAAGCTCATTACCGGACTTCGTCTGTGCCGTAGCCTCGACCGTTTCCCCATTTTCATTTTCAGGAAGAGCCTTGCGGTCAATTTTCCCGTTTGGAGTCAGTGGAAACGAGTCGAGTTCGACGAAAAATGCTGGAATCATATAACCTGGTAGACGTTCTGCTATCCATGGCCTAAGAACACCATCGAGTGCCGGAGCGGCTGCATTAATCGGCCCATGGGAGTTGGAATCCAACCTCCGCACGCAGTAGGCAATCAGACGGTCATCGCGGCTGATTACGGCAGCACCAGAAATATCGTCATGACTGCTAATACATGCTTCGATATCTCCAACTTCGATACGATAGCCCCGGATCTTGACTTGGCCATCGCGACGACCTAGAATGCACATCTTCCCAGGCGCAATAAAGCGACCCAAGTCGCCGGTACGGTATAGCAGCCCCTTATTGAACGGGCTATTTAGAAAACAAGACTCCGTGAGCGTAGGATTGTTGTGATAGCCGCGGCCTACACCAACGCCCCCGATATACACTTCGCCAGAGCCCCCAAGTGGCACTGGTGATAAGTTCTCATCGAGTATGTAAATCTGGTTGTTCAGGATGGGGCTTCCAATTATGACATCTTCTCCTCGGCACACTTTCCAGACGGTTGTATATATCGCGGCTTCTGTTGCGCCGTACAAGTTCCACAGGCCGTCTCCGCAAGTGAGCAGACGCTTAGCAAGGTCGTTGGAAAGGGCTTCGCCAGTGGAGACCATCTTTTTGAGACGCGGTTCGCCTCGCCAGCCAGAATCCAATAGTATCTGCCAGATTGCCGGTGTTCCATACATCATGGTCACCGAGTAACGCCTCAGAAGATGTTTAAGAGCTTCCGCATCTCTGACCTCGCTTCTCTGAGCAATAATAGCTGTGGCGCCACTGATTAGTGGAAGAAACAATTCTAGAATGGCCATGTCAAAACAAATAGTGCTCATTGCCAATATTCGGTCTGTATCATGGCATCCTGGTTCTCGCTTCGTGGATAGCAGAGTGTTGCATACAGCCTCGTGGCTAATTTTCACGCCCTTGGGCTTACCCGTCGATCCAGACGTATATATGATATAGGCAAAATCCTGTGGCTGTACATCCACATTGAGATTGCAGCCATTGCACCCCGAGACCGCCATGTCTCGTATTTGATTGATTGTCAAGCAGGCTCCTTGCCAGGATGCCAAAGCATCGAGAGAACTGGCATCGGCGATGACAAGTTTCGAGTGTGAATCAGCCAGCAGCTGGCAGATCCTTTGTGGAGGTAAAGAAGGATCGATAGGTATATAGACTGCTCCGGCTTTCAATACTGCCAAAAGCATAGGTACAAGATCAATTGACCGATCCAGGGCAACGCCGACAATATCGCCGCGTTCAATTCCCTGTTTGATCAAAGAGTTGCCGTAACAATTAGCGCGCTCGTTGACCTCTTTGAAGGTCAACTCCGAGTCGGCACATATCAAGGCTGTTTTATTCATATGGCGGCTCGCTGCATATTCGATGAGTCCATGTAAAGTATGCCCAAGTGTCTCTGGGTCACTCGTAGTGTTGAACTGCCTGATTAGCAGGTTAACGTCTTCTATGACAGAACCCATCTTGTTAAGGGAAAATGAAAGATGAGGATTAGCACGATCGTATGATAGAGACTGTTTGACAAAAGAAAAGAAATGAACGTGCCGGTGCCATTGCTCTATAAAGATACTTACCTTTCTGGTAACTCTGGGTGTGATACCATTGATGCGAGAAGGAGCGGGATAGCTTCTCCCTATTTCAATAAACCCGTATTTACGTCATTATCGTAACCTTGCCTGAAGCGAATAAAGAGGTATCGGAATCCATTTTTTCGGAAGATGATAGCGCTACGGCTCATTTGCATGCGTGGCAATATCCGGGCATCGTCATAGGCCGAATGTATATTAACTATCTTGGCCGGCATGCTGAGCGTTCAACAATGCAGGGACAGTTACACAGTCCCACCGAAACATATACATTGTTTCCGTGTTGTTTCGAGTATTACGGCATGGGAAAATGTCGAAGTACAGGGCATCTCGTACATGAGTGGTCACGTAAATCTATGCAAGGACGGTGGTGCATCCGACCTGCAGCCGGTCTGTTTCACATAGACGTCTGAGTCGATTGAATACCTTAGCCGAGTGACGTGTCATGCATTTTATGAAATGGCGAGATTGAAGCTTTTAACATGACATTACGCCCTTTCCAGCGCTTTGTACATCGGCACCAGGAGAGAGGGCTTCTTATGCCATGGAAGTACATGTGGCCTCGTCGATATCCTCCTAAGCCTCCCTGCTTGGATGTCATCACGGTCATTCCAACACTGGCCGGTCTAAAAGCCCTTTACAAAACGAAACATCACAAAAGGTGAACAAACAACATGTTTCGTTTTTGAATAATTCTCTAACTCGCTTCTATCAGTTAAATCTCTTTTTCCATCGAATCTGATAACATGGATCCCAACGACACCAAACCAAACCTGAACGGCTCACCCAACAGTGAACCCAACACAAAGATCGCGGCAGCCGCCGCCAAATTCTTCAGTGATCACCCCAATATCCGCTTTGTTCGTTTTCAGTGGCAAGATCATTCTGGTCTCTTGCGAGGTCGCATAATTCCTCTTGAGCATGCACTTGCGATAGCAGCAGGAGAACGGCCGTTACGCGTGGGACCAGTGGCCTTCCACGGCGTCGTAGACAACAGTCTGCTGCCGAGCACCGATTTCAAGGGCAACGATGTGCTTGTGACCGATTGGACATCGCTACGGACACGGCAACGACTAGATCCCTTGTATGCCAGCGTCATGTGTCAGGTTGTCAAGCACGTCCCCTACCTGCCTCAGCCAAACTGGGATCTCTGTCCACGGCGGGCCTTGGAGGCGGTCGTGGAAAAAGCAAAGCGGACGCTCCATGTTGACTTCCTTGTCGGGTTCGAGGTTGAGTTTGAAATCATGAAAGCCACGGACGAAGGAGGGTATATTCCTTATGCCAAAAGCCTAGGCAACTTTGTGGTATCCTCGTATCGTGATCCTTGCTTCGCATATATAGAGGAAGCTGTTGTGGCACTGATGGATGCTGGGGCCAAAATCGACGCATTCCAGAGCGAGGGTAAACGGGGGCAATACGAAATCACGCTGGGGCCGCTCCATCCTGTGCAAGCTGTTGACCAGTTAATCCTGGTCCATGATACCCTCAAGCACATATTTGCCCGTCACGGACTGGTAGCCACCATGTCACCACGCCCTTTGCCATCGCGACGGCAATCGTCGGGACAACATGCCCATATCAGCATCAATCCGCCGCATGATGAGGAATCTTTCTTGGCCGGTATGCTGCAGAGGCTTCCACAGCTTTGTGCCTTTGGTCTTCCTTACGAAATATCCTATGAACGCGTGAAGCCTGTATTTGCCGGCAACATGGTGTCTTGGGGCACCGAAGACCGCACAGTACCTATACGGAAAGTCAAGGCCGGCCACTGGGAATTTCGTTCCCTTGATGCCACGGCCAATATGTATCTTGCTTTAGCAGCAATACTGAGCGCTGGCATGATTGGATGTGTTAAAAAGGAGCCTCTGTTGCTAAAGGACTCCGGGATCAATACTGAAGCGGATGGTAAATTCGGCGAAATGTTGCCACAAAGCATTGATGAAGCCCTTGGCCGGCTGGAAATGACGTTTGAAGAGCTTGAGGTTATGATGGAAAGCAAAATAATCCGACACTATCTCCAGGTGAAGAAATATGAAGCATCACTGGTTCGGGACATGGGAACACAAGCAGCTCGGGATATTCTGATTGAGCTTTTCTAGATCACTTATTAGACGCAGAGTGCTGCGAGTGGTGGGTTACGACGTCTTATCATTGTGAGTTTTTTGGACTCGTAAAAACGGATGAGTTGATAGTAGATGAATATACATGTGTGTGTGTGTGTGTGTAGCGTGTCCGCGATTCACCGTCGTTGTTCCAATGGGAATTTTTATGGCAGATGTTACTGTCATCCTAGAGTCTGTATAATAATCCCCTCCGGATCAGACATTGACTGTTGGTTTTGCTAGTATTTTAATCGATTCACTCAACTCTCTTCCTACAAGCGTTTTGGATTAAATTAAATTGATGTTTCCCAGTAGAGAAAATACAGTCAAATGCTCTTGTGCTGTTGTCTCTAAAACGTGTCACAGGTATCATCACCGCTATCGACATCTTTAACCAACTCGGCTTCAAGTCCGTCGTTTTCAGCCTCTTCGCTGCGAACAATCAGCATTTCAATCCAGCCATTGTGAGGCGCCAGATACGAAGAATCTACCTTGTCGCTAGAGAAAGGCCTAAATTTACTTTTGAGGTACTGCATTGCAAAGACCTTTTCCCCGGGAACGAGCATGGATGTGATGTGAGACTTGGTTGAATTCACCTCAACTTTCCCTTTCACATCAAAACCGTCATCTGAATTTCCTGTCAACGCTCCTACAGGGACATGGGCTGTTGCGCCGCCGTATCTCCCTGTTCCATTGCTCGATTTGAGCGTCGCGTCTAGTAGCGTTCGAAATCCTGTGATGAGGTAGATATCTTTGCCACGCATCTTGGCGCGCTCAATCCATTGCCGCGCTCCGTCTTCTTTGATGATGGTGTCGTACCACGAGTCGGTATTGGAAAGCGTGTATTCCTTTACGAGGCATGATTTCAGTTCATCGAAGCTCTTGGCCTTCGTACGCAGGAACGCTGAGGCAAACCGTGTCAGAGAAGCCTCCAAATCCACAGCCTGGGTCGACTTGACCATGTCAGAAAAATTCTGTATATCGCTAAGACTGACGGAAGGGTTGGGCTTAGTTGGAAGTGTCGTGTGATCGAAGAAGCTTTTTCTGGGATCCTTTCGGTCATTGATGAGATCACCTAGACCAACAGTGTCCAGCGGCAAAGGAAACGACATCAGAGAAATCAGACTCTTCCCCATGTTTGTATAGTTAGCCGAGGATTGCAAAGAAACTAATCTCGATGAGCTCGAGCTTGTCAATGTGCGTTGGCGACTGAATGTATCTCTTTCACTGCGTGGAGTGATTGAAGGCCTCGAAATCTTTTGGGCAGAAGTCTGGCATTTAATTAGGCTGTTGGAATACCCGGCCTGGGATATCAACATATAACATCCCGTAATTGAAACTTAAAGATCATTCAACCATTTGCGGAGGAAGTCATAATAGCCTCTACACTTACATCACTCCACTTGACCAAGCAAATGGCATTTAGGAAATGCAAGCGCCATGGCTATGATTATCAAAATAAGCTAACTTGAGGCTTATTGTATGGCCAGCCACCCATGGCCCTCATTCCAGTATTGTAGCTGAATGCGTGGCTAAAGGTTACTCGAGGAGGAGCAGCAGCTGAACAGACGGCGAACCAATCAACCCTTGCTCAAAATGCCCAGCTGAGGCTCAATTTTCTCCCAAACCAGATATTACTCTGGTATAGTTCTTCAAATCAAGTAACAATTTGAAAATGAGACCGTAAAGCCATTTCATGCTCTCAATATTCTCATCAGTCGCGGATGCTTTCGGCAGAACTTCATCACGGCCCTACATTGGTGGAGAAGTGTACAGAAGTTTCATCGTTTATAGCAATGCAGTGAAATATCCGCCGCTTCTCCTACGTTTAAAATGTCTCAAACCTCTCAATTGAGCTCACTACAAGCATCGGACAAGAGGCCCTGCAGCTTGGCCGCTGAGCTGAATCGGCTGCCATGGACAAACCCCGAACACTTTGCCACAGCATCAAAGTGTGGGATCCTCTTCCGTGAACAGTATGAAGTAACTGGCAAGCTCCATGACATTGCGAGGGCAGTTTATTATGGGCGATATGTTGTCGCGCACAAGGACGGCATCATGCCAAAACTCCAGCTCATACTGTCTCTCAATAAACGTTTCACGCACGACCACAATGAAGCATTTCTCAACGAGAGTATGAGCCTAGTCGAAAATATCAGGATGTCTGGTAGCATATCGGAGCTTCGATATCGTGCCGGCGGTATGAATATCTTACACTGCCTGTCACAAACGCGAAAGCTGCATTACTTCTATAATGGAACCAGCGAGCGGACTACAGACCTGAGTGCACGGCTATCTGCAGACTATAAGCATCATAGAGAAATGCCATATGATGTACTTCTCCGTCGTGCTCAAGACAATAATCCTGGTGCAAACGTCAATTCTCCAGAAGCTAAGCGGGCCGATCGGCTTTGGCTGTGGTCTCAGCAACACAAAGTCGAGGATGAGGAGGATTTCCAAAGCGGTCTGGGATATTTGACGGAGGCAGAGAAGCTTGTGAATATCTATTGTCCGAGCTTCTATCATATCTATCGGTCTATCATCGATCTCCTACGTGAATCATACTTCAGCACCCTGAGATTGGAGAGGCTCGACAAGGCCATTGCATATACAAAGAAGGCTACGGAGGCAACCTCCGTTTCACCAACCAGATGGCCATATTCTTCAGCGACCTTGGGTTACACTCTAAATTGAGATATGATCGGGAACGCCACCTACAAGACTTAGAAGTCGCATTACCGGCGCACAGAGAAGCTGTTCGTCTTTATCCTAAAAGAGATTCCAAAAAGGCAATTTTACCAGACCAGTTGAGTAACGGCTTGCATTCCTATTATGTATGTATTCGGAAATCAACCAAGCACGGCCTCGCAATCAAATATCTTGAAGAGGCAATATCATACGGCCAACAGTCTGTGGACATTGAGAGGAGCAGTTCCAATCTTATTCATCTGGCAAACAAATTTGATCAGTTGTTCAACGCAACCGGTGACATAAAAGACGAATATATAAATAAGGCTGCTGACCTTGCTTGCGAAGCCGCTAGTTCAAATGATCTCCAGCCGTATGAACAAGGCGTAATTCTTACCTCGATTGGGAAGAATCTTTGCTCGAAAATTTTACAAGTCACCGTCATACACGTTCGAAGGAGTCAGACATACTTCGGATATCGAGTTTGCCATACAATGTCTTCTCAAATGTGCCCAGTCACCAGTTATCCAACCTCTAGAAATGATAAGAGCTGCAAGAGAAGCTGGCGTTATTTTATATGACCTTCATCGGTATCAGGAGGCATGGGACTGTCTCAGAGAAGCCGTAGGACATATACCCTCAGCTGCAGGAGTCTATTGTAACCCCGAAGAGCAACAACACATTATATCCCAACTGTCAGGCCTCGGGTCAGAAGCATGCTCGGCTGGCATGGCGGCTGGCGCACATCCTCTCCGTGCGCTCTACGTATTGGAACAAGCAAGCGGGATATTGACTACAATTTGCACGGTGGCTCCGGAGAACTTGACGACCTAAAATGCAAAGCCCCAGATTTATACAATGAATTTCGAAAACTTCAGGCAACAAGTCATGAAGCCATCAGAGCAGTATGTCAAGCTCGTTGATCCGCTAGATTTATCACAGAAAGCCTGGACGGATCCTCGCGAGAGAGCAATCAGAGACCTCAATGACGTTGTCAAGTTGATCCGCGAAAGTGTTCCAGGATTTCGCCAATTTATTACTATACTCCGGCCTCACCAAATTACTGAACTTCTGATGAAGACTACATCATAGTTCTCAACACAAGTATTTTTCGCACAGACGCCATCGTCATTAAGAATGGCCTGGTTGATGCCATACAATTATTTGCGCTTGAGCCAATTTCAGTCGGTGGGCGTAGATCACAACTGATCGACCATCTCTTCAAATCGCCCTTGAAGATCATCCACAACTCAAGTATAGATGCCCACGTCCGAAACCAAACGCTGGCGAGGATGCTCAAGATGATTTGGAGATTCATTGTGGAGCCAATCTGTAATGCCCTTGGTCTAAAAGAACACACTTTTACCCGCAATTGTCCATTTCCGCCACGAGTTCTATGGATTCCCACGGGGATATTTGCCCAAGTTCCATTGCATGCCGCTGGGGATTACAGCAGTGGGAATCTTGAAGACTCAGCAACTGCAAGAATAACTTCTTCGTACATTGCAAGCTTCCGAAGGCTGCAGCATGTGCGCTCACGAAGCCGCAGCATTCAAACTGCAGGTAACAAAGGCGTGGTCGTGAGTATGACATCAAAATCCTGGGCCTCACTTCCTGCGGGTATCAGAAAATACTTCTTGCCTTCCATATATATAGAAGCTGCGGGTGTCATGAACGCTGCCCAGTTTATCGAGTGGGCTCAAATGCCACGAACTGTAAAGGCACAATTGCTTGACGTCCTTCCCAGGTGCAACTATTTGCATGTCAACTCCCACGCCGAGACAAATGTAGCAGATCCATCGCTCAGTCATCTGATCCTGCTCGATGAGGCTGCTACAGAATCTGAACCTGTTATCACAAGGCTCAGCGTTAAAGAGATGTCTAGCACTGTGGCCGATAAGTCCATCTTGGCTTTCCTTGCCGCCTGCTCAACAGCGTATGGATCTGTTCCTGAACTTCTTGACGAGGGTCTCCAAATTGGCAACGCATTTCAGCTAGCTGGATTTCCCCACGTCATTGCTTCGCTCTGGCCAGTTTATAACTTCATCTGTCCAGTTATTGCACGCGACTTTTACACATTCATAAACGATCACACGGTTGAGCACGGGGGAATGGGTAACGACGCTATTGCCTGGGCTTTGCACCATGCAATCTCGGAATTGAAGAAGGAGTACCTGGATGAACCGCTTATATGGGCACCATTTATACATTTGGGCCCCATGAGTAAAGAGGTTGATTCATTTGGCAAGGCAATATCACGACTTGCTTTTCGTGATCACCATGATAGGCCTACTGGGTAGACGCTCTTGAGTAATTGTAAGACCAATATAGCAGCCAGTATTAGGTGGTGGTGAAGACATTGGATATTTGCTGCATCCATCTTTCTCATCATAGGCGCGTCCCCTTGACAAACTCATCAATAACTTTGACTACTTCCGCATGGCCATCTCGCTCAGCGATAAACCTAGCCGTCTGCCCCAGACCATCTTGGGCATCCACGTTGGCTCCCCTTGACAAGAGATACCTCACGGCCTCGGCGTTCTTCATAGCGGTAGCTGCATGAAGCGCAGTCTTTCGTTGGGAAAGAGGCCTCTGGTTGTGCGCATACCATCGTTCAGCAGTCTCTCGTGGATCTCCTGAATAAGGTACCTCCTCGTCCGATTCCGTGACTCTTCTGTAATTCACGTCTAGTCCCTGATCCAGGAGCCACCCCAGCATCGCCAGTCCCCCAGTGTTGTTGCCTTCCGCGTTCACAATCAACAGATCGTGTTTAAGTCTCTCTGCTTCTGGCACCTTGTACAACTTCCATAGATGCTGGAGTACCTGCGGAGTACCAGATTGGATGGCAAATTCAAGAGAGGTCTTTTTGAACCAATCTTCGGAGACGAGGAAATTCGGATCTACTTTGACAATACTGTCTAACAGATCGATGCTTTCTTCCGAGCTCTCCCCACGTGCAGCAAGGAATAGCAACATTTTATCTACCGGGGTCCATTTGTTCCGGAGAGCTGCAGCCCAAACACGGAGTGGCATCTTTTCTTGCTCCTCGTCTGGGTAATGAAACAACTTGACGTGTCCTCCCAAAAGCCATTTATCGGGCGGCGGAGGAGATTCCAAGGGCTTTTCATCCGCGATCTTTATAGCTAGAGCAGGATTACCGGTGTTCAACGCCGTGAAGAACATGGCTTGGCGGAATAGAGGCAGAGCCAAGAGGCGGTCGGCATCGGCTTCACTCACGGTAGAGCTGCCTGATCGGAGTAAAGCCATATCCGCTTGTCCGGATGCACAAGCCGAGAAGAAAGGCTCCAGTTTCTCACCTGGTTGGTTCCCATGCCGCAAGTCAATCCATGCACTCGAGATATTAATGTGAAACTTCAGAAACTCTCTTACCAGGAAAAGAAGCAATTATAGGATCCGTTTCGCAGATTTTAATTGCACTGGCCATGTGACCAAATCGCTTCCCATTCCACATAAGCGGGCGCACAAAGTCGCTCGCCAAGTTGTCATCAGGCAAATGATGAACTCGTTGCTCTACCGGCCCGAAATGCGCCAGGCATCGTTTGAAGAATTCGCCCAGTTGTATTTTCGCGGTGAACAATTCCGAGACGGCGTTTACGTAGCACCCCGGCGTCTGATCGCGGATTATGCTCACCATGGCTGTGGTCTCTCTTGGGGACTGTGTTAATTGCGGCGATTGTGGCAATAGCAGTACATATAAGAGACAAAGGAAAATCGAGGACAGGTATATTAGCATTTAGGAGGGAAATAGTGGTGCCAAAGAGCAGCAGACCAGCATCTACTTTATGGATTGCTAGTTGGTCATATATGCACTCTCACGAATCCTTCAAGAATCCTTCGACATCTGAACAGGTGTGCGATAATCCGATGGCGATCCCAGAGCCTTGGGGGTCGCCTTGCTCCACACACACTTGCGGAGGCAGAATCCTTCCATGGATGAGTCGTTGTTGGCCGTGTTGCAGACTTTTACTGAATGGTTGTTGGACGAGTTACACCAACTGGATTCAGGAGTCGCTTGTTGTCTACTACACTACAACATCAACTTCCACATCAACACTGAATACATGGTTGACCATCCCAATATACATATTCACCGCACATTTCGGAACTGTTTCAGAAATATACCACTATACCTCTCGGACAGTTGTATTTCCTAATTATTCTATGCTTTCTTCCCGAATTTGAGACAGGTTTGATTTATTCATCGTTCAAGTTCATGCAACATAATACACGATCCTAATAGGGTAGGTAGAAAAAACACTCAGAATGACGCTTTATTACGAATAGATGCGGCTTTACATATAGAATCAACGAATAACTTCATACTATCCACAGCCCCTAAGCAACACTACCTGTATTATTGTTATTTCGAAATGTTAAGATAGGCCTCAAGGCAGAAGACAACTGCAACCTAGACACACAGCCTCATTCTAAGGATTCTTTACAAAATGGCGGAGTGTAGCCCGCCCACGACGAAGAAACCCAGACATTACATATACTTTCTGTATGGATTATACTTATCATACGAATGCCTGATTTGATATTCCACTTTGTTATAAAATTAATGGTCTGATGAGCATGTCCGAGATATCTTCTGTCTCATGCGTCCAGACTCAGGACGCTAAATCTCAAGTGTCAGGGATCGGTAAGATGGAAGCGGGGCGAGGCAGAGCAGCAGTCAGCCCGAATGATCCTACAGTAACTGGATCGTCAATCATAAAAACCAGGCAACATCATCTACTACAGTTGGCCACTCAGTAAGCAGTCCTTTCAAGTCAATTCAATATGCTACGATTTGGTCTTCAACGTGGGGCTCGGCGGCTTCTCACAACCTCTGCAACCCGGTCGAAACAAGTTGATCTGGTGTGTCCAATCTGTTTCGACTTTGGCTTTCCGCAAACTGCGTTTCGTGGCAACGTGGAAGATGATGCTCCAGAAAGCGCCGATTCTAGGCCATCGAGTCCCAAAAGCGAACACAGTGATGATGGAAATGCCAAAGCTACACCAGGTAGCCCTCCTAAACCGTCAACTCCAGAAGCACCTCGAAACGGCCCGACAACGAGTAAAATACGCCCTTCCATGCATTTGCTGACCAAAACGGAAACTATGAGGCATAAATATGAGAATAAAATTGAGCCAATTTATACGATGCCAATTGATAACGAGATAGTCGATACCAGAGTATATGACCTTCTTGAGGGCCAAGAGCCAGATTTCGAGAAAGGTGGCCACGAAGAGGCACAATCCTTTGTCAAGGCGGAGCTCATTAAGAATAAGTCTATTCCGTTCAAATATTGGATTGAGCAGCCTTGTCCCTCACATCGCAATGCTGGAGACCAGGTTGCACCTTGTGTGGCCTTAAGACGTGGCCTCCATGACTATATGATGGCAACCAGTCCGGGATATGCGGAACGGCAGGAGATAATGCCCGAATTGGGATTTGTTACTACAGGAGGAAGTTCGGCTTCTCATTGTCTTCGAATTGGCCACTTGGGTGCTGGAGAGCTACCAGCGCATGCGTGGGGTATAGAGAGCTTTCTCAAGACAGGTATGTGTGAAATTGGGAATGACAGATATATCAACACCAGGTATCTAACAAATATGTTTGCAGAGATCCCGTCCCCTTGGAGACAGCCTTGGTTTCCAGACCGTGGATTAACAGTATTCGAGCGGACAGTGCCATCTGGAAATACTGCGTCTGATGAAGCGTTCCAAAAGGCTACGAATTGGTTCCGTGAATGCAACGACACCCATGAAGATTGCCTGGTTGGAGAGATCCCAGAGATGCCTGAACGAGTTCTCGACATCGCTGCTGAAGGCACTGCGTCCGGTGTCAAGTTGGTTCAAACGAACGGTAAGAAGGCTAGATACGCTTGTTTAAGCCATCGATGGGGGAAGGGAACGTCTCAAGCTACGAAGCAGAATTTTGAATCGCTGTGCAGCGAAGTTCCATGGGATTACCTCTCGCCTACCTATCAAGACTCTATAACATTTCTGAGAAAATTCTCAAAATGGCACCAAGAACAATACGGAGAGGAGATACGCTATATATGGATCGACAGCTTGTGCATTATCCAAGATTCCAAGAGCGACTGGAAGAAACATTCTCTCAAAATGAGCGACATATATTCCAACTCCTCCATCACCTTGGTAGAGAGCCACGGACTTCATACAGAGAAGAGATTGTTCCAAGACTCTTCTGCCAGGTTGAACTCAAATCCTGTCTCTATCCAAGACGCAGAAGGCAATGATCATGAATTACACTATCGACACACCATCTATCATCCCACGTTCATGGTCAAAGATGATGACATTCCAGTCTGGAAGAGAGCATGGGTATTCCAAGAACGCCTTTTGTCGCGCCGCCTTCTCATTTTCGGACCTGATGA
Source organism: Trichoderma aggressivum f. europaeum (assembly GCF_033847375.1). NCBI lineage: Eukaryota > Fungi > Ascomycota > Sordariomycetes > Hypocreales > Hypocreaceae > Trichoderma > Trichoderma aggressivum. The sequence continues at coordinate 134,964 of NW_026946378.1, forward strand.
GCTTTCATGGCAATGCGCCAGCCACCATAAATGCGAATGTGGCCTTGAAGAACTCGAAACCCAAAGTACTAAACTCATGAAAGAATGGGAGGATGACATTCACATTCCGCTGCATTCAGCAAGTAGCAGAAGAGACATGCAGCTAACGCTTGGCAACAATCCCTCTCACAAGCAACTTCGAAAAGCCTGGCGACTCGTCGTTGAGGAATATTCGCGGCTTGACTACACATACCGCAGCGATACTCTGTTCGCCATAGCAGGTCTTGCAAAGAACTTTAATGCAAGATTGGGTGGTAAAAAGTATTTCGCTGGCATCTGGTATGATGAGCCTCAAGGAAATGAAGAGGAGGAAAACTTGGAGCCTCATGCAGAGACAGCTCTGGATCTGCTATGGAGGCTCGCCTATGCTAAAGACGCTGGGAGAGAGAATCTTCCCGAACCCGCGGTGCCTATATCATGGAGCTGGGCATATCCCGAATGCGAAATCGTCTACCCGTTTCACGACGATGAGGTGATTAATCATTATACTTTGGTGGTATCACTAGGAGGCGCTATGAATGTTCCCAAACTGCCTGATGATCACGATGAGCCACGAGATTGGGTGATGGATGACATGTACACAGAGGTCCCTCCCTCTGCAATCATTCTCGCCGGTCCTCTTTGGAAGACGGAAGTTACTATGGCGCCGCATCTCTTTACGATTAAAGATACTGAGTATCCGGAGTACACTTACTTCTTGGGAGCCATGTCGGCCGAGATTCTTCAAGAGAGCGTCGTCGGGAGACAGATTCGCCAAACAAGACTTATTATCACGCCCCCCAAGGATGAGGGAGAGAGCAATGAATCTGCGGTAAACAAGATGCCACAACTTGTCTTTTACCCGGACAGCACGAACACCGTCATTACCGAATCGCTTTACTGTCTGCCGATGGCGAGTTTTAAGCGCCTACCTATCAAGTCCACTGTAAAGGAAAAGGTCGTATTTGCCGCCTTGGTACTGGAGCCTGTGGGGCACAAGGCTAATACCGAGGGCTACGACCCGGATTTATCGCATAGAGATGTCTCGGAACTGGTTTTTCGAAGAGTTGGATTGGCGTATACGACGGATGGGGGCTGGAGTGAGGAGCATGAGAAGATGTTGGAAAAGATGCCCGCCAATGTTGTGTACATAGTTACGTAGTTCGGTGATGGGCTTACGAAATTGCGATGAATTGTGGAATTACTTGTATTATAGAGTAGCTCATTATAGCTACTGCGATGGCATCTCTGCTACTACCAGTATTCTTGGCCAACATTGTTTCGTTTCGTCCCATAAAGTTCAGCTACAACTTCAAGGTTGTCTATCACGCAGGGATTTTAGTGTAACTCAAAATTCACTTATCTAACCCTCTGATTAAAAAACACAAGAATATCCAGTATTATCTGCGGAGTATGACACGCCCTAAATTGGATCGGTTCGCACAATTAAGCGCTCGCCATGAATACAGAATACACCAAACTGACTCAAGAGCCAGATATACCAGGAAGTTTACTGCTAACAGAGGTGATGTGAAACAAGATATACTTGACAACCAACACTATGTAGTATTGAGCCTCGTACATGGGGCGTCATTATCCCGCGTTGCTGAAGAATGAGGCTGTGGATTAAGCGCCTGTCGGCCTGCCTAATTTGTACGCGCCTGGCCTGCATAAGCCGAAATTACAGGCCAAATCCTCATTAGTTCTGTATACTATTCATGTTAAGCGCCGTCGACGACGTGGAATTCATAGGTTTAATGTAATGAGATGTGTGTATATAAGGCAAGGAATAACCTCAAGTTGTTCAAACAAGACAATTCTACATTCATCCCAATTTTGACTTATGATTCTGTTACTCAAACGTCCTCTCATATTAATTAATTACTCGTCAATTGTTTGTTATTGTTTATTATATCATCATGTCGTCCCGAGAGAGTTTCAACATAGGCTGGGTTTGCGCTCTCCAAGAGGAATATGAGGCCGCATGTGCTATGCTAGACGAAGAGATCGAAGGCCCAAAATATCAAGAGCCAGGCGATAACAACACATACTGCTTTGGTCGCATCGGCGGGCACCGTATTGTTATCGGATCCCTTCCTTCAGGTCGCTACGGCGTCACGGCGGCTGCTCGTGTTGCGACGGACATGACACGTACTTTTTACAAGTTACGACTTGTCTTAATGGTTGGCATAGCAGGGGGTGCCCCTACTTCAGAACAGGACATCCGTCTCGGCGATGTTGTCGTCAGTGTGCCTTATAAGAACATTGGGGGAGTTGTCCAGTTCGATATGGGGAAACAAATTGATGGCAGATTTCAACGAACTGGCCATCTGAATTCTCCTCCGGCCCAAATACTCAACATCCTTCCAGAAATTAAGCGAAGACATCAATTTCCTGACCAATATGGAGGCGTGGATGAACATCTGAAGAGATTCAACAACGACCCTCGCTTCCACCGACCTGATGTAGATCGGTTATTCCGCTCTGATAGCAAACACACAGGTGGAAAATCTTGTGCAGGATGCGACTTGAGCGAGCTCGTTGCGCGTCCGCCTCGCACATCGTCCAGAGCCATTGATGTCTTTTATGGCACAATCGCATCCTCCAACACGCTCATGAAAGACGCTAGAGCAAGGGACTCTTACGCTCATGACCCGGAGCTGAAAGTACTCTGCTTCGAGATGGAAGCTGCGGGCCTTATGAATGACTCCCCCTGTCTTGTGATCCGGGGCATTTGCGACTATTGCGACTTGCACAAGAATGATGAGTGGCATTATTATGCAGCAGCAACAGCAGCAGCATATGCTCGAGAACTCCTTTCCGTAATTGAGCTTTGAAGCATGCAGTGCTATCGCAATGTTGGGTAATTGGACAGATTTATTGCGTCGGATAGAGATATTGTTTCACAGTATTGTGTATTTATAAAGATGGGATTGTACAGTATCATGTGTCACCAAACCCATGTATATAGTGTATAACAGACAGGCATGTTACAACTGCAACTTAGGACAGATTTCTGAGTAGACTGTTTGGTATCTTGTGACATAATGCCCCAAGTCTTCACCTAAAAAGAATTCATTCTACGATCATTACGTCCTCAGCGGTGGTAGATCTCAGCCTTGCACCATCTCTAACGTTGGGTTATATAAAAGAAGCCCCAAAAAGCCATGTCCCAGATTGTTAATGCCACCTCGGATGCTGACCTTCTTAATAATCCCGGTGCCGTGTAAACAATATTCTGTGAGGTTTCTGGCCATTAACTGTCAACGGTTTAGTCCCTAGATCATATATCAGTAGAACAAGTATGGATTTAGACAAACGCACCTCCTCAGCTGCCAAGACTAGAGCTAATGCGATATAGTCTGATCACTGATCTCTGTGCTGGATAACGCAGTGCGAATCATTTCGACACGCTCGTTTTTAAATCGGTGAAGTAAGGTCGCGTGTAATTTGTTTTTTGTCTGAAAGATATGAGGCTGTAACATGCTGTCATGAGAAGAACGGCAAGGAGGTCGTCGTTCGTAAGTAACCATGGGACCCAACACGGATTAACCCGCTATATAAATGACTCTCCACGGCTACTACAGGCACCACAGTTTACATTACTATTATCGACAACGCATCTGATGTCTAAGACACATTAGTATGACCTTAATCAAACTTTCCTAATTCTCTCTAGTTGTAAGTGACTTGCAATGATCAATCAGCTCGTTTTCCACTTGTGAAGTTGTCCTAGAATAACATTGGAAAGGATCTCTCTGATAACGTGAAAGAGAATTTTGCGCTTCAGGATTGCTGGTGGTTTGAGGTCTGATCTGGGTCTGTGTTCCATTATCTCTTTCTGATGTATGGAGTTTGTGTTTCTTGGACGGACCAGTCGGTTGATATTGCCGGACCTCTAGGTGGCCCCGACGTCTTTCCCGCTGGCGATAATGACCCTCTTTCGCCGCATGCAAGCGAACGATTTTGGCGTTGGAGGATTTGGACGCATCGTTCGGACTTGTATTCAAAATAGACTGTCGCTGTCTGTCTTGCGGCAGGGGCTGTCACTTTACGTCGCTGAGTTCAGGGCTTTGCATATTTCCGCAAGATAGACTTGTTAGTTGGTTAGAGTAACTTCTGGCTCGCACAGCTCATCTTCACTCAAACCAGCATATATACAATTTCTATCTTTGCAGCAAAATTCTGATCCTCTTTATGTTTAAATCAGCAAATTGGCCCGGAACCGGCGGTTCTTCCATTTGCCTTGAGTGGGCCCAGGTTGTAAAAACGGAACCTTGATGCCAACGACATGCACCTGATACTATCAAATACAAACACTGGGCTGAACTACTCTGTATAGAGGCATTGCTGCGGCAGTTGGGCTAGTGGGGGTTTCAAACTAGGAAATTGGCGATTTCCTAAGAGGTTGAAGCGTCTGTTGCGGACGGCGCCACCAGCGTGATGTAAGATGATGGAAGGTCACCTCACTTGTAGAACCTGAGCGTCATCTATTTTACAATTAATTTAACCGCTGGAAAGATCTTATTCGTGCTGATAATGGATAAAGTTGCAGTTTGTAGTTAGTAATTGCCGTATGGGTTGGGAAGCGCCACGAGCTTTGATGACACCCTCTACTCTACACTACCACAGCCTTCATATACACCAAAACTATATCCATCCATGACAGTTTATCTGCAACTTGATAGCTCTTCGTAATAATACATAACTACAAGTGCCGACTTATTATACTTGAATTCCTGCTTTTTGTCATACAACAATATTCTTTGGCTTTCCAGCACACCAATCTTCAACATTTTCCTTGTATGCCCCTCAGTAGCCATCTATCGTTGCCCTTGCATACCATGCCACATGGGGCGTAACTAGTAAGTTCAATTCTTCCGCTTCATCTTGACTGAGCTTGAGAATGGGGCTATCGCCTTCCTTCCAGTGATCGCCAGCACCAGAGGGCTCTTTCATGAAAACATCTGTTGCGCACCCATCGATCACGCCTCCTCTCAAAGCCTGAATGAGTGCTGGTTCATCGACAATACCTCCACGCGAGACATTGATCATGATGGTCTTTTGAGACATCATTTGGAACTCATCATGGGATATGAGATTAAGCGTCGCTGGATTGCGGGGCAGACATAAAACAAGCACCGTTGATCGACGTAGAACGTCCACAAACGGTGTTTGACTATCACCAGCTTCTGTGCCCATCGTATCTCTTGTAGAAGCAGTTGTAACAGCACCCGGCACTGCGCCTTTTCGAGAAGCAATAAGAACAGTCATCCCGAGACCACGGCAAAGCTGAGCAACACGCCGGCCTATAAAGTGACGAGATGTTAGCTATCGCCCGTTCTGTACTCATCATGCCTATTTCTTACCTATTGCACCATGGCCTATAATGCCGACGATTTCTTCTTTGCATGATAGTGGTAGATTATTGTCCCTAGAGTTTAATCGGTTGGTGATTGTACCCCGTCTTACCCATTCATCGGTTCCTAAGATGACTTTTTGCATCAACAAAAGACGTCGGCGGCAAGCAAAGTACATCGCCAGGACATGATTTGCAACGCTATCGCCATTCGCATCCGGCGCATTGAGAACCATGATCCTCCTCCTTTTACACTCTTGTTTGTCAATGCTATCAGTCCCGGACGCCAACGCCGCGATCAAACGAAGGTTTGGAGTTTTGGTTGCCGAGAGAGTTGAAGCATCAAGGCGTGTAAGTGTAAGAGCAATTATAGTGGCATCTTTTACAGCCTCCTGAATATCATCGTTTGAAATAAGTTGTGTCTCGCAGATTATCAACTCGTAGGTGTGTGGGGGTGGCAGGTTAAGTAGATTCGGGGGGATAGGGACGTGCCATGCATCTAGAGCAACAATTTTGTGATGCATTTTGCGAATTGAACCAAAAAGACAGCGAAACATTTCGCTGTATACAATAGTAGGATGAATGTAGATAGAGTTGCTTGCTGCAATTTATTATTCTTAGACCGATACGCCCTTAGCGACATAAGGAGTGGATCAAATCATCAAAGGGCTCTTACTTTGCCATGTTCGGCTTGGTCGGCTGCAAGATCTCACGGCCTGTGTCACTTAGAGCGGGAGTTCAAGATAGCAACCGAGTTCGCTCAGACTTCGGTCCAATAATCATTCTTTATTTCCGCCATAACGACGTCAGTGGGATGAATCTTCACGTTGCAGATAATCCTCCCCGCTAAACCCCACACATACCCATTTAGGAATATGCATGTTTTCTCATTTGAGATGAGTTGCTTGATGAGATTGGACTTTCGTCTCTTATAGTGAAATTGGTACTGCCATCCTAAACTTGAGTTGCTTGTTACAGCTTTTCTCTCTGGTCTTTCAATGATTCTTGAGTTTTATTCTTCGGTTCAACGGCATGCTATGGATCGAAACATTATAAATTAACTAGACAGCTAATGAGAGCACAAAGGAAAGTTGATCAGGATTCAAGAAGGCTTACACTGACTCCTAGCTTTAAAGTCAGAAGACTAGATCATGGATAAAATCACCTGTAATTTCATGCAAATGTTACCCTTACTCACTGACAGTACCAAAAGATTCTCCTCGAATTCCCTGCGTCTCGAGTTTCAGGTGGATAGAAGTTCATACGCGAACTCCGACATCGGTTGGTCGATATAAGGGAAAGATAAGGTATCACGATCACACTACAGAATCACATAAATCAATAATGAACCTTAGTTGTCAACTGTGAATAAAATTAATATTTTACAACATGTTGTGGTGGGTTATGCCTGTAACTGTAGTCCCAAGTGCTTTCAAGACCAAGAAAACGTTACCGCGAGACCCACGTACGAAATCCAAAAGGGGTAGCAGACTTTCAGTCTTTGGGAATATCGGAGTATATAGGAATCAATTGCGGTTTATTTAAACATAACATATCTTCCGGAGAGCTCATCGTCGTTGTTGGCGCCACTGGCTAGTAGCTACCAGGGCGGTCCTGTGGTGAATACGTTTTGATCCGAGCCCGGCTGGCGTGTTCGTGCCCCCCCACCCGCAATATCTCTAGTATCAAAGCTCAAAATTAAGACTCTGGTGGAGTTAAACTTGTCTGTGCGAATATAGACGATCCATCAATTCTGACACCAGCTTTTGATGTGCCAAAATTGGGAAAAAGTCCTGAGCTTAGGGATGCAGATGTTTCTACCTATCCTGTGGCTTGCAATAATGGTACCACAGACCAACACAAGTAAAAAAGTTTGTGTCTTCGAAGGATGGGACGGTCGACAAATGATCAAAGCAGGAGGGTCGCCTCAACTCAGCTGTTCAACCATGAGGCCCCATTGTGGGATCACGGCTGTTGGAGTAAGCCTTCAAAGACGATTGGATATAGAATTTACTTTATCAGACTCTTTTAGACTATCGAAAGATCAGTCGTTAATAAAATATGAGCATGGAGTTCAGGCCGCATTCTATATGCCAAAAGTACACAACTGCCAGCGACCAGATCTGTAGCCATTGAGCTAGAAAGGGCATTGAAAAACACTGAGCCCATAGAGACTACATTCAATAGCTGAGGCTGCTCAAAATAGTAGTGTGTGCTAGTTTGTTTTAGTTACAGCGGCAGCACATTTTCCCTTTGATCCGTGAAACGGATTATCATCCAATGCATGTACTCTATATATATGTTGAATTGCGAAACCAACTTCAAGCATTGGTTAGCTCTTAGGCTGAAAGCTCCTGTACGAGGGGAAAACTTTCCAAGGCCGGCGCAATAACCAATAGTAGTAGGTACAAGGGGTAAGAGCTAATTTTTAAAAGATATGATAAATCACATAGGTACCGAGACGGAAGAAACTGAGCGATTATATCCAGCCTATACGAGGTTCAGGCAGAAGATTATGTAAGACAGAGTGGGACATAAGGCAGCATAACGCATGAGACAGAATTGTCGTTGGACTGACGGTGAGGCACCCCATTGAGAAATGTTGGCTAAGCACAATTACTTGTTCCCATTTGTATTGAGCATGGACAGCATGAAGAAAGATGTCAACTTCGCCAATGTGAGCGAGTTGACTTCCTAATCCCCGGAAATAATGCGGACTTGCAAGACTGCGGATACTCACATGGCCATTGATACACGGGTGTTAATATTAGCGGTGACTGTTACTCGTATCTTTGGGCAATAGACTGAATCAAAAACCCCGATGGACTTCGAAGCTATGCGCTAATTCAGTTCAAGCATTTGGTAGCTGGGGTAAAGATGATCAAAAGTTGCAGAAGCACTGACTATTGGTCAATCAATTGCCAAGCTGACATGTCACAAACCCCATGCCGTGGTGAATATTTCGTGGGTAGAGAGCTCTTGTCCACACAAGTTTTGACTATGAAAACACATCCAGTATCATCCTTCCTTCTCATCTGGAATTCTCAACATATTCGGGCAAGGCTTCTCTGTAGCTGAAGATCTCCCGATGACTAGGCAAACTTAATTTGTCTGCAGAGCTCACGAACTCATTCCTTGACGGGCTCAAAGCATATTATTTACTTTTCCGGACTTTTCCACAACAGACCGGATTAGTGTCATCAAATGACAAGCCCATTCGTCTCTCTTGAGCCACTAAATGGAGCCTATATGCAACCCATCCCTGAGAACAAATTCCCACTCTGGCGGGATCTGACGTTGCTGATGCGGGGTTGGATGAATCTGTCAAAATACTCGGCGTTTATAAAGGGTCGGAGATCTGCTAAATAAATGTCTTTCTCGCTTTTGCCACCGATGTTTACTCTTTTTACATACAAAACTGTTATTGTGATTTCTTGTTGAAAAGACAAAGAATTGTTCAGCAAAATGCCTATTCCAACTGAAGTCGTGGGCTCGTTGCCCCGCCCAACGTGTAAGACAATCCGACAAAGATTGGCCCAAGCAAGGTTTTGACTAAACAGAGAAATAGACCTACAACAGGCTTTCGCCGACTATGATGCTGGGAAAATTACCCACGATGCCCTTGTCGCAGCGCAGGACAAGGCCGCCAAAGACTCTGTGGAGAGAATGGAGGCTGCCGGAGAAACCTACGTAACAGACGGAGAGCAGCGTGCCAGCTCGTGAGTTGAAAAGCCTCCATCTCATCAATTCTGAGAGTTACTGATGTGAGATTTTAGTTTCGCAACATATCCCATTGTGGAGTGAGTTTTGGCGACAAGTGAACTCGGTCACAAGATACTGTTTCTTACCAGATATGATTACAGGACTCTCAAAGGCGCAGGTCTGCCTAGCAACTTTGCCGCTGATGGTCAATTCTTTGTAGGTTATACTGAGAAGTAAATAGCAGGACGTGGCTGATGTCTGGTTCTGCAGGCTATTTTTGATGACGGCCATCACCGCCAGCTGCCGCGTCTTGTCAAAGGACCTTTCAAGTGCGTTTACCTTGTTTGTCCAATGCAAATGAAGCTCTGCTAACTAATCCGAACCAGATACGCGACCTATGCGTGGCAGAATCTCAAACAGTCCAAACCCTATGCCTCTCATCCAATGAAGCAAGCCGTCATTGCGCCGAGTATGATGTATCTTCTATATCCCCTTCAGAGCGAACTCGAAGGCTATACCCGCGATGAGTTCGTCAAAGACTTGGTTAATGAGGTAAGCCAGCAAAACATACCTTTCCCACTTCTTCTGGGGTAAAATACTAAGGCACCACTTATAGTGCGAGAAAGATATTCGAGGATGCTTTGAAACAGGTGCAAAAAGGGTCTCAATTGACTTCACAGAAGGTACCAACGCTCTTAAGGTTCAATAACGGCCAAATAACTGATATCTTACGCTATCCACCAGGTCGTCTCGCTTTAAAACACGATCCTAGGAACCCATGGACAAATGCCGAGCTTCTCGAAACATTCGTCAAATTGATCAACCAGTATGTATACATGAGAGAGAAAATGCATAGCCCTTTCTGACATATATATCCAGAGTCCTTGATCGCTTCACTCCCGAGGAGCGAGTCAACATTGGACTACACACCTGCCCCGGCGGCGACTGCGACTCTGTGCACTCAATGGATGTCGATTACAGCAAGCTACTACCGTCACTTTTTCAGATCCATGCGGGTTACTTCTTGATCGAGCTCTCGTCTGAGAAGAATCGCGAGGCTGTGTATAAATCGATTGGGCAACACATCCGCAGGGATGCCAACGGTATCAAGCAGGTGAGTTACTTATGCTTTCAAAAGACAAATACAACGACCTGACGCTAAATCTCTTAAACTAGGTTGCCTTCATTGGAGTCATCAACACTCTCAATCCTGCTATAGAGGAACCAGAGCAAATTGCCGAGCAGTTGGTGCTTGCAAGCAAATACATTCCTGTCGACCAACTGGGAGCAACAGATGATTGCGGTAAGATTCGTCTCTATCCATGAATGGATTGTCACTTACACTCGACTAATGTGGGTTGATGTTAATAGGCTTCTCCCCTTTCTCTATCGACGATAAGCCTAGCCATGGTAGCCCAGATTTTGCCAGGGACATTGCCTTCCAAAAGATCTCGAGCCGTGTTAAAGGTGCTAAACTAGCCAGCGAGAGATTAGGCATATAACCGTAAGTCCAGAGGTACAAGTTGAGATTTAACAGAAAGATTCAGTATTATGATTGAATGAAATCCTTAATCGGTGCCATAATTATTTCTGTTTTTATGTGATATTTCTCCATCTAAAAAATGCAAATGGATTGGCCCTATGATGGGCCTAGAAGCTGTCTCTGCAGAAATCAGCTCTCGCCTAAGACAGTCAAGATTCATCCGTTTGGTGTTCCTGATCGCTTGGCTCCCTCGGTCTTCTAACGACAGCAAAAGCTTGAGAAATTCGGATTGAGAATGCCCTTTCAACTCCAACTAGAAATCAGTAGATAATTGGTCAGCATCCAGTAAAGATGGGTGAGTTTTGCGTATCGCATAATTAATGCATAAAGAATAAACTCACAGGTGAGCAGGTAAACGTATTTCGAAACTACCGGCGCCCAAACTAACGCCGAAATCACCTGTCCAATTGGCCAGTCGTTGATCTCGTCGAAACCACCAACACCGTCCCAAATTCCAAATAAGATGGAGAAATTAAACGACATGAGTACGACAATTATAATCTCAAAAGCAAAAAGAAACGTGTCGGTCAAGAAACGAACCAGTTGTATCATATATAACAACATCAGAGACTCTGTTCCAGAGATTCTCTCTGCATAATCCCTAAGCCATAGAGTTCCTGCAGCTTCTTGCCATATTTTCTTGGACCAAAGAAGACATAAAGCTGTAGAGCACATATTCATAAGAAATCTAGGCATGAATTCGTATAGCGTTGCAATAAAGTAGTCGCCCTCACAAAGGCTGGCCAAATTAGCGGATCCGCTACAGTTCTCGCCATCGGGGGATAGAGACATGAGGTAGATGGTGTCGGTATCCATTCCTTCAAATATTGAGGCCGCGGCAGCCACGTAGGACATGATAAAAACCATGGTGCATAATGCAAATGAGTAAAGGGAATCCAGTTGCAATTGATGGAGCGTTACTTGGTTCAAGAGAACAGTTAGAGCCGCAATTACAGTAAGGCAGTTCATTGTAGCGCGACTGAGGATTACATCTCTCCAGTCGTCTGCCCCAAAATTCTCAGTTGGTTCAGAATTAGCATAGATGAGGCCTATTTGGATGGCAAGGATGAAAAAGCACTGGGCTTCCTGCAATTCGATGACGAATACGCTAGTCGAGTGTTTAAGGCGCATTGCCAAATGAGAGCGTTGAAAGGTAATAAAGGAGTAGATTTTCCCCCCAAAGATTGTTAATCTTGCGAGCGAATCTATGCTCCTTGCAATGTGGAGGATGCGGATGCATGCCCAGGCATACAAGACAAGCAGAATTAAGACGAAATATGAAACAATTACCTAGGTGTTATGGTTAGTTACCTTGAAAATACCTAGGAACGTAGAATAGACTTGTAGGACGAAGTTGACTCACACCGGGCCCAGCAAGATCAGTAATATTTTCCGATTGACCTTTAAAGAGGCAAACTTGAGAAATATAGGTACCCCAGCGGTGCACGTGCGGAGAGTGGGATGAATTAATGAAAGTCTCGAAATTTGTAAACGGAACCTCTTTTGGCCAGCTCTCACCCGCACAATCATGAAACTTTTTCAAAACTCCAACCGCATCAAAGTCCGTTAGATTGGCGACCGCCAGGTGATGCAAGGCCTTGGCTGTATCGCCGTTGGTACTCGCGTCATTGAAACTGTGAGGATGCGGCTTGTTTATCGCCATGTTTGCCAGAGTTAGACAATTCCACCGCGTCTGCCAATCCTGAAAAAGTAACATGGCATCCCCACAGGCTTCTGTGCAGTTTACTTGATCAGTCTGGAAGATCTTACAGCCACCTGCGTATAGATTGAGAATGGAGGGGTATGGCAAAATTCCAGACTCATCGGCGGAATTTACCGTCGTGCCTAGAATGAGGCGGTTTGTGGTCGGTAGTTGGTTCAAGCCGCTTTGCATGTATAAGAATCTATTAGTTGTGGCGTACCATTCCCAGACGCGGTCGTTATCGGTCTGGAAGGATTGATTAAGAAGGGATTTGGAATCTGGGAAGAATGTAACCAGTCCATCATATTCCTCCATTTTACAGAGTTGTTAAAGAGCAGTTCTCTAGCAAAGCATTCGTTGAAACTCGGGTGTAGAAGAAATGTTTATCAGCATGAGGTAGAAGAGGAATTAGAGGAGCAGTGTGTTGGAAAAGTAACCGTAGCTGCCAGGTGCCATATTTATAATGCATACAGAGGGGCACTGAGATTGAGGAAATCAGCCTCCCAGTCTCAGTTATTGGTGTAACGCAGATTCTCGCATGTTTCGGAGCTGACCCAAATGAGGACAACGATGCCCGTTTTGAAGCATTGGAGTGCGACACGATGTCTAACAGTACTGTACACATAAGTACCAAAAAGATAAAAACAGCCCCAATGCCACATTGTGGAGTGACACAGGCTCGGTACATACATGTAGGTAGGGAGACTTGGGATTTTCAGTTGTAGGGGGGCTAAGCCGTCCATGCTGTGCTAATGAGAGCACATCAAGCAAAGTTTTGATAGGCAAGCCTCTTTATTTGTCTCGCCTCACTTAGGCGGTCTAACGAGAATCTGGGCAGGACGCATCACATCCCTTGGGATAAATTATCACGAGTGAGGCTATGACAAGCTCAAGACCTGAGTGATTGTTGGTGTCGTGGTGGTTACTTTGGTGTGTACATGTTGTACCTCTTGGTACCTCCACCTAAGCTCTCCAGACTCCCCCACTGCAAAGTCACTGACGGAGCTGTGGCTGTGCCGAGAGTTTTCGGATAAAGTGTCCGTTAGGTTAGTACTTATCTACAAAGGATACACCACAAATTTATATCGGATTTCAAGCTTTGTATATGTGGCGCTCACTGATCTGATTCGTCAAAAGGTACTAATCGTCATTTGATCCATATTTTACTACTACAATCTGTCCAATTCAGCCTCGTATTCCCTGGCCTGCAGAGGTACACAGGTTCACAGGTACACAAGTACACAAGTACATCAAGTACACAACGGAAATCGCCACTTCAGCCCCTCCGTCCGATGCCGTGCATTGCGTGGCTGATGATTCCTGGTGCGTCACTCCCAGCGCCCGCTAAGCCGCAATCGGCAGGCATACGTACTTCGTCTACGGTACCACGGCAAGCCCATCCACGCGTGCACCGCCACAGCTGCCCCAAAGTTCCCCAAGATAAGGTACGTACATGTGCTCATGTCACTGTGCCTGTTTAACGCCTCTTTTGCTCTTGACTTTGCACTTTGCACCTAAACAAACAAGAAGCTCGGCCAAATCTTCTCTCTCTCTCTCTCTCTCTTATCTGGCTTGATTGCAAATACCTGCAATTATTGCATCTCCCATCATCACCTCCCAGCGGTGTTTGTTTTGGTTTTTGCTCCTCCGCCATCATGCGCTGATGCTCTTGATCGCCGGTTCAGTGACGACATCTCAAATCTCCCCTCCCGATTCCATCTTCATCTCGACTCCTACAATCGGCGGTTCGGCCTCTCCTTACAATCACTTATTGATTCACACGCCAGTATAGCTTGAACAATACGAAATTAAGCCCCTCCCGTTCCGCTAGATTCATCTCCTTCAACCATGTATATCCATCAGCCTCCCAGCAACGCCGAAGCTGCTCCGCACAGGTCGCAACAGCCCGCGAGCAACGACTGGACGGACGAGCCGACGGCGGGTGCTTGGGAAGATGTGGCTTCTCAGCGCCCAGCCGGTGCGATGGAAAACTCCATTCCTCGACAATACATCCCTGCGTCACTACGACCTGGTGGAGGTGCGGAAGTGGCCTTCGGCTCGCCGGATGACGAAGACAGCGTGTGGAACGAGGCTCGAAACCAGCCGTTGGACCTGAATCTGCCCGGCCATGTCCCCGATGCTCTCCGGCCGGGCGTACAGCGGGCAGAGACGAACCCATTTCTGAGGAAACAAACCCCTTCCCAGACACCCTCCGACACAAACCTCCAGGCTCCTCCAATCACGCTGCAGCCGCCAACCGCCTCGCTGTCCAACTTGAGCCTGGAAGAGACCAGCATCCAGAACCCATGGCAGCCGCCCATTGTCACTCAATCTCCTCTGCACCAAGCTGAGTTGCCCATTGCAGTCTCGCCCGGCGGCTCAGAAATTGATCCCTGGGCTCGGTTCACGCCAGAGCCACCCGCCAAAGAGCCCATCTCCCCCAAGTATGCGGATGCGGATCTTATCTCCCTGCACTCCAAAGGCTCAGCTTGGGATGATGAGTTCCCGAGCGAGCATGGCAATCCAACTTCCCCACCTCAGAATGCCGCAATCCCAGATGACCTCGTGCGTGAGCAGCAAGTCTGGGACGACTTGGGCTCTTTGGATCCGGGCAAGGGCAAAGGCAAGGTATCCGACATTCCCGCGGCACAGGCGGCCCAAATAGACGATTGGAGCCTGATAGACTCGGAGCCTTCAAGCTCACCACTGAGACAGCCTCAGGAAGACTCCTCGACAGATGCGCTTGACGAAAAGCCAGCCTTGCCTCCCCGGCTTTCGGGAAGTCGTGTGCGATGGACACCGTCACGTCCGCCAGTTGACGGCAAAGCCGAGACGTACCAAGTGAAGAATATCCGATGGCATGATCCCAGCGCCTCCAACAACCCTCGTGTATCCCCCATATTGATCCAGAATGAGAATGGCCCTTGCCCACTGGTCGCTCTGGTCAATGCACTTACTTTGACGACGCCCGAGGAAATTGGTGAGACTGCGCTGGTGCAGGTCCTGCGCTCGCGAGAGCAAGTCAGCTTGAGCCTGCTGCTGGATGCTGTTTTTGATGAGCTCATGTCTCCGCGGAGAACATCGTCAGAAGATTCACTGCCGGATGTCTCAGAGCTCTACTCATTCCTCCAGAGTCTCCACACCGGCATGAACGTCAACCCGCGATTCATCCCCACCCCGGAGGTGATCGCCGCATACGAGCATACTTCGCTCACGGAGCTCCATCCGCTCGAGCGACGAAAGTACATACCCGGAACTTTTGAGAACACGGCCGAGATGGGCCTCTATGCCACTTTTTCCATCCCCTTGATCCATGGATGGCTGCCACCACATGACGACGTCGTCTGCGCTTCCATGGAAAGGCACGCTGCCTCTTACGAAGACGTACAGAATCTACTCTTCCGCGAGGAGGAATTGGAAGACAAACTAGCTACATCCGAGGAGGGTCTGACGGAAGCAGAGCAGGATCTATACCAGGACATCATCACCATCAAGATATTCCTGAACGAGTCAGCTACACAACTGACGCCCTGGGGGATTGAAGTCATTGAAAAGGCAATACGACCGGGCACATTTGCCATTCTGTTCCGCAATGACCACTTTTCAACACTGTATTGCCACCCGCACACTCGACAACTCCTCACACTTGTGACGGACGCCGGTTTCCGGAGCCATGACGAAATCGTGTGGGAAAGCTTGCGGGATGTCAATGGTGAATTGAACCAATTTCTTTCCGGTGATTTCCGGCTTGTGAGCGGCGATGCGACAGCTGGATCGAGCGCCAGAGCTGGCGATTACGGAGCAGACCAAGGCGGCGGCACTTGGACGACCGTCACCAACAAGCGTGGCAAGACGAAGGAAGCTCCACATCAAGAAGAAGTAGGCCAACCAAGCTCTACCACCGAACAAGAAGATAGAGACCTGGCCCTCGCCCTGCAGCTGCAAGAGGAAGAGGATCAGAAACACCGTGAGGAGCAGGCACGCCGGAAGCGTGAACGGACGCTGTCGGAGCAATACATTGAGCAAGCTCATTTGCCCATCCCCGTCAGCCGCCCTGGTGGAGGCAACGCCGCAGTCAACAACGGCCCAAGGCGCAACTCTGCAGCAACAGCTAGCGGTAGCCAATCCCTCGCCTCGCCGCGAAGGACCTCCAACAGCGTCAACACAAATGCAAACAGCAGCGCAAATGTGGCCTCTATTTCTGCTTCTGCCTCTGCTTCACAGCGGTCTCTGCCCAACTCGGGATCGGTGTCACAGCAAGTTCGGCCTCTTGTCCCGCCCCGGAGACAGGGTGTGAATCGACCGCCCGATAACTCGGACGAGCCGCCGCCGCCTTCGTATGAACAGGCTGCCCAGGTTCCCGCATACCTCCCTCCTCCGGGGCACCCCAACCACCACGAAAGCAGCCCGGCAAGCAGGCAAGTGTCCCGATCGAGTGTGAGCACCGGTAGCGGGCCGCCTGCCTCTGCAGCCCGAGGCCGCCGACCCGGAGCCCCGATTCCGGGAGCCCGAAGGCCAGGAGTGCCTGCTTCAGCGGCTTCAAGCAGATCAGACCGAGACTGCGTAGTAATGTGATGAGAATGAGGTATTCATGAATAAAGTTTGGGTATTAATCATCCCATGAATGGCGTTTTTATTGATGGGCAGGCGGGCTTTTCCTTGCAGGCGTTGTTTTGGGCCGTGATGATTGTATGAAGAACGCTCTTTTCCTCTCATTCTTAGGAAGAATTATTTCATGGTTTATAGTTTTATCCATTATTCTTTTGTTTATGCTGATGTACATACTATCAATCATCAAGTTGCGCGCAGTTATTCTTTCCATTTGTTACTTACCAACTACCTAACCTTCCCGCGCAGCAGTCACATCTGTTTGCATTTCTTGAACGTTCCATGTCATTTTCATACCGTCGTCTCCTATTCTATCTTCCAGCACGGTTTCAATGGTATTCCCAATCATAGCAAACTACTAGAATCTCTACCAAGCAGACAATCCCGTCTACTTCCAAATATGCTCAAATCAGAGTTGGTCTTTCACCAATTAAACAAAAAAAATAACATCCCTCTTATAACATGTGTATCAATGCAAAAATTGAGGCAAAAAAAGTGTCATGGCGATTCGATGTACCAGGGACTCGAACCCTGAGCCTTAGTCTGGATCTCCCTGTTGCGGGTAGCAATAGGAGGACTACGCGCTACCATTGCGCCAGCACACCATGCAGTTATCGGGGCTACTTTTATTGCAGTTTATATTGGTATATTCGCAGTATTAGGAAGGTGGTGTTTGGCGGCAGAATCGAGCAGTGTCTCGTCACAGTTGATTGTTGACATCATTGAGCTGCAGCCACTCAGATTGTGGCTTTTTGGTTGCGATTCGCTGGTAAAGATTCTTCTTTTATGAACTCCATGATTTGATATTCTCACATGGTTACTATTGCTATTCTTGTTATTTCAGAATTGCTTTGAGAAGATTCATCATGTCGCTGATCGAGGGCTTGTTTCCTCCTTCACGGGAGAATTACGAGCTTCTCTTGCGTTGTTGGCAGATTGGCTATCCCATTGTAAGTCTCACTAGATGACGAACGATGAGAATAGGGAATCATGTACTAATACGAGAGACCAAAAACAGATTGGATCGATGCAATGGATCATCAAATGGTACGGCATGGGCAAAACATCTGTCAGCAGCGTATTCAACCTCCCCGGCCGCTTCGCCTGGATGACGATGGAGTGTCCTGGATTCTTGACGCTGCTCTACATTATGAACACGTTGCCGCAGAAGGCCGGAATCGATGACTTGCCGTGGCAGAATCGCGTCCTGGGTGGACTATTCGTATGCTTTCCGCACTGATTCTTTCAAAGTAAACATACATGAATGCTGACACGCAAACTCCAGGTCATCCACTACTCCTACCGGGCTGTCCTCTTCCCCCTCATCCAGCCCTCCATGTCCCCCATCCACGTCGGCGTCTGGGCCCTCGCCATTGGCTTCCAGTTGTGCAACGCCCTCTGCATCTCCTCCTGGCTGTCCGCCTACGGCCCCACCACCGCCGAAGCCTGGTCCTCCGTGTCATCCATCCCGCAGTTCATCATCGGCATCGGCATCTTCTATCTCGGCCTCTCATCAAACTTCTTCCACGACGAAGAGCTGCGCGAGATCCGTCGTCGCGAGCAAAAGCGCCAGGAACGCCTCCGTCAGCAGGCCGGCGACAAGAGCGGCAACTCGACCGGCGTGGAAAAGCACTACCAGATTCCGCAGGCGGGACTGTTTCGGTACATGCTGTATCCGCATTACTTCTCTGAGTGGGTGGAGTGGCTTGGGTTCTACATGGCTGCTGGTTGGGGATGTGGTCCGGCGAGGGCGTTTCTCGTGAATGAGATTTTCTCGATGCTGCCGAGGGCGGTAAACGGGAAGAAATGGTACCTTGAGAGGTTTGGGGAGGAGAAGATTGGCAAGAAATGGGCCGTCATTCCAGGTATTTGGTGATGATGTTGAGATGAGTGCACTGACTTCTACAGAACTTGGATGCCGGCCGATGTTAGACGCGGCTTGTACATACGAATAGACATTACACTGTGAATTTACATCAATTCATGGAGTAGTCATTATCAATACATCCGAGACTCTATCCAAAGTCTTCAAGATCCCATCATATACGTCGTTTAATAATGCGTCTTGCCTTTCTCCGTATAAAACTCCTTTGCCCACTGCACAATATTCGCCACCTCAGCATCAAACACCTTCTTCACGCCCTCGTTCGCATTCGCGTTCCTCACCAGCAAGTCTCCGCAGTGCGCCGCCCCGGGAACGACGTGCACGGGATGCTGAGGCGTCGAAGGCAGCGGGCCGCCAGGACGGTTCTGAGCCATGACGGTCGCGGGCCTCCAGGGATCGAACTCTCCCGCGGTCCACTGCAGACGGTGAGTGTTGACGTTGAACCAGCCGCCGGTGAGGCGGTTGACCCTGCTGACGTCGGCGCCCTTGGCGATGCCGTAGGTGTATTTGCCCTCGCGGGGGAAGAAGAGGCCGCATTGGCGCTCGAAGTAGGCGTCGGTGACGGTGCGGGAGACGAGGTTGCCCTGGCCGCGGACCTGCCACCACTTGAAGCTGTGATTGGTGTCAACATGATGTGTTCCCTTTGTGTAATGTTTGGTTGGCCATTGGACTTACGGCTCGTTGCAGAGGAACCAGTTCCACTGACGGTTGGCACTGTTCTCAACGGTGAGATCGGTGAACAGGGGGCTCGATGCGTTGTACGTGTTGTAGCAAGATGTGTCGTTGGGGTTGGTCCAGTATCCATAACCGGCGCAAGCTGCTCGGTTGTTAGATGTCATCCAAAGAGATTCACAAAAGGTTAAAACTCACATCCGGGCAAGCTCTGAGTGGTGTACCACTTGGAGTATCCAGCCAAAGCCTTGGTCAGACCAACTCCCCTGGCCCCGGGAACAGGGCTCGTGCTGCCAGGCCATTGGTTCTGTTATCACAATATCATCAGTCAACCGAGCAACTAGAAAACTTCCCCTCTACACAACTCACCTCGACATAGTCGCACATCTCAAGCAGCGGGTTAACGGCATCCGAGAACAGCACGCTCTGCCAGGTATACAATCCGTTGTTCAAGGCAGCCCCAAAGTCAGCATCCTCGAGATCAGCCAATCCAAACAGCGTCTTCAATTCATGCTTGGCCTTCTCGCTGTGTCCCAGAAGCACCTGGTCCACGTGCTGGATCACCTGGGCATAGTCGGAAGAGCAGTTCTTGGGCATGGCCAGCTTCACCTGCTCAAAGTACCTCCACAGGGGGCCGACGGCCTCGACGACGGGGCTGGAGCACGAGTAGGCCCAAAAGGTTCCGGGGGCGAGATCCTGCACCCAGGCCGTGAGGGCGCCGCTGTACGAGCAGCCGACGAGGACCCAGGGAGCCTTGTCGGGGGTGCTGGTTCGGTTCAGGTCGAAGGGAAGGACGACGTTTTCGGCAAAGTAGGTCAGGTCCTTGACCGACTGCTCCAGGGTGAGGTACCTCATGTTCTCGGTGGAGAGGGTATCAAAGGGTGAGCTCTGTCCCCAGTAGCGGTGCTCAATGATCAAGGCACCGGCGCCGAGTTCCTGAGCAGCGGCACCGGGAAGAGTCACGTTGGTCGTGTATCTCTCGTAGCCGTCCAGAGCGCTCTCGTTGGGTCCCATCAGGATGACGGGGCCTCCGGGCTTGTAGAACTCTCCGTTCCACGCATATCTCTGCTGAAAGGTGCCCAGCTCGGGGTGGTCATGGTCAATGAGCTGCTCGAAGAAGGCGTGCTGAGGCCCAGTGGCGTCAGCCTGGGTGAAGGACTTGATGGGCGAGACTTCGGGCTTGCGAGGGCGCATCTCCAGGTTCACGAGGGCAGAGGCAGTTCCCGCGAGCATGAGAAGCTCGACGATGGAAGTGGAGGACCGCATCTTGACGGGTTTTGTTGAAGCTACCGGCACCTTGGACTCGAGCTCTTCCCTCTCCTCTCAAGAACCAGACGTCCAAGGACGCGACTTATATACCCCCTTCTGCCCTCCAGTTCCATTATCTTTTTTTCCGGCTCCTTTCCCCACAGATCCTTGAAGAACTATTGTAGTAGTATTCGCAAGGTAACATCACACAAGTGCCCGCCTAGCTACTCTTGTAACAAGGCAAAAAGTTCCGCATCATGGACCCTGTTCCTAGGCGGCACGACACGACAGGTACGGATCCCTGACCTGACTGACGCCTTTTTTGGCCCGCCAGGTTTTGTTCACCAATAACAGAGAGTCTTGCTTCGGCTTCCTGCCGAGAGGAGAACAATGCCGGCATTCCATCTCCCGCACATTCATCAAACTTGGCATCGCTGAACAGCCTTTTGGAGAGCAATGGGGAAATCGGATTGGTCAGCTTGTCATGAAAAGTCATTTTTCACAGCCCCAGAAAACAAAGGATCCTGGAGACAAAAAACAACAAAAGGCTCTACGAGGAATAGGCTGTCCTGCCTCGAGCCCAGTCAGCCCGCATCAACCCTCTCCAGCGGACCAAAAGAACCCTTCCTAGACAAACAAAATGGACTTTTGCCTTGTCCAGCATGCAGCAAAATCCCCCTGGTCCATCGCATTAGCTGCCGGTCTCCGTGAATCCAATTCAAAAGATCCCCGAGTCGCCGCTCGCCAACTCTATCTGCCCTTTGCCACTTCCAGGCGACCTTCCCGATAGGGCATGAGGCTAGCCGGGGGGTCGGCCCATGCCGGAGGCTTTTGTTAGTGAGCCGGAGTCCGTCCTGTCTGTATGGATAAAATGCCAGCCGGCGGAATTGCCTTTGTTGGAGGGCAAGGACTTTTGGATCGGCGGAGGGAGAAACAAAATGATTCTCTCCGGGTGGACCGGTGGTTCTTTGTTCAAGGTCTGGGTTTCTGAGGCTATTAATACTTGGCCCATCTCCGATCACAATCTGCGATGAGTTGTTTTAACCGGGGTGTTGCAACTACCTATCTTGTTCGTGTGGGCTGTTCAATTGACAGCTTTTCGTTGCAGCCTCTTGTTTGCCGGCTGCATAACTTGATTTGGATCGGCAACTGACTTTCCTCATCTTCCTTCGTGCAGCCAACCGTCTTGGCGGATTCGGTGACCCATTCTCTCCGAGGCGGGATTGTTTGCTTGACTTTGGAGTATTCGTTTGTGCTTTGGCAAAGGCGGTCTGTATCCATGTATGGATTGCGGCAAGAAAAGACCTTTGCTCTGAAGCCTCTGCTTACTTTGCATGAAGATGCGCGTCCTTCTTGTGCGACGCAGGATAGAGTCGCCTGGCCTTTTGATCAAGGCTCTGCAGCCTTCTTTCTGTAACATATACCTCGTGGGAGTTATGCAGGTTGTTGACTGGGATCAACGATGCGGACCAAGTGATGATACCATGTCCGCCGTGCTTCTTCGCATCTCCAACATTTACCAGCAGTCATATCGTGGTAACTCAATTTATTGACTATATATAAGCTACGACGTTCCACGAGCCGGAAACATGCATCCGGGCGAGTCGAGTCCACGGTACAACATGGCGCTGCGTCCACTGGATTGTTGTTACTCGTATGTTCCTGGATTGAGAGCTTGTGTAACAGTCTATACGAACATTTAGAAAAGGCTATTGAGCTCAATGCGACAGTATAAGCTGCCAATTCTCCACCAGTTGACGTCGTTACTGCATTGAAGCCTTCCTGAAGTTGGGGGCCGATAGTAACATGATCCAATAATTTGAACTGTTGAAATGCAGATGCTCACTTTTCCACGATGTTTTACTGGACAAATTACCTCAATCGACACCATTTGTCAAGCAGATAAACACATTCTCCGCTCATCATATTACAAATCCCAATATGTAACGTGTAACTATCCAAGATACATACGATGTTACTATTATACAAATCCTCGTCCACCTACACCGACGCGATCCTCACCAAGCTCAATCATCGCCACTCTCATAGAGGCTGCTCACAGCCCATCCATTCAACAAAGTATACTGACTCAAAGGCGACGTCCCCGTCAACGGGTCGTAATGTTTCCTCTCTCCACAAAGCCTATCATTTCCGTACTGCACACAAGGCCGCCCTTGCAACAGTGCCGCAACTTGCGCACCCGCTTCACGGCCCTCAAACCAAGCTCCATGAAGAAACCCAAAGTACTCAGCACTGGTAGCCTCACCCGCAAACCACAATCGTCCAGTATTAGCTCGCAGATTCTGGTGAGCCAACAATGAAGTGCCTGCTGGCCAATTTGAGTAACTTCCGAAAGACCACGGCTCAGAAGTCCAGCGAGGATATGTAAATGCAATGGGTTCCGGGATAGTGACATTGGGAAACATTTGGCGGAGAACCTCCATGGCCTCTGCTTTTGTCTCTTCATCCGTCTGTTGCTCGATACGGTAAGACTCATCACCAATGACAGTTGCAAAAATGATGTTGGAGCCCGGCATGAAGCCTTCGGTCGAGAGGGACTGCCAAACAGGATAATAGCCCCGCGTAGTAGGCGAAGCATACAAAAAGTACTGCGTATTTTCAGGCCAGAACGTCTCGTTAAACTGCAAAAAGACCTTGGTATACGTGCCCATGGCGAAGTTCTGAATCGCATCTT
Organism: Trichoderma aggressivum f. europaeum; assembly: GCF_033847375.1. NCBI lineage: Eukaryota > Fungi > Ascomycota > Sordariomycetes > Hypocreales > Hypocreaceae > Trichoderma > Trichoderma aggressivum. The sequence continues at coordinate 158,396 of NW_026946378.1, forward strand.
GCTTCCACCCCGGCAACTGCGGCGAGAAGCCAATCGCATTGCTCTGAAGCACGCCCAGTGAAAAAGTCGAAATGGCGTAGTCCGCAGATACGCAGCTACCGTCATGATTGTACACTGTGACGCCGTGATCGGAGTAGGTGATGTTTGTGATGCGAGTGTTGAGGAGCAGGCGGGTGTCGTTCTTGGTGAGAAACGTTGAAGCTTCGCCGTCGATGATGGCACTGTAACCGCGTGGGTCAATGACAAAGTTGTTGGCGTCGCTGAACTGGTTAAAGGTGAGGTTGCTGCCTGCAACACCAAAGATGAAGGATGACTCTTCGGGTGGGAAAGCAGCCTCCCAGTCTGGGACATTGTCAGCATACACATATACCGCACAGTATCTCACGTTTCTATGTGGGATAACCAGATTGTTGTTGCTCATGTTAGAAACTCACCCCAGTTCCACCACTCAGCGGCCTGTCTCTTCATATCGCCGTGTTTGGGATTCCATCCCGCAGTAGATAGGCCGGCACGCATGGTCTGATCCTGCAAATTCTGGACAAGCAAACGGCCAGCCTTTGCGGCAGCTTTGTCATATGCAGTTCCATATTCATCAATGAGGCCAGAATAGTCCGTGTAGCCCGTTTCATCATAAGTCAAGATGGAGTCATAATCCGAGTAGGTATTGGCGAGATGGTATTTTTTGGCCTACGTGAGATGTTAGCGAGGCAAATTCCAAACAGATATGAATCATGTCAAGATTGGTTTAATAACACCACCCACTAGTGTATACACGGGATTCTCTATACATTGTTAGCGATTAATTGTGTTGTAGAGACACGGATCGCGAGCCACTCACCTGGGCCTCCAGGATTGCCGAGACCTTGTATCTAAACATTCACATGAGCATTTCATCTTATCAACAAGAGACATGTTTCGGAACGATTCATACCCAATTACATCCATACTCGATAACATACGGGCTTCCATCTGACTTTTTGCCAAAGTCGCCATGCCACGCCCGTCCACCAATTCGATCTTGGTACTCAATAATGACAAAATCTGGCACGGAGGCATTATGTAGGGCTTGCTACTTGTATATAGAGAGTTAGTTCTATAAAGAATAATAGTTGTTGACAAGACTTACAGCAGCAGTGATGCCTGCCATTCCTGCACCTCTAAAAACATGTAAGCGACATTCTCCAAGAATATGACATTCAATTCATCGAGTCTCGATGATACTCACAATATCGCCACAGACGTCTTCCTACATGTTTGATCACTATTGCTGCCAACTGGTGCGGCAGTAACTGACGGAATCCATCCCGCAAGCACTGCAACCACACCGATTTTAAAGTTGTTTGGTGCCATTGCTGTATACTCTAAGATTTCTAGATAGCATCTCATGATCTACGGCATGATCAAGGTAGCATTTATATAGACAACCATCGGTTCACAATAGCTGTCCCACCTCGTATCTACTCCTCACGACGTACAAACAAGTCAATAATTGAATCAATAATTGAGTACAACGATCCCGTGTTTATGCACGTCTAGCATGGTTTCCGCATAGACAAAGCGAGCATCATCACACACTCATCAACACTCATGTGGTGCAGCTGAAGACAAAACGAGTCAATATTCACCATCTCGTGCCGGAAGGCCGCGGCACCATTGACGAACTCAGTCGATCGCCTTCTCCATCCGGCCCGTCAATGCAACATCACCCAACAAGGCGTAGAGTCTCGTGCACAATCTGAGTACCCGCTCGTATCTACATATGTACATAGAACCACTTTACGTTTCCACTTGATCTCACCCGCCCTTATCTAATTGATTGCCCCTAGCGTTCCATATCTCCAATTTCATTGAGAAGGCTGAAGAGGCCTGATATAGATCCGGCGGCGAGATACCTGAAAAGGCCATAATCTGAGAACCGAGGCTGGAAAGGCTGCAAGGCTTGGCCCTCGCGCCCTTTTAAGACAAAATAAACAAGCCCAGCCACCCCGACTAAGGAAGAACCGGCAATCAACCAAAGCCAAGACCGGCGCTCTCCGTTTCATCTTCCATCTATATTGCCATTAACTAGCCTATTCGAGCCAGCTTATCGAACTTCCCCGCATCCTGTGTGAGCGGGGAGCCTCCAAAAGCGTCTCCACGCCTCTCGTCTTAAACGGCTTACATGGGTCCCTCACAAGCTGTTAACTGATACTGTAGTTACCATTACTATCATCAAAGATGGATCCTCCAGCCTCATGCGAGATTGCCGTTTATCAATTAGCTCATCCAATGGCCATGCTGCCTTCCATTGAAATCTCCCCTTGACCGTCTATCTGCGCGTCTCTCTAACTTATTGCCTCTCCCGGTACTAGTAGTAACAGAAACCCGAGGCTGCTAAGGCTCCTCCGCACGCCGAGTTCGGTCTCACCCCCCATGCCGATCCAGAGAAAGGCGATATCGTATTCCGTGCTTGACTCGCTCAAGACAATGAAATGTGACCCAGTTTACGATGACGGCGTGGTTCGAGTTGGCCGATGCAAGGTAGCACTGCGTATCTCATCAGGCCATTCTACGCCTTTGTAACAATAATAAAACATTAACTTCCCTTTTTTCACAACGCTTACTGGCTGCTTCTTTTCTCCCCTTCCCACCAACTCCCCGATGCAGATGCTGTGTGCCGCATCGTCAACTCCAAATAACCTTGCCGGATGAGAGACATCCACCACAGCCTCCCACAATGAGCGAAGAATATACAAAACACGAGAATAGCGATGACGCTCAGCTGGCGGCCATGGGTCACCAGCCCGAGCTGAATCGCAACTTTTCCACTTTGTAAGCCAAGGCCGTGACAAAAAGACGATCAACTCAGCTCACACGTGCAACTACGTATTTTAGATCGATGCTGGGACTAGCATTCGCAGTGTTAAATGTAAGTTACATACAAGAAAGCTGCCAGAAAAAGAAAAGATTCACGCAAGACTAACCCTCTTCTCCTCAGTCATGGACCGCCCTCTCTGCAAGTCTCTCCCTCAGCTTAACCTCCGGAGGTAGTACCGGAGTTGTCTGGGGTCAGTTTACCAATCCTTTATGCAGATGCGTTCGCACAAGCGTTTTCACATGCATCCCCCTAGCCCCGTATTGCCGTGTCTTGGCTAACATGCAGCGATGTAACAGGCCTTGTCACGGCAGGCATATGTAACCTTTGCATCGCCGCGTCTCTAGCCGAGTTCCTGTCGGCTTACCCAACGTGAGTCTCCAGATGGATCAAGAATCACATGCTTGGATGCCTTGTGTTGACGGTGGTGACAATCTAGTGCCGGTGGACAGTACCACTGGGTTGCAGGTAAGAATGGCTTGTCTTCAGACTTGATGTAGATGAAATGTTGACTGACATGCAACAGCAAGTATGGCTTCCTCACACCTAGTTCATATCACCAATCCCTTCTAACAATATACAGTCTCTTGGCCCAAATGGGTACCAGTCTTATCATGGGTAACGGGCTGGGTCAACGTCGCCGGCTGGGTATATTCACTCACCCATTCCATCAACACCATGAATCTCTAACAACATGCATCCAGGTCGCTCTCGTTGCCACAAACGCTCTTTTATCCAGCCAACTCATTCTTGGCATCATCTCTGCCACACATCCTGTACATATTTCCCCTCCCTCATTCCATAACAAAGTAGTCTTACAAGCTTGCTAGGACTACGAGCCCCAGCGCTGGCACCAGTTCCTCATCTACATCGGCTTCACTCTCGCCTCGTTCGTCATCAACGCCTTTCTCAACTCCTTCTTGCCTCTTCTTTACCGCGGCGCCTTTGTGTGGTCCATTGGTGGCTTTGTTCTCGTGTCAATCACGGTTCTTGCCTGTGCATCGCCTGATTATAACACGGCCTATTTCGTGTTTCGCGAGTTCATCAACGAGACAGGATGTAGGGTCTCTCTTCACCTGCTGTTACTCATAATCATGCTGACAACTCAATTAGGGCCTGATGGAATTGCCTGGCTGCTTGGCGTGCGTACATATACTCAACCATGAAGAAAGATGGAAAATTGCTAACAAACCTCAGCTCCTCCAAGGAGGTCTCGGTGTCACTGCTTTCGATGCCGTCGCCCACATGATTGAAGGTAATCAACTCCTTCACAAATACCATCAAACCACTAGCTCTCAACTACTCACGATCAAACCAGAAATCCCCAACGCCGCCCTAGAAGGCCCCAAGATCATGGTCATCTGCGTCGGCATCGGCACTTTCACCGGCGCCATCTTCCTCATCGTCCTGCTCTTCGTCGCCGGCAACATCGACGAGGTCATCAGCTCAGCCGCGGGACCTCTGCTGCAGATCCTGATCCACGCCACGAGCAACACTGCAGGCGCCATCTGCCTTCTCATGTTCGTATCTCCCAGCGCCAGATAGACCGTGGCTTCGCTTTGGAGGCAAGAGACTGACTGTGTAATAAAGGCTTCCGCTCGTGTGTCTTATTTTCGCCACATTTAGCGTCATGACGACGAGCAGCCGCATGATTTTCGCATTTGCTCGGTATGTTTCTCGATTCCGATATCAGAATAGAAACACAGCTAACTTCTCCAGCGATGGCGGTCTTCCTGCCTCCAAATTCTTCGCTCGCGTGCATCCCAAGCTCGGACTCCCGCTGAATGCCCTCATCCTCACCTCTGTGGTCGTCATCATCTTCGGCCTCATCTTCTTAGGCTCGTCGAGGTAAACAAATCATCACAACAATGAATATCCAAGCCGTTCCTTAGCTAACCTCACCAGCGCCTTCAACGCCATCATCTCTGCCTCCGTCGTCACACTTGATCTCTCCTACGGCCTCCCCATCGCTGTAAACTGTCTCCAAGGACGCCGAAAACTGCCTGAGCGGAAGTGGGTTCTCCCCAGCTGGTTTGGCTGGACGGCGGACATCATCTCGCTGTCGTACATTGCGCTCACCACGGTTCTCTTCGTCTTTCCTCCAATCCTGCCTGTTACAGGTAGCAACATGAGTATGTCCTGACCAAACCATGCTAGAACTGAAATTCCGAATACGACGTGTGCTGACTCTTTGCCATAGACTACTGCATCGTTGCATTCGCCATCATCATCGCCATTTCTCTCTTCCAGTGGATCGTTGACGGCCGAAAGAACTTTACAGGTCCCCGCGTCAACCTTGTCAGTGGGCAGGTAATGGGAGAAAACGTTACAGAAATCACCAGTGTGGAGGAGGTGTCGGGAGGAAATAAGGAAGCGTAGTTGTCGAGGACTCCAACGGGTTTCCAACATCTTTGCCAGAAAATGTACCGAGCTCATGATGAAATATGACTGTCGTTTCAAATGGAGAGAGAAAAGTAAAGAAAAGAAAAGAAAAGGAATGATAACATTGGCTAGATGATAGAGTGCACGGTGCAACTATCTTCATCAGCTCGCTCTTGCAGCCTAAAGAACATTGAAGTTTCATGTCCTGCAACTACCTGTAATACAAAGTTTGCCACGATCAATGTATCAGCCTTGAGAGGCCTTTGTAAAGGTTCAAGCCATGGCCAAAGATCCTTCCAGCTAAAAGTTCCCCTGAACAAAGCAGTGCGGTGCCCGGTACTTCGAAGTGGAGGGCCACATCACAGCCTTTGACATGGATACAGTCATTCGTTTCCTTGTCACTGTAATACATTATAGTTTACAGCCCAAGTCATCATACAACAAAGACCCTAATAGTAAAAACATGTGAGCAGCAGTGATGCATCTTGACGCTCTTCCTCCCATTCTTTGGCTTTGTCTCCCGCCAGCCGTCAACCAAACTGCCTCCAAAGTTCTTTCATCACAGTCCCAGTCCACTTTTGCTTTATCTTACTTTTCAAAGTCACTTTTTCTCATAAATCAGTTAGCGGGTGATTCTGCTCAAGGATTTAACTTTTCTTGTCCTCCTTTAATTCTTTTTCCATAACTTTATAAGTGGATAGTTTCGAACACGTCTTATACTTTCCCAACCTTGCTCTCACTTTTGCTCTTTCTTTTCTCCACTCATCTCTAAATCCTTCTATTTCCCAGAATCTCTTCTTCAAATTCCATCTTCTTCAGAGTTCTCGACTGGATATTTCTACACGTTTTTAAACCATTTATTACTCAACCATCACCTCTGTCTCAGTCACTACCAGCTTCGTTGATCTTCTTTATCGTCACCAGAATACCATCAGACACCATGGGATGCAAAGTTTCATCATTCTCCAAGCCGGCGAGAAAACCTCCAAATCCTCCCAACGACCCCCGTTCACGGACGCACGTACGAAAATCCCGCCACTGCCCTCAATGGCATCCCCTATCCTGCCCTCGGCAAACCCTCCACTATCCTACAAAACCTCCCAAAAACCCCCGTCCATGGACATGGAAGTGCCACGAATGCAATCGTCGGCATCCCATATCCTGTCGGCGATGCCTCAACTGCGGCCACAGGCTCTGCTCCGCCCGCGAAGGAGACCCAGAGAAGACTCCAAGCTGCAGAGTATTGTTTGAATTTAAGAGATGGATATTTTACACCAGTTGGCGCCGCCAAGTCCAAGAGCAGAGGGCCTCCAATACGGAGTATCAAGTCCACCCCCATGCTACACGAATAGAACATAAAGAGGCAGGTGTGTCTCAGAGGACGCCCTGGAGAACCCCTTCGGAGATGACGCCGCGCAATAGCACATACGGCTGCTTTGACCGTTGTTTCTTTCCAAGCGTTTGCGTTCTCAGCTTGAGACTGGTGGAACGAGAACAAGCCTCATCACCAACATCACCATCAGCGGCACCGCCAACGCGATTATCAGGAAAGACGAAGCTAAAAATTATGACTTCGTGTAAGTCAAGCAGAAAAGCCTCCAAGGACAACAAATCAAGAAGGCATCACAGCTTCCAGAAGAAGCCATCTCCTCTAAGCCAAGTGTGGCAGCTCGAAAGCGATTCTGAAATGGATGGAGTAATTACGGCTATTAAAGGAGCCAGTGTGAAGGACAACCTCAAAATGGGGAATAAAAGATGCATGACAAAAATCTGAACTCAAGGTAATTTTAGATTCGGACGATTGTATGCAGAACAAATAAAAATGTAAATATTCTCAATCTATCGACTCTGGTCGCCATTACATGCCATCATCACTACCAGCTGCATTTTCGGACGAGCTTCATCCTATGTATCTCACATGCCTGTAAATTCTAGAAAATCAAGTCCCATTATATATAATATACGCTCACCATTGTTTCACATCTACGGCTGCATCCACATTCCTTTTCTTTCCTATTCGCGATTCCATCAACAAAGGTACCCCTTGACCAATCACCTCGTGAGTCGGTAGGGCCGAACAATACGAATATACTCATTGAGTAGTGACAAGTCGGAATATTCTAATCAAATGTAATCTATACCGTCGAGTGTTTTTTATTGCTTTTCTTCTTCTTTTGGGCTGATAGGTATCTATAGTGTGAGGTTGCAACACCTCCAAGTCAGGTGGCGAGGATAAAACGTCCTACCCGGAACCGGGAAAAGAGACGAGATGATAGATCAGGCAAAGGGACCGAAAGAGGGAGCTACTATATTCTCTAGTCTCCTAATACATAGTAATACTAGATAATGACAGACTGAACTGATGATCCATCCAAGGTAGACATTCGTTGTATCGTGATGCTTGTTCCTCCACGCTGACATGGTGTGGCAGCATGCAGACATGGAAGCTTGGCTACCTAGGTATACAAGATCCGACTACCACGAAATAATCTCACGAGAATGAATCAAAAACACCAAATGCACGTAACGAGAGAACCATACATCATGCCCTTTTTTTTCTCCTTTTTTCTTCTTCTCATGCTAGAGTAGCCTAAGATAATCTTGCCAAACGTCAGCCGCCCAACAAGCTGTTTTCGTCCACCATTCAATTGCGTCACCTTCCATCTCCAAACTTCATCGAGCAGCGTCAAACCAAAACAGACAAAAAAAAATAAACGAAAACAACTGTTGTACATGACTCACACGACAGACTCTTTGCCATTCAGCAAGAAGAAACAGAGCTAGGGGTGGTGCAAGCCATCCTTCAACCCTGCTTCATTTGCCGTCGTGCGTCCAGAGCCCACACAGTTGTCCAAACCATACCCAGATTCCATGCCCCACGACAGGTTTGGATTTCCTCTGCAGGAAAGATAACAAAAAAATCAAGAAAAAAAGCGTCCAATTCCAGGTGTCCCAGGCCATCCCCAGCAATCGCCCCGCGAACCGAAACAAGAGGTATTCAAAGCATTAACATAGAGCGAGAGCAATTCGTGCGCGGGATGAGAGAGGCAGGTTGAGCTTCTTAGGCCTCCAAAGCCTTGGCCTTCTTCTTCTGCTCGACCTTGAGGAGGAGGGCACGGTTGATGTGAGGAAGGACACCACCAAAGGCGATGGTGGCACGGATGAGGGTATCGAGCTCTTCGTCACCTCGGATAGCCAACTGGAGATGGCGAGGGGTGATGCGCTTCACCTTGAGGTCCTTGGCGGCGTTCTGCGTGGCGGTTAGTGTCAAACTGAGGCATGACGGCCAAAAACACGAGCAAAGGGGACAACTTACGCCTGCCAGCTCCAACACTTCGGCAGTCAGGTATTCAAGGACGGCCGTGACGTAGACTGCGGCCTTGGCACCGACTCGCATCTTGTTTTGGGTGTTTTGCTTGAGGAAACGCTTCACACGACCGCAAGGGAACTATATGCGCCGAGAAAAACAACGGAATTAGCGACGGTCCATCGTTTGGTTCAAGTTCCAGCAGCCACAGGGAAATGGCGGGACAGAGATCTCGTCGGATTATGCGACCGCTGAGCAAAATAAAAAAAAATCTCCCCCTCCCTGCGCCCGGCTACGCGACTAGGCATCCGGGCAACAAATAACATGGCAACGAGATCCCGCACGGTAACACGATTGCGCGGCCTGAATCTCGCGGAATCCATCGCCCACGCAACTCTGCGGTCCCATGCCAAATCGTCGAAGCGGCGGCGGCGAGCAAACGACCAACGCGTCCGGCTGAAAACTCGTCGAGGGCCATCGCGGGGAGGTTGGAAGCTAAAGCGGGACTCGCAGGATGTGCAGGTGGGTGTGCATGCGCGCAAATCGTTTGGGCATCAAGCAGGGCGAGGGAATCGGGCGAGGGCCGGCGAAAGCGAAAAGCAAGCTCCCGCCCGTGTCGAACAGTCAAAAACTCACCTGAAGACCAGCTCGGGCAGAGTGGCTCTGTTGCTTCTTAGATCCCTCGGCGCTCGTCTTACCGCCGGAGCTCTTCCCTCCAGATGACTTGCCCTTGCCTCCGGCCATTGCGTCTGGCGTATCGATACGGGGTGATGATGGTTGCAAATGCGTCGAGATGGAATGCGAGTGTCTGCACTGGCGAGCGGCGAGAGCAGAGGCTGATGCGCGTGGTGAGGCGGTGATGAAGTCGACAAGTGGGATGTTTGGTTCAAGTCGGAGTTGGTGTGGTGGCAGAAATTTAGCAAATCGACGCAAGCGGGCGGTCCAGTTGCTGGCATGTTTAGGTTTTTTTTTTTCGCTGCAAGGAACAGCCTTCTGGTGCCTGTTGGCCTCGCTGTATTGCGTCGCGCCCGTCCGAGTCTCAGCGCAACGAGCTCCCCCAACCTCCCCCCAACAGCCCCTCAATCGCAGTGCGAAGGGCGCTAGAAAGCTTCCAGGTTGCTTGCTTAGTGAGACGATGGACGATTGCAGCCGCCCGCTTCCGACACGAGCCGGAGTATATCCGAAAGGCTGGCCGCCAGTGGCGCATCGCAGGCGGCTGGAGATGGTGGCAGGCAGAGAAGCGCTGGCCATCAGTCAAAGGGGCTCCAAGGCAGCAGGCACCCTAAAAAAGATGCTGCAGGATGACGGCCGACATGTCCCCAAGAGGCCAATCTCGGTGAGTCATCGTGGAGGCATCTCCAGAGCACAGAAAGCCCTGCTGGTGACGACTCAGGGCACAAGGATATACTGACCAAGGCGCTCAACTGCCAACGGGGCAGCGGCGCCAATGCCGTGGGCTACCCCATAGTGTTGCGGGGGATGAAAAGTTGAAAGAGAAGAATCACGGCAAGTCATTCATCTGACCCATCTAGGCTTGTGAGAGTTGCCAGCTTGACACGGCATCGCTGTGCCTTGGTGAGTCTGGAGTTCATTTGTCTGCATGAATAAGGCGTTTCTCAACTCAGAGGCTAGAGTTGGCATTGTCCCGCTGTGGCTGCTGGGGTGTGGCGCATGCCCATGGCTAAGACCCGGCTATTTGCCAAGTCTTGAATTATGTCAGCATTGCATTCCCGGGTACTTACAGTATTTACTCCGTAGAATATCGGCGGGATGCCTAGCAAAGGGACCTTAGTAAAAAGTAAAAACGTCATTGCCTACAGAAGCATCGACACAGCTCTGCTTGGAAGGGACAGGGCTTGTTTGCGGGAGCTGCAGCATACAAGATGGTCCGCGGCTATCCGCTCTCATACTATAAAGCTCCGTGTTTGGTTTAGCTTGCCTCAACCAGATGTCACTCCAAGCACAGCGCACGGACCATGAGTTAGCACCAAACGCCACGAACTGTACTTGTGACTTTGTACCCTCTCTGCATCATCGGGACAGCCTCATCAGCAATCTATCCCGATAAGCACTTACGCAGTGCTGAGCCTGTGTTCAAGTTTGTCTCTTCTGAGCAGGTCTTCACGTTATTTGAAGTATCAGCCGTACAGGAATTTGCAAGCCCAATAACATGGCCAGCGTAAGTTTATTCATCCTCTCCCAAATCCTCGTCTTTGTCCTGTCACATGTTCACCATCCCTCTCTGCGCATATCATATTGCTAATGCGCAAGGCTACCATTGCCACAGCATGGCGTGACTCGCACCGTCCGGACTCGCACCGAAGAACAGCGGCTGCAAGACCTCGAAAAGATCAAGAAATACCGCCATCTCGAGACCCAGATACGCACACAAGTCGCTTCGGGAACCTACAGCCTAGATCTCTTCGAGCTTACCACCAAGCTCCTTCGTCAGAACCCCGAATACTACACCATATGGAACATTCGGCGCCGTTGCTTGATATCATGTCTATTATCCGGGACAGAAGGCCAGACCGCATCAGAAGCTCAAGATGGCACATCGGGTACCAAAGACCAGGACTCGGACAACCAAGTGCTGCAGTCTGAAATCGCCTTCACCATGCCGCTACTACTGGAATTTCCCAAGTGCTACTGGATCTGGAACTTTCGGCAATGGCTTCTGGCACAAGCCATCCAAAGATTACCTCTCCCGGTAGCAAGAAAGATTTGGGAGACAGAACTCGGCCTGGTGTCCAAGATGCTGAATAAGGACCAGCGCAACTATCATGCCTGGGGCTACAGGAGGCTTGTGGTGGCTCAGCTGGAGAGCCCCGAACTTGACGGCAAGAGCATGGCCGAGGGCGAGTTTGCGTACACAACCAAGATGATCCGACAGAGCTTATCCAACTTTTCTGCGTGGCACAACCGTAGTCAGCTCATTCCAAAAGTCTTGGAGCAGCGAGGCGCCGATGACAAGGCCCGAGCAACTTTCCTCGGCGAGGAACTAGATCTTGTGCGGGATGCTCTCAACGTCGGTCCCGAAGATCAAAGTTTATGGTACTATCACCAGTTCCTCGTGTCCCAAATCGTGGGAGATGGAAATAAGCGGAGCATCACACCGGCTTTGACCGTCGGCGAGAAGATTGCCTACCTGAAGCACGAAATTGATGAGATTAAAGACTTGTTAGAGGATTACGACGACATCAAATGGATTTACGAAGCTCTCTCAGAATACACCGTAGCATTAGAGCGATTACAGCGCACTGACAGCAATAGCGCCGAGGCTGGCGACTTGCAGGTCTGGCTCTCGAAGCTACGGACCCTGGATCCGATGCGCACGGGCCGATGGAATGATGTTGAACAACTAGCAACATGATGGAAGTCATGATTTAAACGATTACTCTGTTTGTTCTAGTTCCGTCTATATATTCAGGCATACTACAGAGGCATAGTTAACGGGCACTGTCTTTACCAAGAGGGCAACTGCACGCAGCCCGGCACCCTAGGGGTCATGATTAATACATCTAGACTTAACCCAGCCTTTGACTATAGGTTTGGCGGCAGCGGCACAAATGGGACATGGGATGGTTCTACACATATGACCTGTCAAATGATGGACACCGTAGAAACAAGCAAACCGGGACTTTGGACCATGTCAAACTGTCACCCATCAAACCCGGTTGGGGAAACGTCAGTTGGATTGGCGAACAACAGCTTCTGGAACATGTATCAAACATTTAATGAAGATCGGCGGTTAGCGTAGAATACATTTGATTCAACCCTGGTTACACGTTGTTGAACTCGTACACTGTATGTCGGTATTTTGTCATAGGGCAGTTTGCCAGTATCAAGATATTGAATGACCACCAGCTCCCTCTTCTGCAGATCGCTCTTCTTGGAGATGGCATTTTATTAATGAAGTCAGGGTCATAAGACCCCGCACCACAATCTAATTTGCAAAGTTGGTCAAACGACTCTATTCTCCATCGAAAATGCTACTGTATATGCACGAGGAGACTCGTGATGGTGTTTTGCAGAGGGCGAAATCCCGTAACAGAACGACAATGGCTAATGCAAAACGCCAGCTGAGCTACCCGAACAGACTATCTAATCGGAGAGAGTTGTCACATTTTGAGAGGATCTACGGAACCTTGGCAGCAACCACAATCTGACCCTCGTTGTCAGTGCAATCCTTGTTCGGGTTGTTATTTGGATCGCCCGTAAACTACACGTCGTTTTCGAAAGTTTGCTACCGTAACATTGTCAGCTCCATATGGTAAGATTGAAGATGCGAGTGCATACGATACGAGTACCTGTAAGCAGCTCCGCGTGATGGCATTGCGTTTGGAGGTGGACCGCCGAGCAGAGGTGTCGTTGTGACAACCCGATGTCAATGGTTGATACCGGAAAGAGGCAGCTTATTTCATCGGGATACTTTACTGTTACTTTGGTATCATTGAGCTGTTGTCTATTCGACATGTTGAGCTATAGTTGCCTCTCAGAGTGTACATGGCCTTTAAGACTTGATGTCCTTTGGCAACTGATCGCTTATTCAATCTCAAGAGTAGAAAATTACAAACCATGTCCACCATGAGAATAAATTTAGCATACCATGTACAAACTAAATCTACGGGCAGATAGAGAGCAAATACAGTGTAGACCCAGCCATATGTCGACTCCACACCGCAACACACGAGCATATACCAGCAAAGCACTCTGCATAACAGCACAGAGCACCAATCAAGACGTGTCGTGTTCGCAAATAGAATTAACCAACGGCCACGCCGTTCAGATAAGGGTCAACCTCGTCTTGCACATAACCCATACGGACTCCAGGAGAACTGGCCCGCCAAGTGGATTCTCTGACTGCAGAAAGCATGCATGTATGGAGTTCCATACACGTACTCGGCCGGTACACACCGCCGTTCTCGCTTAACAACAGCTGGCTTGCTACGAGCGTTTGTATATGCATCTAGACAGCTTGGAGAGGGCCCGAATATGGGAAAACGCCTATTGTTATGTGCCTCTCTCGCTGCGGTCTAGGGGGGGATGGGCGCAGAGAGCGTATTGGGCCAATCCCCACAGGACGATGAGGCTGGTGTCGGAGGGACCGACTCCTGGGGTTTAGGAGACGCTGGATGTCGTGTGTCTTATTGGTGATTTCAATAGATGTGTTGGAATGGCGGAATCGGTATGCTAAGCTGTCAGATTGGGTAAGGCATACACGGCGTTGAAGCTTGAGGGGGCTCGTTCGTTGAGTACATGGGGAGTGCATGTCATAATCCTGCTTGTTCCTATTTTAAGTTTTTATATCAGGTTTTGATTGATTCTTCAGTGATAATGTAGATAGGACAGAAGTTGAACATTCTCCTCTTATCCAATTCCTTCGTGTGGTTTGTAAAGTGAGCTTAGCCCACATCTACCCTACAATACGTAACAACCGTTAGGGGACGTCTGTCATTCTATAACACACAAACCTACATGTATGATTGACTGTATAAGCATGTAGACGGAAGAGATGTCATCAACTTTGGCTAGAATAGAGAGGCGGTGCTCTTTGGAGAAGTGTGGCTAGCGTCAGGACTTTGGGTATAAGTGATGTGTCGCATTTTGATATCCAGCATTCCACGGACGTCTATAGATGCATCATGTAACTTGTAAAGATACATGGCAACAGAGCCAATAGACGCTTGACCAGTCTATACGATGTGAAAGCAAATCAACGGCAGCAGCCGCTTACATAGCACAGGTTCGACTATTCGCCATCGCCCCAACACCAAAGCAACTAAACTCACACGAGTGCATACCCTCCGCCCGTCTGTGCTCCCCCAAGAAAGCAGTAGCGGACAAAGGATGGAGGCACCTCTCTCCGTAGGTACTCACCGTCATGAGCCGGGCCAACCAGCCACCACAATATGCAGGCTGCTGCAGGTACTTACGTGCATGATCGAGCGTGCACGAGAGGGGGAGCCCAAAGCTGACCAATGTCCGGCAAGCAAAGAGCGCGCAAGTGTGGGTATGAGCGTCTGCAGTGTGTTTGGCCACTGTTGCACCAAGGAACTGGCAGTTTGAGAGCCTGCATCGTGATGGTGCTGGGGAAAAAGAGCTCGTGGCAAGGGGCACTGAGAATCCGCCTCGTGCTCTGTGGGATACTTGTGTAGTGCCTATTACGGAGCAAAAACAGACCAACAGACATCCCACGTTGTTCGAGTTCATTTTCATCTGACTGCGCGTCTCTGGTACCGGCAACGTCGAGTCTTCAGCGGCTGCAGAGATTTCGTCTGTCTCAGACAAATGGCCCCTTTGTAAGATGGCACCACGTCATGGCAACGCTCCCGTCCTTGCATACAGCAGAGCAGATCAGATCAGACCAGACCAGACCAAAGCAAAGCAAAGCAAAGCAAAGTAAATCATCACTTCGCCATCCGGAGCCGGTAGCTGTTGACAATCTTAAAATTCAAGAGGAGGGAATCAGCATATCAAAACTGCAAACAAACTTGCAGGGTCTGGAATCCGGAGTCTGGAGCACACAGAATATGTAGTAGTAGTAACTAGCACCAAAATACAAAGTCCGTCATATCAATGTCAGGGGACCTTGGATCCGCCCAATAATACATGTAGGCGGTGCTTTTCGGGATGCCGATTTTCTTAGTCAACCCGGGCAGATGGATTCGGAAAACGAGATTGGCCCCGGAAATTCAGGAAGATCAAGGAGGGCCGACTTGGCCACTGAGGCGCAGAAAGGGGCTGAATTCAATATTCGTTTGTGGTCAGGCCAAAAAGAAAGAAGGAAAGAAAAAAAGAAGCAAGGAAAAACTGTATTATGGGCGGTGTATACAGTGCGGGCTGGCAATATATCTGATAGATGCATTTCCCCCCAGTTAAAGTTTCGCGGAGGCGTTGGACACAGTTTCTCTCTCGCACTGGCGGGCGGCGCAGATCTGTGGCTTTTGGAACGGCTCAGCTGGCCTACCTAGCAGTTCTCGTGGGCTGAAAAGAGACGCAGAAGCTACCCTCGTGACTCTCCGTGTGAGGGCTTCCCTCTACTCGTACTTGAGCAGGTCTTGCGGCTGGTGATGGTGGCTGTCGCCTGACTTGAGCGACAAGCAACGACAAGTGCCCAGATCCCTGCCGATTCGGCCAGCTACCATTCCGATTCGCTGCGGAACCCTGATCGTGGGTGGGCACATCAGAGATCCATATTTTATTAATTTTCGGGGCCATGCTGTCAGAATTACAGTAGCTGTGGGCGAAAAATAGAGAGAGAGAAGAGGTTGAAGCACGGTTGAGAAGGAAAAATAAGGGGTAAATTGGTGGACGGTTTGGAAATGAGAGAGAGAGAGAGAGAAAGAGAAAGAGAGAACACTTCACGACCCCCATATTGACAAGGCCCTTTTCCCAGCCCTTTGTCGGCGGAAGACCAGGCTGTAAATTATCCGACGCAGGGCCTCTACAGTAGCAGTGGACAGCGAGAAACCGCCGCGTCGGTGATTCTGTCGAGGCGAATCTAACAATCTCAAACCCCATCGTTGATGTGGGATAAGAAACCGAAACCCGGGATCTAGTGAGCGCCACGCCGTTCCCGTTGCTCACACTAGAAACGACCCAGGGCTGTCGTTCCATTGTTGCCACAAGGAGACTAAAAGAAAAAGAAAAAGTTGCCCGCGCACACAATTTCAGAAAAAAAGAAATATTGAGCATCTTTGTGTGACGGGTTCGGGATGACGATTGGGCGAAGAATATCGCCTCCCCTCTCCACCGGCCCGGAGGAGGCTGCAAGCAAAGCTGAAATGCATGCACTCTGACTAGCAAAGTCGCAGATGTAACTGTAAATGCAAATGCAAATGCCAACGCAAATGCTACCGGCCGGACCGCCTTGCACCGCACCCTTTAGCTTAACCCAAATAAAGAAAGCAAAAAGCACTGCTTTCGTGCTGCCTCGTAATACGAGCGTCTTTGTCAGAAACGCTGTGCGAGTGCTTGTAGGGGTCGTTTCTTTCCCAACTGCCGTTTACTGCTCATTCCCCCCTTTAGTGCCGGGTGAGTCTTATTACACTCATCCATCGTGTTTCAGGGCGCAGAGGCAGAGGCAGACCATACCAGATGCCGCTAGATCGAGCGTGTGTGCCTAGATGTTCTGAAATTTGATGGCTATAGCGTGGCGTAAATCGTTTGCACGGGTTGCATTCCAAGAGCTTCGCAGCAGAAGTAAAGGAGAGTAGAGGGTAGTGAGGGTGAGAGGAGAGAGAGAGAGAGAGAAAGAAACAGCCTTGACGCAAGGGCCTGACACCACGAGGGTACTACTGCGAGTATTATGCGGGAGAAGAGACAGAAGCCAGACAATAGCCATCGTCCAATCTCTTTTTGGTGTTTCGTGTGCATGTGGCGTGCAGCCGAGTTTCTCCCTGCCTCGAGAGATATTTTGGTCATGGCCAGTGTAAAGATGGTGTTTTGTTGACTCAGCCTGGCTCCCCAAACCTGGGCAACCCTTGCGCCTGCATATGGGCTAAGCAAGGAGGCGATATTTGCCCGTGTCTTTGATATCCTGCGCGAGGACTCGTACGTACATGAGCTCGGTGCTACCAATGGATGGGTTCGTGCTTGTTGCATGCGGCTCGATAGAGTCAACCGTGAAAGCAAGGGCGGGTCAACTGATGCAGAAGCCGTGGATACAAATACGAGCAGCAAATAGATGGGATGAACTCGCGTCCTCGGGGGTGGTTTTGAAATGACAGAATAACAAAATAACAAACAAACAAACAATAGGCAGGCAAAATCCTCCGTTCAATAGTAGATACCATTCGAGAATGGGCACACACGCCCAGAGTCGGCCTCTAATAGCCAATCCGCAATCTACGACAAATAAAACATCCATGACGACAACAACTGGCTCCTGCAAGGCTCCGGTGGCCGACAAACCCTGGATGCCTGGCTATCTGCAGCCAATTTGCACCGCCCGCTGCTGAGAAGAAAGTTGAAGGTGTCCATGTGTGTCCCGTCCAGCCCATCACCAAAGGCTCACAGTACTGCACACGGTATACTTTGTAAAGCCCCCCCATGACCATGACACAGTGCCCTCTTGTTCCATTTGGGCTTCTCCTCGCCTTCCATAAAGACTCCGTGTCAAATATCGGCCACGCGATGCTATGTATGCGATGGGAGGGCCTTGGGGATTCGGTTCAATTTCGCAGCAGTTACCAGGCGCGGAAAATAGGGGCGGGCTTCGGTTTTCTAGAACGTCGATGCATGGAGTCAGGGGGCGGAAATCAAAAGAGCCAAAATGAGATTGATGGGAATCGGAAGCGAAAACAGAGTGTTGGGTCTGGGTACCTACAGGTAAGGTAGGTACTTGCTCTACCCCGCTGTTTTGCTGCGCTGGACGAGGTAGATTCGTTAGGGCGATATGGCCCGCAAAGCCGATAAAGCTTGGGGGAGAAGCCCCGTAATGTTAGCAGCAACTCTACTAAGGGTTCAGCCATGGTGAGCTGGGCAGAGACACGGGAAGCGGCAACGGGAACTCTGTGGCGGCGGCGGATGAACAGACAGCTTAAAGTAGTAGAGTGATGAATGAAACAAGATGCATTGAAGTTTCAAGAGATGCTGCAAAGAGAGAAGAAAAAGAGGTGTTGGACAGCATTGATCCTGTCCCATCCATACCAGAAGGAGCCTGTCCTGTCCTGCCTGAAGCTTGTCACGCCTCAAACGTTGCAATGCAAGAGACCGACTCAGCAGCGACCAACCTTGCCTAGTACAGTACCGTACCTAGGTACCGTAGGTAATCAATCATCAAGTCGCAGTCTGGTAGCATCGATACTACTGCATCTGCTCAGGTGGCGGCGTATCAAGGAGGCCGCAGGGCAATGCATCAAAATGCAAGGTACCTTCACATGAGCCTTGCACTGTACTGTGAATGCCAATACCTCGAATAGGGGCCTGCGCACTGTCATTGGCCGTAATCTGTCATATATGCACCAAAGCAGTGCTACCTGGCGCTTGGTGGCCGCCCCTATCACCCAGCTGGTACCCCGGCCCTCTGGCACCTCTACAGCGGTGGGGCGGCAGCCTCCCCCCTAGTAGGTTATTACTAGGTATGCTCTGCCGTGGAATTTTTCTTCCCTTAGCCTGGCTCTTCAACCCGACTCTCCCTCTTCGCCAACCGGAGGTCGTACTTTGGTCGTACAGCTTCTGCTTCTGCTTCTGCTTCTGCTCTGCTTCTGCTTCTTCCTCATCGTCGCTCCTCTCTCTCTCCTCTCCGTGGCCATCTCTCCTGTCCCGTTCGCTTCCGCCCTAAGGAGCCATCAAGAGCAGCTTTGCCTGGACATCTGTCGACGCGGGTACGCTCCGAAACTACAAGGCACAGAGCTCGGCTTTTTGCATTTGACCCTCGCGCATCTTGTCGGCTTCATCGTCTGTCAAGATCCGACCCTACATCTACATCAACACGCTCCCGGCTTCTCAGTCACGCTTTTTTGGAAACAAACCGCCCCGAGGACTCGGCCCCGGTCGTCTGCTAGATTGCCCTAAACCACACGCACTCGGACGCGGCGCTGTTATAGGAAGAGGGAAGAGAAGAAGAAAAAGACAGAGAAAAAGCTAGCGCTTAACCAAGGATCGTGGATTCCACAATCCCCCTCCCATCATAGATCTCGCTCCCTATCCCGTATTGCAGGAAGCTAGCTAGCTAGCCTCGCTCCACGTTCTGCACGACTGCTCTCTTGCTGGGTTGGCCTGGGCTTTTCCTCCAACACACGTTACGACCGTCACGACTGAACGAACCGACCAAGTGCATCATCTATGTTGCCTTTTAACCGTCCGTCTCTATCGCGTTCTTGAGTATATCTTCCTGGTGCGGCTTTGGAACATCGTCATCCTCGTCGATTACGTGTTCCTTCTCCACCCGTTTTATTGCGCACTTCAATTCGTATCATTACATCTTCTGGAAGGATTTTCGCGTCGCAATAGCGGCCACCATCCCCTGCGGCATCTTGCGACATGGCTCAGCAGCCTCACGACATGACTTACCTTGATTACGGCACAGCGACCAACCGGTCCCCCAGCTCTTCGAGACAAAACTACTCCAACTTTGCTTCTGGCCTCACCATGCCTCGACAGACCCAACGGCCCTTCGATGCGCCTCTACCCTCGTCCGGCCTTTATTCCACCGACAGACTGGCCAGCAGCTATGGCAGCCGAGGCATGGACACTATTGGCGGCGCCGGCGGTATGCCTGGGTACATGATGGACAACAACCAGTCATGGGGCTACAACGGTTCGGGCGCGGCGACTGTTGGCGGTGCCGTGCATGGCCCGGGAAGGCAGCGAAGCGTCAATCGGCGAGCTGCTTTGCCAACTGTATGTTCATTTTCAACCGCCCCCGAGAAACAAAGACAAATGTGCTGACTAAAAAGATGCAGAATTGGACCGAACATGGCGGGATGGGAATGCCTAACCTTCAGTCGTACTCAAACGGCCTCGGCGGCGCATCCATGAACAACGGCGGCCTTCGTGTTGATAACCCTGGATCTCACCCGTCCCCCAACAGCCTCCAGTCTGTCGGCAACGATGCTGATCAGCTCATCCCCACCGCCATCGTCATCAAGAACATCCCTTTTGCCGTCCGCAAAGAGACGCTTGCTTCCATCATGCTGGACATGCATCTTCCCCAGCCCTATGCTTTCAACTACCATTTTGATAATGGCGTTTTCCGAGGACTCGCCTTCGCCAACTTCCAGTCCGCCGAGGATACTCGCGTTGTTATCGAGGCGATGAACGGAATGGATGTTCATGGCCGCAAGCTGCGAGTCGAGTACAAGAAGATGCTCCCCGAGGCTGAGCGGGAGCGTATCGAACGGGAAAAGAGGGAGCGCCGAGGGCAGCTCGAGGAGCAGCACCGCGCCCCTCTGCTGCACAACCAGAGCTCACTTCAATCTCTGGGTGGCATGCCCCAGTCCCAGCCTCGCACCGCCAGCGTCGCTCCCCCCGCTCCTACTTCTCTTCTCGGTAGGTCTCGAGTCATTTGAAGGAATCGTGCTTCTGTTCGTGACATGCTAACGAGTTTATCTCTAGGTGATATCGATATGAATGACCCCCAGACCCTTGAATTCTACACAGAACTCGCCATGTTCCGAAGAGACGATTCGCGAGAGATTTTGGTCTTCCCTCCTGGAATTGCCCCTGAGCATCGCCGATCCATTCACATCCTCGCCCACCACATGGGACTTGAGCACCAGTCTATCGGCGAGGCTGATTCACGACAGCTTACGGTGCTGAAGAGACAGCAGCCCTCGCCCACGGCCAACATCCACACGCCTCCTGCCAGCAGCCTCGATGTCCACAAGCGCGGTCTGAGCCGAGCTGCCACGTTCGACTTTGCGGCCGACAGGGAGTCTCGCGCAGCTAGCAGCAACTATGGCCATCTCGTTGGTCGACACGGTCCCACGCTAGAGCTTCCCGGAAGCCCAGACGGAAGTGGAATTCCCAACAACCTCCGCGCTGCCAAGAGCTTTGCCGATCTCCGCTCGTTTACCCCCAGCCCGTCTCAGGCTTCATCGAGCTATCTTGCTCCCGGCAGCGGCCTGAGCGGCATTGCCCCTACCTCCACGGCTCGATTTGGCGACTACCTCAGCAACGGCAGCCAGTCCCAGAGCGGCAACCCCAGCACTCCCGGTGCAAAGAATGACAACGGCCTTGTTAGCGGTCTCAGCGGACTGAGTCTGTCCCCCTTTGAAGCGAGCTCCATGCAATCCCAGGCGCGCAGCACCCCTGGCGCTATTGGCAGCCAGCGGCCCAGCGCAAACGGAAACGGAACCAAGGGTGCCCCCGAGAGGCAGCCTCGCGGCCCTGAGTGGGAGACGTCCAACGGCTTTGGTCGTACTCGAGCAAATGGACACATGCAGCGCGGCAGTGGTATGTTGATTGAGTCCAACTAGTTTCTTTCATAAACTAACGCGAGGGTTAGATTCTTCGGACAATGGAGCTCGTGTTGGCACCAGCTCTACTAATGCTTCGAGATACCACTAAGCCAATTTGATAGGCGTTGACCGGCTCTCCCCTGTGTTATGCCTGTGGCTCACTGGGAGAGCTGGTGGACTGCCTTTTTGGAGGGGTCAGACCAGGCTTTCTGCGCCGCATCCCTCGCCTTGCTCTCAACCCATTGCTTTTTACGATTTGTAATATTGATTTTCATCAGGACGACGGAGGGGTTTTGGTCTCTGGTAAACCGCCCCGGGCGATGTACCACATTGGCGATGTCCATTTTCCCCTCAAAGTCAGTGGAAAGCCCGAGCTCCACCAGGGCCAACTCTCCGTCGCTCCGTAGCTGGTTCTTTTGATGATGATGATGCCACCCCCGATGAGAATGTGGAAAACAGGATCAGGATACAAAAAAAAAGTTTTGTTTCGACAAATGGGCAACCGTTACGAAAACGTCACGACTCGTTTCCGAGCGCGAAGCCTGGAATATCCCCCCCCTTCAAGCGTACTCCTTCAACCAGATCTACGACCGATTCTTGACGATTATGACATTTATTTTCACGACTTTTACGTCTAGACAGCTGCAGCGAATCCACCTCGTCGTGCTTCGCATCACATAAGCACTGAGTGGAGTGGCTTCGGCGACGATGACGAGCAGTACCTATACCCCAACCAAAGGAAAAAAAACCGTTTTTTAATACCCACATGTCTGACGTCCAGATACGACCGTGACGACGACGAATTGAGACAACCCAGCTTTCTTGTACATGCATTGGAGGCCGGGGCGAGAGAGTAGAGATGTGTTTGTTGGAAATGATTTGTGTTGGTTTGATAACATTTTTTGTTGGGAAGATTGGAGAGAGAGAGAGAAAGAGAAATGGGAAGAAAAAAAAGATTTAACCCTTGTTTGGAGCATTGTTGGGAGAGTGTCTGACTGGGGCAAGTCCTTGTTTGCGCCGATTAATACGTCTTGTCTCTCTGTTTCCGAGGCAATTCCCTCTCACGTAAATGGAGAAGGACGGGTTTGTTGAGAGGATGTTTCTGGTTTTACCGCGGCGTTTTTACTGTGGCAGCATTGGGCTTGCTATATGTTTTCTGGACACTTTCCTTGCTTATGGAATGTGCATCTTCATCTTGTGATTTTTTATTTTCTCGAAGAACAAGGAGGGTGGTGATGGGAAACAAACTCGGTGCATCTTCAGTTGATGCCAGAAGACGGGCAAATTCATAAACTCATACAGGGCTACGGTTTAGCAGGATTCTGTGAAAGAAGGGAGAAAAAAAGAGAAGAAGAAACACGGCGAGTAATTATTCTTGTTCTTTGCCGTTGTTTTTTTCTTTTTCTTGGTTAAGTTTTTGTAAATCTTTTTTTTTCTTCGACCACTGTAGTTGTTGTATTAGTGCCATCAAGAGCTTTTTTATCATTTACTATTTTTATAAGGATTGAGATTTTTATGGTTTATATTTCTGCTGCTTTGCGTATTGTGTCGTGTGACTTGTCTGTTTGTTTTGTATTCTTTGTTAGTTGGGCGGAGATGCTTTGAATGGATTGAAGTGTTTTAAGCTTAGGTGCCAATTTAGCTGGCTCGGTTCCTGGCGAGATGGAGCCGCTAGAACTGTGGAGAGAAGATTCTACTTGATTGGTTTGGAGAGTTTCGATGGATGACGTACGTTTTGTTTTCCCCGTTGGAGTGTCATTGGCTGGTGGTTTTCTGGAGGCTGTAGTACAAGAAGGGGATTGTTTCCCGCATCCCGACGCGTGGCATCATAGATCCTAATTCTTTTCCTCTGAATAGACACTTGGAAGCCTTTTTTTTATTTTAACCGCGGTTGAACTATCACATCGACGAGTTTAACTAAATATAAGAGGGGTTATGACTGATATCCCCGCATTAGAAGGCAGAGAGGTTCAGACACAACACACGAGGCAGGACGAGACTGAAGACTGGGAAGTCGTCATGGCGCCGACGAACAAGCAGTGGGTGAGCAAGCTGGATGGAGTGGACAAGCTGGAGTTGGTGGAGGGCGAGATGCCGGTGCCAAAGGAGGGCGAAGTGCTGGTCAAGATTCATGCCGTGTGCCTGAATTACCGAGACCTGGAGGGTATGTTTCAAGGTTCCTTGGCTATATCTAGATTGGAAGCCCGGGAATTGATAATGATTCTGACTTATGCAGTATGCAACGGCGATTATAACCACCATCAGACGCCCACTGATTCTCCCGTCGGCGTCGTTCCCTGCTCTGACATGTGCGGCACCGTCGTGGAGAGCAAATCGCCGCTCCTCGCCGCCGGCACGCGCGTCATGTCCGTCTTTTTGCAGACTCACCTCGCTGGCGCCCTCAAGCAATCTGACATGGAATCTGGACTGGGCTGGCCTTTGCAGGGCGTGCTCGCAGAGTATCGGTGTTTCGATGCCAGGGCCCTGGTTAAAGCGCCCAAGTACATGACGGACGAGGAGGCGAGTTGCTTGCCGATTGCGAGTGTGACGGCGTGGATGGCACTGAATTGGATGAGACCTATTGGCAAATCTATCCAGGAATTGGAGCTTTATGGGAAAAGCGGTGATGAGAAGAAGGATGACGAGAAGGAGACTGTGCTGCTTCAGGGGACGGGCGGGGTGAGCATTGCTGGACTGCAGATTGCAAAGGCAGCCGGCCTCAAGACCATCATCACGTCTTATTCAGACGAGAAGCTCGAACAAGCGAAACAGCTCGGCGCAGACCACACGATTAATTACCGCACGTACTGGGAGTGGCAGGATGGCGTCATGGAAGCCACCGACGGAAAGGGCGCGGATTACATTCTCGAGGTGGGCGGGACGAAGACTCTGCGGAAGAGTTTTGCTAGCGTTGCGTTTGGAGGGACGATCAGCTGTATCGGCTATGTTTCCGGCAAAGAGGACGACACTGGAGGTGATGGCGGGGGGAATGGTGATGATACAGATAAAGCGTCGGGGTGGAACCGGTTGAACGTGAATGTGTTGGCGTTGAGGAAGAATGTGACGCTGAAGGGGTTGGTGAATGGCGGGAGGGATCGGTTTGAGGAGATGGTTGGGTTTTATGAGGACAAGGGGATACGGCCGGTTGTGTGTAAGGTGTTTGGGATGGGGGAGGCGAAGGAGGCGATGGAGTATGTTGAGGGGGGGAAGCACTTTGGGAAAGTTGTGATTCGGGTGGCGGAGGGGAAAGAGTAGGAGGAGGGAGTTGATTCGGTTGATGGAGGGAGATTAATAGGAAGAGGAAGTTGATTCGGTTGACGGAAGGTGTTTAGTTGGAAGGGAGGGTTGATTCGGTTGACGGAAGGTATTTAGTTGGAAGAGGAAGTTGATTCGGTTGACGGAAGAGGATCAGCAGGAGGAGGAAGTTGATTAGTGGACTGAACAACTCGGCTGAAGAGCTCCACAACTATGCATGAAACATTGGTCATGGCACCCTTAGAGATAGCCAAGATGTATGTGTTTTTGATCTTTTTGTACTCCCTCAACTATATCCATAAAGTATCCTCGATCCATCAAAACTCATCACTAAACAATCTCGTCAGTTATCACCCATGATTAGTCTCAGCAACGGCTCATCTCACCCGTCCTCACTGCGGGGTTTCCGTTTCTCTCACACAAGCTCGACGGTCCGGTCCTTAAGATAGCGCATCGCCCTTGTGCCGAATTAGACTTAGCAGCCGCCTGGCCGCAGATTTCCAGAGACTTGCTTAGACTCAACCAGGAATGGGCATCATCACATGCATCACCAGCTCTGTTTAGGCAACATAAACGGCTCGGAGGTTGCGACGAGTTGGCGGGAAAAACCCGCTCCCCCTCGGCAGAAGTCCACTGCTACTGTACTAAAGCAACACGGAATGCCGAGTTTTTTTACAAGGAGGCGGAGTTTGGCTCCGATCCCTGTTGACGTGACATTTCAGATCGTCAGGCAGCAGAGCTGAAAACAAGTTGGGATTAGATGGTACATGTAAGAATTTAAGAAGTCAAAGGCAAGCTTGTCTTGGACCCGCTGGCTTTCCGTGTTGGAGAATCCACCGTCTTCCCTGACAAGGTATGCAGTACGCGCGGTGAAACTTTGTTTTAGCCAACTATCCTGAATACATTGTTAATAGGATCGAGTTTCTTTGTGGACCCGTCTTTGATGTGAGGTTGCGTATACTGTATCTCAGCGTCCTACCAATCATGGCGAAACCCTCCTTTTCCAACGAAGCTATCATGAAGGACTCATTAGAGGTGCTCAGGCTGATGGGCTCGGAATCTCGTTATCGATGCCCACCATCTTATTCTCAGCCACTTTGAGATAGCACAACTCACTCTAACTCTGAGAAACCATGACTTTCTTGTCGACACACATCAAAAAGTCCGGTTCATGTCAGCAGCCGGCATAGTATCCTGTCATCCCGGCAACGCGGATCCGCCACTAGCAAGCATTCCATGCAGTGCCATAGAGTTATGCTGTATTAGGAGTGGTGACGAAGACGAGGAGACAGCTGAAGGGATTAGTTAAAAAATGTTGCCGTCTCTCGGACTAAAATCCAAGTTGCTCTTTAGCTCCATCTCTGCTAGTAGATGACTGTTTGCTCGATTAACCACATCTTCGTGGACATGGCAAACACGTTCATTATCCAGGCACTAATCGCTCTGGTGGGATTTCTTGTCTACCACCAAGTGTTTCGAAAACCCAAGAGGAATCTTCCCCCCGGGCCAAAAGGCCTCCCATTGATTGGCAATATATTTGATCTCCCTTCGAAAGAAACACCAAATCATGTACATTGGAAATCACTCAACGACAAGTATGGACCAGTTGCTTCCGTCACTGTCCTGGGACAGTCCATGATCTTCATTGCCGACAGAGAGGCCGCACAAGAGATTATGGAGAAGAAGTCCCAGGCGTCTTCTGGGCGCCCTGTTTTGCAGTTTGCCAACTACTGTGGCTTTGGGGACTTTATCTCCCTGCACCAGTTGGAAAAGCGGTTTACTTCTCAGCGGAAACTTATGCACAAGGCTATTGGGACCAAGGTCTTGGCGACCAAGTATGCGGACATACAGCAACGAGAAGCTGGACGGCTGCTGCTTCGAACACTACAGGATCCCCAGAAGATTGTTAAACACTTTGAAACGTGAGCAACGCAATATTGAGACTTTGAAGCAACCTACATGACATGCTAAGAGCTCGATTGGCTAATCCCATCTTGACAGTGAAGCCGGCGCAATCATCCTCAAAATCGTATACGGCTATACCATCAACCCTCATGGTCCCGACCCCTTGATTGGGCTGATTGACCGCATGATGGCCAACTTCTCCCGTGCTTCCGTTCCGTTTACACGACTCGTCGAGTTTATACCTGCCTTGAAATGGCTTCCCGATGGCTTCCCTGGCACGGGCTTCAAGGCGGAGGCTAATCAGTATGGCAAAGAAATCCGCGCCGTCATCAACGAACCTTACAAATTTGTTCGCAAACAAATGATTGATCATAATATTATGGGTTCATACGTTGCGAGGCTTGTTCAGGAGTGTATTGGTGATGCAGATGAGCCGAACGAAGCCGACGCCTATACTATTAAATGGTCTGCTGCTGCATTATACGGAGGCGGAGCAGATACCACTGTCTCGACTCTCATCGGCTTCATCCTAGCCATGACCATGTTCCCGGAAGCCCAACGCAAAGCCCAAGAGGAAATCGATAGAGTCACCGGTGGCACTCGTCTACCTGTGCTTGCTGACCTAGACCAAATGCCATATGTCGAAGCAATGGTATCCGAGGCCCTCCGCTGGTGCCCAATCCTACCAATGGGCGTCCCTCATGCCATGTCTGAGGATATGACATACAAAGGCTACGACTTACCCAAGGGAGCGTACATCTTCCCATCCATATGGAGCTTCACGCACGATCCTGCTGTCTACACCGATCCTGACGCGTTTGCCCCTGAACGCTTTCTCGCGCCGCGAAACGAGCCTAATCCGCGATGGGCAGTCTTTGGTTTTGGGAGGAGAGTTTGTCCCGGACGATATCTCGCTGACTCTTCTCTGTTTCTTAACTTGGCCTATCTTGTGGCTGTTTTCGACATCAGCAAGGCGATGGACGAGCAGGGCAACGTGATTGAGCCAAAGTTGGAATTTGAGGCGGGCATTATTGCGAAGCCGAAGTCGTTCCCTTTTCAGATTACCCCGAGAAGTGAGAGACATGCACAGCTAATAAGGGGTATTGAGAAGGAGCATCCGTGGGAGGAGAGTGATGCTCCTCTGCTTGGTGAATTGCCGCCTCCGTCGCATTGAGGGGAACGCAACTAGAATCATTCTTATGTTGATCGATACTCACTATTGCTTAGATGATAGGGAAAAAGAAAGGCGTGATGTACTGCTAGTTAAGGAAATAATGTGAAGAAATCGCGGTGAAGGTCGGATGCGACTATTATCATAAGATGAATGAAGAAAGAAGCAGGAATAACGAACAGCGTGGGCAGAGAGCAGGGGTACCGGCGGATTATAGTAGTAATATGCCTAGATACGGGAATTAAAATGGAAGAAACTGTGGCAGATTAGCCCTATAGGGCGGCATATCCGGGGTGGGAATTCGGATATCAGGGGTCTTTTTTCAATATTACTCCGATGAAAGAAAGAAACATACAGAGTCGATACTTCGGATATCCGGTATCCCTTTTCAATATAACTCCGATAGAAAAAGACAAGAGAGTATTACCCCATACTATGAGAAAATGTAATGTGGCTCTGAAGCCGAGTTGGTGAATTGGTGTGGTTATAGAGCGATTCTTAGGTGCCTAATAGATATATATATATTCATCTAGATCATTATAAAGTATATGCTATCAATAGGTTGTTTTAGACGTTGCTTTTATTCTTTGTATAGGTGTAGAGATATGTTGATTGTTTTGGTACCTCTGGCACCAGCCAGCGCCCCCTGAGTCTTTTCTACTATAGATACCTGTTGCTTTCAAACTCGCGATGTCAGCACAACGCACGATGCTTCTTGGCGAATAGATCACTATGATATGACTCCTTTTACTATTCGAGTCTTATTATTCGACAGTAAGCATACTGATGGATCGGTGTTCTGAAAGTCTATATATATCGTTGCCTATCCCAGAACTACCTTTTTCGACACTGGCAGATAAATCAAAAGCTCCTTTTCTAATTCAGTTTCCAATTATATTCATCATCTATACTCGCGTTATCGCAATTTTAATCCTTTTCAACCATGGCCTGCAAAACACTCGATGGCTTTCTTCCAGTCGGCGGATGCAATATTCTCAGTTCTAATCCCACCGCCATGGTCGCTGCCTTCAAAAAATGCTGCGGCCCTGCTCCTGTCGTCCAGTACTTTACCAATGATACTATTGGATGTGGTGCCTATTGCCCAATTGTTTCCAACGGCCCAAATCGCACTCAGGTAGCAGAGTGCCTTCGTGATGAAATGGGAATGAGTGTGTGTACCGGTGACGGGCCTGCTTCACCGAGCGCTCTTGCACGATTGAGCGCGATGGCCTCGGCGACTGTTTGCCCTGCTTGTGCTGCGACTGCGGCTCCAACATCTACGAATGCGGCAACCGGGGCGTATAATGGTGACATGATTTCGTGGAAGACCGGGATCACTGTTGGAGCTCTATTATTTACTGGACTCTTTACTGGTTTCCTGATTTAAAACCCGGGGTATCGGCATAAATTGGGACGGATGAAGCATATGCTTTTGTGCCCCTGGCCCTTTTTCCCCTTTTGGCGCCGCCGTGGATTTCTTGGCAGCAAGGGTGCCTTTTTGTTTATAGATATGTAATATTACTAAGGCAATGGAGTTGTTATAGACACAGAAAGCGCGGCAATTCTTTCTCAGTGCCTTTTGTTACTGTATGAATTTACTTTGTTAACGTCCATACATTTGTGCCTTTCTAGAATCACAACTGTTCAGGTGCGAAGGAGCTGCGAACCGCGTCATGATTCCTATAGAGTCTTTGAATGAGCATTAACCTAAATAGCCTTGAGTGATAACTTGTCTATACTATGTCAGCCCTATAGAAAGAGAGTTGTGTCTTCAAAGATAGTTCTTGGATAGCTTTTAATTGGTCAGCTATATGAACTAGTTCCGTCACTCCGTGTAAAATCCTAAAGTGCGAAAATCTATTGCCTCGACCAAACTCGTTCCACCAGAAAGCATTGCAGTGTCCCTGGGCTCGTTCCTCAATTGGCGATGTATGCGGCCCTCAGATGAAGCAATATCCATGCCTACCGTTCCTATTACGCCGCTTCCAATAATCACAAACTCATATTACGGGCTTCTTATGATTAGCGGTTGGGCCTTCCATCACGGACAATCGATGCTGACCTATTTAAGATGACACTACGAAGCGAGAGACATGTAGAATTGATTAGGAGTACCAAGAAGGGGTATCCTTGGGGGTAGGGCGATACTTCGATGCTGGGCGAGTTGCCTCCTCCGTCACATTAAAGGGGCATTGCGCGATTCATATTATATAGATAAAAGTAATATTAATTCCCAAGTCTCATGTGACTAGCCAACATAAGTATATGTTCAGTGAAAGGTACTAGTGGAAAATTCCTTCCATCCATATCTCCAAGTTCTCTATATTAATTGGTTCAAAGGCTGCGTATAGCCTTCTTCCCTAGTCCTTCTTGAATAGCGCGATAATATTTGCCCGTCCATGCTTGACAGCAATTGCCGCTGAATCAAGACCATCAACACCCATCTCAGAGATATCAAATTTTGGAGAGTTTAGTAATAAGGAAACACTATGAAAATCGCCATAGTGAGTAGCCCATATCAATGCCGTTCTGTTATGCTTGCAGTCCCTTGAATAGAGATCAACCGATCTATGTTTAGCAATTACCGGAGAATAGCTGCCTTACCCGCTTGAGCAGCTAATGTAAATATAGTAAAGCCGTTCACATCTCTCTCGTTAATATCAAATTTTCCTGTCTGCAATAGAGCTGCAAAAGGTTCCAGATGTCCGGCATAAGCAGCCCACAGCAACGCTGATCTTTGGTTCTCGTAGTCTCTTGCATTAACATCGATGTTGTTTGTATCAAGCAAAACCCGGATAATATCGAGTCTGCCCGAGGAATTTTGCGCAGCTATCAAGAGCGGTGTTAGACCATGGAGATCCCTGTCATTAATGTCAAATTTTCCTGTATCAATGAACAGTTTGACTAAGTCATTGCTCCTATGAAAGACAGCAAGCGATAGTAGGCTTCTACCATGTTCATCTCGGATGTTGGTATCCACTCCTGGAGCTCCAAAGAGAAGTCTCACAAATTTTTCGCTTTTGTACATGACAGCGCGTATTAACGGTGAATGGCCACGTGCATCTTTAATGCGAACATTTGCCTTCCCGGTATTAATTAAGAGTCTTGCTATATCGTAGCCTTGATGTTGGCAATATGCAACAGCACGAAATAGAGCTGTTCTGCCATGTTTATCTTGCAAATCAATAGCAAGTGAATTTTTCTCAAGAAGAAGTTCAACGATTTCCTTACGCCACTTGGATATCGCAATCATGAGTGGAGTTTGACCCATATTATCTTGGATATTAATGTCAAATCTCCCGCTTTCGAGGAGCAGTTGGAACATAGCAATACTACCACATCGGGCAGCAATAGATAATGCTGTGCTTGAAAAACCATCGTTGGCTGGCAAGTCAACATTGATTTCTTCTCTCCCTAGGAAGATTCTCGC
The DNA here is from genome assembly GCF_033847375.1 of Trichoderma aggressivum f. europaeum. Classification (NCBI taxonomy): domain Eukaryota; kingdom Fungi; phylum Ascomycota; class Sordariomycetes; order Hypocreales; family Hypocreaceae; genus Trichoderma; species Trichoderma aggressivum. The sequence goes on from NW_026946378.1 coordinate 189,608, forward strand.
AAGGTTTTCACAGTCGAACTCCACAGCAAGACATAAGGGTGATTTCCGTTTGTTCAGAGAATATCCCATTGGTTGGCGTCTGTTATCACCTTCTGCTATCATTTTGGAAGACGGGTACCTCCAGTTGGTATCATCAAAATGTTCATATCTGCCTCCCAGGTAATTAAGGATAGAAGTGTTGTAGCCATCGTAAAAATCAGGTATATGATCCCAAAAAAAGGGGGAACGTTTGTTGGTGGTTCGAATATCAACATCAGCATATCCTGTTTCGAGAAGCAGTTGGACAATAGTCTCCTGCTGCATGATAACTGCTCCTAATAAAGCTGAGGAATATATCTCACGAATCATATGTGAACCATATTGTTGCGCGTTCAATAACAATCGGGTGGCATCTACATATCCACCGACAACAGCGTACCAAAGGGCAGCTTTTTGTCGTTTGCATGCATACCCGGCGTTGATTTTGCCCGTATCCAGCAACAATTTGACAGCCGCAGCATGACCGCTTTGAGCAGCGCAAATAAGTGGTGTATATTTTGATTCACTTGATATGACATTAACATCAACTTGACCAGAGTTGAGTAATGCTTTCATAATTGTGCAATGACCACTGCTAGCAGCTAGATAGAATGGTGTACGGTTGAACTCATCGCGGACTTCTGTGTCAGCAATATCTTCGAGTAAGATTTCAACAATTTCATTCCATCCTGACTCTGCAGCAATGTGAAGTCCGGTGAAATTCTTGGCATTTGGTTTTCGTCTATTGAAATTATATTCAAAAACACGTAAGTTCGAGGTCTTTTTGAGGAAATTTACATGTCTCTGACTAAAGTCGGACATTGAGACATGGTCTTGCCAGTATGTGGCAGCGTAGCTAAGAAGCTTGAGGCTTTCCCCCTTCTTACTTTTTAACTCGCGGAATTCTTCTTGGGAAGCAGAAGACGACAGATAACAGCTGCAAACTTCTGCAATATAGGTCTTTGCATTTGGAAACCACTTTTTCTGGTTCCTCTCAAAGAACTCCTGAGTTGTGTGGTGGACCAGTCGAATGACTTTGCTTCTTTCGTCGATAGTGACCAATCCCACACAGGTTGATATAATAGCCTCAATCTGTGGAAGATTGTCTACATCAAACTCGTTTTCTTCAGTTTCTACCCCAAGAGCGTACTGGAGCTCAATCACAGAAAGTGGTCTCATTGCATGTGTGATCCAAGCTAGGACATTTATCGCTAATTGCCTGCGACTGGAACTTTGATGATTGATACGATCCATAGCTGCATTGTAGGTGTAATCATAAGCGTCGGAGCCGGTAGGGAGAGCTTTAAGGGTTTGAAGGACCGTCTTTCGCGTTATACAGTCCGTCAACTGATCAAAATGGAGCTGTGCCAACAAGAACCTGTGAAAAGGATTAGATAATGGTTCAACTACGGTGATTAATGTAATTCATACATGCTACCAACTGAAACACTGATTTCGGCTTTAATCTCCTCCTGAAGGGCCTTGCTTTGACTGATGACCGAGGTAGGCGATAGTATAGAGAGGCGGCTATCGAGGTAACTGCGAATGTCCGATTCAACGGCTCCAATCTCTAAACAGAGATCATATCTAAATCTTTCTGATATCTCAGGAAGATCTCTTGCCGTTGCAAAGAGCTTGAGGGTAGATTGTTTGGTGCAACCAATAATTTCCGACAAGATGATCTCTCTGCAGTGATTCAACGACGCACACTCATCAAGCGCATCGATTGCAAGAAAGACTTGTGAATGTAAGTCCATAACGTTTTGAAATGTCTCAATAGTCTCTTTCAAAGATGGACGCGTACTTCTTTCCGCATGCTTCTCATAAAGCAATCTCACGCTGTGGGCGAGATCAGGCTGCTGCCTGCTTAGTTGTTTCAGCAGAGATAAAAAGACGGCGTTTGGATCTTGTTCACGATATCTCCTGAAGTTAAAGTAAATGTAAATTATGCCGATGCTTGATTCGTTGCAAAATTGTTTGTGCAAATAATTGATCACATTTGCGGTCATGACAGTCTTTCCTGCTCCAGGAATGCCTGGGCAAAAGAGCACCCGTTTGTCGTCTCTTTCAATGAATTTCCTAAATTCAGTTGATTGTAGGAGCCACTGGCAAGTGCCTGGATGCCAACGTTGCAACACATCGGAATGTTCAGCACCGTAATCAAGGGGACTGAGCCAATTAAGGATTTTTTCACGTTTTTCATAGTATCTGTGAGTCTTGGCTTCTTTGAGGTATTCTACTGCAAGTTCCGCATCACATCGAATATTAGATAAAACTGATTTTTGTTAGTTAGAGCTCTAACATCAATATATTCATAAGGAAAGGAAACAGCCGGTGTTTGGTATTTCCGCCTCTATGAAATATCGAAGTGCCAGTGGTATATTTCTCGATTGATAAGGCAACAAGAAAAAGAATAGTAAGTAAAATCACGGCTTACTAGATGTAATAGTATCCATTTGATCCACCGCCTGGGCTGGAATCACTAGTAATAGCTCTTTTGCAAAAGCTGCGGCAACGGCAGCAGCATACTCTTGCCAAGCCTTGTTCTTGTGTGAATCCGCATAATCGCATATGCCTCTCATCACAAGGCAAGGGAAATCGTTCATTAATCCCGCGGCCTCCATTTCGACGCAGAGAATCTTATTGCTGAATCTCTCATTGAGCTGATTTCGGAACTGGGCATCCTTGATGACCATGTTGCCAGATGCGATGAGCCCGTAATGAATACGTGTAGCCCCTGGTTTTCTTTTCCGTGCTTTAGCCATGTCGCAGAATCTACAGTCAACGGACTCCTCTTCATCCTCATCTTCTTCTGTTTCGGTATCATGTGGCTGAGTCTCCTGTGAAGATTCGTTTGTAGATGAACCTTGAATGTGTGGACAATCGTCTGGAAATAAGTTATCGCGCAGTGATGCCGACTGAGTATATTTTGCGACAAGATTTGGCCACTTCTCCCCCATGACGGCAAGATGATTCGGTATCTGGGATCCTTCCATTTCCCTCTTAGTTCCCAATTTTGCTAGGGATGTCAGCAGCGCGGTTGGGGGATTGTTAAGCGAACCAGTATGCTGGATGATTTTGCCTTGCTCAACCTTGCCGAGATCCCATTGAATTACTCCGGGAAAGCAACTATCGGGTTTACTGACGACGACGTCTCCCAGCCGAATTTTATTGCTTGGAATGCCGCCACCAATTCCAACCATCAGGCCGAATCTGAGAGATGGAAAGGCAGATACCATGTGAGCTGCGGCGGTTGCGGCGGCGTTATTACCATATCTACCCTCTGGCAGACATGCAATTGCAATGTTGTGCTTCCCAATAGACCCAAGAGTATATGCATTAGGATCATTGGGATGATTTGGCAGGTCATCATGTATGACATCCAACATGGCGGTTGCAGCAGTCTGTTCCTTTCTCAAAGCGCAAACCCATCCGATGGTGTAATCGCGATGTGAATAAACTTGAGACACCGACATGTTGAAAATATATCGAGTATCAGATCGATAAAGATGTGAAGCACGCTATGTTTCCGAGGATTTAAATGCCCGTAAATACGGCCATCGATACCAAGTACTACATGTTATCTTGTCAATCGGAGCTCATGCTTTTTCTTCAAGTGATAATGCGCAGTTACTCACCAAGTCTTATTGAGTATGAGATATAAAAGACAAAGGGCGGTACATGTGTTAGAGGGAAATTGAGCTCTTCTGTCGCCTTTTTGGATCAGAATTATGTAGAAATATGAAGATAAGATTGCCTTGAAGCCTTGAGTCAGGAGAAAATGCAACCCAACCGTAACTCAGCCGCATTAGGCAGCAATTCGAAACATATTGTTCGCTGCGTCGTACAACGGGCGGGGTAACAACGATGCATGTATATTGGATTGCCTATTGAGTGGCATAGCCTGGGGGTGGTGGAGGACATATAACCACAGCCAGTCTATTGCCAAGTCTTTCTGGCTCTTATTACTATGAAGTATTGCTTACTTTGAAGAACTGAAAAGCTGAATCGGATGACAAACGTCAGGATACTTTCTGGAAGCTTAGTGATGCATCACTGTGTGACACCGGATATCATTCCTTCAGTAAACAAGTCAAGTAACTTTGATGCAAATGACTTAAATCTAAATGGTGAGCGTTAGGCTAATGTTTTACCGTTCGGTCACCTTTAAAGGCCGTGTTGGATTGAAGTGAATAGAAACGCACTATACTATGCTTTTCTACATAGCCAGTATGAACCATGATTCTCTTAACGTCCCCCTGCCCAGTACGAACCTCTCTATACACACCTTCATCCATTTCATCCACTCACATTGATCACCAACGTAAGCACTCAATTTTTCAAACCCTCCACCATCAAACCGAACAATTTAGCGGTATTCATTCTGCCTTTTACTGTAATCCTCTCGGAGGTATGTGAAACTCTTCAAGGGACTGCATGATTTGGGACAATAGTATGGATTTCCGAGTCCTTATATGCGAAGCCTGTAGTGTAGCGATAACAAAGACGAGAAACGATACCACAGGGACATAAACCTCCCGTTGTTTCTACCGCCCCTCAATGCAATAGACCTGGTGTTCAAAATAACCTCAAGTACATGTATTACGCCTAACGTTTACTGCAGATTTGATATTCATCTTTGGCTCGACAATAAAAAAAGTCCTACGTATATATACGTGTACATAGCGCCCACTTGAACTCACTTGTAACCAGGCCGTAAAAAAGACGAATACAATTTGTCCCGCTTAACAACTAGGGCTCCGATTCGGTAAAGACCTTGATACCGTGATAGAGGGGGGCATGACTGGCATTCCAATGGTCAATGGGTTGAAACACGACATTAGACATAATCATAATTACGGTCGCCATCAATATCCCCCTACTGGGGCGCAAATGATCTCTAAAAACTCTAGCCCAGCGACATATCATGACAATCTTCAAGACACACCGCATCGTAAAATCCACAACTTACTGAAGAGTCACATTTTACCCCCGCCTCTGTCGGGGTTGATGAGGAGGCGGTCGATTCACTGCTCTTCTCTCTCGGATCTCCGGAGAGCAATTGAGCAGTCATCTTATAAGCTTTCCTGTTCCATTGTCCTAATCGGTGCGCCTCTACCCAGTCTGCGGTGGTCAAATCCTCTGGTTTCTCCCCATGTTGGTTAATAGAGTGAACGTTGGCACCATACGCGAGAAGAATCTCCGTCGCTGGCCAGTTTCCCTGCATCGCGGCAAAATGCAAAGCTGTGTTTCCATCAACGCTAGAGATTGCCCTGACATCTGCGCCTTCTTCAAGCAGAAGAACCAGCATGGCACCGGCGCTTGAGATATTGCGTGAAAGAAGCCATAGATTGAGCCGTGAATCGCGTTCGCTTCCATCATCGGGGGGCAATAGTTGAGCTACAAGATGGAGAGCTGTCTCTCCACGGTGTGTTAGAGCGTTGATGTCGGCTCTACCACCTCTGACCAGCTGTAGCACCATCTCAGAGTGCCCCTGAGTAGCAGCGTAATGTAAGGCTGTCCATCCTCCCTCATCCCTGTCATTGATGTTGCCCCCTCTCAAGCGATTGATTGACACAAAGTTCTCGTGACGTCCATAACGAGCCGCAAAATCCAGAGCGTTCCGGCCATTATAGCCACTTGTACTTTGATCCGCCCCTGCTTGAATCAGCACTCTGTAGATTTCAGTATGGCCTAATATGGCCGCGAGCTGGAGGGGGGTGATCATCTCTGACAAGACTCTGTTCTGGATGCTGTAGAAGTCCCTCAATATTTTGGTTGGTACTTCAAGATCGGGGTCTCCTGGAATCCTTCGATGTCTCAAGCAGTTCGCTCTCGCATTCAAGTCGGGAACCACCTGGGCAAGCCATGCCACCGTATCCAGGTGCCCTCTAGCGGTAGCAAGATGTAACAGTGTCTCTCCTGTGTTTTTTCTTCTCCATCTCATATTACCGCCGTTTGCAGCTAATAGCTTTGCCACTGCGGTGTGACCAGAACCAACTGCAACAGAGAGCGCTGTTTCACTGTCATAGCGTCGTAACTTGACAGTCACTCCTGTTTCAAGCAAATGATTTGCAGACTCAATGCACCCCCCCGCTGCTGCACCAAAGAGCATAGTTTCTAGTTGCCTGGTGCATCTTGGCCAGAAATCACTAGAAAAGTAGCTATGGCTGGCTTTCATAATTGAAATCTTGGCGTTTCTCCGAGAAGGTATCTCCAAGAAACCATTAGCTCCTCTGGCTAACAAAAGAACGCCAATCTGATCCCATCCGGCATATAGCGCTTTGGAAAGCGGATTTCTCCCCCGAATGTCTAACTTGTCAACGAGAGCGCCCTTATCTAGTAATAAGCAAACCACACTCTGGTGCCCAGATTCGGCCGCTAGATGCAAGGCTGACTCTCCATCAGCCTCGCCTACGGCATCTACCTCGGCTCCTCTTTCGATCAAAGCTCGACATACTTCAACATACCCCCTCTCCGCGGCTCCCTGAAGAACTGTTAAGGTTGGAGGAAGACGTCCAAAGGCATGGAAATAATGGTACCGGGCCTTTAGATTTTGAGGTAGCAACAGCCGCGTGGCATCTAAGCCGTCGTCTAGTGCTCTGCATCTGACGTTGACATCCGCATGCTTGCTTATAAGGGCCAGCACGCCTTCAACATGGCCAGCTCTTGCAAAATGAAAGAGCCAGAAGTCTCGTAACAGGGGCAAACTGTTTATAGTGCGATAAGACTGGACAAAAGCTGCGCATAATGAAAGTCTGTGCTCACCCTCTAGGTCCTGCACCTCATCAAAAGCGAAGTTGAAAAACCCATACCGCCTTTGGTCAATGCAGCGGAGCCTTCGGGGAATGAGCGTATTCTGAGGATTCCTCAATAAGAATGATGTGCCTTGGTCAACATCCCACATGGTTAGGTATTGCCAACAAGTACCTATCAAGTCTATGCCGGCTGCCTCAGCGTTAACCCTATACTGGGGAGGGCAGTCTGCTTCAACAAGAAAGTCTTTTGCGGTGCGATGTATAAGATTAAGCGTATCGTTGACCGGATCGTAATAAATTAAGTGACCGCATGCCTTGAAGCCATCTTTGTATTGCTCGAGATATTCAGCCGGAGGAACTGTGTCCATCGACCAGCCTTCATGAGCGAGAACCTGTGCTGTAGCCATCTCGGTGACGTTCATCGGCCGTTTCGACACGACTGTCCACCGGAGAATGAAGGCCGCGTCTTCTATATCGTCTTCATCGATGGCGTCGAGATTCCTTTTATATATGCCGGGCAGGTCGGAAGGAAGATGCTTCAATTTTCTCGCAGCGGCTTTTGACGTTCTGGTCGCAAACATGTCTTTGAAGACAAGGCTGGCCCAGAGGAATGTTCCCCCCGCGTGATTCTTTACCTTGTTTCCTATCTCATGAATCAAGCTTTCTGGAAACGTCTTTCTCCTTTCCTTTAATTCAACGAGTCTGCTGTCTATAAAAGCTGCTAGGTCGGTGTTGATTTGCCCAGAATCGACACGAAGATGTCGACCTACTATCTCGGCTGTCCCCTCAATGTCAACTTCGGATCGTGCCGTGATCAAAACTTTGACGCTGACTGATACCGGGATTTCGGCGATTAAGCCGGACAAAGCTATGCGAGAAGCTTCATCGCACTCGTCTAGGGCGTCGATGAGGATATAAACATCCTTGCCATCACAATTCTGTAGGAGCTGAAGAAAGACGGCCCACAGCCCATCCAAGTTGCTTACAAGTGGTAATCTTTCGTGACGATGCTGATACTTTGTTTTAATCCATTGAAAAAGGTGCGGTTGTTTCTTCAACAACTGATATAGGATGCATCGAATGATACCCAGAGCACTATTCCTCGGCCCATCGTCTTTATAATCGCAAAAGTGGTGGATCAATATAATCGATGGCTGCGAGGCTGCTTGTTCCTCCAAATTCTCAATCAAAAAGCATGCGATGGCTGTCTTCCCTATGCCGGGAGCACCAAAGAGCCAGAGAATCTGAAGCGCGTTTTCGCCGCGCCATTGCTCATACTCGCTTCTAGACAGTATCCATTCACACGTCCCAGCAACTCTTTTCCCGTTGAGTCTGATGGTCTTTGCTAGATCGGCGGAGGCGTCGATTAAAAACAACAAGGCAAGGAATTCCTCGAGATCGTTTGCTTCATTGGCGCGTCAGATCAGCCACGAGCGCGGTAATACAGACATAAAGCATACCTTCAGTCTTAGTAACGTAGGTATCGCCTAGCTGTACATTGTTTGCATGAATGCCTATGCCTTTATATATATTTGCCGTCATAGTGAGTGTTATAGGTATAATAAGTCTAGGAGGATAGCGTTGAACACTATAACGCGGTGGGCAGTGCACCAAGAGAGGATCAGAAGGCAAAAGAAACGAAAGGCTCTGAGACGCAAGATTCAGGGAGACAAGGGGCTTGCCAATCAGGATTGTTTCTTTCTCAGCTGCAGCTACATAGTCAGGTGACTGTAGGCAACATGCCAACTTTCAGAGATGAAGGCTTCAGCCGCAATCTGCAATGTACGGCCAACTTCTGACCGCCACCGTTACCGCTTCCAAAGCACAAGCAGCCATCAACACGAGCAATGTCGCAACCTTTTGGAATAGTTTCTGAAGCCATTCAGATGGCAACTGCCTTCTCGGCATGTGTTGAAGTCTTTGACTACGTCCAGCTGAGCCGTCGTTTTGGCAAGGATTTTCAGACGAATCAACTCAAACTGACGCTGCTGAAGCTCAGACTCTCGCGCTGGGGTGCTGCTGTCGATGTTTACAATGACCCTCAGCTTGGGAATTCTTTGGCAACGAAAGACGACGTTGAGACCGCCAAGGACACCTTGCTCCAGATCCTCTTGCTCTTCGAGGACAGTAAGACGATCTCAGACAAATACAAGTTGAAGGCGGGGGAAAACGAAGCAGTCGAGGGCCAACATCCGAACGCAGACTTAACGGAAGATATGGCAATTACTTCGGTGAATAACAAGATGAACGCTCTGGCAATGAAGCGTAGGAAAGGCACAAACGTCCTGAAACTGGCTGCTTGGTCGATGCATCACAACAAGGCAGTCTCGCGGCTTGTGGAGGACATATCTGGGCTCATTGAATCGCTTGAACAGCTCTTCCCACCTCAGCCTACCATTCAGTCTCGTCTTGTGGCACGCGAAGTCTCGGAGGCACAAGATGAACGAGAAATGGCAGCTTTGGCGACCTCAGCCCAAGGTATAGATCAAGTACTCTTTGCTGCTGCGGGACAAAAAGCTGTGCATCAATACAGGAATGTCCAAATCGAGGCAGGTGAAGACGGATCCATCTTTAATGGAAACGCATTCAGTCGTGACTATGGTGGAGCTACACATGCTGGCCCAGCCCATATGTACGATGGCATTACCGTCAAGGGCACGAAGAGATTGAGGGTTCACAATGGTAACCAATATGGCGGCGACGATTTCTTTAACCGTAGTTGATGAGACAAGTCGTTGTTTGGTGTTTCAAGGCTACATGATTTGTGATTTAGACGTGCGTATGGTTAGCAATGATAAGAATAGAACGGTACACAGTTCCTTTTTCTAATAGTTTGACAAGAATTATAAAGATCTGACGCGAAATACGACCGTATCTCATCTCGGGGAATCTACGTGTAAATATGATAAGTTGGACTTTGTTGTAACATGCTCGATAGGTAGTTGTTCCTAGCTCTTCAATAGAAAACCCCTGTTCGTAGTGATCCCAATGTAATTCTTCACTACACATATACAAACATCACCTCTCGACCTCTCTACGAGCCTCCCCCCCAAAACTCCAATCCATCCTCTCAACCACCGGCGAAAACACCCAGTCCTGCACCCCCTCCAACACCAAAACCGCCCTGTTCCACCGCCACCCCAACAGCGGTATCATCGCACCAGCAACAACATCCAGCACGAAATGATTCGCCGTCGCAACAACCGTCACAAACATCGCCAGCGGCCACAGCGGCGCCAAAACCCGCATCACCATATGCGGACTAAACCTCGCCAAACACACCGCAAACAAGACCGACGTTCCAAAGTGAAGACTTGGCATCGCGGCAATCGTTAGTCGAAACCGGTTGTGCGTCCATACGGAGCCCGTCTTTCCTTCGTGGAGGATGTCTATGAAGCCGTATTCCGGGGGAAGCATCCGCGGAGGATAGCACCTCCAGAGAGAAATAACAATAAAAGCGATGAAGTTATCCATCGCGATTGTGCGGCGTATACGTCTGAATAGCGGAGGCGGCAGGAAAGTATAAATATACACAATAAAGACGACGCCAATAATAATATGCGAGTGATAAATGTGTCTCAAAAGTGGCATGATATAAGCATGCTTCGTAAGGATATACTCTTGAAAGGCCTGCTCAAAGTCGATATGAAGAAACCGCTCAATCGCAAGCAACTGCAAAGCATGCTGTTTCGCAACGAGATAAACATGCGGATACGGCGCAATAGCTCGCGCCGTGAAAGCACGACTAAGCTGATACACCCTGAACACATCAAGTCAGTCAGAATCACCCATCTAGACGCGGAGAGGACGAAGAAACGAACCAATATGTAAGTAACCAGTACCATATCTCGCTCAAAAACGGAAACGTCCCATAAATCCACGACAACACCCTAAACACGAGTGAATTCGAGCCCTTACTGGTGCCTCCCTTTCGATGTGAAGCTGACGCATCGTCAGTCTTCTTCTCGGCGGAAATGTAGTCAGGCATGGATTCAATGTCACGTTGATATCGTTGATGCTTCAATCGACGGCGATTTATAAGCGTTCCGGCCGTAAAAGCGAGTGCGATTGCTATTATTTGCTCGTCAGAAAGTAAACTCTTTGTTTGTTCAGTCAAAAGGGGAGTATTTACACGCTGGTTCAATGACATTCTTGAATAGCCCCATATTGTCATAGTAAAGCAGTATCAAAGTATTCCTTTCCCTTTACCCACCATAAAACCCAATTCAAAAGTTCGAGAGAAAGGAGAAAGAGAGAGAAGGAAAACGTCATCCCGCGAATCTCGAAAACCCATCAACTATATATACGAAAAAAAAGTAAGATATATGACGACACCACACCTCACCACCTCCCCCAACTCTAAACCATCATCAGCCCTTGTTTGCCTTTTACCCCTTGCCATAGGTAATCGCTCGGCACCCACGGAAGCTTCAATCTCTAACCGAACCGGCGAAATAAGCTCCAGATCACACATCCTCAACAACATCTCAGCAAGATTACCTCCAACAAAAAGTAGTTAATCTACCTCATAAGAAAAAACGATCCAACAAGAAAGTAGTTAATCTACTCCATAACGACAAACGAAGCTCATCTAGTCAGCATCACAAAATCCCCAGTGACGTACGACACCTTCGCCACACAAAGACTCGCGTCCAGAAAAAGAGTCCGAAAGTCCCTTCCGGCAGTCCGAAATAGCCCAGAAACAAAATGCAAAACTGTGGCTTCCACATGACAACGCCCTGGCAAGAGGCAACAGAATGTGCGTGACGTGAGGAATTACGTATGCGGCACAACACTTTTGACTTTTGTAGGTGCGGATAGACAAGACAACGGTGTGCAGCCATTTACGAAACTATAAATGATTACATGATATATATATAAGTAAGACATCAGGCACGCAAACAGACTTTAAACACGAGGAACTCAATCAGATGAGAAAATAAAAGTATTACATCGTAACTAATTTCTCTACATGAAAAACACATGAAACAAGTAAAAAAAGAGGGCAAACGAAAACCCGTAAACCCCGGGGGAAAAAAGAAAACCTCCACTCCCGTTCAACTCTGCCCTCCTCCCATCGCATCCAAACATGTCGGCGCGCGTGCAGATTTGCAAACTAACTTTTTGGTATCATTGCCCCCGTCCTCCTCCCTTGAACAAATTTCGTCAGTGCGAAAAAGCTTTCCTAAGACTGCTTGACATTGGCATGCCCGCCTCTCTCCTCGCAAAAGAGACTTGGGGGAGCGTGTATCCAGCAGCCAGGACAAAAGGTAGCAAAAATAGAGAATAGATGAACCGTTGATAGCTGAGGGGGGAAAAACAAAACAAAACAAAACCGAATATGTCCACCACGCCTAGACTTGATAGTGTGCAGATGTGCAAGTTGTGCAGCGCACAAAAGAAAACGCATATGCTCTCTCATCCCTCCCAATGTACACCGAATCGTCAAGTGCGCAAGAATTTTGTCTTTGCAGTCATGTCTAAAAGGATCAAAGACCATAGCAGGCTATGAAAACATTGCTTCATGAGCCGCAGCATTGCCTCTGTTAATCTCAAAAACCATGAGCCTTGAAATGGGAAAAAAAATCAACCGTGCCTCCGAAAAGCAATAGCTTGGGAATCATGCTCGAAAAAAAGACGGATAAAAGCATTGACGTGATAAGAAAGGGCCCATCATTGATGTCGTCTAGTAAAAGGTAGACAGGATGTGTTCGGATGCTCGCACAATCCAGTCCAGCTTGCCTCTCTCAAGGTTGGCCAGGAAGGGATCGGTGGGGAAACCATCCTGAATACCAGCAATCAAGGGCTGCACGCGGTTAATGAGCAACTGCATCGTCTGCGACGTGCTCTTCATGACTTCACGAGAAGTGTCGTCGTCCCAGTTCTGTGAGGAACAGATGTTAGCATATCCGACATTGCGTTCTTGGCAAATAGGGGAGAGGGGGAAACACTCACGTAGTTGGGCAAGCTGGCGCTAAACGCCCTCACAGCCATCTCAATCCACTCAACCTCTTCCTTCAATCGCGGGTTCGGCTTCAGGTCCTTGGAGATGGTGGCAATCACGACGAGCAGCATCAAGGGCTGGAGGCCGTCAAACTTGCCGGGAGGGTATCGGCTCAGGCAGCGGCGGAAGATTTCAGTCTCGCGACCGCTCTGGATCCATTGGATCATGGCGTCCTGCAAGCGGTTCTCGGAGATGGCCTGTTCAATCACCCGGATGCGTTGCAAGAGGTCATTGTCGGCCTCGGCCTCGGTCTTGCTCATCTGGCTGGCATAGGCGCCGGCAAGCGCAGACACGTTGTTGACAGGCCCAACGTGCTCCGAAGGGGGAGCAGACCCGTGCGGGCTTGCCACGTGCTGGGATCCGCGCATATACTGAGGGCTGCCGTATTGCTGTTGGCCGTGGCTCGGGCCCTGGCTGGGCGGCTGGCTGGGCGGGAAGCTCGGGCGGTGGCTGGCCACAGTGTTAGCGTAACCATGAGATCCGACGCTGTGTGCGACGCTGGCGGGGTGCGGGATGTTGACGCCACCAGCAACACCGACGGGAAGCTCAACGGGTTGCTGCTTGAACTTGATGAACTCGGCCTGGAGCGACGACTGCGAGGCTGCCATTGTGGATACCATGTCCGTCAGTCGGGTAACGTAGGACAGGAGCTGGTCGATCTTGTTGTTGTCTGCAGCGTGCTGCGCCTTCAACTGCTCAAACTGGTCGTGGTACTGCTTGTGGATATCAGTGGCCACGCGTTGAGCCGCCTGGGTCGCAATGTTGCTGAAGGTCGGCGCCAGACGCTGAGTCAAAGTGGAGAGAACCTCTTGCTGAACATTCGTGGAAACCACATTGCTGACTCTATCAGAAATGGCGTTGATAAAGTCGTTGGATCGGAGAGAGCGGCTAACGGCGTGGGGAAGGGCGGACTGGATCTCCTTCTGGACGGACGACGCCATGTTGGCCTGCAGCTTGTTCTGGACCATGTCGGAGACGGCCTGGCTGGTCTTGTCGCTAATGGTGGGAATGACCACGTCGGTAAACTGCTGGTGGATCAAAGTCTCGAGCACCTTCTGGGTGTTCTCGTTCAATATATCCGAAACCATGTCGAGGAGTTTCCGCTGGTGCTGGTTGAAGTGGTCGTCCCTGGCGCGAGCGCTGTCGTTGATCTTGCTGTGCAGATTGTTCATCGAGGACTTGAAGGTGTCAGATATGGCAGCCCCAAGCCTGGTCTCCAGACTGCTAATCGTAGAATCAAACACTTCAGACGAGAGGCCACCAGCGCCAGCAAAGCTACCGACGACGCCCTTGTTGGCGACGGCCTCGCTCTTATGCGATGGCGCCGATCCGTTGGCGTTGACTTCGGCATCCTTGCCCTTCTTCTTACGTTGCTTGCGTTCGGGCTTCTCGGGGTGGTTTTCTTTCGATGACTGTCCGGGCGTTTCAACCTCTTTGGCGTCGCCCTTGGACTTGGCCGGGGTAACAGCAGCCGGTTGCTCAATGATGCCCCGAGGAGTAGCGGCTTCCGAGGAGGAAGCAGCGGCGACCTGAGACGACTGTGGTGGAGCAAGATCTCTAGCGACAGTGCGGGTAGCGATGCGAACAGGAGTAGGGACGGCAGCATGCTCCGAGGCGCCATTGGTGACGTCCGCCTGCACGGGCGTCTTCAGCTTGGACACCGAGACGACGCCGACATCAACAGCATCGACGGGGTCGAGCACCTTGTTGTCCTTGGACCATCCGAGCTCAGCCTGCTTCACCATAAGGCAAGCAACGCCCTTGGAGTGCATGGCATACAGCTCAAACAGCGTGGGCTCATCAGTGTCCTGGACCATGGCGGGGTTGGCAAGTATGTCCAAGCTGCGGAGGATACCGCGGTTGTCGAAAGAGTACTCGCGGACACCGCTGATGACAGCGGTACTATCGGGCTGAGGGATCGAAGGGTCCTGGGAAACGAGCTTCTGGATATACTCGGCTTGGGTAACGCTCTTAAGGTTGTACTTGGGGGCCGAGAGGTGGGCGAAGTAGACCGAGTTCCGGGTGGGGTGGCCGATGATGATCATGCCACTGGACGGGTGATACATGACGCTGCAGACGGCGTCGGACTCCTTGCTGTGGGGGAGGTTGAACTCCTGGACGGGCTTGCCCAGGGCGAGATCCCAGAGCTGCAGGGTGTGGTTCTGCTTCATGCCGACAATCATGTAGCGCAGCGCACACCGTTTCTGGTAAGGGCGCTGCTTGTCGAGAAGCAGGACGGAGGTCGGCCAGGCCTTTTCGCCTTCGGGGGTGCTGGCCAGGGTCATGAGAGGCTCGTTGACCTCGAGGTGCGAGTGGGCGGGCGCGGGGTTGCGAGGATCCGAGCCCTCCTTGACGGCGGTCAGGTCGCGAACATCCCAGAACTTGACGCGGCCGGATTTGTCCAGAGAGACAATGACACTGTCGTCCTGGCTAAAGGTAAAGTCCTTACCAGCCTTGCCAGTGTTGATCTTGAGGGAGCATTGGCTCAGCAGCGCCTCGGTGTCGGCAACGCGATCGTGTCCAGGCTTGAACAGGTTGTTTTGCAGGATAAAGGACGGCCAGACGAAGTGGATGGACTTGCCACGGCCGACGGCGAAGAACTCGGGGTGGTTGGTGGAAGCACGGGCGCGAGTCTTGAGGGCACCTCCGGGGGCGTCGCCCTCCTGGGAGTTGATCGGGGGCAGGGCGAAGCCGTACTGCTCCAGATGGGGATCCTCGAGGTGATCCTTCTCGCCGTCCTTGATCTGGACCCAGTAGACGGTGCCGCTGATGCCGGTACCAATGATAGCTTCCCGGGAAACACCGTCGTAGTCGTGCGGGGTGACGGACATTGCGACGTTGAAGATGCGGTCCTTGGTGTCTCTAAACACCTTTGCGTCCTTTCCATCGTCCTGGCGAATGACACGCAGGCCACCCTGCTTGGACATGCCGTGCGTCATGTACGTCTGGGAAGCGGTGTACAGGTTACGGTCGATCTGGTCAAAGTCCTTCTTGAGGTGAGCAACATCCATGATCGACTCCTCTCGAAACTGTGGCCGAGGCTCAGTCGTATCTTCCTGGAGCGTGATGGAGATCCACGGCTTCATCGGGAAGTTGTAGACCTTGACAGAGGGCGCTTCCTTCTCCTCAATGACCACAATCTCGTCCTGGTCGGCGCTCTCCCAGCTGTCGGCAATGACGTGATTGTCAATGTCTCTGGACTCCGGAGCATCCTTTGAAAGACGCTCTTCGGAGGAGCCATAACCACGATGCTCGTAGCCAGACTTGATGTCCTCGATGGTGTGCTTCTCAATGGAGCGAGTGGCGTCAGAGTAGTTGGACGGCTGCACCCAATCACTCTCGTCGTGAGGCTTGATGGTAGCGCTCTCGGCATAATTGGACACGGTCTCGCGCTCAGCTCTATCCAGAGCATCCTGGGCATCGCGGTCGGCCCGACCGGCGAGGTCATGAACAGCCTCGGAGACAGTCTCTCTATTCTTGTCAATGTTGACAAAGCTACCAAAGTCTGAAGTCGGAGGCGTCTGCTTCAGAGACTGCTGGGTGGAGTGATGCGAATGCTGAGAGTGGTGCGAGTGGTGCGAATGATGAGAATGGAGCGACGAAGCACGGTCAAGGCCGTGTCTGAACTGCTGGGGAGGGCTCTGGAGAGGGCTCCGCTCGCTGCCACCAAAAGGATTCGAGCCCGCCGGTGAGCTCTGGTCCTTTTTCAAGATGTGGAAAGGAGGCGGGCCAGAGCCGTGGGCACTGCTGGCGCTGTGAGGCGACATCTGGTTGAGGGTGCCAGCCAGCGCCTGGTAAATCACCGACACATCCGCGGGTTCCTTCTGGATGGGCGAGAAGATGGGATTGATGCCACCATGGCCATGGCCGGCCAACGCGTCAGCCTGGTGCTGAAAGCCACCCTGCGTGTGATATGAGCTCAAGGGCTGCTGCTGGTGCTGCTGGCCCTGCTGCTGTTGCTGCGAGTGATGTCCGTAGTAACGGCTGCTGGTCTCTGACAGATGATCCTGCGACTGCGGAGTGTCGGCCGAGCGTGCAGCCTCAACCAGAAGCGGCTGGTCGGTCTGGGAAGGCTTGGGCCTGAGAAGGTTGAGCAGATACGAGGTGCTGTCTGCAGGCGGCGTCTCGCGTGCAAAGGGGTTGACGGGCTGGGCCTGCGTCTGCGTCTGCGGCGGCGTGGGAGCTGACTTGGGCTCTTCAAAGTCGTGGCCGCCTCTCATAAGGGCGGCGAGCAGGCCAGTTGGATCGGCTGCCGTGGGGGCAGGCTGGTGAATGCGGGTCGAGAACTGGTTCGGCGACTGCATCTGGTGAAGTTTATGGATACGGTAGTCCGCGTCGTCGTCTTCGTCGTCGTCGTCGTCGTCGTGTACCTCGAGGGTTTGCCGCTCAGGCTTCTGCTGTTGCTGGGCCGACGGTTGAGGTTGATGGTGGGATTGGGATTGAGATTGGGATTGCGAGGACGACTCGGCCTGCTGGGACGAGGAAGAAGACGGCAGCGGAGCCTGGGGCTGGGCCTGAGCCTGAGGGTGAGCTTGGGCTTGGGCTTGACCCTGGCTCTGGCCATGGCTCTGGGTCGACGGCTGCAGCGGCTCCCTCGACGAGCCGGGGCCACTAAACTTGAGCAAGTTGAGCAGATTGGCAGTGCGATCCGAGTTGGGGCCAATGCCGCCAGAGACGGGCGGAGTCGGTGCAGGAGGCAGATCCATGATGGAGACGAGCTGCGAATTGGGAGACGCGGCGAATGCGATGCAATGCAGATGACTGCTGCTTCCGCGCAGCGCGTGAGGGCGAATGTGGACGCAGTGGAGCGGCCCTTGCTGTGGTTTTTTTGTTTTTCTTGATATAGAGGGGTTGAAGATGCCTGCAACGAGGGAGGATGATGGAGGGTGATGACGAGAAGGAGGAGGAGGATGGGGAGAGATGGAGGTGAAGAGAGAAGAAAACTTGAGTTGTTGAGTTAAGGAGTGTGCCGAACACGGGAAGTACTCTGGTAGAGGGAGAAAAAAACTTGGCCCAAGTTGGGTACTAAACAATTCACTTGAGCAGCTTGAGCCTTGCTATCCAACTTTTGCAGTGGACGGGCAGCTACAGAGCGCTAGTGCTCAGGTGTTGGGTGGCTGCTCGCACTGGAGCCTCCGCTAGAGCAGCCGCCTGTATCCCACCAGTTTGCGGCTCGACAGTGCGCACGGGCTTTTGCCGGTTGTGCGCGGGTTAGTCAGCGCGAACCAGGAACCTCGAAAAGAATTGCAGAGTTGAAGATTTACAGAGACTACAGCAGTATATAGTTGATGATTCCCAGCAAGAGATGAGAAAAGGCGGGAAAAGAAGGGCATGGAAAAACCGAAACCTGGCACATGAAAAAAAAAAAAAAAAAAACCTGGGGGAAAAAACTATGCACTCGCTGAGACACTTGGATCAGGCAACCCACGATAAACCCACAAACCACATCGAAAGAACATGTCGGTCACTAACACTAGCAGGTACCCACAGCTGCCAGCTCACACACACACCCAAAGCACGTCACAGATGCCCAACCACAAAGCCCGAGGACACGATAAAGGAAAAGACAGCCTGGGAAAAGGGACAAGTGCGAGAGAAGAAGAACAAACTCTGCAAGCAACAGACCAGCCCCTGGCTATCGCTTATCCGATAGAAGGGACACAGATAAGCTACCTCGCATGTACGATATGTTCTCCGTACTCGTACCTTGTGTAGCACTTGTAGCACGCTAAGCTTCTTGTTTAGGAAACTCTTCAAAACAACGAAGAAAAAGGGCTGAGAAGAAAAAAGGAGATAACAGACAGACAGTATGGGCTTGCTGTCAGCCTCGTGTGGCGCAGCCTCTTCTCTCCCTCCCTGTGTGTGTTTTGTTTCTCCGTTTCCCCAGCCTCACCTAGTAAGTTCTGCCGGGTTTACACGGCTTTGCTTGTCTTACAAACATCCAAACTCGCAGCCATCATTCGCTCAATCCGTTCCGAAAATACCACCCTCGCCGCCCATAATGACCGACTACTCGTAATTCAAACATCCATTCACATCAAATCCCCTCTTTTTTTTTTCCTTTTCTGTATACTATCTATTCTAACAATTCCTTCTTTGCTTACATACACTTGGGGTTTTTTTTTCGCTACTCTGTCTTATCCCGCTGAAACTCTATTATTGCTCTTGTTTGTCTCCCCCGCCACATACTCAGCAAGTCTCGGCGTCATAAAAAATCCGCCCAAAGCCTCGCCGCCGTTCATTTGCTTTCTTGATTCCAAGCTTCGAGCTTCATACCGAGAACAAACCCCAACAAAAAACACCAATAAAATCTTCCCATTCCAAATCGCCAAAAACCAAACCAAGCAACCATGTTCTGCCTCCGAAGGTCCGTCCTCCCAATCACCTCCATCTCTCTCTATAACACTTCCCCATCTCCAAACACAACAAAATTGCTAACCAACAACAACAAACAGCTGGCTGCCGCTCCTCTTCATCCCGACAAACGCCTCGCCCGCCTTCATCCTCCTCTTCTTCATCTGCACCTACTTCCTCAACCGCCCCTGCGTCTACTGCTCCGTCCTGCTCCTCATCCTCTTCCTCACCTCGTGCAACTGGTCCGACCGCTGCTTCTTCGACCTCAGCAGCAACTGGTTCCTCCCCCGGCCGTCCTCCCTCACGCTCCCCGACGACCAAGACTCGCACGCAATCGCCCTCGCCTTCAACGACACCCTCGTCGACATGGTCAATTCCACCGCCAAAGCCGCTGCCCGCGCTGCCGCGGAAGAGATTGCCGTGCTGCGCAACGAGTGGACCGGCTTGGGCGTCGAGTGGCTGCGTAATTTGCTGGGCAAGCGGGAGTGGAGGATCGACTGCATGGACATTTACATCAGGTTGTAACAAAGGGGAATTACACGGAGCTTTTATGACGGGAAGAAAACAATTATTGTAATGAAACACACTACCTTACCTTTGTGCATTGGACAGGCTTTAGAAGGTGGGAGCTGTTGAAAAAATATCTAGGGCTCTTCATTCTTCTTTTTTTTTAACAGCGGCACAGGGTTTGAACATGTGGATATAGCGCCTAGTCTTTTTGTCGATTTTCTCTAATAATATACAAAACATTCAGATATTCAGACTACGCCCTCTTCGATTTTGGCAACGTGTACTTGGCGTCAATCGGTATTGCGCCCGGATAATCAGGAGACACGGGATGCCGAGGTAGGGAGGGACAAGAGAGTGGTGGGGAGCTGTCAGCATTGCATATGTGCCGATATTTCTTCAGCATCTGCACAGCACCGGTGAGTAAGACACGACTGCATGCATAGTTTGTCTCAAGCTGCATTGATAGGAAGAAGCAAAACATCAAGAGGAGCGCAAAGATGCTTGAGAAAATAAAAAAGACTGCTGTATTATCCCATCAGTTTTGATACTCTATGTAATAGACAGGCAACGCATAGGTCAAGGCCAACCAAGGCATCATCCAACAACAACAAACACCTTTATACAACAATTTTCCACTCGTATTATACGCATTGACCTCGTTCTACCTACAAAAACCTCGTCCGAAAATAAACATAAAATATTCGTTGCGGCATATTGCACCCTCCAGCTCGTTACTTACATGAATGGTATTCTTCGTCATCGCTGGTCAAACGGTTAAAGAAAAAGAAGAAGAGAAAAAAAGAGAAGAAATTAATTCCAGGGGAACTTGAAGGAGCTTCCCCACTGCCAGTCGCTCTGCCCTTGCTGTCCTCCTCCAGCACCCTTGAGTTCCTCCTCATCCATGATGCCGTCTCCCAAATAGAGACCGTCTGCGGACGCAAATACCTCGTCCTCGGGGTGCTCGTCGTCGTCATCCGAGAACAAGTCGCCATCGGCTTCCGGCATCCCAGTACGGGCTGCGTTGGACATTTCCGTAACAGTGGCAGTCATCCACTTCTCGACGGTTTGTGGCTCCACGGCAGCACAGGGGTTCTCGTCGTCATTTGCCTGGGATGTAAACAGACTGCCAATGATGGAGGTGGGAGAGAATGAAAGCTCCTCGTCTCCCTCTTGCGCCTCCCCCTCTTCGCCAACACCGTCAGTCACAACCGTGGTCGGCGTGTCAAAGGAATTAGTCAGCTCAGGTTGCTGGAAGGGGGAGAGTTGGTCGTAGAATCGGTTGTTGACGCCGCCCCGGAGAGCGACCACCACAGTCAGGGCGCTCAACAGGAGAATGGCCAGGTTCCTCTTGTCGTCCAGCAGCTTCTTAAAGGCATTGACAACCATGTCGGGGAAGCTGCCAGCCTTGAAGCGGCTCTGCGACTTGTCTTTTTCTCCGTGCATCTCGCGGTATCCGGGCGAGGTCTTGTCGTATGACACGGATCGTCGCGATGCGCTTCTTTCTTTTCCCACAAAGGATTCGTCAAAGTCCTCGTCCTCCCGCTCGTCCTCAACATCCTGGACGCGAGACGAGAGACGTCGCCTGCCCGCTCTGCTCTTGGAGAGGACTCTGTCCTGGCGCGCCGCGAGGTGCACCATCTCGTCCTGGAGCTTGGCGTCCATCATGGGTTCTATCTCAATGTCGACGCGCTCCATCTCCTTCCAGCAGGCTTCCCACGCGCCGGCCCTCAGCAGGCCGTTGCTGGCATAGACCTTGACGCGGTAAATCTTGCCAGCACCCAGGGCGTCGACGGGGATCTCGCAAGAGCAGGTGGTGCACCAATGGGTGTCCTTCTTGGACGCGCTCACACGGGCCGACCCGTCGTCGTCGTAGGTGGTCTCGTCGTCCTCACTGTCATGCTCGTCGGCAAAGGGCATCTCGTTGGAAGGGCCCAGGTAGTGGCCGCACTCGAGGATGCGCGCGCGGCTCTTGAACGGCAGCTCCAGCGCCTCGAGGAGACGCTCCTCCATGACCTCAAAGTCGTTTTGCGGGTGAGGCAAGAGGACGCCGCGGTCCTGGATGGTGTCGCCGATGGTGTCCTCGAGCTGTCGCCAGGCCTCGCGCAGAGTCTTGACGCCCTCGCTGAGCTCGCTGGTCTTGGCCTCGTCCAGGACATCGCCCCACGCCCACCGCAGCGGCAGCAGCGTGACGTGCAGCAGCACCAGCGGCGGGTCGTTCTTCTTGAAGCGCGGCGGCGTCTTCTTGGCCGAGTACTGCGCGGACAGGCTGGGCGAGCCCAGGCGAGAGACGGTGGGCAGGGCGCTGCGACGGCCGGAGCGAGGGATGCCAGAGCCGGAGCCGGAGCCGGAGCCGGAGCCTGAGCCTGAGCCCTCGGTGGGCGAGGTGACCTTGGCCGAGGCCGACCTCAGCGACGAGCGCGGCGTGGCCTTTGCATACTCGCCCTCGTCGTACTGCTGGATGTCGGAGATGCGCGGCGACCGGAGGCCATCGTGGCCCGTCTTGCGCGGGTCGCCCTCGGACATGGAGCCCATGGAGCTGCGCGGGCTGTTGTCGCTGAAAACATCGTCGTCATGGCCCTCGTGAGAGCCGTTGTCTGCACCGTCGGGCTGGGACATGGTGTCGTCGTCGTCGTAGTCGGGATGAGCACTCTCGTCTTCGTAGAGGTATTCTTCCATGCTAGAGCGAGTGTCGAAGCCTCAAGCGAGAGACAAGAGGACGGACGGTGGATATGATATGTAGGTAAACAGTAAAAGTGGCGGGGGGGGGGGAGAGAAGCGAGAAAATGACAGGGACAGAGACAAGTCCAGTCAGTGGATTGGTCGGATTGTGTACGATAAGGAGAGAAATTGCCCAATTCGCTACAAGTAACCCAACAAAATTGACGCCCACTGTATGTAATTGGTGTACGGGTACGTATTATGATACAGTACAATTCCACGAGGGCAAAAAGCAGAAAAAGGAAAAAGAAAAAGAAGAAAAAAAGGTACGGGGGGGAAAGGATCAGAGATGCCGGGCCACAGGTGAGATGTGATTGATACTAGTAGTAGTCGAATATGGCATGAGCTGCAGTGCGTGCAGATGTGGCTTCGCATGGTTGGCCCAGCCTCCCTGTATGTGGGTTTGTTTATGCTGGTTGCCGGGTCGACCTGGGGTGTGATTGGGTGAATCGGGGAGGGAGTAGTTGGGCGCTACAGTACGTTCAAGACGCCTGGAAAAGAGAGGTTGGATGGGTTGATTTGATTCGACTCGAATTGATTCGAATTGGTAGAGGCATGACAGTTAAAAGTGTTTAGACGAATGTCAGACGCGGAAAGCGGCAAGTGCTTGCATCCAACGGGGCGCGTCAATTGAGTTTGTGACTTTGCCGCCAATCCATCAGCAAAACCCCCCCATTGCACGGATGCTTTGACGGCCTGCAATTCTACTGTCGATGCCCTACATACTGTGCTCCGTCCACGTACATGAGGAACAGCAGATGCGCTCCACAATGGCCAGGGACGTGAAACGAGACGGAGTGACGATGTCGCAGACGCAGGTTCAAGTGCAGTGTTTGTTTACTCGCCATCTTCAGCGCCTTGGTTGGTGGCTGCGTGTACATGTAATCAATGGTTAACCTGGAGATGGGCGGCTAATTAGCATCCATCCCTACCAACCAATTCATCATCGTCCTGTCACGTCCCAATTTGCGGTATTGGCCCAGCAATTGCTCCCCAGCCTCACTGTAGCAGCAGCATACAAAATTACCCCAGTGTGTCTCTTATTGTGCTGTGCCCAAGAGTGGCAAATTCTTCCATGTAAAATCGTAATCACCACGATACTGGGGCTAGCACAAGCAACTAACCTCACAGAGCAAGTCAACCACACCAACAAACACCTCACCGCCATATCCAAACATGATTGAACACTCTACTACCCGTCCCCCATCTCATCTTGTGCTCAGATACCAAAAAGCAATAGTAACTGCCGACTCTAATTCTTCAGCGTCTCATTCTCCGTTTGCTGCTTACAAGACCCCAAGCGGCCTCTCCCGCATCGCTATTCCGGTTTAGGTAGTCCGGCACGGCCAACAACGGGCTCGGCTCCCGTTTGGCTTTGGAGTTTAAATCACCACCTCACTTGTGTCTGACAGCCCCAATACTAGCCGTAGCGTCTTGGCTGTTGAGGCTATCTGTCATTAAAATGGTTTGTCAAAGTGGGCTGTGATCTATTTCATGGTCGTTTGATGTCTCTATTACTCGCAGTAGCACTGACTCCTGTATTAGCGAGTGTCTACATGTACCTATGAAGCATAGGTATGTCGCCCATACAGCGCGATATTGGGCGTCTGGTGCTTTATAGAACAGTCCTTGTAGATTATGGTATATAATTCTGAACCCAATTGCGAATTTACTTCGTCATAGACGTGCAGGTATTATACTTTTATCCCTTTGGATGACTATGGGTACTCATCTATCTACAAGTACCTTACCTAGACATGTCATGTTAGATGACCTGGATGCACTTGGTCTGGGCAAGGTTTACCCTTCTTGTCTTGCTAATATCCAATTATAGAGATTATATTCATCATTAAAATAAGAGGGCTAGCAACGCTGTTACGGCCAGTTCAGCGAAAAGTTTCACCCCAGCCTGCCGTTCAAAATCTAGGCTCAACCCGCCGAGCTCTACCTTACAAGTAGCGACGTGAGAATCCTACTCAAAATTGGATTGCACATTCCGACAAAAAGCTCGGCGAAACAACGCAACACCAAAGTAAAGAACCCTTGGAGCCAAAGATGCTTCAATCATATAAGTATTAAGTTTGTATATACCGGTATATGCCCTACTTGTATTTCCTTGGTTCAAACAACTCTAAAAGCTTCCTCGCGACTCCTACTATACACGCCTGCTTCTTACATACCACCAGAATCTAGAATCTAATCGCTCAGACATCAATGGTCAACACTGATGCGCACATGTACAAAAAATACACTCGCCCTGCCTCAAAAGCTTAGGTGTTTAAAGCTCATTGGCGGCGTTCTGGAGCAGATTGATCTCGCCAAGCGAGTTTTGCGTATAACGGGAGTTGAACTTGACCACGTCCCTGACGCGCTGATAGGTGATTTCGTCAATTGTCAGGGGCTTGGTGCTGATGTACCAAGAGACACCCTCGGAGCAAGGAGGCGTGGTCAGAGAGCCAGAGTACCTGGATCATTGGGATTAGCCAACAAGTTCGACACCATGTGATGAACTTTTTTGCACTTACTTGAAGATGGTGTTGGAGTTGAGGTGGTTCTCAAGAGGACCAAACACGAGAGGGCCTGTGGTGGTGGTCGAGCCGGGAGTCGCAATCATGCCGACGGAGGCGAAGACCGAGGTCAGGAGAGGATCAGGAATAAGGCCGAGGTTGATCAAGAAACCGACAACAGCGGTGGACTTGTCTGCAAGTTTGCGTCAGGAACCGCAATCCTACATAACATTATCCCACGATGGATACATGGCTCTCACTCACCTGCAGCTGAAAAGACAAAGTGTGCCTCCATGGGAAAGTACTCGAGATCCACGCGATGCTCGCTAGGAGTGTGGAAGTGGAACTGAGCCAGCTTATACGACTTGCCATCGGCCACCAGCGAGCCGTTGACGGGCACCTCGACAGTAGTGCCGAGGTTCTCAAACTCGGCACCATGAGGGTAAGCGTCGACCTTGAACGTGACCGAGCTTCCGTGGGCCGTGGTGATGGAAGAATCCAGGTTGATGGGTGATTGGTTTTTGCCAGTAGCGCACATCTTGTTGGTCGTCTCGTTGAGGCCGAACCAGTTCAAAGGCCCAGCAAGTCCGGTGTAGCCAAAGGTGCTGATGGGGACAGATTCGCTTCGGGGGTTAAGATGGGTTCCGTAGTCGCACGACGCCAGCGCCGGCGCGGCGAGAGAGAGCGCAACGGCTGCGAATTGGGCAAAGCGAGTCATGTTGAAGAAATGTGTGTAAATATGAAAATAGAGAAAAACAAGAAAGCAATTATGAGTTTGTTATGGTCCGGATGTAAGTAGAATGAGCTGTTAAACGGGTGGGACGTCGGCTCTAATTGTAGTCGAGCCAGAAAGGGGACGGAGCTTATAATATCTGGCGAATGATCCAGGATGATGAAGAGGCCACCCCCGGCCATTTCCAGCTCCCTCACACCCCCCCTCGTCAGTGGATCTACGCAGGTACACACAGCCCAGATATTTTTAAATCTAGGTCATCTCGAAGCTTAACCCCTAGAGCGGAACGCACCAGGCTGAAGCAATTGCCGGAGAGCTACGGAGTATAGTCTCGATAGTACGGGGCACTTGGCGATGCTACAACGGCCTGCCACCCTCCTGGGTCGAAATCCGCCTGCGTCCGTATTCTATCGTTGACATCGCTTCGGTGAGCATAACCGGATGCCATCAGCACCGAGCGGATATTAGCTGCGGCCGTCATCCCATCTTCATTTGGTGCTTTTGCACCGCTTACAGTTGAAAGTACGCCGGCTAACACTGGCGCCTCGTCATGTGGATTTTTGTCCATTTCGAGATCTCTTCAACGAACGCCTTATATCCCCATCGTGATGTATTGTGATTGCTGCAGCTGAATCTACAATTCCTCAGCCTTTCACCTTCCGGAGAAACAATGTCCGGACTGGCCGGCATCAATTCTCGTATTTTTCAGTATGACACCTGGTCGGCAATTCGGCGTTTCCTTTCTACTTCATGCCTCGTTCCCGTGTAAGCACGACGATGTTTTTACTGGGCTCATCAGGCTGGGATACAGTGTTTCTTCCTTCAGTGTCAAGATGCAGACGCATTGCCGTCCCGGATGCCTGGATTGGGTTGCCAGTCTTGCTGAAATCGCTTACAGAATGAAACAACTGGGGGCCTTGCACACGAAACAGTGACATGTTCGGAGCCCGGGAGCTTCCATGAAACGATTCTCTTACACTTTTCTTTTTAAGCTTGTATTGGCACGTCGCATCAATCCGTGCCCTGACTTTATGTATAGACGACGCGCGTACTGGGTAATTTATCAGATGTGCTTGATCTATCACGTCCCGCATGAGGCATTCGATTCCATGTCTATTTACATATTACGTGATGCTCAGTTATGGTCAACTTTGGAAAATTCTAATCCGGCCTGCAAAAGAAGTGCCGTTTGTGCAGGTGCTAAACAAGCTCCCACGATTCAACTCATTCCGTCTGTGTATTTACTTTTTCTTTCTCTCTCACTTGTCTACGGCAATTGTTGGATAAATAGGGCCCGCGGCATCTGATCTAGCCCCTTGTAGACGTTGAAGATAGTTAGCGAGTTAGTCAGCCTAGTGCTGTTTTGGTCTTCATCGCTTAAATGGGCCTTTTTATCAAGGCTCAGAAGGATCATATGCGATGCCTCAGGTGAAAGCACCTGCGCAGGTTTCAAATTCCCATTCTGCAGGGCTCGGCATGTTTAAGCTTAATATTTGACGTGGCCCCTTGGTCTTCGGCAATTGTGCTGATCAGCATCCTCAAACAACCACCATTAGCCCAATCCTGGCTTACATGTGATGACTAGTCCGACTTACACGCCATGTTACCTGACATCAGTGCCGTAATAGACCTCTCTCTCTGGTTTCCGAGTCTTGATTTTATTCCTGGCAAAGTCATCACAAAGGCAAATTAACAAATACAAGGCTCATCACAGACAAGTAACGACTCCGCCAACGGAAGACCCTGATGCCGCGATGCCAAGAGACGCACCGTTGGCACTAACCCAAACACGACGAAGCGACCGTGG
The DNA here is from genome assembly GCF_033847375.1 of Trichoderma aggressivum f. europaeum. Taxonomy (NCBI): domain Eukaryota; kingdom Fungi; phylum Ascomycota; class Sordariomycetes; order Hypocreales; family Hypocreaceae; genus Trichoderma; species Trichoderma aggressivum. Next base: position 217,017 of record NW_026946378.1, read on the forward strand.
CAGTTCCTGGCTTATGGCCTGATTCCCACGTTTTTTCAACTCTTGGCATGAAATCACGGGTGCATGCTTTCTTATCTAGAGGCGCCCATTGTTCTGAGGAGGGCGGCTGGGTGCTGGGTGAGACGGATTGGCTACCCTCGGCGTCTCACGTCAACATCCTACATATATTTATAGTGAAGCCAAGAGATTCTAGATTCTATCAAATCTTTCTTTGTCATCTTGATGCTCTTTTATAACTTCAAGAATTATGATATTTGGTTAGACAGCCCTCCCTTTAACTTATATCTGCCTAGTATACATAAACCGACTCACCGGACAACATTCACACCTTAAACTTACCTCTACCAATAATCATTATTACCAAAATATCAAATATAAGAAATCACAATGAGTCGTATTATATGCTCTGTGGCAACGTGATGCTATGCCATCTTTACGGGGGCGTTGACGGAGTACGCCCACCGACAATGGCTAGACGTTACCAATCAGCCTAGCATCTCCTTTCTCAAGACCATTGCCGCCTCTACAAAGGAAGAACATAGCCTCAAGGCTCTATGTCAATAGTGGCCGCGCTTAGAAGACCTTGTGCTAATGACGAGTGATGAGTCATTCGCAGCCCTTCGCTTGTTCGTGGGGGAATCTCCATTCCCGCAATCTAGTTGCACGATTGTTCCATTCGGCCAGAGGGCCCCCATGAATGCCTCCTGTGAAGCATTTTTGCGATCCCAATAACATCGTCACCGGGTAAAGCGTTTACATAAACTTGCATGTCGAATCACATAGCATCGGTGTACGTGTAGTCAACTCGATTTGTTAACTCAGGCTGTATTTTTGGGGTATTGACATCTTTGTCTAGCGGGATACTAAGCTTGTTCTCTTGCTTTCTATGAGACTACCCATGTTCAATCATTTTATGCGGCCTCGTCGTAATTTCAAGGGACCATTTGTCAGCCATTTCGACCAGACGGAAGCGATGCTTCAGGTGAATGTGCATGCTTTGGTTTCACATCTCATCACTGTAACATTCGGCAAGTTTAAGCTTAATACTCCGTACATGCATATGTACGTTTGACGCACCCCTTGGTTCTTGGCATATTAAGGAGACACTACACCCCAGATCATTGGGCTCGTCAGAAGCTCACTTCTCATGTTGGTCCCCGTCAATTCGGCTCGTCGCGCTCGAAGATCAAGTTCTACCAGTGATGTCTGCTCTCTATACTCACCTTATTGACGCTCCGAGAAAAGCCATGTTTAGACGACTTCATATCATGCGGTGATTGTCGCTTGCAATGATTGTTGAAGGAAAAGAAACATCTGAACTGGCAGCCGGCCCGACACCACCTCTCGCAACACCACCGGCTATAGTACCTCCATTGCTCATTTGTGGAGAACCATTCTGTTTGTTTCAAGGTTGTAATAACTGAATTTGACACCAACGCACAGGTCGCCGTTGTGATACTAAATGTGGCTAACTGAGTGCTGAAGAAATAGATATGAGCCAATATACGTTTGACACGTTCAGTGTCTTCACTGCCAAGTTAATAAAGTCAGTATCACCCGGTACTCCCAGTCCTGCGCAGCCAACATACATACATCATGCTTGACCTAACACATTAAAAGTTTTACTGATTCGCCTTGCCACAGAACCACGCTCACCGGTCTCCCGAGTGTTGTTGTAACGAATAGCGAAACTTTTAGCCTTTGCCGGCGAATGAGTTGTACAATTGGACGGGAAACGGCGTGAAGTTGAAAGAGCGGGCACGTGCGTGCGAAACTTGAGATTCACCTCGATCAGGTATCACAATCTCCCTGCATATAGATCTAGATGGCTTGTATCCATTTCTATATGCATCTTATGTGTTACCTCGGCGTGGTCCAAGCTCTCGGAACTACTCCCTTGCGCAATGCGAGACAAGGCTGTGTGTAACATGGAGATGTTTTCTACAAGTCCAACGTGCCCATGTGGTACGGCAACTAAGCGCAAATACAGCAAAAATACACACAAGTTGTCCTCATATATCTGCTTGTCCCAAATAGTATTCTAGTACCTGGTGTTTGGGGAGGGGTCGAGAACTTGGGCTACAATGAAGACATTCATCATGCCCGGACAGACGTAATGGGGTATTGAATCGAATTCTACACACACAGAGTACCTGTAAGTTTTATGATGCTAAAAAGACTGTTCCCAAGGTTAGTATATACACGAGAATTTGAGTGTCGCATCCAATTAGCATCGCTATACGTGGACTCAAATAATCCGCTTGTATAAACAGCATATTGAATCACGGGTACAACATTGAATATTAAATTGGTCAATCGCCGGAAATCAAGTTCAAACTAGGCATACAGTTCATAATCAACCTTTCCGCCGAGTTCTCATCAAGCTCGGTAGTTGTCTATTCCAGCATCACAGCTCGCCTTATACTTGTCAAACAAAGCATTTCCCTGAATAGCGCCCACGCTGCTTCCTTCCCACGGGCGATCCACTTCTACTCTTCGAATTAATTCTGCATGCTTTTCGCTCCGTGGAACAATGCTGTAGGGAAACTCTTGCGGATGGTCCAGCCCGCCTTCTGCATGCTTGGGCTCAAAATCAACCGGCTTTCCGTTTTGCACCGCCTTGCTCATTGTAAAAACCGCCAAAGTTCGTGAGATTGTGAGGAAGAGAGTTCCTTGAGCAACAAACCTGCCTGGGCACACCCGACGACCGTACCCAAATGCCTCCATGGGCTCTGGCTCGCTCCGGGGCGCGAGGTAACGCCCAGGGTCATACCTCGAGGGATCCGCGTATGTTTTGGGATCGTGAAAATACCACCACATACAAGGGCGTATATATGCTCCTTTGGGAATGCGGTAGCCTCGGAAGACTATATCTTCCGCGGCTTCGTGAACAAACCCCATGGGCGCGACGGGGAAAGTTCGGAGAGCTTCCATGACCACGCCTCTCACAAAGGGCAAGTTTTCCTCGTCGCTGGCTTCGGGTAGGCGATCGGAGCCAATCACTCTGTCAATTTCCTCTTGAGCTTTTTGTTGAACGTCGGGGTTCAAGACCATGCCTAAAAAGAATGACACTATAGTCGACACTGTAGTCTCTGCGCCGGCGGCAAACATGATTGACGCCGTCCATTTGATAGCTTCAACAGTCTTTTCATCAATCTCTCTGCCATCTCTCTTGAAGAAGCTAATAAGCTTGGACGTGTATGATGACTGATACGAGCCTTGCCTCATTTGCTCCTTGGTAAAGTCATAAGGGATGTCGGCAGAGGCGTCGAGCAACGCTCTCCATTTGCGAGCAATCCGCCTATAGCCTGTACCTGGGAACCACTCGGGCAGGTATGAGATAACGGGGAGAAGATCAACAGCCCATGAAAAAGGAACCACGACCAAGGAGGCGTTTCTTAAAACCTCTTGGATGAGCTCAACAAGAGGATCTGGTTTATATAGCTCTGATGAATAGCCGTACGTGAGTTTTAATATGATGGAAGCCCCTTCACTGCACATATAATTAGCAGATGAACCATTTCATACTCCTCGTGCTTGTCTATTTGGTGGAAGAATTGCCATACGTTTGTGCATGTCTGAATAGATGAGTAGGATCCATCAACGCTCGCAACAGAAAACGCTTTGATTCAACGTCTTGAATATCAATGTATTGAGTCGAAAGGAGCTTGGTTCCGAGTTGCTGATGGATCATCTTGCGGAAAAATCGATGCTGGCTGTTATATGGCATCACACTCAACCACCGACCATAGCCAGACAGGTTTAAGAAATTCATCTGGGGCCTCGAAGCAGTCTTTAAAGACGATTTCTCCAAGAGCTCTGTAATAGCTTCCTGGTCATGAATGAAGATCTGCGTATGCCCTAAGACGGTTACAGAGCTTATGAGACCATATTTTTCTTTCAGCGTCAGCCAGTACTCGAATTCTGGTTGTCCAGGAGCCGGCACGTCTCTGATATTGCCGAGAATAGGGAGACCTTTTGGGCCAGGCGGTAAAGGCAGGAGAACTTCCCGCTTTTTGTGAAAGAAAAGAGAATAAACAAGAATGCCAATTAGGACAATGATGCCCTGAGCTATGGCAAAGTTTAACATTTTGAGAGCGCTTCTCCTAGAGTCGTCCTGAGTTGCCTCGAGCTGTCTGGAAAGGCTGGGATGAGATGGGAATCACGGATAGTATTTATAGCTGAGATTCAAAGAAGATGTTGTACTGAATCAGAGAATTTCGTGCCGTATAGTGAAACACATCTCCCTGCAAAAGCTCTCTTCTTCACTCCCCCTCTCTCCATGACGAATATTGCCTCAACTCACCAAGGATTTAGCTGCTGGAGCTGAAGAAAACAAGGCAAGGTACCCCGCCTGAGTTCACGCCGGTTTCAACAAAAGCCCTGGTTTGTGATGTCTTTAGGTAGGATTACTCATATGCAGGCCAGGATCGATTGGGATGCGGGGGCAAATAGGCGAGGTTTCATACCTGATAGGACCCCGGCTCCCATGAGATTGAGTACCATGATACACTTTGAAGTGAGATCACTGTGAACCGTGAACAAGGAAGATTTGCTTTTGATATCATCACAGTAGTATATTAGCTGCGGACGTGTTCCCACATTTGTACAACCACCCCTCTATATAAGTGCCGGCAGGATGACGCTGGTGCAACCCAATCATGAAAGGGGTTGCCTCGGAGCATATATCGCCTGGCCGTTGCGGTCGTATGTCGTATCTTCGTGTTTTGTTAATACGCGTGTGATAACGACTTCCCGCGGACCTAGCAGGTGGGTGACCACAGTAGCGTGATTGGAAGATAAAATTATCGTCAGTCCAACATGTAGAAAATGTCTCCAGCCCACCTCAGCGCAGCGAGCATTCTCTCTATCCCAATAGTAAAATGTTATTTTTGCCCGTAAATAACCGCGACACCAAGGCTTCATAATTGCATTAACAAGACGACAGAAGTAACATGTCGCTTGCTCTCCTCCTCACATCGCTCCCTGGCATCAGCCATTTACAGCTCGCAGTAAGACTGGGTGACGGTGACAATCTCAGTCTGGGTAGGGGTGGCAGCGGTGGTGGTGGTGGCAGTGATGCCCCAGCAAGAGCAAGCAGAGGAGTAGCCAGCACCGTTGGGGCAGTTATCGGCGTAGTCAGGGATGAAGGTAGGGTAGACGGTGACGGCGGAGGGGTTGGCAGCGGCGCGCTTGGCCTTGGGGGTCACCTCGGGATCAACAGTGATGGTGATGGTGGTGGTGCTGTGACATAATTGTTAGCATTAAAGGGGTTTCATCCATCTATATACATGTTGTGTAGACTTACGTAGCCTTGGGGGTGACGGTAGCCCGCATGAAGCTGGAGCAGTCGGCCTGGCGGGAGGTGATGGGCAGGAGTCCATCACGGGTACCGGTGACGGCACGAGCGCAGTTGTCGGCGTTGCATCCGTTAGTTCGCTCAATAACGCCAGCCATGGCGGCGGCAACAAAGGACAGGACAATGGCGGCCTTCATCTTTGCGGTGTTTTGTCTTTGGAGAAGGGAGTTGTGAGTTTTGAAGATGAGACAACGAGATTGACCAGCACAGGAGACACGGAGAGAAAGAGCAGCGAGAGAGGAGCCAACGGAGAGGTAACGCAGCGAGACCGCAGGCCTATATAGGAATGAGATCTGGACAAGACCAACAACCTTGAAGAGCGAGCCGGGCCCCAGGGACTAGATCCATTGTGGGATTACATCCTTCCAGACTCTCACGCCTTGGCCGGTGCGACCAGCCGAAGCACACAGCTGCATGGCCTCCCTGCCAGACTAGCCACAGTTTCCGGAACTGGCGTGCAAAGGGCCGTGTCCACCTATCAGGGCTTCGACCGGAGCCATGAGGCGGGATGTCTGTCCGGGTTTGGGCAATGGCCAGCCACTGAATCGATCCGGTTAAGCATACTGCTGCTAGCACCGAGCCATATCACAAGTACAACCGCAACTCGAGGCCAAACAAGTCAAAGAGCCAACAGCAAAAGAGAGTTGAGAGAACAAAGCGCGCTGGCGTGGATCCTCGTTCGGTGGCCGCTTGGGGAATTGGGGGATGAGAATGTTTGCGGCCATGGATCGGCCAGGCTATTGGCAGCTGTGCCTGTGAGACGGAGACGGACCAGGGAGCCCCTGTCCATCAAAAGAAGGCCCCCGGCTAATATTAGCTGCTAAAGTCCCATCAATCGAACGGTTCTAGCCTGGGTTCCCGTGGGATCCGTTTTCCAGAGACAAGAGCGAAGGCGAGGAGAGGCCAGGCTGTGTTTGTCTTGTCTTCAAGTCTTGTGTGGACGCGTAAATGAGGTAGTGAAGGGAATGAGGAAGCCAGGTACTTGTTGTATGCTGATTGTAGGAGATGGATACACGCAGCTTCCAGGCTATGATGCTGTCAACCATCTTCCTTCAATGGCCAAATACGGTATTGTGTTTCCAAGATGGGCAAAGAAGGATGCAAGTGACAGTTGCCCGTCTGTTTGTCTCAGCCGCAACATCCAGATCCTGCGAGAGCCTCAGATCCAACCACATGCTGCACCATCACTTGCTCGGCTGCACGGCACATGGCACGAGGTTTCCAGATGCTCGGGAGAACAGCAGAGAGAGTGACAGGCAGACAACCAGACAAAACAGACATCGACACTGCTTGAACATTCCGGCAAGGGGTGTGTGAGAAAAACACTCAATACCACCTACCTGGCACCACCTCCATCAGCTCGTATGAGTGAGGATGTACCAGTACGGGCAGCTCCAGGGCATGGGGCCCCCTTTTGGCTTGATCGTGCAAGCACAAATACAACATCGAATGTCTGTGTGTGTGTGTTGTCTGGGCCTGTGCCTGAGACCGAGACCGAGACTGATGTCTGTGTGTGTTGATGCTGCGTGTCAGTCCAGCGTATCCTCTGTCAGCAGCACGTTACAGACACAGACAGAGGCAGAGACGGAAATCAAATTGAAGGTTATCGTCAAGTACTCGTACAGTATCGATGCCAAGATGCAAGTCCAGGATGGGCTCATGCCGTCATCAATTGGCGTCCTGTGGGCAATGCATAGCCTGCTGAAGACATGGAGAGGTTGTGGAGAGGGACGAAGGGATTGATGGAAACTGGCCGCGCAAAAATCAGGCAAATCTCGCTCCGGCCTGTCCAGAGCCCTAATTTCTGCAGCGGGGGGGCCTAAACTTGCACCTGCAGGTACTAGAGCGCTAAAGAGCAGCCACTGTTGCCGCTGTGGCTCGCTGTTGACAGGTGCCCGCTGGCGTCTATTGGCGGGTGGCGCTGGGAGTGGCAGGAATTGATTCGGATTTGTCCGTGCTATTGATTAATTAATCCAATCCATCTCTCAACTCCATCACACCAAATACACTGACATGAACATTGGCGACTTTGATCGAACACAGCGATTACAGCGCGAAAAAAAGAGACGGCCGGAATACATGTACGAGTAACAACAACCACTAGCACCAGCAGCTGAATCTCTTCCGCCTCCCCAAAGAAACACGGACAGCAAAAAGTTCCCAGTGCCAAGGCGCCGTCCCAAGTGCCTACAGGGCCTCCCCCATGGCTTGCCCATCCAATGGCTTCAAAGCTATCCACGCTTGTACCCATGGCCATGTCCATTGCCAACACTAACCGGCTCCTCTGTAATTAATCGGTGGTCGCTTTCACACGTGGTAACCCTACCGGAAGCAGCGCTGGCTCGCCGTTTTTAATCTGGACAAGTTGTTCCGTGCGTGATGCCACTCGCTGCTCTTGTTCCCGAGCGCGCGGGACAAGCACCAATCGCATGTGGCTGGAATGTGTAACCATGGACAGTTCAACCGACATGCGGTCAGCCGTGGATTGCATTGGGTACATGTAGGTTTGATGCATTATGTATGCCAAGAGCATCTAAACGGCCTCTCGGTGCTCAATCTGTCGCTGACCAACACGTGGGCCGTGAGCGAGGCGGTATTAGTTTGTCAACTGACTGACTGACTGATGCTGTGGTTCATGCATACATGTTTACTGATTGATCAATGGGAAAGGAACCTTGCCTTGCCTGTATTACTTTCCAGCCATTCCATATACCTTTAGGTTACAAGGTATGGAGCCAACACAATACGATGCCATTCGGGGAACCTCGCCGGACACAGACCGCGGCACATTTCGGCGTCCAAAGCTACATGTAGATTGGGCCGCCTCGGCGTAACGCTGCCGGCTAGGGTCTTGGCTCTCTATCTCTCTCGCTGGGTAAAATTGATTGATGGATCATAATGTGCAGCGCAAGCACGGCCAAGGAGAGCATCTGCTGAAGTTGCTCACACACCTCCTGCTCCCTATTACCACCCACATATCGCAGATGCCCAGAGCGGCACGTAGCTTACATGCACCCCTTATCACCTGTATACCTATACATAGACTCAGGCCAACACCCCTTCATTCATCCATTCATCTCTTTTCCATTCTTCACCTTGCGGATAATTCCGTCCTGTTTCCAGACGTTTGTTTAGTGTCTGACCAGGGACGGAGATGATCAGTCAGATACATTACTTTGACGCCATCCCGGCAGCATCCGAGCCGAATCGGGCAATCCTCACGCCTATCGATCGCTGGACCCAGCGAGCTCCCTCTTTAAATTGATTTTTCTGTCGGCCAACACACAAGCTTCTCGCCATGATAAAGCAGCAGCTGAATAGACAAAAGAAGAAGAGATGTATGTACCCAACTCGTTTACACTCAATTGATCACCCTGTAGCCTGATCAAAGAGCAAAAAAGAAACTGTTTGACCGAGACAGGGGTCGAACCTGCAACCTCCTGATGTACTAATCGTAGTCAGACGCTCTGCCATTGAGCCACACGGCCGTGTTTTTGATGTGCTGCCGACGTCGCTATTCGCCTCAAGGCTGGCTCCGACAAGGTGAGGCTGTTGAACTCGCGAACAGAACCCGACCTAACCTACACCAACAATTTTGCGAATGATGAACCTGTCATCTACACATGCTTGTTTCTGTCATCTTTTCTCCAATGGTCATCTCATCGCTTAGACTGACTGACAAGAACTGGCGGGGGAGGCGCAGTCTCGCTTGTCACAACTGCAGCATTTTGGACAAGCCATATCAGGAAAGCGAGTAACCGTTTATTAGATACAGAGCCCGATTGTGCAACATGATGTGTAATACTCAGCTGCCTCCTCCATGTGGCCCAAGTTACTCTCCTGCCTTGAATCGACTAGCTGACGATAAGCTTATGAGCATGAGCATCCATAACCCCCGCCTCGCTCTTTTTTTTCACAGCCAGCCGAATGGGCTATCGAGTGAGTCCACACGCATCTTACCTTGCCTCAGTAGAAACCGAGATAATACTACCCCCTTGGAATGTAACCAACCCTCTCCCTCTTGAAGCATTGAGCATCAAGTCGCTTACAAAATACTACTTGGGGGTGCATTTCACGGAGTACACCGACTGACTGCGTATATCAAGTGGGTGGTATTATTCTATCCGTAGGCACGGAGCATGGTAAGCTGATCATTTCACCTAGGTACGACTCGCAGATGCACCCACAGCAAACAAAAAAGTAGACCAAAAAACACAAATACTTCACAAAAGAATTGCATCCTATTTCCCTTGAAAGGGACCAAAAAGATTGACCGAGACAGGGGTCGAACCTGCAACCTCCTGATTTACTTAATCGTAGTCAGACGCTCTGCCATTGAGCCACACGGCCTATTGGATGAAAGCTGGCTGCGTTATTCCCAACTAGGAAGTTTGTACAACGCCGCCATCACGAATCATCCTCCAACTTTAGTAGTTGGAAACTGTTAGTTGATGGCCATCACAAGACATAGACTCGGAGCATATTCTGTGTGAATTATATTATGTTTTATATATGCTAATTCATTATACAAGGTAGTTACCCATCCTCCTTATTTGCCTCGTATTATGTACTCATGTACTTATGCTATAATAACGCCATATACGATGCGATGCTGAAAACACAACTATTAGCCCTCCTCTCTATCTTGGAGAATATCCACGTCTCGGTAGTCGTCTATAGTGAAACCACAAATGCTACAACTCCTTTCCGCCGTCCTGCAATTATCTATACTGTCGGTGTCCGCCTCCCCGAATTGCTGTATAGCTGATGCCAAGTCCCGTTCGACCCGCCATATGGTCTCGGGATCCGTAAAATCCGTGCCACTCCTCATCGTCGATGCAGTACTCGTCAGGAGAAGTGTTCTCTGACTGCCTGAGCAGCCCTATGCTCCTCATCCATTGGTACGCAAGCGGTGGCCTCATGGCTACCATGGGGAGGTCGCTCGGCGGAATGTCTTGCGGGTAGTGTATGAGAAGATCTGCTGCTAGACTAGACGCCGTCGATGTCCCGGCGAGTTCTTGTGCAGGCGAGCTTGCTTCGAGTTCCGTATCGCTAAAAGGCGATGGAGAACTGAGTAGCCTTGGCGACATATCGTTGATGGGCGCGGGTGATACGACATAGCCGTGCCTCGTATCTGATGCCACCGCACCGCCGCAGGTGACTGGTCGAGTCAAAACTTCGAGGGCAATGTCTGCAGAATCTTGCCTCCCCAACGTTGTTTCAGTCACAAAGTTGCCGGACCTCGTTGCGATCAGGCCGTTGCGCCGTTGGCGATTACGGCGGATTGTGGATCTGGATCGAGGCATTCGACGAGCTCGTGAACGCCGTAATGACTCGTGAGTAGAATCTGTTCGGGAAGTCCCGCTTTCAGAATCCGACACACTCGTCTGCTTTGTTGCCGAGCTCCTTTTGGATGAATTGGATTTTCGCGACATCTGGCTAGCTAACCTATCAATATGACGAATCAAAACAGCAGCCGCTGCGACCACCACCGCAAGAAGTGCAACAGCTCCTCCGACGATGCCCCCTAGCTGTGTGGTGGAGAGACTGCTATTTTCTTGGCCATTACTTCCGTCTGTCTCCGCTGGTGGCGTATACTTTGGGACAGTAGTGGCGGACGAACCGGTTGTTTGGGTGCCATCGCCATCGTTGGTCCGATCATCCAACGAGCCCAGGCTGGTCGGGACACTTGAGCTCCTGACGATGGTCGTAGTTGTCGTGATTGTGGTTATTGTGCCGCTTGCTGTAGTCGTAATGGCCGTCGTCACTGTCGTGGTGATTGGCTGAGTAGAGTGGCATCGACTAACACCACAGCCCATCCCATTGGGGCAACACCCATAGCCGACAGATGATGGGCAGAGGTACTGGCTGGTTGGGCATGAGTATGTGTGCGATGGTACAGATGAGGTGCTCGTGGTAGTCGTTTTCGAGTAGCAGCTATCTGTTGCGCAAGTATAGTTTTCTGGGCAACAGTTTCCACCCAAGTTTGCCGGGCACAGTTTCATGCCAACGCCGCAGACATCATCTTTCCGCTGCAATAGCATGGCGGGCTGTGTAATCTGGGGCGACTTGGCCGTGCGATGGATACCATCGTATCGTCTGAAAGCCAATGCGTCCACTGCTGAGGCATAGAGCGTTGCAGACAGGGTTAACCCGTATATTGTAGACGCAGACGCAAACATCATGGCCAGTGGAAGCCGCAGAGGATGGCCTGTAGCAGGCCAACTTGGATAGGAGGAGTGAGGTTTTGTTGATCATCCGGGATAAGAAGAGTGGTTGAAGATGATGATATAAGTTGTAGATACTTGCCCCAATAGACAAGGCTCCCCGATAGCGCGGCCTGAGAGTACGGCAAGGCGTCACTTTGAGCGTACTTTTTGGTCTGTTGACGTTGGTCGTAAGTGTCTTCGTCACCTCTATAGATATATAGCCGTTTGCTGATGGCCCGCCCAAAAGCAACGAGGGGGCCGGCGATTAAATGGTCTCGTCATGCTACCACGACTGACTGATACGAGGCTGAACATCGAGGCTGTATATTGGACAGTAAGCGCCCTGGGATCGAAGATCCAGTGCATTACCGCCGAACGCGCGGGCCGGCAGTGGAGATTCCAGCGGGATTCCAGCCAACAGGCAAGACTTCGAGAATGCGTGTGAATAAAATTCCTCAGCATCGCTCTCATGGATGGTTTCATTGCAGACCTCAGCCTCGGTGCTGAGTCCTGCAGTGTGGCAGCAGCAGCCATTCGACCCTTGCACCTTGCGCCCATCGCCATTGGCTGCCCCAGAGCAGTTCGCGTGGCACTCGTCTGATGTGCCAATGACAGCCTCCATATCTGGTGATGTTGGACGTTTGTCTCCGCCCACCCGACTGGCTGTTGATGGCACAAGGCCGCCAATAATGCGACGCTGCGGCAGAGCAACCCCCCCTTCTTGTGAGCCAAATTTAGATCATGATCCGAATACTGATGTGGCCGAAGCCTTGCCTTTCTGCCGGCCGGTCTCGATTGGCTTCACGATGGAGGAGCGTTGCAGCTGATATGACTGGGCGTTGTAAAAGCCTCTCCGAGGATGCCGTCAGATTGTAAGCAGAGAGGAAGAAGGAGAAGCCATCACGAAGGGCTCGGCCAGAGTGCCCGGATTGTTACTGAGTAGGTGTTGATGATTGATGATTGGAGGATAAATGATTCCTTGGTCGAAATTAGAGAAATGAAATCTACTTGAAAGAAACAATTCTATCTGGGCAGGTACCTAATCACTGAGGTGCATCGCTGTCTCCCGCCCGATAAGGTCCAGTGACATTATCTAATCAGGCGACAATGAAGCACAGCAAGAAATAAAAAGCAGCGACCCAACACAAGGTGCCATTTTGCCCAACCAGAGCCACAGAAGAGTCGCATCCATCGGTGCTCCAGGCATCAGTTCAAAAGCCGACAATGCAACTGGTCAAAAGGGGAAAAAAAAGATTTATTCGTTGGTCTGGGAGTTGGAGATGCTGAATCCAGGTTCCTACAACTTTGCCTTTGACATGGCGCGACAACGGAGTCAACGGCGAGAAGAGCAAAACATTCTGCTTGGGGAAGCGATCGCCCTCATCACGCGGTCGCAAAGGGCAAACAAACGTCCAGTCTTGGTGAGACGACAGATCTCGGAGACAGGCCCGGCCCGCCGCTGTCGATATCGCATGCAGGTCAGGATGACGGAGTAGCCACTCAGACTCTGGCATTGACATTTGACGTGCGGCAAGATTTGTGGAAAGCCTCGTCCAACGTGCTACTCGTACGAGCTACGGAATTCCTGTCTACCAATGCCGACGTTAGTACTGCTGCCACTTTTGCTGCTGCTACTACCTTCTCGTCTCAGCAAAGTCACAGACAGGCTAACAGTCAACTCTCGGCTGGTACAGGCAATGACAATCCCCCGTCTGTCCTCCGTCGCATCATATCGAAGGATTCCTTCCAGGCCTTCGGTAGATTTGGCGCGAAAACGTGGAGAAGTTCTTCTCAAGCGCTAGCCAACCCTCTCCCCCGCTCCAACACGCGCATGGCTGACTCAAAATTCTTGCTTCTCCCAGGCGCATGTCAGGGGTCGTTTGCTCTGTCTCCAAAGGCCGTGACCAATCAGCCCGAAATCGGTCAAACCTCCGTCGCTGGCTGCGGAGAAACGGCCAATACGAAGAGTCCTTGCTTGCACCCCAGGTTTCTCGAGCAGCAGACATGGCGAGCGTCTCCGGATCCTCAGCTGATGATGTAGCACAAGACCAGACGACGACGACGACGACGACGAGGATGACCATGGCTCTCACTCATCAAGGCCATCCATCTCCTTCGCTCTCCTTCGCCCTCGCCGTCTCCCAACCCCCTACCCACAGCCAGCTCGGATATCCATACCGCCTTGCAGCTGATGGGCACACCCAGTGCTGCGTTAAAACAGCGATCTTCAAGCCTGCTCGTGCCAACCCCGCATAGTGCCTCCACCTTTTTCGCCTCCAACTGGCTAGCATCTTCCAAGGGCCTGGTGCCTTAAGCGTGGCTTGAGCCGGCCGAGCAACACGCATCGTGGTGAGAGGATGCGTGACGTGAGGTAACTGTTAACTGAGGCGAAAGTGGGACACTGTGGAAGGGTCTGGAGAAACGGCTAAACCTCCATGTCCAAGCCGGCCTCAAATCTGCTGACCTCTCTTTTCACCATCTAATTATCTTCTCTTCGCCCGCTCCGTGTTCCCAGCTCGCTCCATCCGCCCATTCATCAATCTCTTGCGCCGCTATCCCCTTTGACGCTCTCCGCGCTGTCTCGCTCTCCAAATTATCCGCCTTGGGGGCAGCTCGCTCCTTGTCACCACCGCACGCGCACCCCTTCGGCGGCAATGCCAAAGTGGCCAACGATCAGGTGTCTCTTGTTCTCTCTACCGCCAAAATCACTGTCCGTACTTCTCAAGCGCCAGCCGGTGTAAAGGCATTCTCTGGGGCGCCGTTCCAAATCATAGACCCGTACCAGTGGATGATGGGCTGCTGAGGAATCTTGCCACGCCAATCCTCTCCTGCGCCAAGCACCAAGAACCGCCAGAAGAATTTGGAGTAATCTCCCAGAAACGTCGCAGACATGCTGCTGTATACTCGGCTTGCTCCGCCAAAGGTGCCAAAGCGCCGTTCCAGAGCCGGTAAGCTGATCCTCAGACACGTTTCCTGCGCTGCGCGACACCGAGAAAAGAAAGTATGCTAATCGCTCCTGTTGCTCAACTTGAAGGGTGTAACTATTGGTATGTTGTTTCTTGTTTCTGTCGCACTACAGAGAATTCCGACCGACTAACCCGGGCCCTTTTTCAATGTGTAGCAAAGAAAAGGTAACATGATTCGTCTTATTGCAGATTCCACTTCTATGCACGTCTAACACCTGCACGATAGAAGAAGAAGTGCGATGAAATCAGGCCCATATGCAGCCGCTGTCAAGACCACGGCCAGAGCTGTGTATATGAGCCCATCAAGCCTCGCCAGCGCCGCAGGCTAGACTCTTTCGACGATTCGTCCTTGACCGAAATATCGACGGCCTTGGAGCATCATGCGTTATCTCGAGCTGCTCAGAAACGGTTGACGTTGGGGCAATGGGAGGCTCCTCTTTGGTGCTCTGACATTGGATTCGATGAAAATTTTGCGCTGGACGAACACGTGCAACAGCCTGCTTCGGCGGTCGACTGCAACCAAGATGTCTTGGATGAAATATTCACGTCATGGGCCGCCGATACCAGAGCGCATGATGCCTGCCTAGACGCCGATGGGTTTGACTTTATCGCACCCAATGACCCTGTGAAGCAAGAAGGCGAAGGCGAAGGCGACGGCGATGACAGCCAAAACCCCTCCATCGATGAAACGGCTACTCCCGATACTGCATCACAAAACACATTTCTCGCCGTGGTTGGCCCCGTGTCGGTTGCATCTCCTACTATAGAGTTCATCATACCCGCCTTTGCCGAATTCTCCGATCAGGCTAACAGGCGAGCTCTGATTGACCACTTTACCAATGTTCTGTCCCACCTCATCGTTTTGCGCGAAGATGAGGGCAACCCATTCCAACGGCTTGTTTTGCCACTATCTCAGAAGAGCACGGCAGTCTCGAACTCCATCTTTGCCTTGGCTTCAGCCCACCTGGAGCACCGAGGTATACACAACAGCGAGCGGAGCGTTTATTTCCACAACAAAGCAATCAATGGATTGGCTGCTCTGATAGCAAAGGGATGTGATGCGAATAAGAATGAGCTGTTGGCCGCCATCATCCTCTTGATATACTACGAAGTGGTGAGCTACGCGTGCTATCCTGTTGTTTGGTAATCATCATTTTGATGCTAATGGCGCAATAGTTGGTTCAACGTGGGCGATCAAACATTGTCGATGGTCACTTAAAGGGGGCCATGGCGATCATGGGCAGCAGCCAAGCGTTGGCCGACCCAACCGCCGTTTTCCTGGAACGGGTGAGTTCCTTGCGACACAACATCCGCCACTTGTTTCCTCAGCTAATCAAGACAACCCTCTGCAAACAGGCATTCCGATTCTATGATGTGATAACAGCATTGTCATTCAACTCCACGCCCATTCTACCTACACCGGACTGTGAAAATTTCGCCCCGTTCCCCTCAGTTGACTGTCGCGGCGCTACTGTGCCTGCAGGGAACGTCGACACGCTACTGGGAATGGCCACTTCTCTATGGCCCATCATCTACCGGCTCTCTACTCTAGGCGGCCTGAAACGGCAGCTCCTCGCAGCCGAGCTCGGGGATGATGATTCAGAGACGGCAAAGCTGCGAATGGAGTTTGAGACTACGGCTTCGGCGGTGGAGTTTGCTCTGCAAGAATGGGTGCCTTCCCCAGACGAAGCTCTACCCAAGGACACAGATAATCCCATCATGACTGGGGTATCAGCAAAAAAGCAAATGCAGAGCATTCTCAACAGCGCTATGGCGTATCGGCACTCCGGGTTCGTCTATCTTTACCGTACCATCTACGGCTGTTCCCGACGCCATACCGTCGTGCAACGTCACACCCACATCAGTCTCACCCACTGCATGGAAACAGTGAGGAATAAAGGTCCCATGGGGGCCCTGCTCTGGCCGCTGTTTGTGGCATCGTGTGAGGCCATTGACGCAGAAGACCGAGAGCTCTCCAGGCAGGCATTTGCGGCCGTCAACCAGCGACAGGGCATGACTAATATCGAGCGAGCAAGATGCATAGTGGAAGAGGTCTGGAGACGAGCAGACAGCGGTGAGGATGCGGAAGATGCCGATGATGAGATTGTGCACATTAGCGAGCAAAAGAATGACTTGTGGAGAAGAGTCAGCCAAGACATGGGTGTGACGGTTGTCTTTGGGTAGGACATGATGGGCTATCTGAATCTTTGGTGCTATTCTGCTTTACGAGTCATGTGTACGGGATGCCTTGATTGATTTCAGGGCAGGAAAACCAAGCTAGTGATTATTTGATTCTTTTCAGACTACAACAAGCTGGACAAGGCGTATGGAGATCTAATGGGGTTACTGCTGGGGTTACTGCTGGGGTTAGCTGGCGACGTTTGGTGCTCTGGAGGTGAGGCATCGGGGATGCCATCACAGGGGCAAAGCGAGGAGATACCCAATAGGGGGGTTCCCAACAATACCAATATCAATGAAATATGATACCTTTACGGGAACCTTGGGCATCTGGCTACTCATGACATCGGGCCGAAGAGGAATTGGCACCAGGAGCGATGCAGGCCAAGCATGAAACAAGAACAAATGAAGCTATATACTACCACTCTGGTGCTAGGATACAGTGGTTCCTGGGCACTGTATACCTGTCAGAGACGGGAAGAGGGGATTACGTTCAAGACTTGTCTTTGCTTGGCAGGTCGTGGCGTGATATCAAAGGCCCAAATGCTACGTTGAATCAAGGCACCCGGAATAGTGATTAGAGTGCTTATTGATTTGACACAAAGGGGTGTGCATGAGCGGAGACGGGACGGGATGTTTTCACGTGCTAGAGGCGTATAAGACGGCCGGAGTTGCTAGGGAAATATACGCTTCACGATGCTACGCACGCAAGTGCCATCCCCACAGGTTTGAAGGATGCCTGCCGAGGTCACAGGATCAGATTGGAAAGATGGAGAAATGAACCTGGGATCCTGGCCTTGCTTTTTGGAGAGAGGCAGTCTTTTTTAGCGCAGGATTTGCACGGCATGGGGATGGGTTCGGAGACTACCCGAAGTAAGTCAGGACGCTCATGGAGATGAGAGCGATCAACTGGAGTGATGTTGATTTTGATTTCTATGGGTATTGGGTTGAGGATGAGAAGTTTTTGAGAACAAGGCAGTGATGGGTACCCGCGTACCCGCCTGAAGAAGAGGTTGGAAATTGCGGTTGGGTTAGCCGTGAAGAGAATAGAAGGGGTTGAGAGAGAAACTAGCTAGTGGTTTAGGCAGACGAATAAAGCGAAAGCAGGGAAGCCGAGCGAAAGACATCCGATTTGTTACTTGGAGCTATCGAGTTCGGAGTTAGCTAGGATGCTGAGTAGCCTGCACGAGACAGAAAAAGTCGGTCCGCGAAACAAGGCGGAATTCGGAGCAGCCGGATTGTATTTGTCGATCCCAAGGAATTATCTTGATCGCATGGAGTTGCGTGTGTAAGACTGGAGGATGTTGATGCTGGACGTTGCCTGATTAGGAAGTTGGGATAGGTTTTTGGGAAGAGTTGTGAATGATGTTTTGGCTGGACTTGACTTTGTCGGAGTTTGTGGCCCGCGTCGGTAGGATTGCGGGGGGTTGCATCGTGTTTGGGCATTGCGCTAGGAGGGATGCTAAATAGTCCCACCAAGGCTTGTTTTTTTGTTGGTTATAGTACGAGGATGCTGGAGTGAGTTACGTGGGTGTTTCTGAGGAGACACTGCGGGATGCTTGTATCGTACGACCTGACCAAGGAGCTGCGAAGTGAGTACTAGGTAGGGAAACTAGAGTGAGGCCAGTTGTTTAATATAGTTGAGAAGCTGTTTGTAGGGTTCTCAACTGCTGTAGTGCTTGTAAGACAGAGGTCCTATCCGAGACGAGCTTTTTTTTTTCTGTTCGATTTAGCTGCATGGGTAGATCTCGGATCGGAGGTAGGCAAAGGTCCGTACGGTGAATTTGTAAGTGCTAACAGAAGGGGATTTCGATGCCCGCAATCTGGCTATGCTGTTACAGGGAGGTCGGCAGTGCTGTCAGTGTCAGCGTGAGATTTGATGTGAGCCGAGAAGGAAATCAAGGGCGATGGGCCGGGAGAAGACTTCTAGAAGCCGGCTTTGAGACTTCAATTGTCTTGTTGTGTTGACTCTGGTCTGTGTACCTTAGGTACATTGGATGTACCCTGCGACAAGGACATGCTCCGTTGAGCGCTGATGGACGCTGTTTGGTGCGGGTATCCGGTACTTGGGCCTGCTGCAGCTGGCGCGTCCACTGCGGAGTACCGGTACCTTGCAGCCGCTGGAACTGCGCTCGACTGTCGTTGCTCCAGGCACGCCCCTAGAACGGAGAGTCTGGGGAGAGCGAGTACATGCAGCTGGTACCTCCAATATACCCACTGCAATGCACTGCATTTCCATCCCCATTCTCAAAACCTCCATCCCACGACAATTTCAGCCCAGCCAGCACAGCCCTATTTTTTTTTTTGTTCCGTGGACGATTAATGCCCTACTGCCATCACTCACTAGCTGCTGACTCCTCCCTAATACCTACCACCCATACGAGCACCATTTACTCGACTCGGGAATTCCTCGAGACGGGCGGCTGACTAACCGACCCGCGGCTGTCTACATTTGATCTCCCGAGCCTCTGCGCAAAGCGAGTGGTCCTTCGACTACACCAACCATCCTCCAGACCCAGACGGAAGCATCACCAGATTCGGGATCCCGCTGCTTCATGGCATAGAGACTCGACCCCCCTTCGACTGCCGAGCAAGCAGATCGTGCCGACTTGCCGGTCTCCGTCTTCCGTCTTCCGTCTTCCGTCTTCCGTCTCCGCTTGATTGCAGAGCCCACGCACGCACATGCGACTGTGTTGCTGCTCCGCATCGCCCTCCGTCATGGTCTAGCCATGACAACGCTGCTCAACAACCGGCCGGATTCGGGTCCCCCGCCGCGGCAGATTCGATTCGTGCACAACCAGGGCCAGCCGCCGTCCAAGCGACGCAGGATCAATGCAGCGTACGTTTGTTCTGTTCCTCCAGAAGTCTCGCGGTTCTGTTTTCCCGTTTTCGTTGCGTCATTGTTGGTGGCGAATGGACGGACATTATAAATATCTAGACTTTGATGTCTACCGATACCGGTCCAGGCACAAAGACCACTACCTCAAATAGACACCCAAGCTAACCGCCTGTCTCTTCTTGCGACACAGATGCTTGACTTGTCGAAGGCGAAAAACGAGATGCGCCGGCGAACGACCGCTATGCTCGACTTGCACTAAGAATGGCCACCAGTGCCTGGGCTATCCTGAGGAGAGGAGAGACGGCCTCGAGGTCTCGGGCCTGAGGCCAGGCGACGAAGATGGAGCGCCAATTGAAGATTTCAACCATGAAGACGACGTCGCCGTGACCAGGAAACATCCCGCTCCTGTTTCCGAGAACCGTCCAACGTCGTCTGGGAGAAGCAACGTGCAAGCTGCCTCCGCTTCCGCTGCTTCACGGCCATTGCGGCGCAATGTCGAGCCAAGCATTGAACTCGGAACCGACACCAACCCCAGCGACGCCGAAGCGCAACAGTCTCCCGTACTGCATCATCATCAACACCAGCCTCACCCGCACCACCAGGCTCATCTCTCAGTCACGTCTGATGACTTGCCTAGCTCCCCCACCCTGCGCCGATCAGCTCCTAGCCGTCGCATTCCTTATTTCCGCTATTTCGGTTCCACAGCCATTGTCCCAGGGTTCAAGCAAATGGTCGTCTCTGTCCGCGACAGGCGTCGTTCCACTGGGGGCTCACATGGTGGAGGCTCTCTTCAGTCTACTCCCAGTGGTGTCATGGCCAGCGGTTCGGCCATTGACAGTGACGTTGTTCGCGAAGACATTCCATCATACGACCCCAACAGCTCTGCTCCCGTCCCCCCCCTCATCATTCAGCTGGTCACAACGTTCTTCATCCATGTGGGCTGCAACTACCCCTTTATCAGCAAAGAAAAGTTCCTGCGCCATGTCAAGGAGAAACGCGTCGAGCCAATCTTGGTTGACGCCGTCTGCGCCATCGCGGCGCGGTTTTCAGATCATCATATCCTAACTGGTGGCAACGACAAGATGCCCCGGACCGAGAGGGGCCAAGTGTTTGCGCAGAGAGCCAGGCAGGCCACTGTTGATACCTTTCCATGCCCTTCCGTTGGCGCGGTTCAGGCCTGTCTGCTCATGGCGTACGAAAGCTTTGGCGCCAACCAGGATAGCGCGCTGTGGATGTATTTGGGCTTGGCCATACGCATGGCCGTCGACCTCGGTCTCCAAAAGTGCGTCGGGATCCAATATCAAGGCGAAAAGGATCCTTTCTACACCAGACACCGAAGCCGCGTCAATGATGATGACCACGAGAGCCCGGAGACGCACAAGGTTGAGGGCATCGATGCCCTTAGCCTAGAGGAGCAGAAGGAGGTGGAACAGGAGCGCATCGACACCTTTTGGTCCGTCTTCATCCTCGATCGAGTCATCTCCTCCGGCACTGGGAGACCCGTAACCATCCGAGACGGCGATTACGAGCTCGCCTTTCCCGACTCCAACAAAGACCTAGCTACCGGCTGGCCTAACCCATTTCCCGTCTTTCTCAAAATCATCAAGCTCTACGGTCAAGTGTGTGACGTGCTGAACAACCTTCACGACGCCCAAGACCTCACGCAGGACAAGTGGGATCAGCTCTCCGAGATGGAACACAGGCTCACGAGAATGTACAAGCACTGGGATCCGCGTCTCCAGTTCAACGTCAGCAACTTCAAGACGTATCTCGGCATGGGGCAGGGCACCAATTTCATCCTCCTTCATTTTTGGTTTCACGCGCTCTTCATCATTCTCCATCAGCCGACCTTGCTTACCCCTTTCTGCGAGCTGCGGAGCGAGCTTCAGCTTCTTTCCGACAGCCGTGAGCTGAGCATGAGCAGCGCCAAAACCATCTGCGACATCTTGTCCTTTGCTGACCTGATTGATCCAAAGAGCTTCATTGGCAATCCATTCACGAACCAACCCATTTACATCGCCGCATGTGCCTTTTTAATGGAATCCAGTGCCTCCTCCAACGGATCCGAGGGTTCATCCAGAGAGGGCACACCCCCGAATCAGACGGGCCGCTCCAAGAGGCAACCAAAACCGAACAGTAAGCAGTCTCGGCATTCGCTTCTCGCGTCGGCTGCCAACCAAAACTATCAACGATGCTATAATTCCATACAACAGATCCAGGCCTACTGGGGTGGCGTAACATACATTCTTACTGTCCTGGACCAAAAGTCAAAAGGCACGTGGGACTGCGAGACGTATACGGTGGAGGAATACGAGAGCACCAAACTACCTCCTCCTCGGCCTTCCATTGGTGAACAACTATCTCGGTTCGAGAAGCAGTCGTCACCTAAGATTGCTGGCTCGCCAATTGCGTGGAGTCTATCAGGAACGGCCAATTCGCCGAATTCGAGCCTGACGCTCATGTATCAGGCGTTTAACGCGAGTGGAATGCCCCCTGCTGGCTTCACTTCGCATGCGCAGCCAATGACTAGGCCATCTGGCGGTTCGCCGGGAAATGCAACCTATGAAGCTGCTAGGCAGGCAATGCCAGAAGCGGGAAGCATGTATTCGCCGCCGATTCCGCAGCCAAACATTTCCGCCATCAGGAACTCTCCTCGACGGCCGTATGCTACCAACCCGATGACTTCTTCCGGCGCAAACTCACGTAACCAAACCATGATGAGCTTTGAGGGCATCCCAGAAGAGTCTAACGAGGCAAAGCCGATGGTTCATTCTGGTTACGCGACCTCTGGCCCAGGATCTGGGGGATACGATACCTACAGTGTATCGCCCACCAGTGGACCTAATTCGCACGGCATGGCGAGCTCTGCGGCTGTGACTAGTGCTCCCGGGGCAACTGCACACACCAACATGTATTTTGCGCAAAACATGCCGTACCAGGCGGCGTGGGGTCCCATCATGGGAAATATGGATGCTATTACGTTTGACAGCCAAGACATTGACATTGAGGCTCTGGGGCTACAGCAGCCGGATCTCATGAGTGGTTGGCTTGAATACATGCCTAGCGATGTGTTGGGGTTGTTTGACGAGCATCAGGATTCCGGCCAGGGCAGTCACTAGGCGTTGTGAAGCTGTTGGCTAAGTATATGGTGATTTTCTCTCTGTTTTTTAAACCATTTGTTTGGCGCTCCGATATCATGTTAGCGATTGAAAAAAAATTGGGTGTTTTGGGAATATGGGGGGAGCCATCTCTTTTCATACTATATAATGTCTACAACATACAAACATACATGTTGATATCACTTTTTTTCTCTTCATCATGTTTAGTTTGGTTGTATGTGAATTAGTGTACCATTACAATTTGTCTTATGTCAACTTTGGGTATTGATGTGGCCAGTGATGACGTTTTGTTGATTCGATACAGACGTATAGTGATCTTTTAAGATGCAGTACATAGTTGTAGGGGCGTGTGTATAGGGAAGTGGGTTTCTTGGGATCATTGATGGTGTCCGGATCGTCGTGTAGATCTTGTGGAAGTAGGGTTTTTACATGTAAAGTGTGGCGCTAGACGTTTTTTGCTGGAATACGCGTGTGTGAGAGCGTAGCAGGGAGTGATGGAGTTGGTATTGCGCGAGATTGAGGAAGTGTTTTCTTACGTGGTGGCCAAAGGGAGACATGGTGGGTGGGATTGGAGGTGAGGAAGTAGGGGTGAGATGAATATAATAGGGGATATCATGATTGAAGATGGAAGAATCTCTATTAATTCTGAGTGAGAGAGAGAGGTTGAAGTGGAGGTTGTATAAGTGAGGTTGAGATGGAAGAGGTGTGATGAGCCGATTTCGGTGGCTTAAACTGACTGCATTTCTTTGGCGGGGGAGGGGCAAAGCTTTCGGGTTGTGAGAATGGCCTTACCCTGGACTGGTGCAATGGAATTTATCGAAATTATAGGATTGGTGCATTTTAATGGCAATTTTGCTCAATAATTGGGAATAATTGATTCCATTTATCATTGCATCAACTATTGATCAGTGCAATTGGCCATAAATAATGTTGAATTTGCTACAGGTAGTGCATAGCTTGTGCGATAGACCATAGCATGTACCAAGTGGACCAATCTCATAGCTGGAGCTACAAAAACAACTGCCGGCCAGCTTCGGCTTGCAAGGACGCAAAAACATCTACAAGCTTCGATTTCTCTCAATCACCCTTTCATTGCCTCAACTCACGACGCGCCTCCACCACAATGATACCCTCAATACGCTCTATATAGCATCTCATCCCTCTTCTCTTTTATCCTACCAACCGCTTCACAATGAAACTCCCTCAATTACTAAGCCGTAGAGCCACCAATGATCTACGAGCTTCACCATTTTCACCTCATCTTCATCGCCCTCTCACATCGCGGTTCTCGATAGACGCAGCCTCTCACCCTTGTAATAAAGTCCAAATCTACCTCTCCAAATCAACAGATCCCTTCCTCAACCTCTCCGTCGAGCACCGCCTCCTCCAAATCACGCCTCCAGACTCAACCATCCTCACGCTCTACGTCAACTCTCCCAGCATCGTCTTTGGTCGCAACCAGAATCCATGGCAACAGGTCAACCTAAACCGCTTGGCTCAGATTGCTCGGAATCCGTCCAGTGTTGGATGGAACGACTCACCTATCCAATTGATACGGCGGCGTTCCGGAGGCGGCGCGGTATTTCACGATGTCGGCAACGTCAACTTCAGCGTCATCTGTCCTCCTGAGCATTTTGATCGGAATAAGCACGCTGAAATGGTCGTTCGCGCCTTGAAAGCGCTGGCAAGACCGAACACGCGTGTCAATGAGAGGCACGACATTGTCCTGGATGTGGCATCGGATGCAGAAGCTGCGACATATAAAATCTCGGGCTCGGCTTACAAACTCACGCGTCTGCGATCGCTGCACCACGGAACTTGTCTTCTCCGGAGTCCGAACTTGTCGAGCATCTCTGGCTTGCTGCGTTCTCCTGCGCTTGGCTATCTAGATGCCCGTGGCGTCGATAGTGTGCGCCGTCCGGTGAAGAATATTGATGTCGGCAATGACGAGTTCAAGGATGCCGTTGTGGGCGAGTTTGAGAACATGTATGGCGATGTTCATTTTCGAGGTGAATTCGACGACACGGCGCTTCAGGTGGAGGAGATACGGCGAGGATATCAGGAGCTTCAGTCAAAGAGCTGGATCTGGGGCCAGACACCGCGGTTTACTTTTTCAACGCATCCCACAGAAGAGGACCCTCGACCTCGGCCAGAGCTGCCGTTTGATGTAAGTGTTTCCTCTTCTACTATTCTAGTGTTTATTGGCTAACGCTATGTTTCAAGTTGAATATGAGTCTTCTTGCTAGGCACGGCGTTATTGGTGAGATGAATATTAAGCACAGCGATGGAGCTGCTGTCGATGCCTTGGATGCCTCCATATTACAAGGTGTTTCAATATGGGAGATTGGCGATTGGGCAGAGTCGCTTACTCAAGCTGGCCTTGGAGGCAGCCTCAGCAAGGAAGCAGGGGCTTGGCTAAATGGTATATTCGGTACTGACTATACCAATATTTGAGAGAACTTTTTTATCCTTTAGAGGCTCATCCTCCTCTCGTAAATAGACAGAACCAGTTATATTTGAATTATATCGAATATTGAACTGTATTTGTACTTTCGCTTACTTATCTTATGACGGCCCTACTTATATGGGAATGAATATGAGCCCTCTTATCACCTTAATGCTTTACATCACGAGCTGTGTTTAACATTTGATGGCAGTTACCTTACCCACATACCAAAATACAGTGTCAAACATTGGGAAAGGATATCTCTTTATAAAATTACACATTACATAACTATCAACTATTAATCTAGGCCAATTCCCTTGAGAAACACACTTCTGGTGCCTCCAGTTTGATCGCACAAAGCTCTATGCGTCGACCAGCTCATCAAGGTCGTCATTACCGGCTGGGTGGCCGGGATCTCGTCAATAAAGCCCTCAGTTTCGTCAAGAGTTGTATAAATTGCCGCAAGCCGTACAGTAGATGCCCTTCTTCCTCCTCGGCAGTGGCCTTGTGATAATCTTTATGAGACGTCGAAGAGCATCGCCGAAGTCACGATATCAGACATGCAGTCTTGTGTGGTGTTGCAAAGTACGTGATACACCAGGGCGTCGTACTGTACCTATGTAATTAGGTGTAGCTTGGGGGAATCTGCAATGTATGAGTATTAATATTTGTACGGGCACGGGCTACTACGGTGAAAGTAGGAAGACTCATTGATACATGAGAAAGAGAGGCACAGCTGTTCACACGCTTTCAAGAGAGTGAAGCATGCGGCCAAACGAGACAGTGAGATTAGGAAACCAAGTCAAATGAACTACCTATGTAACCCTACTGAGATACGAAATAATCTCGAAAATCTGCATCTTCCTTAAACTTAAAGTATAGCAATCGTCCCGATTGACATCCAATAATAACCGTGTGCCCATGAGCGGCTGTCCAAGTCGGGCGATGTATTTTTGGCAGAAGAATCAATCTTTTCCCCATCCAAGTGATCCATCTCTCTTCAGGTTCATCCGATTCATCAAACCAGCCAGGACTAAACTCAAAAGGACTCCATTTTGTAGGCTGGATTTGGACTTTCTCATCGTCCATCATAGCATCAATGAGGATTGGGCCTAGACCCGTTATTATATACTCTGGGGAAAGTTCATTGGGGTAAAGTGTGTAGATTGTAACATCAGATCGCACTCTTTTCTTGAGTTCGCATGTTTGAACGTCCCAGATTGCTAATCCGGTAGAAGTTGCGACGATAAGACACTTTGAGTTGTCAACTAGCACCAATGAAGATATTGGGTCGTAGTCTGCTTTTTGCACAACCTTATGTGCCAATGGTAACTTTTGGTGAGCCTCTGAAAAGTCCCATAGCAATATCTGACCGTGATTTGCACCAGAAACGAGAAATTTGCCATCATGAGAGAACGTGGCACACATGACGTAGTCATCATGCCCTCGGAGTATTTCGATGCCGTCCACTTCTTCACCATTTTCCCGTTCACTCTCAGTTGAGTTTGAATCTGTCATCTCTTTAACATTCTGATGAGTGAGATCCCACACGCGTAATGTCCTATCGTCAGAACCAGACACCACAAACCGCCCATCAGGCGAAAATATTGCGCATCTCACCCAGCCCTCATGACCCCTCAATGTAAGTGCTTTGCTCTCGTCGTATGCGTCCCACACTCGTACAGTTTCGTCATCAGATGCCGAAACGAGGGCTTTGGAATCTCGTGAGAAGTCGATGAACCTGATGAAATCTTCATGGCCACGAACTTGTCGCCGAAGGATGCCAGTTTTTCCTTCCCAAAGACAGATTAGGCCATCTTCTGAACCTGAGGCGATTGTTTCTCCGTCATGAGAGGTAGATACCATGCAAATTGGTCGTTTATGGACTGAAGTATGCTGAGTTTCTTCTTCTTTTGCTCTGACATCGGTTCTTGTTCCAGTCTCATAATCCCAAATACGAAGTGTTCTATCAGCCGAACAAGTAGCGAGAAGCTTTTGAGACGGGGAAAACGACAGACCAAACACAGTCCCAGAGTGTTCCGCAAATGTCGACAACGGCTTCTTGTCATTACCATCCCAAGGTCCGGTCCATATTCTGGCTGTTCGGTCTCTCGAACTAGATGATAGATATAAACCATCATGAGAAAACGAAAGCCCAAAGATTTCATCTGTGTGGCCGCTAAGAATGGCCATCGTTGTGCCGGACCTCCAGTCCCATATATGAACCTCCCGGGTTCCAGCGGCTATATATTTCGAGTCTGGAGAAAAAGCGACTTTGCCGGTAAACTCTGCCGTTGTTCCAGCTGGCAATGAGAAATCACATAATTTTTTCAACCCATATTCCTTATCGTCCGAGGATTCTGCTTCGTTTGTTGCAGCAGGCTCACTAATTTCTCTGTGCTCGCTGTCTCGTTCCCAGACTGAAACGCAATTGTACTTTAGAGTTGCCAGCAAATTATCTTTGGAGAACTGAAAACTTGAAACAGAAGTCCATTGAACGGCCACTTTCCGGTATGCCGCTAGATCCCATATGGCGACTGTATCGCCTGATGCCACTGCTAGCATGCTTCCGTCAAGTGAAAAAGCCAAGTCCTGCACATGACGGCTGGTTCCCATTAAATTTATACCATCGGGTATATCCAGGAGCGTATTTGTGTTGATATTCCAAATCTTAAGATTCCTGTAATCTGACGCAGCCAGGAGTCCCTTGGGAGACAAAGCGATAAGATACACATAATGGTTGAAAGCTGGGATCTTGTGTTGCAATTTCCCTATTTCTGTGTTCCAAATGCATATCGAACCGTCGTCAGAGCCAGAAACCAAGTGCTTCCCATCGTTCGAGAAGGCGCAACAGCGAACATAGTCCAAGTGTCCTTCAAGAAGATGCACAACAGGGCTCCATTGATCATCTGTGGCTGGTGGGACTATCAGTTCTGTAAACCTTTCGGTTAAGAATTCTTGTCGTGCATTGCTACTTTTGGGATGGAAAAGAAGAGTGTTCAAATCGTTGGGCAGTGTCTCTTTCTGTGAGAGCTGTTGAAAGCGAAAAGCCTGTTTAACCTGATCCAGAATTTCAAGAAGCTTCTGAACAGAATCATTAGGATTGGAAGCATATGACTGAACGCTGGGTTAGCAAATATCCAGATCACATGTCTCTCGAAATTAGCTGTAGGGTCTGTAGGGTCTAAACACACACCTTGACGAAGTGAGATTCCAACTCACGCAGCATTGATGAAGCTTGAGACAACCAGCCAAATGAAGCGAGGCAGGACTGCCACTGCAAATGATGCTTCATGAGGAAATTAAGCAACGTATCCACAGTATCTTTCTCTGAATTCTCCATAGAGATGAGATGTTTCATCCAAAAAAGAATGGGATACTCGATAGACTTGGTATCTTCCGCATCATGAGCGTTACGAGACAGGAAGGTCGACGTTAGATATAGACACCTCTGTGATATTGACTCTTGTGTTTTAACATTTGCAGTTCCAAGATCTTCCTGAATGAAGTCTCTAGCTGTCCTTTCCGTAAAGCAAACTGTGTCTTCGCACAGTTGCAAGAAGGCGAAACACTTTTTCTCAATCAGGAGTTTGATGTCAACTTCTGGTGGAAAGTCCACAATAGCTCTAAGCTCGGTAATATGGAGCGGTCTGTACACTCCCGCCATTACCTCAAGTACTTTGGAGCAATAGACCCTGTCCTTTTCCACATACCCTTCAATGAAACGTTTCATGAGAGTGTATAATGGACTCTTGTGAACAAAACAGAGGCTTGATAATTGATCTAGCATGTCAATAGCATGCCATGGCTCAACTCGCTTCAAAGCCTCGCAGGTTAAATCTACCCGTAGGACATTGCCAGCCGATATATCGCTGAGCTTGGATGTGATTTGTGATCTGAAATTTCTCGAATAACCATATTGAGCCAGTTCATCAATCTTGGAACGGAAGTAAAACTGCTTAAAAATAGGCGCGATATCTGCTTCCTCGAGGTTGAGGTTGGGATAAAGCTTCTCGTTAAGCTTTTCACAAACTTTCGGGTACTCATCAAGAGCATCCGATGATATCAACCACTTGACTTTGGAGGATAGATTGAGAGTTGCATTGATCAAATCTATAACGGAGCCTAGTCCGTCGAGGCCACCCCCAACTTCATCGATGCCGTCTATGAGAAACAATGTGGCGAGGAACGATTCATCTTTCACCATATTGCATAAAATCATCGAAAGTGCATAAATGTCATTGCTGCCGAATGGGTGCTTTCTTTTCGTCTCTGTGCAATGATTGACCAGATGTTTGGCCAGCTTTGGCTGTTGGTCCTGCACAAGATAGATGATACTTTTGACCATTGACGTAGCATCCTCTATTCTCAATTGGCCATTACGGCCAGATGAGAATGATATATGTATAATGTTTCCGATTTGGTGTTTTTGCGGGAGATATTCCTGAATGATAGCTCTCATGATCATCTTGGTACCCGTCGCTGGGGGGCCACTGATCCAAAGCAAGCGCGCCTTATCAAAGAGTCTGTATTGTTCTGTTGATGACAGCCACTGATATAAAGGCTTGAGAACTGAGTCGCCGTACTGGAACATGTTTGGAACATCTTTCCGTGGGTCTATAGCATTCAGAAGCTTCAGAGACCGTTTCAAGCCCTCAAGCTGGATAGTAATATCTCCTGGAGTTGCCTTGTCCAGTTTTGCGTTTGTGCAATTGATCAACTGGAGTATTTGCAATTGCACATCTCCTGTAGAGAAACATGCCAGTGAATTCTCTGCATTGATGATTTTGTTGCAAAGAGTTCCGCCCAGAAAAGGCGACTCTTGACCAGGCTTAGTGAGGAGCGGCTTGAGAGGGTGACCGTATTGATGACAAATGATTTGAACTTCGCATAGGATAATCTCCTGGTAGAGATTAATGATATGCATCTTTAGGGATGCGCGTTTCTCATGAGAAGATTCCTTTTCAAATATATCCTGAATAGCGCCATTGTGTAGCAGAGTAGGCAGTATATTATACCAGGCCATTCTGGAAATGATGTGGGTAAGGCTTGACGTAATATCATCTGATCCAAGTTTTGGGTCCGTGAGTTTCTACTCTTCTGTATTAGTGATTTTCTCCATTGTGACATCTTCAGAGATAAAGATAAAGAAATACCTCCAGACACAGGCACAGCCCTGCCCATGGTATAGCTGCATCCGGAAGATTACAGACCGTATAATTGATGATGTCTCTTGCTTGTTTGCCCATACCAAGTTGCTGATTGGCATCCTTGGAATACTTGCTGCCATTAGAATTGAGACAAGCAGATATAATCTTGCTCGCTTTTTGTTGTCTCTCAGAAGGGCTGAAGAACGCAAAGTCCTCAGATTCTTGGTCGATCATAGGCAGAGGTGCTGAGAATGCGAAAGGCTCTGCTTTCAGGCATAATTCTATGACTTTCTCATATAATTGAATTTCCCGAGGAGCTTGAGATTTGACCAAGTCATATGCCTCATCCCAAAGATTCGAGATAACTGGCGAGACAGATGCCATGAAATCTGGTTTGAACATTTCTGTGGACTTTGACGATTTATCTTTTTCGATTTGCTGAATCTCTCCTATGTTGTCTTCAACCCTTTTGTGCTCCTTTGTATCAATAGTTAAATACTTAGGATTCTGAAAAGTCGACGGAGTTGAAGTGTCATCTTGAATAGCAATACGATTTGCTTTTCGTAACTCTTCAAGCTCCTCTTGATTTGGCTCTGGTGCCATGTTTTTTGAACTTGGTGAATTGATAACCCAAAGGGACAATTTGCAGACTATGAATCAAGTCAACAGTGACCAAATAGCTTATATCCTTAAGTGAATACTTCGGGAACCCTATACACGTTGCAATCAAGACCTAGGACAGACAGGAGTTGACTGGGTCAGGGGCAGATACCCCATCAACCCTCAGATACGATCTCGGATGAGGGGTAAGGCGTTTTGTTACTATTTGTCGTACAAACAGTACTCCGTGTAAACTCTCTTTAATTGGAAATGTAGTTACCCGTCGTCGGAAATGATGAACCACGTAGACCACGTAGATGATGCGGGAGATCTATCCAATCATACGTTGAAAGTCTCTCACCGCCTGATTGCGATACCGGAGTGGTAATATATAATGATACGTGGCTCTCGGGATTGTAGGAATTTGTTATCGTTCTCTGTAGTACTAGCTGCCCTATTATTACACAAACAGTAAACTCCACAACTATAAATAGACGGCAATTCACAAGATACAATAACACTAGTCTACATGCATCACTTTATTCCTCACCTAAGACGGCGCCAAACACTAAACTTGATCAATTGTTCAGCTCATTTGAAGCATCTTCACAAACTATGAATTGGACAAACGTTTGCAATTTGGATAAAGAAGATCCATCGACGGAGTTGTCCTTCGACCTCTATGAAGACTTGAATCATGAAGCAACTCAGCAGTCAGGCAGTCTCAAAACCTACGAAGTAAAGGAGCAAGGCGGTGCTATCTACGACAGAGAAAAGTCAGGGCACCGTGTGACGGTCGAACGCCTTCTCTGGGTTGATGGTATGGGACATTCCATCGTGAGAGGCGAGAAATCTACGGCCAAGAAAGAAATGACTCTTGTTGTGCTCAAGATTACCCTTGTACCAGAGGGTGACAAGAAATTTTGGTATATGAAGGCGTCTCTGAGTTTTGAAGGCGAGGAAAAGAATGGCATTAACGATCCTCATGTTCAAGCATGGGCGCCCTTCAACAGTTCGAAGAGGTGGAGCCCGACCGTGGTCCATCATACGAAATCTGGCAAGAAAGAAGGAAGCGTGAAAGTCAGTCATTCTGTGGCTAGTGTAACAGGTAGTTGGAGCAGAGGAAGCGAAGTGTCTTGGGACCAGATTGTCTTTGCCAATGGAAACTCCGACCCGACGATAAGCGAAGAGACGGGAAACCGGAACGGTGTGGAATGGATTGTGCAACATGACAAATCGCAGAATGCCGGTATTCCCCAGAAGTTGTGGGTTGCCGTTCTCTTATCGCGACCAACAGCGAAGCCATACCGGGCAAAATTCGAGATTAACGCTCGAGTGGGCACGGTGGACGACTTGAAAAATAAAACAAGGGCGTTCTTTGGCTTCGATCCACGCAAAACCAAGCCATTCAGAATAACTCCAGGGTATCACCAGCTGTGTTGTTATGAAGGCAACGACCTAATTAAAGACATCGATCTCAACAACCTAGACGCATTACGATCTGCAGACGATTCATCCATGTTGGATATGAAATGGGGCCCAAAATATCAGGTCGAGGCGGCTCTGGAGAGGCCAGATAACAGTTGGGCGACAACGGACGTTTCCAAGGACAGTCAATCGAAAACCTCGCCAGTTTCCAAGGAAACGCTGGATCAGACGGCAACTCCAGCTGAAGAGCCAGCTATCCCAGTCGCGGCTGAAAGTATCCAGCCACTGCCGCAGCTGAATCCTCCTCCCTTAGTTGTCGGTTGGCACAACTCAGGCTCAATGGCGAACATGGACTCAAATCGGCTGACAGGGTTGGAAGAGCGCATGGCCCGGCTAGAAGCTCGGCTACACGAGCAAGATTCTACGATTATCGCGTTGCAGCAGAAACTGTTGGAAAAGGGGCGTAGCTAGCGGTCTTGAGGTATGACAAACATGGCATGTAGATGCTTAGCCAATGAGATGAAGGTTCGGGAACTGATAGGATACTCGCATTAGGTCCTTTAATATATTTATCAAGTACTCCGTATAAATAATCATATTATACATACTATATGATCAGATAGATGCCCAAGTGCTACTTCAAAGCGTAACACTGGTAGTTCCCGACGCCTCCTCATTGGGTGTTTCCATCTGTTACAATTTGTGGACTTCCAAATTATCTAAAAAAAAGTGCAATATATTTGCAACAAGTCAATAGATATGGTTGTTGTTTTTTCGTATTATAAATGTTAGTCTTGCCTACAAGCTTGAAATTTCGAACCCTCAATTGAAGAGACAAATTACCCAAACTGTGTCAATTATTCCCAGCCAGCCTAGAACCGCGTTTAACAACATCCCGGAAACATCTACGAATTACGGAGCCATACAAACGCCAAAAGACGCAAGAATGGAGTCCTTTGGAAAGGGAATGAACGAGAAATTGAACGAAAAATCGAAAGGCCTGAAGGGCCTTCGACACAACTTGAACTATCTGGCCGATACCTTATACAATGAGATCAACAGCCGTTTTCTTCGTGATCTAGGCCAAGGCCAGAGAGAAATATTGAACGAGACAGAAAACGAGATAAAAAACTACCTCGAGAATACCAAAGATCAAATTATAGACGACTGCATACTATGGCTCATTCTCATGAATGCGGTGGAGAAGTTTGAACCGGCATCACCTGAAGATATAGCGCCTACACCTACACAAAAAGACAGCAGCGATATGGAAAACGACATGGACAATCCAAATTTCCGAATCATTCGCATCATACTGGATATAGCACCGCATCTATCGTTTGAGAGTCTCCAAAGCCCCGCGAGTGAAATCATTGGTTGGGATCGAGAGAGTGTAATGCAGCGGTGCAAAGCGAATCACCCACCCGGCAGGGATAGAAAAACAACGCCGTTTCACTCTGCGGCCCAGAGTGGACATGGTGACATAGTCGCGCATATGTTAAACCAGGGGAACAGCCTCCTTTCCACCACGAATGGCGGCTGGGACCCCCAAGACTTTCTCAATATGCTTCAGCAACCAAAGCCGGACCGTCGGCATGCTCGTTCTGCTCTTAGCCTCGCCGCGATAAGTGACAGAGGGCTGGAAACCGTTGAAATTCTTCTCAGATATAATCCAAAAATCGCAATCAGCCCAACCGACAATACATTCGAGACAAGCTTGGAAAATGGAGATAATGACATTGTCGACGCATTCTTCAAATACGACGACTTACAAAAGAGGTTTACTACAGCTGAAAATATTCTTTTGGCGCTGGAGTATTTGAAAACAAATACGCCGGAGCAAGGAGATCCACCAGAGAACTATATCAAGGTCGTCTGCACGCTAATCAGCCATGCTCCAACAAAGGAAGAAATCAATAACGAGGTTGTCAAGGAAATTATCCGACTCAATTTGAGGTGCGTGTGGGAGAAAAGAAATAAGAACATCAAGCTAGAAATCTCTGGATTTCTTCATATCGCTGTCCAATGTCAAAACGCTGAGTTTGTAAAGATGTTCATGGATGAATATCCGGAGTCCGTGTTCAAACCAATTGGCAATAAATATGCCCTTTGGCACAACAACCACTTGGCCTCTAAGGAATTTCGAAGCATGGAGGAGTTACAGAGCGAAGCAAATCGCAGCATTCGCGACATGTTGGTCACCAAAATCATCAAGGGGGACCCAACTTTGAAGATGCAGCAGCTCTTGGAAATATTCCGAGACTCGAAAGGTATGTTCATCCTTTGTATCACATGGTTGAATCACAGAGATTAATGAGCCCGCCGAGCGACTTTGGAATGTAGAAATTGGTGAGTTTGTCATGAAGAATGGATCAAACCCAACGACCCATTAGAGTCTAATATTTTGCAGTTGACGAACTATGCTTTGACCTCTCCCGTTTCAACTCGAAGAAATATCCAGTGTCTGATTTTGTGCGTTCACTCATCAGTCACCAAGACAACCCAGATCTGTTGTCCTACGAGCATACTCTAAAATACGCCGAGTTCCCTGAATTAGACGCGAATGATGATGAAAAGGAAATATTCGGCGACGGTGTTCATCATGAACACGACGAAGTTTTTCTTATCCTCGACTGGCTGAGAAACGATAAAAAGGTTCGCGAGATAATCCAACTCATAGTGCCGGATAGACTTGTGAATCCACACAACGAAGTCAAGATAGGAAACTACGTGAAGTTGTTCCAAGTCCAGGTTCTCAATTGGCGGTTCCTGGACCTCTCTATTACGGTGCTCCCTGACCAAGAAACGAAAGAGAGGATTACAGTGCTTCATTTATACGCAAGCGGTAAGAGGGCGGCTATCAGCCATTGGACCGGTGAGAATGGTATCTTGACGCTTCCCAATGTGAGTACGGAGTTGACGATTCAGTTTTGAAATGTGCTAACCAGCTATATGGATTAGCTTACAAATCTTAAGATTCATATCATACAGGTTGGGAAATTGCTGCTGACACTGCCGTTCATAAATGACTGACTTTTGCGTTCAAGGACTTGATGACGAAGGAGAATGGCGACTCTACAACTCAATACATCAGCCAAGAATTTGAAGTCTTGGTGAAGGGTATAAACAATAAAAGGAAGCAAAATGGCCGAGATGAGCTAGAAGTGAGCTGCACTCTTGATTCATGGAATCCTGCACAAATGAGATTGGCAGACCTAGAAGAAATGTAAGCGTCATCTCTGTGCACATGTGATCGCCGTATGGTACACGACTGACGTTTAATTACCTTCAGATCCGAACGAGCTGTCCCTAAACTGTATCGTTTCATAAAAAGCTACCGAAAGTATGTGCGCGACTTACGAGTGAACGAAGGATATGCATTCAGGCCAATAAAGGTCGCACTGATCGATAATGGCGTTCTCAGCATCTCGCCACGAGCTGAGAACCTTTGGGATCACTCCAATCATATACATACATTCGACAAGTTATCAAGCAATGGCACCTTTCAGAATTCCAACATGAAAACCCAAGGCGAAGACCCAAAGGACCAAAGTAATGATGTCAAGTCAAATGTTAGAAAAGAGACTGAAAACCACAAGACTTTATGGTCTCGCATTAAGGGCGGCAGGTCTTTCGTGGAGGGCCCTTTTCGAGTTAGCCCATGGTTGTTCGCGTCCAATCCACACGGAACACAGATGGCTAATTTAATATGTGCCATCGATCCATGGTGCGACCTCTACGT
This sequence comes from Trichoderma aggressivum f. europaeum, assembly GCF_033847375.1. NCBI lineage: Eukaryota > Fungi > Ascomycota > Sordariomycetes > Hypocreales > Hypocreaceae > Trichoderma > Trichoderma aggressivum. The sequence continues at coordinate 253,053 of NW_026946378.1, forward strand.
GGCCAAGGTTACAGAAGGCAGGGCTGGAATACTCTCTACAAGGGTTACAAGAGTATGTTGAATCCATGTCTTTATAATTCAAGTGGTCTGAATTCGAGGCTAATTGCTGTTGTCTGCATTACAAAGGCAATTGAATGGGCAATTTCTCAAAATGTTGACATTATTTCGATGAGTTTTGCTATTTCGGAGAGGACTAATGAACTTGAAAAGGCTTGCAGAAACGCAGCCGATAAAGGTATTGTTTTGCTTTGCAGCACTCATGATGAAGGCCTCGGGGTTTCCACCACATATCCGGCAGGCTTTCATGACACCATTACTATCACTGCTTGCGACGATTATGGGAAAGTACTTCGCCCCGGGCCCCCAGACGACGGAGGCTCCTTTCAATATAAAGTCCAGGGCCAGTCGGTGGCGGCAGGGGTCATTCCCTTTCTGGACTCTGATGATTATATTTCAGGAAGCTCTGTTGCTACAGCCATTACTGCAGGGTTGAGCTCATTGATCTTGTCTTGCGATAGAATTGCCAAGAATCCGCCGGGAAACTCTTCTTCAAATGAGGGCTCTTCAAATGAGAGCTCTTCAAAGAACGGCCATCCAAGCACTCCCGTGCTTGAAAGGCAGAACAACTACAAGAAGAACATTATAATGAAGCATCTAAAAGAGATGCTAGCAAAGGAGAGTAAAGATTACATCTTATTGGAGAATTTTGCTGAAATCAACAAGAAAATTCAGGATGGACAGGACATTAAGGCCAGTGAAATAATCAGATCATACTTTCGATTAGCCACCTTTAGCGAGATATAGTTGTCAAATCGAGACACTATTGCATGTTGTGTGTTGGAATGGTAGTTGTTGCGAGTTCTTTTTTCATTAATATTTCGCGAATAATAAATTTTCATTTTGTTGTCATTCCTCGTTCCATGATGCAAAGGTTGGTGAAATATATCAATACCAGATAGTCAAATCTTTGATACCCGTCGCTTTCATATAGTGTGTATCCATAACCGTAGCGTCGATAGATATTTCTTCAATACAAGTCCCGTAAATAAACGTAAGTTTGATAGATATTGCTTTGGTATATTTTCTATCAATGGATGTAGATCTGATAGACGCTCGTTTTGACAGATGTTGCATTGATAGATGCTACATTTCTGGACTTGTGGCGGTGACAGCTTCAAGGTGGAGCAAAAGTCTTGGTGGAGGATCGTTGCTAAACACTTCCAGCAACAACGATATGGCTTTTTCCCGAAACTCTTTGCCCTTCTCAGCCAAATCCTGCGCATAATAAATTTCAGCAGCGTGCTTCAAGCTATTATTGTCCGCTCACTTGTGTCTCCAGACGTGGTACGAATTATCGCCAGGGCTTTTAACTGAAGCTCCCCGGCTTCTTTGAATTCTTTTGCCAACAAGTGGGCTGCAGCAAGCCCCTGAATTGCAGTGGCCGTCTCGATATGTTTCTCTTCGAATGCGCTCTGTTGTAGAGAAAGAATTTTCTTCCGAAGCTCCTTGGCTTCGCCAAACTGGCCTTGCTCAGTTAATTGATCTGCGAGTATTTCCAACCCATCTACCATGGGATGCTGCTCCAAGCCTGCAATTGAGCTTCCCGCCCTAACGAGAGTATTTTAATTTCAAACTCATTGGCTTCCTTGAATTGGCCTGCCAATCTGAACGCCTACGTGAGGCTTCCTATAGTAACCACCGTATCAGGGTGCTTTGGTCCGAGAATTTCATTGCGCAGTGCCAGGACTCGAAGTTTTAATTCTGTCCCTGTATTATAAAGCTTCTGTGCAATATATATTGATGCAAGTATACTCATTGCGGTGATAGTATCAGGATGCTTATCACCATAGAGTTTCTGCCAAGGTGAAAGCTGTTTCTCTTGAAGTTCCCGGGCTTTCTTGAGCCGGTGTTGGCCAACATATGCTAGTAGAAGGAAGGCCATGATTCCAATTGTGAGCCGGTGCTTCTCTCCCAAGGTCTTCTCTGATAACGCGAGCGCTTCTGATGCGTATCCGTCTTATTTCTCAATTAACTCTTGGGAATGGTGTATTCTTGCGAGTCCGATCAAAGGCCCTATTGTGACCATTCCGTCACCGGAAGCCTTCGCCAAGTGTAATTGCTTCTTTGCCGTATCTTCTGCCTTCTTTATAAATCCGGAGTCATAGAAGTATTGAGACACCCTTCCCAGCAATTTAGACACCATGATTCTGACTTCAGATGTTTCTTCTACTTTCCATTCGCTGACTTGTATGACATGAGCTGCATATTTCTCGCACAAGAGCCACGTATCTCTTTCGATTTCTTGGGGGAATAGATCCTCAAGGGCCATCAGAGCTACTATTGCAAAGCAGTTCTCCGGGAAAGTACTCTGTGAAGGTATATCGTATGGATTCTTGTACAAGCTTATGGGATAATGTGCAAAATTCTATAGGCCATAAGGCTTTCACGTCCAATGTGTTGGATCGAGATATTCCACGTTTCCAGGACACTATTTGGGATCTTAGGTCTTCTGTGTTTGTCATGTTGAGTCCTTTTTAGCGTGTCGCATCTGCGTTTACCTGTTAATAGTCTTGATAGATACTCCTTAATAGGCGTTGAAGTCCTCCGTATAAATGATCCGGCTTGTGAGATAGTCAAAGGGAGCAACCGAAGCTGTTGAAGCAACAGTCTAGTATCTTGAATCTCGTTCTCTCGAATATCCCCGCCTCTTACCACCGAGAATAGTTTTTCCGCCTCTTCGATGGCCATGTGAGGGATCTGGATACCTTGCCGCGAACCAACTAGGGCAACAATCTGTTTATCGCGGCTGGTCCATAGAACAGTTCCTCCAGGGCCTCCTGGTATGAGCTTGAGAAGGCTTTTGGTGTGATCCATTGCACCGACACCGAAGCATGCGACATCTTCCGCATTGTCGAGAATCAAGAGCCACTTCTGCCGCAACTCGATGCAGTGACGTACTGCTAGAAAAAGCTGTTCGCCAGTAAGCTTCGGATCCAGGCCGAGCTTCCTGGCAACTGCGTGGTAATCTTGTGCGAAACTGGTTTCATTATCGGCGTGCACCCAGAAGATGTCGCAAGCAGGATCTTCATGGCTTCGGCGATAGGCGTAATCGAGGGCAATTTGGGTTTTGCTAGTACGGCGCTCGTGAGCTCAGATCGACATTATGGACGTATAAATGTATCAAGCACTTACCCCGATCCACCAAGACCCCGTAAAGCGGCACTGCAGTATCGGCCCTCTTTAGAGAGTGACAAAAGCTCGTCAAGTTTGGTGACGATCCCTGGACGGCGGACGATATCTTGGTTGGGCGGGAAAGGAAACACGTAGTAGGCTTTCCGCGACTTGTTGAAGCTGTAGTCAAAGATGTCCCCTTGGTGGATCTGGGTGTTAGGCCCAAAGATGTTGGAGGATATATTATGATGGATGCTCATGATTCCTATTTTACCTAGGGCCTGATAGGAGACAAAAGTAATGGTAGACAAGACGAAAGATACGAGATGGGTGGAAATTCAGCCGCATGGGCGTCTTCATTTCTGCCCAATCTCACACAGCCGCACCCATTACAGCCAACAACTAATAGGCTCGCGGCTGTGCGCAAATCCGTGGCCTCACACTACTGTACAGAGCAATGCAATCTCAGATTAATGGCGGGTGAGAAATAATAATTGCACAAGGAAAGAAGACGGTGAGTCTGTGAGCGAGAAGTTGAAAGAATTGGCGAGATTCAGGATACTCCAGCCAATGGAGCTGTATGTTCTGAGAGCATTAATGTACCAGCAAGATTCCATATGGGAGTAACTCCATTTAGTCCTCTGCATACTGCCAAGCCGGTCGAGTCAGGCGGTTACCTAGATGAACGAGACCGAAAGGGAACACTGATCGATACCTGTTTTGTAGATGCCGACTCTTCTCATTCATAGACGGCTACGCTTTTCTATCTTTACGCTTCTATCGTACCGTTGAACCCTCCCTAATTATACTTGAGAATTCATACCTTGAAAAATGAACATCGAGTGAGTTGAGTGTGTAACAGGCATAGCTATGACGTTTATTTATATGTCGCGTATGGAGTTCGGTTGTTAATATAAACGATTACATGAATCATGAGTTATAACTGAGATACGGGGGCTGATGCACATATACCCTCGTCTGTCCAACTATTTTATGCGAGAGTAAGCCGAGAAACATGTATACTCTTTACGAATTGCCCTCAACCATATTGTAGCTAGGCCGTCAATTTCGATATTTTTCTCAAAAGACCATGTCGTCTTCTTCAAAACATGTGCCATCGATAATAGCGAACCATGAAAGGACTCATTATGACGTTAGATCCATAATCAGCCGATGCAACTGCTCTCACCCACCCTTCAAGACCCTTCGTCTTAGCCAATATCTGTTTGCTTTTCGAAACCTCCAAACGCCAACTTCAAAGCCTGAGTAGACGCCCTGAGCAATCACCGCACATTCTCTATAGAAAGCCACTTCCAAATACAAGAAAAACTGAAAGAAATGTCTGTGATTAATACAAAGACCATCTCGGAAGCCCCCTATCTAAGACAATGCTACGGCTGGTTGAACTTCAGCATCCGCATCATCCGCATCACCCGCAGGGTCCATTGTCCCCTGCGGCCACAGCCGTTATGCATAGACAAGGATGATCGTCGAATACCTCAATACCATGACTCCATTGAAACTGTATACAAGTGTCTTAATTATAGCGAAAACGGCCCGGCGTTGCTAAGCTGTCGGTCGAATTTCCGTGACTCGTACCCGGCAGACTCGCCACACAAGGAACTGGGCGAGCACTATGTTGTTGGGTGATGTTGTCCACACTAATCGATCTAATTAAAACAGCAAAAACTATGAAACTCACGATGTAGAGGTAATGCTGAAAAGTTGAAACAAACGTTACATCTCCTTACGGGATTGGGAATGATCAAGTATAAAGTATACCAAGCCAATGAACCAAGAATCCTTAGTCCGTCTTTAAAGAACATACATCACATCTCGTATTGTGATATTCCTCACCTACACAAACGCCGAACCTATGAGAACCCAGTCTCTCCTCCTGTCATGTCGTGCAACTCCCCCAAGACACATCACATTTCCGCATTCGCGTCCGCGCAGCTTCACGCCAAGTAATCAATGGCAAAACCTTGCACACGTGTTCGCCCATGGTATGACAATCCGAGTCACGACGCCGCCACGAAACTGGCGATTCGAGGCAACGAACCGTGACTCTGAAGGCCGAGTCATCTTTCTTGTCCAAGGCTTGCTCATCCCAAGGGAGACCAATAACGGCCTCTCGTAACAAGTCATTATAGCTAACAATGAGTCCAATGGCGTGTGTGAGACCGTGCAGGATACTGTGCCCCCCGACAACGCCCGTTCCGTATTACTGGTATGCCGTATCTAAGCCGTCACGCGCCTAAAAATAGCTTCTGCTTTGGTGCTAGCAGAGCAATGGAGGACAGTGTGTGTGTGTATGTGTGTGGAAGAAATCAGGCTTCCGTTGCCTCTATTTCCAAGTTATCAATTGATGAATTTTGTGATGGCCAATCCTAGGCCGTAGAGTAACATCCCTCCCAAAACGCCATAGTAAATGAACGCTGCGCTCATCCAACATGCTTTCTGTATATACATATAAAACAAATCTATCGGGTTATTCCACCATTCGCAGCGGCTGAGGTTATCAAGATTGAGTGAGGAGTAATGCTTTGGTTGATTTAGAGCCCCATGAAGATTGAGTGAGGAGTAACACTTTGGTTGATTTAGAGCCCCATGAATATCAACTAACGGGGTGCGATGTTAGCCACCACGTTCCGAACAAAGTATAAATGACATCGGGCCGCCGTAAATTAAGTTTGAGGCTTCATAGGTCAGGCGAGCAAGACTTACTTGCTTAGCTCCCGCCCATGGCGGTAGAAGATCGGCACCATCGCCAGATAACGTTGGGTTTGGGTCATCCTGTTCGGGAGATGGAGACGGCGGCCGACGGGATGCGAGGACCTTTTCAACGCCATATGATGGTTCGTGTACACCCGTTGGCATCCATTCGTTGTGCGCCGTGCTGAATCGGCCGAGTAGGAAGACGTTTTCTGTCTCCTTGGCAGGGGCTGGCGCGCTGATTGCTTCCGAGTTGGATGTTGGAGTCAGTCCACCCAGTAAGGAGCTGCCATCTAAGCCCATGCCAAGTGGCTCCAACGAGCCGAGTATAGAGTCTAGCAGAGGGATGCCGCCGTACGCTTGCGCAAGATGCTCGTCGGTGAAGAAGTGTTGGTCGATGCCTGGTTTGTCAGGCGCGGTCGCGGACGGGTATTCGTGTTCATCCCATGCTGATGAGGACGGCGTCGGGCCGGCGAGCCTGGAGGATGAAGCATAAGTATCTGTTCTTAGGTGGGAAGTCCTCATAAGACTTGCCGGTGAATGAGCGGACACGACTGCGGTCAGGGCGATCGTGTCCAGCGGTGCCGATCCGCAGTTGTGGCAGACTGCGGGCGGCGTATGAGGGTGAGGATGAGGGTGAGGCTGAGCGAAAGGGTGAGGCTGAGGATCCGATGATGATGATGATGGCATCTTGCGAGCGGCGCTGGCATTGGTTGCGTCACCGTCCGAGAACATGGCATCGTAAAACTGACAAAGCGCCTCCTGATCCGGCCTCACCGGGAGCAAGTCGGGAGATTCCGTCGCGGGCTTGGACTTGGACTTGGAATTGGGCTGCTGGGCGAGCCGTTTATGGGCCCTGCGCTTGCGTTGGGAGGCAACGAGCTGCAGGCGGCGGCGCTGGACGCGCTCCTCGGGCGTCAGGTTGAGGGAGGGCCGGCCTCGTTTCACCATGATGCGGTTGCTTGGTGATGGTTTGGGTTGGATCTTGGGCCGAAAAAAGAGCCTGGCAGAGATTAAGGAAAAAATAGAGATTGGGTTCAACGGCCGGCCTGTAGGGTATGACGAAAGTCGGGGTAGCCGGGAGAAGCTCCGGGTCCAAGGTTGAAGAAGAAAAAAAGAGGGGTATCGGGGGCTGGCGGGCGGCGATTGGCTGCGGAGATTATTCAGCGATGCCAGCCATCAGCTCCAGCCTCTCGCAGCTGCTCCCTGCATCACAGTGGAGAGGCCGGGACACGCGCACTGTGGGTATCTGCATGCTCGCGCGGGACCGCCAAGTTCCAACGGACCAGCAGCGGCGCACCAGCAGCGCACCAGCAGCGCGGACGGCAGCTAGCAGATGTGACTCGTCATATCGGCGTCACAGTGCGATCTTCCAATTGGACGCGGGCCCGTCACTTATCTCTGCCTTACCTAATTCTATCGCCTGTCCCACTTTGGCGCTCCGACTTTCGCCATGGTCGCTGAAGGCAGAGATAAGTGAGGGATGGCGGGCTGTGATTGGTGGTTGGGGGACGACGCGGGCTGCGAGATTAATGAATAGCCGGTGATGGTGACGTTTTGCGCATGGCTGGGGGGCGCTACATTGTAGGTGTAGGTAGTTTGGCAGTTTGGCAGTACTGTGCGGGTTATTGCCAGTCAATCAATCAATCCATCAATCAATCAATAATCTGGTTTCCCACGGGTGCTAGAGCAGTAGAGGAGGTACTTGGAACTCCACCAAAGACCAAGTATAGCGTGTTACTGCTTTGTCGTGTCAATGAGTGATGATTGATGGGGCACACGACGATAGTATAATGGACGAGTAAGCTTGAGGTAAGATTTGAGCGGCGGATGAAACGAAGCTTCGCGCTCTTTGTTGGGACCGCATCGACGATCCAAATATAATCTCAACTGCTCTCTTCTTTATCCGCTATTCCAATCAATGAATCCTAACCCCCCCTTTTTTTCTGCCCGTCCACCGTTATCTTTTCCCACTGTCGATCGCCTCTTCTCTCCCTCCCTCCCTCTCCAACGTTCGCCCAAAACTCAGTTCAGCAACAATCGCGCCGTCTTATCGCCGGTACGTCGCCGCCAGGTACCGCGCCGACCGCCTTTGCACCTTACCAGGTCGCATCTCACGGCATCCCTAACTAGGATAGTACGTCGCCGCCAAGTACTCCGTAGGCGGTGGCCACCCCCCGCTTTAAATCAGACTGTGTGCAGCTTCAAGCCGCTTCTGGTTCGCCTAGCCAATCCAACTGCCCACTTGGCAGAAGCAAGAATCAACTTGCAACTCCAAAGCCCTCAAACAACTGGGAAGCGTCACAGCATCGCAGCGCCTTCAGTTCTCTCTCTCTCTCTCTCTCTCTCTCTCTCTTCCTCTCTTGTATATTCGCATTCGCATTCGCATTCAACCTCGATCCGTCCATCCACCGGCCACCCTTGGAGACTCTCTTCCGTTGCTCCGACGAGCCGCAACCCCTCGACCCAGAATTGCACGCCAGACGATGCTGCCGTGAGACCTCTCGCCTCGACCAGCGCTGTGACTCGCAGTCTCGAGGCCTTCCTCTCCATCGACTCTCCCTCTCCGCCTTCGACAGAGCAGTTTCCGCCCGTCTCCCCGTCGAAGCGCCCGCCTCTCCTCCGATCCGCCCATCATGGACGGCCAGTCGCAGCCGCAGCCGAAGCCGGCGCTTTACACTCATCTGTCTCAATTGTCGTCGCTTCCCTTGCGGACTGCCCACAGCACGCCAACGGCTTCTCCTGGCCTCTTCAGTCCCGTCGCCAGGCACCCTCATATGCCCACCCAGTCCTTCTCCGAGAGCAACACGCCCGCCCCTTTGTTCGACAGCCCCTACTTGCACCCGCTGCAGACCCACCGAGTCAGAGAGTATGTTTTTGACCAGGATTTCTTGTCTTTTTCCGTTCCTGTTGCTGTCGCCCTGCCATGGATGTCTGTGGCTTGTCTGCTTGTCAACGCCACATAGGACCCTTGGCTGGCTGGGGTGCTTTGCAAATAGAATTGATTCTTCCACAGCACAATTCCTTCTTGGACCAGTCAACTAACCTTTTCTCTCTTTTCTTCTTCGTGCAATAGGACCCACAAGGCTCTCATCGATTCCGACACTGCCACCGGCCGCAAGTCCATCAATCAATATGATATCATCGAGGAGATTGGCCGTGGCATGCACGGCAAGGTCAAGCTGGCCCGCAACCTCGAGACCGGCGAAAACGTAGCCATCAAAATCATTCCGCGCTTCTCCAAGAAACGACGACTCGGCAAGGTCACCGCCATGTCCCCCCAGGATAAGACCAAAAAGGAAATCGCCATTCTCAAGAAGATCAGACACCCCAACGTTGTCGCCTTGCTCGAGGTCATTGACGATCCCGAGCTGAAAAAGATTTACATGGTTCTGGAACACGTTGAGCTGGGCGAGATTGTCTGGCGTAAAAAGGGACTACCCCACATCTGCTCGTACGAACGGAGACGGTCCGAGCGCGAGATGAACGGAGAGCCGGCTACCGCCGATGACATGCGGTGGGATCGGATGCTCGAGCGCCGACAGATCATCAAGGAACTCAAGAGGGCCAAGATGGCCCAAAACAACCACGGCCCCGAGTACTGGAGCATGGAACACGGCGCCGCCGACGACGCGAGCACCGTAAGCCCTTGGTCCCGTATCTCCTCCAGGGAAGACTTTGCTGCCACCGACGGTTCCGTATCCATGCCCATCTCCCGCCGCTCCTCCCTTGCTCCCTCACAAAGCTATTCCTTTTCGTCTTCGCCCGGGACGAGGGAAGAGGACGAATGGCATGAAGATGATCACACTACCCCCGGTCCCACCTCATCGCAACCTCCCCTCTCTACAAGCGCGTTAGACGGAACCATGTTTGGAGCCTATACCAACAACGATGACAGAATGAGCTACCGCGAGCGATCTCCCAGCATGGCCGACTCCATCATCTCCCACATGTCTTCCATCGACTACAACGTCCGTGCCCACGACCCCTTTGCTGACGACTTCTCCTATGTTCCCTGCTTCACCTTTGATCAAGCCCGGACTGCCTTTCGCGATACCGTGCTAGGTCTTGAATACTTGCATTACCAGGGCGTTGTTCACCGTGATATCAAGCCTGCCAATCTGTTGTGGAGCAAGGACCACCGTGTCAAGATTTCCGACTTTGGCGTTTCTTATTTCGGCCGACCTATCCGTGAGGGTGAGCCCGACGATTTGGTGTCTGAATCCGAGGCAAAGGACTTTGATGATGACCTGGAACTTTCAAAGACTGTCGGCACCCCGGCCTTTTTCGCCCCGGAGCTTTGCTACACAGACCCTGACCAGGCCCAGCCCAAGGTGTCTGAGCAGATCGATGTGTGGTCTCTCGGCGTGACTCTTTACTGCCTCATCTATGCGCGTATCCCTTTCTTGGCAGAGGATGAGTTTCAGATGTTCCGCAAGATTGCCACCGAGGACGTGTATATCCCTCGCAAGAGGTTAAAGCCCGTGGACCCCTCGACCTCACCCACCGTAACCTCTCTCTACAAACGCCAAAACATTCATCCGTACCGCGACGACAATGACCTCGAATACGAAGACGTGGATAATCTCCTGTATGACTTGCTGCGCCAGATGCTCATCAAGAATCCAGAAAAGCGAATTCGCCTCAAGGATATCAAGAGACACCCCTGGGTGCTCCAAGGCCTTCCCAACCCGAGATCATGGGCAGACGAGACGGACCCGGCCAAGCCATCGAGCGGCCGCAAGATTCAGGTCGACGAGAGGGACCTGTCCTCTGCCGTCGTGCCACTCACCTTTCTTGAACGGGCCCGATCTGTTGTCAAAAAGGCCGTGGGACGAGTCATGCATCCCTTGGTCGACCGTAGCGAAAGTCGATCACGTCGAAGGGCTACTAGTAGTGTTGCCAGCTCCGGAGGTGATAGCCTTCCAAAGCCCCCCGCTCTCCCCGTTGCTGTTCCAGCTACCAATCCTTCCACTCCTTACCTCGACAGGCGCCGCAGCCTTCATCCAGAAGACTACTTTCCCAGCTTGCCAGCCAGGGACGCCTTGTCGAGCATAGAGCTACGCTCTTCAGAGTCTGGGGCCGCTAGTAGTCGCGTGGAGTCTGTCGTCTATGACCCAATGGCTACAGTCCTGCCGCCCCTGACCACGCTGACCACGCAGCCGGCCACTGTGACCCGGGGACGATCTCACAGCGAGCTGGATGAGGCGGCAACGTCCGAGTTTCGCCCTTCTGCCGGTGGCGTTCCCATCCGTAATGGGGGAACCATACGTGCCAGAAACGTTGGGCAATTCTTGCCCTTGACGCCTCATACGGTACCGCCTACCCCTTCTTTTGATAGAAATCCTCCCTTCCGTCCAGAGTTACCAAGTGCGAGGTCAGAGCTCAGCGCTCTGACGGGGGATTCAGTGCGCTCCCCTTCCGCGGACCGTGGTCTCTTCGCCAGCAGTGACAAACGAGCCACACCTCAAGTTGGTCTGAATACTGCCGTGGCGCCGGGGAACATTCCGGGCTTGCGAAGCACACGCTCAATGCGCTCTGTTGATCTGGGCAGAAACAGATACGGATACACGCAGCTGTCGTCTTCCCCCTTGTCTTCGTCTCCTCAGCCCATACCCCCTTCCTCATATCATCATCACAGGCATCTTCAGTCCGATCCAAACTTTCACAGTCGGTACCAGGAGCGTCCTATTACTGCCCACCGCGTGGACAACGGGACCGATATCAAGTCTCCCCTCACCCGGACCCCTGTCACAATGAGCCCCGAACCGGCCTTTTCTGGCTCGTACGCGAGTGAAGACGGCTCCGCTGAAATGGGCAGCCAATGGTCTCGTATTGCTCATCAAGATTGGCAATCCGAGGCCCCGTCGCGAAGGGGAACCGTGGAAATCGCAAAAACTGCGAGTACCGACTCCATGGATCATCTCGGAACGCCCTTGACGAGCCCAAGCGAAACAGCTAGCCCCGTTGCCGCATGTCCGCCTACCAACAGCGCATCTCAGCGAATGCTAGTCTTTCAGTCCGATCCCTCGCTGCCGGCTCTCCTTAGCGGTGCCAGCTCTGTTTCGGCTGATTTGGAGGGTGAGCTGCTGCTCAGACCGGGAACCGTAGACCCCCAGACCACTTTCTTACAGACCAAAGACTCGCTCACTCCCCCAGCCCTGGGAAAGGAGCCGGTCGGTGGCTTTCCCATCGACCAAGTCTTTGCTCACCACTCGTCCATGGAAGGTGTGCCGCTCCAAGTCAAGATTGACCGCCCACCAACCTCGGACAGCCATGCATCCAGCCACCAGCATCGCAAGCACGACGAGGAAGACAATGACGATGACAGTGATGATGGCCTTTTGTTAATGGCCAAAGCTAAGAAGCGACCGCCAGTTACGACTAGGCACCGGCCCTTTGAGGCCAGGCGGCGAGACACAAACATGAGCACTGCAAGTGACGAAACTGCCAGGAGAGTCAACATTTCTCCAGAAGCATGATACGACAAGACCCCGCCTTTTGTCCTATCTGCGGGCAGTCACAGCATGAAATGAAGCAAGAAACCACATACGCCTAGCCAGTTCCTTTTGTATTTCACGGAGGGGCTTTTTCTTATAAGCGAGAATTAATTAACTGGTGTGGGAGCGAAATCATCGAAGCGGGAAAAAGGTATCGGATGGGCACACGACCACACACGACGAACCTGGTTGCATTATCAAATCATCATCATTATGATTTACGGGGGATGGATCGGACCTCTTCAAGGAAAGGCTGGAAGCCTTTTTATTATCATCACCTTTTGCTCGATGGGAAACAATGGTGGGCGTTTTATATCTTTTTTTCACTGTTTGCTTTTTTTTTGCATTGCATAATGGCTTGCCGGCAAATGCACGCCCGTTATATCCCGGAACTTTGGAGTGTTTTGTTTATTTTTTTTATAATTTGTTTCCGGCCTTTTTTGTGTTGCTACAAATTTGGCTGGAACTAGATTGGGTCTTTTTTCTTTGCTCTTTTTCCTTGTTTTATCTTTTTTTTTTGTTGCATTTCTTTTATTATTATTATTATTCATGAGATTGATTATGGTGGAGTATGCTTATATGGAGCATGGAGCATGGAGCTTATGGGATATCAAGGGATGATTGGAATGGAATGCCTTGCATAGGATAGAATGATTATGGAGGATGGTGAATTTATATAGCTATATAATTGTATGAGTTTTGCATGGGTATCGAGGTAGTTTTAGCTATGGATGGCATGTGTATGCTCAGCTCTTGGTCTTTGTGAATCCCATTTCCTTTGGATGTGTGACTGTTGTGAGTAAAATGAAAGTCCACTGCTCTTCAAGTTCTGCTATCAGAGGGAATGCTTATCCAGTCTCTCGACGACTACAAACAACACAGAGGGTTACAAGGAGGTGAGGAAGCATTTCGAGTATTGCCTGAATTGCCAAGTTATCGGTGCCAGCACTCCCTTCTTCCTAAGGATATTACCATTTACCAATTCTTTTTTTTTTCGATTGAAGCTAGTCTATGTTCTCGTGTTAGCTATAACAAGTTGACACACGTGAATTTGTGAATGTCAGACATTATTACCTTTCTTTTGATTCTTCTAGAGTTCCTCTTCATGATTTTGCTGAATATCTGAATGATTTCCACGAGGCTCATTTTCATAGTCACTCAACCGATCTGTCAGATCGCTCTCTTCTTCCGAATCACTATTTTCTCCCAAAACCCGGTTTTCTGACCAATCGAGCTCATCTAGTGAGTTGTCCTGATCTAATGAGTCAATCTGGTCTGAGAATTCAGCAACAGGCTGATGCATTATCAACATATTCCAGATCTTGAGAGTATCGTCACTCGATCCAGATAGAAACAATTCTGAGTCATGTGAGAAAGCCACTGAATGGATATCGTCACCACGACATTGTAGTATTTGTAGGCAATGGCCTGTTATACCATCCCATATGTTGATAGTTTCGGCCGACCCAGATATTATCAGTTTTGAGTCATGTGAAAAGGCCACTGAACAGAAGGACTTCTTTGGCAAGCTTTTGGTTAGTGTCGCATTGCTACCACTTTCAGAGTGTGTGCGTTGTCTGTCCAATATTTCTGCGTCGTACTCTATTAGTTTCGTTGTATCGCGTGCGTTTAAACTCCTTGCATAAATTTTCCTTGAATGTCCTCTACCAGAATTTGAAAATGGTTCGCGCCATTTCATTCGATTTCGAGAAAGTTTTATACGTTGGTTGTGTGTGTTTGGCAGATGGCAAAACTCCTTGGTTTTGTCGCCAGTTGCACTATCCCAGATCCTGATAGCACCATCACTTGACCCCGATATTATAAGCTTCGAGTCATGAGACAAGGCCACTGAACAGAAATTGCCACCCTTTCTTGGTAGTGTGTGCACACATCTGCCTGTGGTGCTTTCCCAGATAATGATGACCTTGGATGAATTTGATACTATAAGCGTCGAGTCGCGCGAAAAGGCAACTGAGGATACAGAATCTTCGTGGCCCTTGAATGTCCGTCGGCATCCGCCAGTTGAATCCCATAGCTTAATAGTACCGTCTTTCGACCCAGATACAACTAGCTTTGAGTCATGCGAAAATGCCACTGAACGAACGGGGCTGGAATGTCCTTCCAAACTCTGTTGACATTTGCCTGTTATATCATAGATATTGATGTCATTTTTATTGGGCGACCCTGATACTATTAGTGTTGAGTCATGCGAGAAGGCGACAGACGACACCGGCCCCGCATTGATTCTCTTTTTCAATCGGCCGGTTACTCTATTCCACACACTGATAGTACCGCCTTTCGACTTTGATAAAATAAGTTTCGAGTCATGGGAGAAAACCACTGAATTAAACCCCTGCAAGCAGGAAATCGTCCGTTGAGGTTCAACTCTGGCGCCATTTTGAAGCAGTGACAGTGCCATATTTTTACGTGCCCCCCTACAGGCCCACTGCAGCGAAGTCCATCCCTTTTGGTCTCGAAAGTTGACATCGACTCTCTTCGTACTTAGAAGAGCTTCCACGATGGCCGTATGGCCGTTCGCACTCGCCCAGCTAAGCGCTGTCCGGCCAAACACGCTATCCTTGCTGTCAGGTTCAATTTCACCCTCAGAGAGAATCTGTTGGACCGTTTCGACATCTCCTCTGATGGATGCTGCGATCAATGGTATCCATCCATCGCGCTCTCGGACCTTGTCAGATAGGAGTTCCATCATTTCAGCATCGCCATTCCTCAGAGCCCTTGAGAACAGTGCATCGCAAACTTGGCGGCGACGGCCATCGCTGAGATTGTCCAATTGTTCATGTACAATTGGTAGCCTGGTTGATAAGTAATCTTGTCGTTCCTCAGCTGTCGTTTTTTCATGCTCTAGATCATTCATTTCCCGGGCGCTGCTTTCTTCTTCTTTGACCAGCTTTCTTCTTCTCTCCTCGAGTTCTTTAATTTGGCGCACCACCTCCTCAAGCCCCTTCTCAGCTAGTCGCAAACGTATGCCATAGCTTTCCGATCCGGCCTTCAACTCTTTATTCTTCGTATATATTTCCTTTCTTTCTCTCAGAAGTTGTCTGATGTCAAGAATCAAATCCGCATCCTCGGATGTAAGCATAGTATCATCACCTGATTGAAGAACCACTGCTTCAGGATTGATAGATATTATGCCCCCCTCAATAAGTTTCAATTTAACGCGTAAGTGAAGCACGCCACTCTCAGCGCTCCCCCCCCCTAATTCTTTTGACGGGAATTTTTGAAGATTTTGGGCTATTTCTTGCAACGGCGTGTTTCTGCTGCATGTCACAGTTCTGCATATCACGGCATTGAGCTGGGGTTCAGCGTTTGATTCCGCTTGTGGCACTTCGAGTACTGTGACGAAATCTCGACATTCCGCCTTAATATAACGGAGTCGAAGCAAGATTGGATCCGTAGTAGCTTGGTCGGAAGCAATTGGGGATATCAAGTTTGTCTGCTTATCCCAGCAAGGTTGGGGCTCCACGTCGACCAACGTCAGATTGAAATGGGCAAATAAATCATCCTCATAAAGCCAGTACGTCTTTTTGAATGTATTCTGTCGGCTGTCTTTCTTGATGTGGATAAGCTCAGGCGGAGAGCCAGACACAACGACTGTCCGTAGCACTGAAGGATGTTGCCTTGGCCTGACATACTCGTTAGATGCCACCGAGGTTGCTTTGGTAAGAGGGATGGCAACAATTTTGTGTGGTTTTGACGCAGGCCCGCAGTTAAGTAGTCCAAACGTCTCACCAGACCCAGTAGTAAGTAGCGGCATGTAGATGCGAAGACTCCCGCCAGACATATCGAGCGAGTGCAGTGGATTGTCTGTGTGCTCCCGAGTGATAATCTGTCCGGAATTTGCAAAATGTGACGGACTGGGTGCTAATACCCCCCCGTCTTCGTTTCGGAGACAAGACTCATTGGATTCATCATCAAGGCCCCATGCCAGGATAGAATCATCCCTCGTCGTCTTCATAATCTGCTCCTGTAGCCGGAAGAAAGCCTGCTCACCCTCGCCGTATAGCATTGGCATTGATATACCAAAGATCCCTAACAAACAATATGCAAGATCTTCAAGTCTCTTCGTTCTTCTCTGGGCAGCCCATGACATGCGTTGCGCAACGCTGGCAACGCGCAGTTCGGCGACACCTAACAGGAAATGCCGGGGTACATGCGTAATGCTTGTAATGAGCTTGCTCATAATGCCTTTGGTGCCTATGCAGCGCCATACCGAATTATAGAACCGCAAGTTCTTTGGCGCAAGAAGTTCTTGTAGAGTCCACCCTCTTTGGAACCAACGGCTTGATTGGAAGTTTGACTCAGGTTTGAGGGGGTCGTCGTCATCAGGAACGTCGGACAAGTAGGCATAGCAGACAGTTGCGCGGCTATACCATCGAAACATGGAGTTGATGGCTTCACTGAGCTCCACCAAGTTGGCTTTATCGATGCAACAGGTGTCGATCCAGACATATCCGAGACCATCTTCCACGGCTTGTCGACAACATCCTCGGAATTTGATTGATCCAACCGCTGGTTCAGCTTGAACAGCAGCTATCTTATAGATACGACCACGCTCAACATCATCGAGAGAAAGCTCTTCCGAGTCATTTCCCCAGGTATGCGATAAGATAGCATATGGAGGAATACTGCCATCCGAGAACTCTTCGAGCTTGAACGATTTCGTGTTGATCAAGCGCATGGTGGATCAGGCTAGAGTGACTCTTCTCAGTGGTGTTTGGTAGGAGATGGAATGTCTGATCCGAGATAGTTTTCATGCAAAAGCAAGCTGTATGAACAGAGGCTTCGATCTTAGTCAATGTCTTTTAAGATGCAGAGGGTTGGGCTGCCATGAGGTGAGGGGAATGTCGCTGCATTGCTGCCCATGCCTACCTATGGTATATCATCAGGCTGCATGAGGAGAGCAGGCAATGATTGGACGGCGATACGCCTTGCCAATCAATTTCTGAAGTGGAGTGAGTATGCGATTATGCAACTGAAAAGAATACCAATGAATGTTAATTGAATATGATAGGACTTATAGTCTCGGTGCCTTCTTCTGCTTCCCCTCAACACTCTTACTCATCTCCTTCAACTTGTTTCCCCGACGGACAGACAACACTGCTAAGCACCAGATTATCCCACAGCTTGACTGTTTCTATCCTCCTTGTGCCTTTGTCACTTGAAGACGATGCTACAAACTTCAAGTCTTTCGACCAGGCCATCTTACCGCAGAAATCATCAGGGCCTTTCAGCACCCTCACACACTCGCCTGTTGTAGTATCCCAAACGTGAATAACATTCATGCTCGACCTTGACACCAACATCTTGGAGTCGGGCGAAAAGGCCACCGAATCAACGTCAATATCATGGCTTCTCATCCGTAGTTGACATTGCCCGGTTGTAACATCCCAGATCTTGATGGTGTCCATGTTCGCCCCCGATGCTATGCGCGTTGAGTCGTGCGAGAAGGCTAATGCGAGTACCTCCTCCTCTTGCCAGCCTCTCAGCGTCCGAAGGCATTCACCTGTTGCCCTGTTCCAGATCTTGACGTGTCCGTCGAATGCGCCTGAAGCAATCAGCCTTGAGTCATGGGAGAAGACCACTCTATAAACACATCCATCATGGCCCTGCAGTGTTCGTCGGCAGTTGCCTGTTGCGCTCTCCCAGATCTTTATAGTTTTGTCGTTTGACCCTGAAACGATCAACTTCGAATCATGCGACGAGGCTAATGCATGGACGAGAGTTGTATGACCCTGCAAAGTTTGTTGACAGTCACCTGTTGCCCTATCCCAGACTCTGACGGAGCCATCGGCTGAGCCTGATATCACCAGCATTGAGTCATGTGTAAACACAATTGAGCAAATCATGTTCTTCATCTCGGTCCTGGCTTGTGGCGGCCGTCCGGATCTCAATGGTGACTTCGTGCCAGGTAGGTGTTGCAGAGTTTGTATGCACTGGCCTGTCTCAGTATCCCAGACCTCAATGAAGCCATCGTGCAGCCCAGATGCCAGAAGCTTTGCGTCAGGAGAGACAGCCAAGGCACCGACGGATTCACTATAACTGCCGAGTGTTTTACGACAGCCAATCTTGGCACCTTTCTCAAGCAGAAGACGTACTACATCTTCATGCCCCCTCTCAGAGGCCCGACGCAGTGGCGTCCATCCATCGTTATCTTGCGAGTTGACATCCGCGGCCATTTGGAGAAGAAACTCTGCGACAGCCATGTGGCCGCCTGCGCTGGCCCAACTGAGTGCAGTCCGGCCAAAAACAATGTCTTTGCTATCCGCTTCAGCTCCGGCAAGGAGAAGAATCCTAACCATGTCGACATCCCCTCTGCTCGATGCTGTAATCAACGGTATCCATTCGTGTTCTTTCAAAGTTCCCGTGTAAACAATAACCTTCACCACTGCCGCATCGCCGTCCTCTACGGCCTCGCGAAACATTGTTTTGGCCTCGTCGCAGTTGTCAAACTCGAAATTGCCGTGCATGTGCTTCAGCTGCAGCATCTTTTGACGAATATCTGTCTGGGCATCCTTGGCTTTTTTTTGGTCTGTGAATAATTCGTGCCTTTTTGAAATGAATTGGTCTTCTTCTTCGACCAGCTGCCTCTGTCGGGCCTCAAGCTCTTTCATCTGCTCCTCCACAGCCTCTCGTTTTCCCTTTAGTAACTGTAAGTGACGTTCGTAGCTTTGTAACCTAGTGTCCAGCTCCTCCTCTTTTGCTTTTGCTTGTCTCTTTTCCCTTAGTAGTTGCGTGAATTCCAGAACGGCATCTATATTCAGTTTCTCCGACTGTGCGGATACCTCTTTCGTCGTATCTGGCGGAGAAGCCATAGCTTCAAGGTAAACGTTGTAGGATGTCAATCTTAAATCAAGTCACTTTCTGTCAGTTCCAACTCCTCGTAATATAGAACTAAATATCACTCACTAGTCGAAACAGCGTATGAAGAAAACAATCAGGCTTGGGAGATGACTCTTTGGCTCGGGCTGCCGAGAAGTGAGGGGAAGAAGTGAGGAGGCGATGTTGCACAGCCATGATAATGCGTGTTGAGTCACTTGTATCACTGATGATGCCTTGGGGCGTTTAGCCACAGCAGTTACACAAACTTCTATTGATGGAACTTTGTCGAGGCATTTGTTATTGGTGCTTGTCCCAAATGCAGCTGCAAGATGACGGACATGAGAGACAGATGTTGATTGGGCGCGACGCACCAGAGTGCCCAAGTAAGCTCTTGAAAAGCAAAAAATGAGTGTGACGGAAAAAACATTGTGAGAATATTATCATGTGAAGTGCTTGAAATGGAGGAAAAGAGGGAGGAAGGTGACGCAACCTTTGATAGGTACATATTAATCTTCGGTTTAGGTGGTTTACAGAACGTTTACTACTACCTAGGCACATACATAGAGATATATACCACTTAATGGAAATGTATTCTATAGTAAAAGAGAGAATCTTTCCCTTCTCATCCAAAGTGATTTACTTGGGTACTACGTATATACGTATATAAGCACAGACATATATACCGTAACATACTAATGATATGGGTAATACAGGTTTCAAGCTTAAGTGCTGTCTCAATATACCCTCTCACGTGTAATTGAAGCGGTCAAAGATGATGAAAAGTGCGTTTATTCCCCGCAAAACAGTCTATATCTATCAGTCTCTTCATCTTACAGGTATCTATCAATCGCTCCCTTTTTCTCAAAAACACATAAATCGCCTCGAAATTGCCGTAGTTGACACAAAATGAAAAAAGAAACCAAAAGAAAGCAGCATGCCTATTGTAACTGCACATAGACCGCCAACGCAGCTAATACCAAAGAAACAACAATCCCAACAGGGATAAATAATGACGGCCGAGTAAGCTTCTTCGCAAGAATCTCGTCCAAAGACGATTCCAACCGCAAAGCCATGTTCTTGCGACCAAACAGAGATCGCACACGTTCTTCGCCATCAGCACCCATCTGACGAAGATCACTGTCAGGCATGTCAAGTACACTGCCCATAACGCCAGACCAAGCATCGACATCTTCAGGATCACGCAACCAACCTGTCTTGGCATCTTGAATTGTCTCAACGGGACCGCCCGTGTTGGCAGCGAGAACTGGCACGCGAGAAAGCATGGCTTCAAGGGGCACAATGCCGAAATGCTCGTTGGAGGGCGTGTAGACTAAGAGGCGAGCCGTGCGGAGGAGGGATGTCTTGATGGAATTCGGTATGGAGAGAAGGAAGAGGACGGAGGCATCGCTTGGGATCGAGGAGAGGGAGGAGGCATCGAAGGAGGTGACGGTGTGGTGGCTGAGAGAGTGGGAAGAGGCCAGTTGTTGGAGTTCTGCGTGGTATTCGACGTTTTCAGCAACACGATGATCGTAGCCACCTGTAATGAATTAGACCTGTAAAGAAAGAGGGGCAGTAGGAAGTATTGCATGTGACATACCCGCGAGAACAAGACGAACTCCATTGCGCTGGGCCTCGGGAATGGCAGCAAACGCCTTGACAGCCAACCCAATGTCCTTCTTTCGCTCAAACCGATTAATGCTGAGAATAATCTTGTAGTCGCCGTTCCCAAAAACATCGCCCTCAGAAGCATCATCCCGCTTCAAAGTCGTATCAACACACGGATACACCACCTTGGTATCCACCTTGTCCCTCAACCCCGGCCACGTCCTCGCAACAACGCCCCTCGTAAACTCCGAATTCACAGCCACCGCCTGCGCAAACCCCATGGACCACTCCTCGATCCAATCAAACGGCACCCTGTACAGCCTCTTGAGCGCCGACTGCCGACCCTGGGCGAGCAAGAGATCGGGAAAGTGGCAGTAGAAGAGGATCGGCGTGTCGGGGTAGAGGAAGCGCATGAGGGGCAGGCCGGCGGAGAGCTGGTCGACGACGAAGGCGCGGGGCCCGAGGGCTCGGAGTTCGCCGGAGAGGGTGATTTGGACGAGGAGCTGGAGGTGGCGCAGGATGGCGCAGAGGATGGTGAGGCGGTTGAGGATGGACATGGGGATGGGCCATGCGCCACGGACACGGACGTCGAGGGTGCCTGTGAGGCTGCCATAAGCTCATGTCTGGAGAAAGAAGAGTGTGGGATGGACTCAATGACAGCTTGTGTGTTACTCACCATCGCGACACTCGTCAAAGCAATGGCCCGGATCGCAGTGGTTCGTGAAAATGACAACGTGATGCCCTTCCTCCTGCAGCCCGACCGCCGCATCGACAACCAGCCTCTCGGCGCCGCCAATCCCCAAGTCGGGATGGAAAAACACGACTGTGCCCTGAGGCGAGCCCGAGACTGGGTTCTGCACGTCTCTTGGCGGCGACATGGCGGGCAGCAGGTTTGTGTTTTTGGTTCGACGGTTGGAGATTTGGAGCTGCGAGAAGTGGACAAGTTGGAGTTGCGGAGCTTTTCTTTTCTTTTCTTTTTGGAGGAGCTTCAAACAGCTGATACGTAGTGAAAGGCACATGCAATGTGGGGTAGATGAGGCTAGGCTGGAGAAGGCTTAGCGCTGATCACTGGTGCAGTACGTACCTGGAATAGAACTGGAGAGAGCTTCAATCCATCAAATCACATGTGACTGACACAACAAACAGCCCCATCCAAGATGACATGCCATTTTGTGTTTAGTGATCACACAATACCGAATACAGTGGGAATTGCATGTCCATCCAGTCTCTCTCTCTCTCTCTTCTCTTGTGACAATCCCGCCTAACGGGCAAAAACACAGCATCAGCCTTATCAGCAGCCCCATACCGGCGCGTGCAGATGCCGAGGCTCATCACGTAAACTCCAGTTTTACCGCCTCGCCGCCCATTCTTCACATCTCAACGTCTTTCCTCATCGTCAGCATCAACTGTCAAACGAAATCTCACTTATTTACTTTGTTTTCATATACTTTATATAATACCCCAGACCCCATCTCCATCTCCATCTCAACTCCATCTCCATCACATCACCAACACCCCTATAGCACACCCAAAAAATGTCCAAAACCCTCTACACCATCCCCATCCCCCCCCTCGGCCCCCATCCCGGCGGCTCCATCACCCTCGCCGAGCCCCAGCCCGCAATCTACCTCCTCACCTTCCACTCCCCGCCCGACAACCGCCTCACCACCCCCGTCTGCAAGGCCCTCCTCGCCGCCCTCGACCTGCTCGAGTCCGGCGGCCACCCGCCCGGCGTCCTCATCACCACCAGCGCCATCCCCAAGTTTTACAGCAACGGCCTCGACCTGCAGCATGCCGTTGACACCCCCGGCTTCTGGGCCCTATTCTACTCTGTCTGGAACCGACTCCTAACGTACGAACCCCCCCCCCCTTAACAAGTTCCCCCCTCTATATCAATACTCACACTCTCATCCAACAGCTTCCCCATGCCAACCATCGCCCTCCTCAACGGCCACACCTACGCCGGCGGCCTCATGCTCGCCACCGCCCACGACTACCGCCTCGCCCCCTCCCCAAAGGGCTTCCTTTGCCTCAACGAAGTCCTCTTCGGCGCCCCCCTCCAACCCCCAATGGCATCCCTCTTCCGCGCAAAGCTCCCCTCCAACGCCCTCTTCCGCAAAGTCGCCCTCGAAGGCCACCGCTTCACCGGCGCCGAGGCCGTCGCCGACGGGCTCGCCGACGCCCTCTGCCCCAACGGCCTGGACGACGCGCTGAAATTCATCGCCGAGCGGCAGCTGCTGGAGAAGCCGAAAAGCGGCGTCTACGGCACCATCAAGGCGGAGATGTACAAGGATTTGGTGAGGGAGTTGAAGGGCGCTGGGTTGGAGGCTGAGATGGAGCGGTTTGGGAACGATCAGAGGAGTGCGGCGGAGAGGAAGGAGTTTGGAAAGGTGTTTGTTGAGCAGTGGCGTAAGGAGGACAAGGCGAAGCTGTGACGATGAGGAGAAGAACGAAAATATCTACATAAATCTAGAAAGGCCATATATATATATATCGGCTGTATAATGAATAAACACCAGACATCACTGTATAAAGACCAAGCACAGTGTATAAATATTTTTAACTCGTGTCGTTTGCGTTTTGTATTCCTGTCTAATATGCTTGATTCTCTCACACAACCCCGGCCATTTTGTCATCAGTCCAGAGTCTATCCCTTTCAAAAACGTTTGTTCCCCCCCCAGTCCAATGATAAATTCTAATGAGAGAAAGAGAGAGAGTATAGCTGATAGACACAAAGAGAAAAAGAAAAAGAAAAAAGGAAAAAGCAGCATTGGCTACATTTGTGGTGGGTATCATATTCAACATGCTCCAACCCTGACTTCACACGCTACATTGCCTTCTCTTCCCCTCCGCCATTCCAACACCCACAGCGCTGCTGCGTACATGTATACAGCAGTTCAACTCCCCGACACTCGCTCCGGCCTCACTCATCTCCGCTCTTCTCACTCCCGAACCAATTTATATCCCGTATCCATGCAGGGCGTGCACATCCACATTACCCCAAGCCCACTGTCACGACTCCTCAGCTCGAATCCTCATCGCCCTCCTCAGCGTCTCCCGTCTCCGTCGCATCCGTATTGGTCGATACGGCATCCGTCTCCGTCCTATTCGATCCGGCGTGCATATCCTTCTCAGCTTGAATCGCCTTTGCCCGGCGCTGCTCAACATCCTCTCGTCGAACAACCTTTCTAAGCCCCTCGCTCGCCTGGATCAATCCGTCAATGCTAATGGCATGCTCCGTCATGTGGTGGTTGATATAGGTGTACACCCCCGCCGGCGTGTCGCATTGCAGCAGATTGCTCTCGTTGAGCTTGAGCAAGGCCAGCGCAACCTGGAAGAGAAACGTACTTCCGTCGTTCGTACACAACACCACGTCCCATACCCGGAAGAGCGCCTCGGCGCACAGGCAGTCGGTAAAGACAGAGAGGAACCACTGAAACGTCAGGGCCTCGAGCTCGATCGACAGCGAGTCGAGATGCGCCGACAGTTTGGGGAGCACCGTGCGGACATATTGCCGAAGGACCTGCTGGTCGGCCCGCGAGGATATCAGCGAATGGTCGTAGTAGCCGTGAGGCAGAATCTTTTCGATAATCGACGCCAGGATCCAAAAGGCGTCTTCCGCCGACGGCGTAATGAGCAGGATGTTGGCCGCAATCAGGTTCATCCCCTGGCAATAGCCCACGTCCTTGTTCCGTCGCGAGTACGCCAGGAGCACCTCGTTCAGCTTCTGCACCCCCGGGCCCTTTCGGAAAAAGATGTTGTCCGTCAGTGTCCTGTTAATGTCCATCTTGATCTGGCCCACAACCGCAGTCTCGTCGTCCTCCCCGCTCTGAGACACGAGTCCGTCGTAATAGCCGGGGATGCGCAGCGCCGTTGCCCCTGAGCACTCGGACCATATCTTTGCGCGAAACACCACGGGGATGCCCCCGAGCACCAGCGTCTTGAATCCGTTCCACTTGGCCCGCCCGACCTTGCCCTTGTTGCCCAGGTTGGAAATGCCAATCATTTCGCCGTCTGCAACCCGGGCCTCTGGAAGAATGATACCTGGGGTCTCAAACCGAGCCTCTGCCGCCGCCGTGGCCGCAGCTATGGCAGCCTCGCCCTCACGATGCCGTTCTGCCCTGACTTTGCGCAGAAATTCGTTCCACTGGGTAGTCTTGTCCCGCTGGAGAGAGTCGTGCAAGTCACTCAGCTGCTGGAGAAGCAGCTTGACCGGCTCGGCATCTTCCTTGACGAGGGTTCCGAAAGTCGAGTCCTGCTGCTCCGACGGTGGCTGGGTGAGCGTAGTCTCATTGTCGACGGCCGTCGTTGTGCTTGCCAAAGGAACAAGTCCTGACTCCGTTGGCGTTATCGCAGGCGATCGGGCCGAGCGCTCAACCAACCGCTGGCTGGACGTGGTACTCGCTCGATCGTCAGTGCCCTCGGTCACGGACACGGCCGTGGCACTTATGCCAGGCGTGTGGCTCAGCAACTCTGTGGGAAACGTCGCAATCTTCAGGTAGTCCTGCCAGCGCTTCGCCTTTTCTTCGCCCGAGGCTCTCTCCTCTTGTGAGCTGGGGCTTCCCGGCCGGGGATCACTCGACACGCTCATCTTGGGGCTCGGTGCATCGTCCAGCATGTTGGGCGAGATGCCCGTCCTGTTGCCGTTTCCAATCATTTCCCTGCGGTCGCCGTTCCGGATGTTTTGGGCCATTTGCGAAGCTTCCCGTTGCCGCTTCTTGCGCCGCTGGTCGTAGATGAAGCCAAATCGGTCCGTGAGATATTCGCTGTTGGGGTAGTTGTTGTACATCTGAGTGAGTGTCGGAGGTTGTGATTCTGGGGGCAGGATGGCGTCCATCTCGACGGGTCCGTAGTTGTCCGGACGCAGAGCAGATCCGCCAGGCGAGCTGCCCGAGCCGCTCCCTCGCACCTCTTGAGTGTGCAATTTCGCGCTGGCTGAAGCAGTAGCCGGCGTGGATCTCCCCATGGCCATGAGTGCTTTGGGACCTCCGGCAACGGACACGGCTCGGGATGAGCGACTGGTCTGGTTACTAGCAGCCGACGCGGCCCTGGTGGTGTCCGTCCGGGCAGCACTGCTCGCAGCACGCCCCCTCTCGGCCTCGCGACTTGCGACAGCGCCGCCGGCCACGAGCCTCAGCGTCAAGCTCGCGATTGATTTGCGCTCCGGCGTGGTGGCCGAGTGTATGCTAGACGGCCGGCTAGAGTTGTGACCAGGGCCAGCGGTCGTCGGGGTCGGGGGATCGAAGAGGTCGTCCTGCAGCGGCGGTCGCTGGCCGAGGCTGGAGTGCGATCGTATCGCCGTAGGCCTGTTGGACGACGTCTTTCTGGACGTGCCACCCCAGAGAAAGTCTTTCCACCCCTTGACCGTGCCGGCCCCCTTGGTGTTGTCGGGACTGCCGCCCGACGCCGAGGGGACGCTGCTGGCGTGGGCGCGAATCGTGCTGCTGGTGGCGCCCGAAATCTCCGTCACCGTGTCTCGCATGGCGTCGCTCATCAAATCGCTGAGCCCTCCGTCATCTCGTTGGAAGTGTCCGTTCTTACGCAGCTCCGCCTCCACCACCCGCAGCCTCGTCTCCAGCTCCAGGCTCGACAGCCCCAACTCGCGTACAATCTTTCTCAGCGCCCGCTCGCGCTCATCCCCCCTCCGCCGCAGATGTGCTATCTGTGCGTCTCTCTGGGCGAGGTCGCCGGCAATCTGCCTCACCAGGGTCACGGCGCCGTGTCTCGCAATCAGCCGCTCCAGGTGCTTGTCATCCGCCTTGTGTAGCGCACCGGGGACGGTTTGCGACAGGGGCGCATCCTCAAACAAGGCCTCGCGCGCCGAGTTGCGCCAGGTCAGGCTGTCGACGATGGACGAGCCGACGCCGCTCAGCTCCTTGACGCGGGCGGTCCTGTCGGGCTGGCGGATGGCGGCGAGCAGCTGGTTGTGGTCGGCGTTGTCATCGCCGAAGCGGTCGACGCCGGGCAGCTCGGGCGAGAAGCTGGGGAAGCTGGTGAGGGACTTGTCGCTCTCGGCAATGCTACTGGCGGAGCTGCTGAGGTGGTGATGGTTGTGGTTGTGGTTGAGGTTGTGGTTGAGGAACGCGCGGTTCTTGCCGGTGCGGATGCTGCGATGGGAGCGATACGAGACGTTGCTCTGCTGCGAGACGGAGCGTTCCAACGGAGGAGCCGCGGGGACGGAGTCGGACAAGTCCATGATGGCCTCCTCGCAAAGGCCACCGAGGCTCCCGTCAGTCTGTATCTCTGGGTGTCTCTCTCTTTGTCTCTGTTTCTGTCGGAGTCGAGTCGAGTCGAGTCGTTGCCGTTGTCGTAGTCGCTGTCGCTGTCGATTACCGCTCTCGAAGTCGATGACGTTTGTCGATGTCGATGTCGATGTCGATCTTGTCGTGTTTTCTCCGCCTTTGTCAGGGTGTCTCTGTGTCTCTGTGTCGCGAAAACAAGATGATGCAAAAAAAAAAAAAGGAGCAGCGCTGACGTGACTCGAAAAATCCAGAGGAATGCAAAACCCAAAACCCCAACCCTAGACACAGACACAGCCGAGGGGCATAACGATGGCCGGGGGAGAGAGAGAAGCTGTTGCGGTGCTTGTCGCCTCTTTTACTGGGGGAAGCTTTAGCGGCCGATCCAGGGTCCAGGATGGTACAGCTTGCGCAGTGCAGTGCAAATTCGATGGTGCCGCTAAGGTCCAAAGGGTAAGATGAAGAAAATCCCAGGCTCAGTCTCTCTTTGTGTGTGTTGCTTCTTGTTCTGCTGTAACGATAAATGGCAATGTCTCACGTGGAATGGAATGGCAACGAAAGCACCAGTTGGATGAGAGAATGCAAGAGAAGGGAACGAAAAAAACGTGCAGACAAAGAAAGGTTGCAGTGCTTGTCATTTCAGACGGCGGCGGGGAGGGGCGAAAACTCACTGGGCAAGATGGATGACATTGGATGGCGCCTGTCCCATCAGCGGCTATTTTGTATTTTTTTTTTTTTTTTTCTTTTTTCCTTCTGACAAGACAAACGTCACGAGCGGCCCCCAAAACGACTGAACACTGGATTAAATTGCATGCGGCAGCAAAATTGAAAATGCGAGAAATAGCGGGCTTGGCCAGATGAGGCCACTCGCTTAGGATAAATTGGACTGGCCGGGGATTAGCATCAAGGGAGCTACCTTGGTGGCTTGAGCTGTTTTGTTCTTGAGGCCCAAAACAGCTGCAGCTGCCCAAAGGGCTCAATGCCTGTCATTCATTACACGATGCATGCATGCATGCTGCCAGCTGTTTTAGGCCACGAGGATACATTCATTATTCAATTTAACAACATTCCACTGCTGCCTCCTCTATTCACCATTACGAGGTGCCTTTAAGTCCTCATGTCATGTTGATCCAGAATCTAGATGGAGCAGCTTCCATCCGCAGGCACTCATCATCTCATTAGTAGCTCGACCCCTTGGTATCAAATGGCATCAAACACTCCAAACAACACCCAACCAATCTCACCACTCTTCAAAATCCACACGCCAAATAGCCCTCATCATGCCGTCCTGCAGAGTCATGCATCCACTCCCCCAAACAGAAACCCAACCTAACGCATCCAATTAACCAAAAAATGCCAGCCCCAGCCGGCAGCTTACATGCACATGTACATGTACATACATACATTAGTATATTAGTACTTATCCCTTGCCTTTCGCCTATCAAATAAAGCTGCGTCAAGCTCGGAAAATGCAACCACCTACCAATTGCAGTAGCATGTGATATTCAGGCCCATCTACTAAACTTTTAAGCCATTATACTGTATTAATTACTAGGTAGTGTCCAATTATCTTCTGTTTGTAATCCCATTCCATTCATTCCCTTTCCGCCTCACCAACTTGAAACGCAGTAACAATACACTGCATTGCCTGCCTAGCGTTTTTCGCCTCCCAAACACCCCTTGATACACAACAAATCACATCAAGACACGATTACAAAAAACAAGTAGCTTCACAAGGTCCGGTACCTCAAGAAAAGGGACAAAATAAAAGACAAGAAAAAATATTCTATGAGTCATAAAACAGAAAAGGCGCACGCTCGAAAACGCACCCTAAAAAATAACTAAAAATTGATATGGATATCATCATTGGGCCCTCCCCCCTCCGTATTCTTACAACTCCTAGACCATCAAAACAAGATCCGACCAAAAAGGAAACACTAAAAAAAAAGAGTACTGCTTTTTAACAAAGAAAAAAGAAAAGAGAAAAAAGCGCGAGAAATTCATAGCCTGCATTCCGGCCTTGTGCCAATCCTCTTTGAACTCAACAAAGAAAAGAAAAAACAAAGAAACGCCACCCGCCTGAGCTCGAGGCTCTCCCGTCCTACCCTCATGATGACAATCCAAGACGCAACCCCTGTTCGTGGATATCCCCAAAAACGCCCAGTCGTGAAAAAAACAAATCAAAGATTATCATTACTTTTGAATGCCCTGTGCACATCGTCTTGTGCCTTATTAACAACACACTCCTGTGTTTCACCGACCGCGGCTCGCTCGTCCGCCGCCTTCTCCGGCCAACCCCCTATTTGTGTGGAGAGAAGGCGGTGGCGCCGTTTCTTTTGGCTGCTGTGCGGATTCCGATTCGGCAATCAATGTGTCCTCTAGGTCCGGTACAAGCCCGTCGTCGATGAGTCTTTGTAGCAAAACGTCTTTGGCCAGCGTCTTCTCCCTAATAATGGCGCGGCCATCCAACCGGCGGAGGCGCTTGCAGCTAGCAACATAAACCACTTCGTGAAGACGGCGACGTAGCTTTGTAGTCTCATCCAGGCGCCTTGCAAAAGTCTCGTCTCTCTCCATGTCCGCATCGGGCATCATAAAGGAGTCGGCGCTACCCATCTTGTCTGGGCTGATGAGCATTTGGACAGGAGGATAGAAACCCTGAGTGATGGGGTTATCCCTCAGATCTAATTCTGTGAGATGCGGAAAGTCGGTCAAGAGTTCCGTCACTGCCATTGTATCCGAAAGCCGATTGCCAGCCACAAGCAGCTTCTTCAGTCGCGGAATGAATCGCAAAGCTGATAGATCCCGTAGCGCATTGAAGTTGAGATTTAATATGCGCAAGTTGGGCATCAGCTGGCCACACTCCTCGGGCAATTCCCCCAACCCGCAGTTTGCAAGCTCAAGCAGCTGCAGGTTGAGAAAGTCCGCCTTCAGCTCGAATGTTCCCAGGTAGTTTCCAGACAAGAACAGCTTCCTTATCTCGCAGGCAGTTGTCAGGAAATCTAGCTCGAGCGGAACTTCACCTCGCTGCTCACGCAGAGAGAGGCTGTCCAACCGACGAACGTAGCGGAAGCCGGAGAGGTGGCTGAGACAGTTTCGGTCGGCGTGGAGTGTCTGCAGGCTGCTGAGATGTCGAATGTCCAACGATTCGAGATCGTTGTCGCTAATGTCAAGCTTCCGCAGCGTCCTGTTAGCCTTGTCAAACACGAGCGACTCCAGCTGGTTGTCAGAAATGTCCAGCTGCGAAAGCGCAGGCAGCAGATCGAGACCCTGGACCGACGAAATCCTATTCGAGGCCACGTCGAGCTCTGTCAAGCGCTCCCAGCTGATGCCGGAGAAATCAAGCTCTTCAATCAGATTGTTGCGTGCTCTCAAGGTGAGTAGCCCATCGTGAGAGTCCAAGCCGTCGAGAGTTGTCAGCAGGTTGTTGTCTGCGCGCAAGCTGCGCAAGTGGATGAGCCTCTTCAACGCCGATAAGCTCTTGACTTCGTTGTTGGAAATGTCTAGATATTGCAGATGAATGAGATGGTCCCACGAGGTGAGCTCCGTCAGCATGTTGTCGGATACCTTGAGCTGTCGCACACATTCGGGCACGCCCTCGAGATGCGCCAGCGAGTTCTTTGACACATCCAACGTTGTGATCTTGGAGCAAAACTCGTTGAGCATGTGCAAGCTGGTCAGCTGCTTGTCCTGGAGGGTGAGCGACGTCATGTCATCCCAGAACGGCTCGTTCGGCTCGGCTTCGGAGAGCTTTTCCACAAGGTCTCGTATCGTCATGGATAGCACCTTCTTCGAGCCATCGCCTGTTGCCAGTCGCTTGGGACCCATAACGTAGCTGACCTCGAGCCCAAACGACTTGTCTTCTTGGTTCACCGTAAATTCCGAGAGCGGGCTCAGCGAGAGTTTTCCCACGTTTCGACCAATCAGTAGACTGTCGTCAGCCCTCAGCGAGATGCCGTGGGCCGCTGGGCTGGGAGTAGTCGTAAGGAACCCAAAACCTGAGCCCCCTTCCAGCGACTTGAGGCTCAACATGGAATTGTCACCAAGGTAGCTGACTTGACGCTGGCGCTGGGCTGGAGTTTGGGTTTGGCTTTGGCTTTGACTCTGGCTTTGGCTTGGACTCTGGCTCTGGCTCTTGTTTCGATTTTGATTCGGCAACTCTACGGTGCTCTCTTCATCCCGCTCCTCGATTCGTGAGATTGGCCTGGGTGTAAATTTGGATCCAGACATCGACGCAGCACGAATTGCTCGTAGAGAGCCTTGCAGACCTTTGGCGCCGCTAAATTGAGCTGAGAGAAGGGGAGGCGATTCGGAAGACTCGCCCGGCACCGGATCATCCTCCAGGCCTTCTATATCCTCAGGCAGCACGCCAAGAATAATCGAGGCAATGGGGGATGTGAAGGAAATCGTAATGTTACGACGCTTCGAAGACAATCCATCGCTGCTTGTCTTGGCCTTGAGAACGTGCAAACCGTTGCCGGCTTCCTCTGTAGCTTTAGAACCATCTCCTGGTTGAGCATCGAGCTTCTCAATCTCCCCTCTAGCCCTCTCGGCTACCTCAGGATCGAGGGGCTCGTAAGCTGCCAGAGTAGTATAGCTCTTGAGTGAATGTGTTTGGGCAGAGTTCGGGCGAGAGGTGCTGTCCTTGTTGCTTGCCACGCCATCGCGGCCTCGAGGAGTTTGCTTCAAATGCTGCATCTCCTCCGTCATATCCACGGACAAATCAGGAATGTTTGCAAATGGGTCTTCTTCGCTGTCGTCAGACCCTGAAGCATGGGACGTTATGGAGTCCTTGGAATCTTTGTTTCTTATCCAAATGTTGTTCTGCTTGTCCAAATACATGCCACCAATCTTGTCCGGGATCAGGTGCGAAACACTCTCAGGAGCAATGATTTTGCGTGATTCGGAGCCTCTGGACGAAGAAGTGGGGAACAGATGGCTGGTAGAGCGACCAGATGTGCTGGAAAACAAATCATGAACTGGACTTGTCGTTTCGCTTGCCGACTCAGAATTCGGTCCGCCATTGCCATTGGTCCGAGTACGGCTGGCTCGATCAACCATCCGCTCAACCTCCTTGGCCGCGCGAATTGCGTCTTTTGCGAGGCTCATGGATCTCACTGATGAGGAAATTACATCGCCCATGTCGCTCAGCTCCTGGTACTTCTTGAGCCGTTTTACGACCTCGGGGTCCTCTTGCTGTCGCGCCTGTCTGGGGATTGGCTTTCCATCTCGACTAGGCGGTCGAGAGAATGGCTCTGCCGTGGAATTATCGGACTCCTCCATTGTAGCGTTATGAGATGGTACCTTAATCTCCAGCTCAGACTCTTCAAGGCTTGACAGTCCTGGTTGACTAACCTGGCTGCGAATCATGGCCATGATTTGAGCGGCCTGGTCTACGAAATCTTGCGTTCTTATAGAAGGCTTGCGTTCGGCAGCTTTGCCAGTTGCATCCGGCTCAGCTTCCTCTTGAATTGACCTCGCTGCTGATCGACGTGCCTTGTTCTGGAAAACAGCCTCTGTCGGCGACCTCGATGTGTGAGCTGAAGAATGGGACCCGCGTCTGGACTCATATTCCGCATCTTGGTCGTCGGCAGAGTCCGAGTACTCGGAGAGAGACCGCTTCCGTTGTTTGCCGAGGGCACGGAGTCGCTTTTCGCTGCCAAACGCAACATCGGATCGATGGAGCGTTCGGCGGCGTTTTGGCGTCGGGTGCTTGGAAGGAGACGCTCTGGGCCGCTTGGTTTCGGATCCATAATCTCGCTTTGCGACCCAGGACAAATCGTAAGCCTCATCCTGGGGGGTGAGGGAACTTTCAGGCGAACTAGACATGTAATCGTATCCAGCACCAGTGTTGACGGAAGGGGTTTGAGATTTGCTCTTGCCACGGCTCCTGCGAACGTACAATGAAGCATCTTCAGGGAAGAAGGATTGTGGAGGAACAAGTTTTAATGCTCCCTTGACAGCCAAGGGAGGGTCTGACGGTGACTTTTCCTCCTTGTCATCCTTGTCATCCTTCTCAAGGAGGCTGGAATGTTGGCCGGCCAGGTGAGACAATTCGCTTGTGAATTCGAACCCTTCCAATTCACCAGCCCCAAAATGATTGACATACCGTTTCCTGCTGGCATCCTGGCTGGGTTCCCGGCTAGAAGGTGTGGAGGGCGAGGATCCCCGTGAGTTCCTACCAGACAAGTCTTCTTCGAATTGACTAATGCGCCGAAGCAAGGTCTGGTTGGTAAATGTGTCATACGGTCCAAAGAGTTTCAAAGGGCTCGAGTTGGATCGGTTGCCAGAATCGCGGATCTGCTTTTTATCGGGGCTTGGGAATGGAGCTTGAGGCAGATTCGGGGTGCCGAAAAAGGAGCCAAACAAGTTTGAATCGGCGTCTTGAGTCCGCAAGGTCGGAAATTGCTTGGGCGTGCTGGCTTGCATCGAATCCTCGGGCAGCATTTCTGACCAATCCTCGCCCAAGTCAGGGCTCAGGGAATGATGTCGCAGAGACCCCTCAGCCGACTCATCGCTCCCATGGGAAGTATCGAAATGGTATTTGAGCGAGGATTCATCATCTTCTGCTTCGTTTTGTGTAGGCTTCACATCCACTGCACTGTCGGAAGCATTGTGTGACGGGTCCAGAATCATTTGATTGAGCTGAAGCCTCTCGAGCTTTTCTCGCAATTCCTCCGTGGGCATTTCAAGAGGAGCAAATTCGACTTTTCCGTCCTCGTCACTGCGCTTGCCGATTAAGATAGGGCTGAAGTCTTCGTTTTTTGTGTAGCTTTGGCCGCTCGCTTTTCTAGATCCGCCATCAATTAAGGAGGGAATGGCGAGATAGCTATCGTCTTGAGTAATTTCTTCGTCTTGTTCGGATTTCTCTTGTTGATCTCCATCTTGTTCTGATTCTTCGTGTCGTGAATTTCCTTGCTCTGATTCTTCTTGTTCAGACTCCTCTTGGTCCAATTTCTCCTTCTCGGCCTTTTGCTCAGCCTCTTGGTCATCTTCTTGTTCATCCTCATCTTCCGTGGGAGGCTCAGAGGGGTTCATAGGACCATCGTTGCTCATGGTGGATATGTCCGAGGGGTCGTCCTCGACGTTGAGCTTGTATTTTATTTCTCGCTGAGGCCTCCTAGGGCTCGGACTCGGTGTAATCTGATTTGGCAAAAACATGCCTCCCTCCTCATCAGCATTGAGCTCTTCCGTGGACTCCAAGATTATCGTCGGGTGTCTCGGTGCCGGCGGACTTGAGGGCATATCTGTTTCGTATAAATCTGCAGTGTTGGGAGATTCGAGATGTGGAGGTTTGCGATCGGGAGATGGGGAATCAGGCATTGGTGACGGAAAGTCGAGGTTGGGAGATGGAGAGTCGGGCATTGGAGACGGAAAGTCGAAGTTTGGTGAGGGAGAGTCGAAATTGGGGGATGGCGAGTCGAGGCCGGCTTCACTAGGCGGCGGCGGTTTGAACATGTCCTGCAAGCCAACGGCTGCCGAGCTGAACAAGTCGCGCTGCTCTCCATACTCGAGTCTGCCCTGGACCAAACGTCGCTTCCATTCAGGTGTGTCAGATTTCCCCGGCGTGGCAGGCGCTCGCTGTCGGGCATCCTTATGCACAACGACGGAGCCGGTGGTTGTCGAGGAGACTGAGCGCTCAAGATAGCCCTTGTGCGCCGGCTTGCGATCCTTTACAAACTTCAGGAGGCGCTTCTTGGGGGATTTGTTGTTTTCGTCGGAGCTGCGGTCGCCCTCGAGAATGGTCATGCTCTTCTTCTGCGACGCCCGCGGAACCACGCCGGGATGCCGCCAACGCGGTATGCGACTCGGGGTGAGCTTTGGCGACGGTGACGGCGTGCCCTTCCTGGACGATCTGACGAGAGGGAGAGGCGCGGGCGAGGATCCGCGCTCCGACACCCAGTCCTCGGTCAACGAGTCCAGCCAGGCGTGCGACGACATGGTGAGGGCCGGTATCGATGATGCACACAGGGGATGAGAATCTCACGCCATAGATGGAGATGGAGATGGAGTATACGGAGTAAGTACTGAGTGCAGAAAAGATGTACGAGTATGCGGGGTTCGCGTCCAGTCCAGTCCAGTCCAGGCAGACAGAGGCAGTGATGCGACTGATGCGCGCGCACTCGAAAAGGGATCACGCAGAGGCGGCGCAGGGACAAGATATACTTGGGCGGGATCGGGGGGGTGGCACGAGGGAAACGCCGGGCCAGACGTCGACAAGAGACAAGATGAAGGCCGAGTATTTACCTGGTGATGGCATAGGAGCGCATGCAGGGGATTCTGGCGGGCGACATGATAAACTGTAGGAAACGATGATGCGCGAGCTTGAAACGGAAAAACAAAACAGGGGTGTTCATTGGCCGCGGCGAGGTTGCCGTGCCAACTGCGATGGGGCATGCAGATCACGTGCAATCTTCTGTAGCAAACGGTGCTTGGACGCTGCATCTTTAAGATTGGCCGAAATCTCGCAAAGCTTGCTGTCATTTAGCTTGCGACTGAGTTGAAATGGGCAGCGCTGTATTTTTAGCACGCCGTAAGATGATGCTGCGATGGCCGGGCATCACCGTTGGCTTATAGCTGTAGCTGTAGCTGTAGTTGTAGGTACCTTGGCTGTCACCGTAACTGTACATGGCGGTGTCCGGGACTGAACTCAACTCAACTCCTTATACGGAGCCCGTACGGAGTAGGTAGGTACTAGTATTCACCGTATGTACATACAGTAGCTGCAACGAACTCCTTTTTTCCATATGCACGCACGCGCATTAGTCGAGGAAAAGATGACAATCCCCCATGCATCTCCATCTTCATCTCCATCTTCGTCCTGCAGCTCCCCCCCAAAAAAGTGATCCGCTCTTTACGCGGGCTCACGTGACGGCGCGGGACGCGTCTTTCGTCATGTGCGGACCGCGATAAGTGCAACTTCTCGACAAGACATTTCCAACGTCCAATTTCCCACCGGCTCGTGCCCTGCCTTGCCCTTGCGTCCGCCATTGTCGACAGCACCAAGACACAGACACAGACACAGACACAGATGAAGAGTTGACCCTCTGCGTCTCTGGCCCTGCGCCCCCGGTGTCGTCAATCCAGCCTGTCCGCCATCGATTCTCGCCGAATAAACCGTTGATGCCTTACCCTCCGCCACGGCCCCAATGCTGCCGAGAGACTCCATCTACAGCGGGGCGGTCTTCCCGCCGCAGGACATCTACTATGAGGGGTCCGAGGACGAAGACTACGACGATGCGGAGGCGCGGAGGCTGAGGTATGAGGCTGCTGGACAGCAGTTCCTTGCCGGCAGAGTTCCGATGCTGCTGTCTGCAACCTTGAAAGGCCCCTTCGACGAGGAATCTGGCTGGGTGAACCCGTGGCGGTCCAAGAATCGCACCGCCAATTCGCAACGTCGGCCTGAGTCTCAGCCTGCAGGCTCGCAGTATAGCCTCAGGCGACCTATGGTGTCTGCGTCTGCTTCTCCAGTTACCCAGAGGCAATCGATAGAGGTCCTGAAAAATGCCGAGTGTGCTCTTCCTAGTCCGGAAAGCCTCAAGCAGGCACCTTTCACTGAACCACGTCCGCGTCTCCGAGGCAAAGTCGCTGGTCTATATGGTTGGGAAGAGGACGATGCTTCTCTCTCGCCAACCAAGGATGGCTACGGCTCCTGGGCAGCAAGTTCACCATTACAGAAGCTGAGCAAGAGGAAATCAAAATCATCGATTGGCGCGGATAGCACATCGAAGAAGCGTCGTAGAGTTGAATCATCAGAACTTGAAATCAAGACTCCCACCTCAGAACGACGGCGGGCTAGAACAACAAGTGCCAGCGAACAACGCACAAGGGCTTCAAGCAACACGTCGATATATTCGCATATTCGGGAGCTTACTTCGAAAATTCCAAGACAGGACCTATCCAGCGAAGAGGGCGATACGTTCGACTCTGACGACGATGAAACTCTCATTACTCATCCATCCGCTGATGCATCTTCAACGCATGTGCCGAATCCATCCTCCTCGCTATCATCTCCATTTTCGCAGCCCAGCTTCTTAAGGGCACTATCTCCCGTTTCCATGTCCCCAGCGCAAACACCATCGAAGCAGAGAGTTCTGGCAACCCAATCGCCCAGCAAATCGCCTAGCCGCCCGCGGTCTTCGAGTGGTGTATCTTGTCTGTCAGAAGCTCCAACAAATCTATCTGACCTCTCAGATCTGGATGCGCTAGGCGCGGGGGGTCATGTTGACGATGAGGCTCATGCTTACGACAACGCCGCAGCACCAGAGTCTCACTCATCAGAGGAAGAATTAGAACGTTCGCCACTTGAATTCAACGAATGGGCGAGTGCCAGTGCTACCCAATCGCTCCCGCGCGCAACCACCCCAATCGACCCCAACCATGATGAACCCACATCATCTTCAGATGATGCAAACACAGCCCATAATACTGGGGGTGGCTTTATGAATGGTCTGGAAGCAAACTACGCAGCCTCCCGCGGATTCATCATGCCCTTCGGTGCTACAACACCTACACGAATGGCTCATCCAATAATATATAATGATGCTGACGGACCTAATGACTTGTCTCCTGACTCTAGTATCACAGCTTTATCGAGCGCACAACAGCCCGCTGCTAATCGGACTGAAGCAGCCAATGTTTCCAGAGACTCGCCAGGCAACAGTAGTCCTACAAAGACAAAAAGCCCTACTAAATCATCCGCTCTTCAGTCTTTGAGCCCTCGCAATGGTAGAATCAACTCGCGACCTGCTCCCAACAAGATTGCTCAACCTCATCATTTATCGCCTATCAAATCACCCGCAGCTGCAGACAAGGCAATCTACTTTCAAGAGGAAGATAGCCAGCGGGCAAAGGAGAATGTCGAGTCAAAAGGAACAAGAGAGAATCCATTACCACAAGTTATGAGGGCCAATATTCCGATGTCACAGCCCGGCCTGAGCGAAATTGCTCCGGACCTCACCTGCAAGGCCGATCATTCGAAAGTAGACAAATCCCAGGAAGAACCCGTGGCTCGCGATACTGCAACATTTTCAACAGCCTCCCTTTCCAGCCAACTGCCGATTAAAACCGCCCCGCCCACAGAGATGGATAACACAGCCCAGCTCATTGTGCTGCCTAACACATCGGAGTTGGCAGAACCAAGTCTTGCCCAGGGACAGGGGGAGGTCTCCGCTGATTCGCAATCTTCAGTTCCCACAGAGGAGGATGCTGGTCTGGACATGTTTGGGGCGCACACATCAGAAAAGGCCGCCGATTCCGAGTTGACAGCCGTCTTGGCAGATGATCATGGCCAGACACCTCTACAGGAGCAAGAGAATCCAACCCTCACACCTATCAAAGCCAGTGAAAGTCTTGTCATACCACCACAGAGTGTCATTACAGAGCAGCCATCTAGTGAGGACTTATCTCTGCCAATCGAAACCGTGGCAGAGAGACCATCCACACCAGAGCCGCGGTTCGCCTTTACGTCCTTTTCGTCATTCATGTCGCCTTCTCCCGTCCATCGCCGGCAGACACGCTTTTTTACAGGTGGGACTTGCAACAATGTCGCCTCTACATCACATGGTATCCTCGTATCCAGCAAGAACAGGGCGTGGAGAAGCACAACAGCAAAGAAGCGAGTTTCCTGGGCCCCCTTACCGCATGAGACGGATGGCTCTGGCGACAAGACTTCGTCAGAGACGGACACGTCATCATCCTCGTCACGAGGCAGGGACCGAGCAGTTTCACCACCTCCACCGCCATCTACAAGCCTCGCTTCTGATTCGCTCACCGAGAGAGACATGAAATTCAGCCATCACTTTGCTGCTGTAGCTGATCGTTCAAAGGGCACACAACCGCAGAGCGTACCAACCACATCAGGCCATGGATCTCGCAGCTCCGACCGGGGCCGGCAAGCCCCCGTTTCTGCAGTACAAATCGCCAGTCCGACTCGAATCAACGGGCCTTCCAAATTGAACTTACACAGAGGGGAGAAGGGGTCGGCCAAGGTGACCAGCCGCGGATGGGACGATGACAACGACCCCACGGACATTGTGCAGGACATTTTCAACGAGATGGACGACTTTTTGCAGGTCTGGGATGTCGACGCCGAGCTTGACGAGGCCCGGAAAGCCGAAAAGGTGCAGGCTGCTGCCGGCAAGAAGAAGAAGGCTGAAACTTGGTCCGACCTGGACATGGATATGGGTATGGACATGGACATGTCTGCACAATTCTTCTGAACCCCCTTCTCCCAACTATACACTAAAACATACAAGAAACCACCCACCCCCATGATATCACCCAACTGTCATTGAGCATAGCGTGCGAGTATCCGCATATACGACGTGTCCGCCTGTCTTACTTTTATCATTTGTTTCTTTTTTACTCCTTGCTGGAGCTTGATGTTTTCCCATTCATGGATGAGGAAAGATTGTTTTTGTTTTCGGCTACAAATGTAACATCAGATATAGCATAGCATAGTAGGTTAGTACTTCATAGGTAGTGATGTATTCCCTCGCCATTTGTTTTTTCCACTTCCTATTGTATTTTGCGTATACGAAACTTTGTCATTGCTTTTTAACTTTGTCATTAATGGCTTCTAAACCTTGAAACGGAGCAATTGTGAATTGAGTGTTTTGTGGGGGCCAGAAGTCGTTCGTAGGCTTTGTGGATACGAGCGAAATATACCCTGATGGCCTGGTAAATATATTGCCGAGGTGTATAGCAAGATGACTGGCAAATACAGCATCGACCTTATCAGTCCTCTTCCACATCATCCTCGTCTTCTTTGACTCTCCTCTCGTTCTTTTCTTTCAATTCTCATCATCAGGCTACTCTCACCGACGATGCAAGGCCACACTAAATCTATTAACCTTTTCAACCCGCCAGATTTCTCCAGGGTAGGCCAAACCAGAACCAACAAAAACGAAGCTAAAGCACCCGACACTCTGCATCGGTACTCGTATAAATGGGCAGCGATGCAAATGGTGGCAATAGCCATCACCTGGTCAAATTCTCACCTACATCAATGGCCAGGGAAAAGCCCCAGGCACATACATACGATACATACATATATAGCGAGATGCCTGCGTCTAGCGGTGGAACCCCGTTGCCCCCCAAAAGATGACCTGGACTTTTTGGCTTTTTGGTCCAATGGGTGCGGTAGGACAAAGAACGTGGCGTGCTGTGCTGGCCCGACGACCTTCATCTGCTTGTTGTCTCACTGCTCGTTTCCTCCCAAGGTAGTACCTGATTAGCCTATACATGATTGGCCTACTCACTACCTACCCAATTGATCAATTGATGTGTCCTCTCCTGTCCTGTCGGGTAATGCAGCAGGATGGCGGTGGGAGCATGGATGTCACCTAATCGACGCGGGCCATGTGTTGAGAGATGTCTATCAAACCACTTACAAAGAGCCCTTTTCCAAGGAGCTTTATCCGAGTCGACGCATTGGACAATCACCATTTCACTGCAGCCTTTTTGCTCCTCACAGGCACGCCGGATAAGCTGCAGGCAAATATCCGAGTGAAACTCTAAAGCAAGCAAGAAACGCTTGGTGACGTCGCACAAGGTACAAAACCGATGAGTGGAACGACATCCGACCTGAGAGAGGGAGGGAGGGCGCAATCTGTTACGAAATCAAGGAGGAAGGGGTGGCATCTTCTATTGGCAGATGCAGATCCCCCTAGCCGGCTTGTTTTTTGACCTGTCTCCTTTCTCCAGACCTCGGGGTGGGCAGAGGTCTCGGCCAGCCTAACCCTAATGATTAACATCCAGTAGCATTTGAGGATTCTGTGTGGTGTCGTTGTCTATTTGATATGAATCAAAAGGGATTCCTTGGGTTACCCGTGAACCTAACTCGCCTCATTCATGGTTTGCAGACGTCATTTGCTCAAACACCGAGGCGTGCGCATTTGCATTCAAACGAGTACGAGAACAACGGAAACGGAAACGCTGTCCACCGGACGCCTCACGTGGTAGAGGTCGTAAAGCGATTTGGCTGCGTCGTCTGTCCACGTGCCCCAGAGATCGCTTATCTGAGCTAGAAATCAAGGTCTAGATGCTTTGCCTCTCGGTAACCCGGGACGTGTTCGACGTTTGAGTACTCGTAGTTGTCCCTGATTGCCCGTCTGGGGGCACAAGCGTGATGCTTTAGATGGAATTGAGATCCCTGTTTAGATCCAGGAGATCGGGGACACCGCAAGTCTGGTGGTCCGCGCTCGGTATGGGATCGTAGCTGCAACATGAATGAGTCCGCATTGATTGTCTGACTCTTGAGCTTCAAATGTGTGACGTGGATGGCCCGAGGATGCGTGATGATGGGCGGTGTCGCTATGGGATACACCAGTCAGGCACTGTTGAGGCACACGTGCGTGGGAGAAGGGGTAGGGCGTCGTTGAGCTCGGCAGCTTATTGTTGGAAATCCAGGCACCCCATTTTTTGAGTTTTGCAGAGTCATCTATTTTCTCCCCCCTTTTTTTTGTTGGTTGTTTTCCGATTTTCTTTACGGGCGTGTCGGTGATGCAATTGTTCACGAATGGTTGCTCAGGATTCGCATCGTGGTCACCCGGCTTCCTCGGGGGTGAGTGAAGTGGTCTGGTTGCCCGGCGGTGGCGTAGATGCATATGCAGCCTGCATTTCAATTGGTAACTTGGCGTTACCGGTGAGCCCGCGTTGCAAGACAAATGTACATGTACTGAAGGCTCTGTCTGTGCTCGGCGAAGCACGTCACGAATGCCGTGCGACATGACATAGGTAGGGCTGCATGTCGGCTGTCAGTTTGCAGTCGCCGTCCGGAATCCCTGGCTCTCGACGGCGTGCCCCGGTCGTTGAGATTGTCTTGAAGCTAGGCAAGGCAGATTGAGAACTCCTCCGGGGAAGGCTTGACTATGCCGAGCAAGTTGAGCCCACTTAATCAACCCCTTTGTCCTCGGTGAGAGAACAAGTCGTAGGTCAACTGATGGGCGGTTTCTAGTTGTTCCACGTGGGTTGACATGACGTCCAAGCTTCTGGAAGACGACCTGAGGCGGTGGAGACGTGAATTGATGATTGCAGGGCCCCGTGCGCGTCATGACCATTGCATTTCGCTGTGATTATGCGGTCTGATGGCTTTGCCGAGGCAATCAAATGTCATTGATTTTTTCTTTTTCTTGGGGGCGATGCACAAGAGTCTGAGGAATGCTACTGAGAGATTGATTGCGGGTCTGAGGCGGCGGCGAGAAGGATAAGAGAGCCCAGAGGTGAAAGGCCGGCCATTGGATTGGGCACCGGCGCCATCAAGCCACGTATTTAATAGTGCTGGGCTCTCAAACTCTCAAGCACCAGACTCTGTGCCATCCCTTACATATTAACGTCAGCAGAGTAGCGGTGCTAGCAGTTTAGATTATAATGTTCCGTACCTGGTTTGCCCGATAAGCTCGAGACAACAAAAGGTTGAGCGAGGCGTTATCAGTTAGAGCGCCGGCCTCCATACATGTGAGGTAAGCAGGCCGGGGATCGGGTTCGTATCACAGCCAGCCCAGAGGGAACAAGGGCGTCACGGTCCCGCACAGGGTGTCGGAAGTGGAAGAGATTCCGCGATGCTTGGGCGAATAGTGGCTCCAGCTCTGTCTGTTTGAGGCTCGTGTTTGCTCATGGACGCTGGACTGGTTGTTGAGCCGTCGGCTGGAGAACCGGCATCTCAAGTGGCGTAGGCTGTTGTTACATAGAGCGGTAATACAGAGCATAGAGCAAAACATCTATTGGCACGGCAGAGTCTGTCACAGCAAAGCAGAGCATACAGACTCGGCCCAGGATGCCGCCATGTCTCGCTTTTTTGGCCTCACCGATGCTTTATCTTTTGCATGTGGGTTGCATCTCTCCGCGTTGTGTTGCACAGAAGGGGAAGCCCCGCTATCAGGGCGGCGATAGCAGGCGGAGCTGGTGCCCAAGGCAGTAAGGACGCAAGTACAGATGCATGGGATTGCTGTACTCGAGCGAGATAAGGGCCATGGGAGGTATATGGTTGAATATCTAGATGTCAAGTCTGGACATCAATGGATGTACTTTGACAGCTTCACATGGCAATGCGGCTGCTGGATCCTCGCCCAAGCCTGCCCAGCTCATCTCTGGCCGTTGGAGATGGCTATTGGCCGTTATCAAGACAGTCAAGCATTGATTCGAGCAGTGTGTGAAACCGGCTGGCATCGTCAATGACAGATAGGTTAGTAGTCAGCAAATAACATTGAAGTGATACAGCCCGGCCTGTAAGCGAGCTTGGATCTCTCCCTTCCATATGCTTCGGCCGGCTGCTGGGGATTACTCGTACAAGACGGACAGGCATGTGGGCTTACGGCAGCAATCAACCTTGAAATCAGCAGTTGTCCGAGTCCATTGCTTCCGGGCTTTGTCGAGCATTGCATCGATCCATGGCAAATCCACATGGAAGGAACCACGATTCAAGATGAAGCAAGCAAGCAGGGCCCAACACGGAATCGTCAATTGAATCGATCATATTGGATGTATCAGCATCAATCAATTCGAGCCACTTAGACCCCGCAGAGGCGCCGTCGATATGCGTGCTTCAGCAGTGATCCTTGGTCCCCCTCCCACTGACGGCACCAGCCCCGCCCCTGAAAGAGTTGCGGCTAGTCGCCATCATGCAACCTTGAACGTGCTGCCAGGCGGTGGGGATGATTCGGCAGCCCATCAATCAATCAACGAATCCATTTGATGGCTGGGGATCAATGGAAGTCGAGGGCAGGGGGGGGACGCTAAGCGGGCAGGAGTGCCCTGTGGCAGCGCTGTTGGGAGTGGCCGTAGCAGCCCGTGGCCAGTGGAGGTGCAGTGGATGGAGTGCCCTGTAGCGGCTGCCGGTACAGCGCTGTAGCAGCCCGCTACGATTGCACTGCACCAAGTCAGTTGAGTGAGGTACCTCTACTAAGGTACTAAGGTACATGCACGGGTAGGTACATGCGCACATGTACCGGCTCCACCAACAAAGAAAGAGGGCGGCGCGCCTTTGAGTTCCCCCATTCATCTTTACCTGAAAACCTTCCAATTCCACCTCTGCAACCTCCAATCCCCCGACTGCTAGTCACCGTCTGCCACGAATCAACCCGCCCACGCAGACGCTCTGCCGTGCCAGATGTCCTCCCCATGTCCAGCTCGCCCTCACCCGCCGAAAATGCCGCACATGCGGCGCTGCTGAGCTCCCGGGCCCAGGTCCAGGTCCAGCCCGACGACGACGACGCAGGCGTTGGTTCCGATGCTGCTGCTGCTGTCGATGCAGCACCAGTCGATCCTGTTACTTGTACACCTGCGAGTGCGAGTGCTGGTACACCTACACCTACACCCCCGGCCCCGGGCTGTGAGGCCGCCGCTTCTGCTGCCAGGGAGGGCCTGAACCCGAGCCCGACCCCAAACCAGAACAGCCAAAACCAGGACCAAAACCAGGTTCAGGACTGGGACCACAGCCAGAGCCAGACGGACGGGAGCGGAGCGGAT
This sequence comes from Trichoderma aggressivum f. europaeum, assembly GCF_033847375.1. NCBI lineage: Eukaryota > Fungi > Ascomycota > Sordariomycetes > Hypocreales > Hypocreaceae > Trichoderma > Trichoderma aggressivum. Next base: position 297,589 of record NW_026946378.1, read on the forward strand.
TCCTCCTCCTCACCCTCCTCCTCTCCCTCTTCTCACACAGCAGCCGCAACTCATATAAAGCCTGCCCCTAGCGCCGCAGCCCGCCAGCGTCAGCAGGGTCCTTCGCTGCTTTCCCAGGCCCTGGCATCTGCTCGAGGCGTCCTGCGCACCAACTCGCCTCCCACCCAGCCGGACAAGTCAACTCGATCCACGCCTGCCACTGCCGCCGTCACTCCGCCAGCTCTCGATACGAGGCCTGTTCGGTCCTCCCCTACCACCCCCTGGACTGAGCCGCGAGATGCATCAGACTACATCGACGTCGACGGCGTCTTGACGCGAGGTGAACCGCAATCCACCACAATGGCCACCACCACGACCACCATGACCTCTACCCTCCCGGTGCGAGACCGTGCTGCTGCTCCTCCGTCGTCGTTCAAGTCTGAGATCCTGTCCCACGCCAACGAGATGCTTTTGGAGCACCGCGAATTCCTCGACCGCACCCGAAGCAGGGCCTCCATCTCGCTTGACCAAGACTCCAAGCTCTCGGGACTGCCGCACCAACACGCTCACCAACATTCCCACTCGTCAACCCCCAACGACTCAATAACACCCACCAACGGCAGCTACACTAGTGCTGCAGCATCCCCTGACCACTCCACCGATGCGGGAGACGAGACTGATTCACAAGACTCTCACCATGACCGCCACAAAGCGCCTGCTGCCACGGAGAAGACGGAGAAGATATGGTCCATTGGCTCTGGCGATGGTGGCGAAGAGGACGGCCTAGTGGAACAATCAGTCGCCGAGGCCATTGCCGGTGTGGAACACAATGCACGCAGTCGCAAGTCTAGCTACAGTTTGCGCTTCTTCAAGGAGGGACTTCCCCCAGACGACAAGGCACGGCGCAAGGATACCAGGGCCTCGCATCGCGATAAGCATGTGGCTACGATAGACGAAGAGCCTACTACTTTAGCCGAGAAACAGCCACTAGAACAGTCGCACAAGACGACGACAAAGGCAACGCCGACAGCAGACGCGAGAGTGCCTGCGAAACTAACTAGGACCGAGTCTTTTCCAACACGAGTGTCTGATGCAGGGCCTATTGTCGCCTCGCCTCTTGAAGAAACCAGCTTTACGCTGCAGCAAAGGGAACAAGGTGGCGAAAGGGCTTCTGCACCGCAATCATCTCTTCATCATGACGAGGCCAAGCTGGAGCCACCGCTTCATCATGAGGTGGGGCCGGACACGGCTCAAGTCGCCGAGGTGGAGAAGCAGCGGACGTCACATGACTCCGACGTCGGCCATTTTGATGCCTCCGGACACAAGGATGGAGGCGCAGCTGCCGATGCCGAGGCTGACGTCGAAGCCAAAATCGATGATGCCGAGACCAAAATCGATGCCAAATCCGTCGAGCAGGGCCGGGCCGGCGGTCACGTAAATGACCACGCTAATGGCAAGGCTCATAGCGACTCTGACGCAGACACTGACTTGGAGGCAGAGGCCGACGAGTCCGGCGAGGAAAAGATTTCGTCCGCCGTGTTCCACCCCCATCAGGAACTGGATGACGGCCGTGCAAGCGTGAGTGAGGGTAGTGACAATGATGTGGTGCGACGGCCGAGGTCGCGCTCACAGACTAAGAGTCATCCCTGGCTAGTCAAGGCCGATGAGCCTGAGCCCGAGATTGAGAATAAGGATGAGAGTTCCTACCAGGTTTCGCATGTTGCCTCCCGTGAGAGCCTTGTTTCACGTCGTGCAGAGGCTCCGGCAGAGATCCAAGTCCCTACCGAAGCCGCCGTGGACGTTGACAATGAAGTGAACCAAACCACCCCTACCAAATTATCCCGAGCCGTGACCCATCATGAAGACCATGTCCATGACCACCAGCACCAGGCCCGTCGACCCCTAGGGGCCATTGAGCTCATTCCATACAAGCATCAGGTCGGCGGCCACAATACGCTCTGGCGATTCTCTCGCCGAGCCGTCTGTAAGCAGCTCACCAACCGAGAAAACGAATTCTATGAAACCATTGAACGATATCATCGTGATTTGCTGCCATTCCTTCCTCGGTAAGTTTCCTATGCTGTGCTTGCTTCTTGAGACCCTATATCTCTCCCACCCTTTTCTTTCTGACTCCACATTTGGAATTTCCATCGCTAACACGGTCTCGTTTTCTAGGTATATCGGAGTGCTGAATGTGACATTCCAGAGGAAGCCTCGGAGAAAGAGCACTATTCGAAAAGAAGAGACGGCGGATAAGCGCCAGCCGGGGTCAAATGGTAGCAACGAGGCCGGGCAGACAACATCCACCCCTGCGCGGGTCATTAGCCAATCTCTTGCCAGCTCCAACGTGCCCATTCCCACCGTGACATTCGACGACAATTGGCACATTCTTCCTCGCAACCTTCTCCAGCCATCGCCCGTTCTGGACCCAGCGCACCGCCGTAGTACGTCACTCTCCAAGATATCGCCCGCGTCGCCTCCCTCGTCCAAGGTGCCGGTGCGACCTCACATGGAAGAGCGCCCTAACAGTTGGGGGGCAACGACGGTAAACAAGCGACTGCGCAATGAGGTGTTCAACGACGCATTCCTCAAACAGCCAATCGAAGTCCAGAAACATCGGCGCCCGTATCAGCGACCCGTTCCTTTGCCAAATCTCCAGCGACTGCTCCGAACTAGCAACTCTGACCCCAGCCTTGCTGAGAAACGTATTAACAATGCGGAAAGCAAACCCATGGTAGCCAGCCCTCTCAAGCCCCTGACTCCACTTGTACAGCAGATGAGCGATCCCGAATCTCAGGTCGACCATCTCTCAGCCGAGCCGCGAGAAGACCACGTTGAAGTCAAGGACGTTACGGGTACTAGTGCTCCCGAACCAGAGACATTGACGACCAACCCTTTGCTGGCCAAGAAGAAGCGCAGGTACTCGGGAAGTGGCCTTCGACGCAAGCCACAGGATGTTCGAGACTCAAGGGGAGATCTCAAGTATTTTGAGGAGGCGGACGATGCAGATTACAAGCGCGACCGAGATGGCGAAGGAGCCAAGCAAAATACCGCCCCTACTACTCTTACTACTACAACTCCCGCCAACGAGCCCCTCGAGATGGTGGCGGCCGCTACTACACCTGCTACTACTGCATCCACCACCGCCCAAGAGCCCGACTCTACTGATAATTCGACGACCGTCCAGCAGGCCCTTCAGCATCCGTCGGTGGAATTTGCGCAGGTGCTTCGACCAAACAACCCCAAGGAAGCCAAAACTGAGCGCGACAGGGTGGAGTACTTTTTACTCCTGGAAGATCTCACAGCTGGCATGAAGCGGCCGTGCATGATGGATCTCAAAATGGGAACGCGCCAATATGGCGTTGAAGCATCTCCTAGCAAGCAGAGGTCCCAGCAGGAAAAGTGCAGGACGACCACCTCGTACGAGCTTGGGGTACGCATCTGCGGACTGCAAGTCTGGAATGTCAAGACACAGACGTATGACTTTCAGGACAAGTACTTTGGCCGAAAAGTCCAAGCGGGCAGCGAGTTCCAGGCCGCCCTTACCAAGTTTCTGTACAACGGTGTCGACTTGCACTCCATCCTTCACCATATCCCAGTCGTATTGAGAAAGCTTTCGCAGCTGGAGCAGATTGTCAGCGAGCTGCGCGGCTACCGCTTCTACGCTGCGAGTCTGCTCATGTTCTACGACGGAGATGCCTCGGACGAGAACGGAGGCTACGAGACGGCGTATGACTCCATGACGGACGCCGCGACGGATACCGAGGAGACGATCCGGAAGAAGAGGAACAAACGTGAGATTGATTTCAAAGTGGCAGACTTTGCCAACAGCCTCACGCCGCTGGACAAGGTGGAAGACAAACCATGCCCGCCTCAGCACCCCAACCAACCGGATCCTGGCTTCCTCAAAGGGCTGCGAAGCCTGAAGAAGTACTTTTTGCAGATTCAGCGAGATACGAGAGCCGAATTGGGGCTTGACCCTCGCGGGTGGAGCTCATCCCAGGGCCTTGATGCCATGGAGGATGAAGAAGACGATGGAATGATTAGTGTGTAATCTTATTGTTTTCCATACAGAGGAAGTGCGAGGTCATGTCCCAAACGCATGACAACGCCTCTTGTCTTTCTTGTTCCCTGATTTTCATTGCTTTAAACATCTCTTATTCGTTTCCCCTCCTCTTCCTTTACTTTATATCCTCTTCTCACGTTTCAACGACGCACCGTTTATGATTTTCCTTGTCTACAACGGATACCAGGTTGGGTGGATAGCATGACGATGACGAGGAATACCTTACGACTTATCATCAGCTGCTGGACGCTTAAGCAAATGACGACGACCCACGAAGCTTTTTTGTAATGCCGAGTATACTATTTGCGTATCTTCTTCTTTTCTTCTTTCCTTCATTCTTTTCTTCTGTCGTCCAAGGCATCCTCTATACATCAACTCGGATGGTATTCATGGCCAGATGAGCGAGGAATCCACGAACCGACAAGCAAATTGCTTTTTTTCACTGTACGGATAAGGGCGAAGCAATTCCCGGTTCCGCAATCATAATGCCATTAGCCTTTAGACAAACTGTCGGACCGACATTTGATCTAGCGTGGAATCAGACTGTCTTACTATGTGTGCTCTTTTTATCTTCTAAATGCTTCAAGTCTTTTTGGCGGACAGGCGGATGGACGGCACGGCACGGCACGGCAAACGGCACTGGTACGATACTGGGCGGATAACAAGGGGCGCAGATTCTTTTTTGAGCTTTTCATTTCTTTTTGCGGATTGTTTTTTTTTTTGTGTCTTTTTTTATGTTGTTGTGTTTTCTGTTTTTGGAACGGAATGAGAATGATGCTTAGAATGGTAGATAAAAATTGAATTGAATTGTTTGTTACTGTATTTTGGAGTCCTTGGATGGTGATGATGTAGAAACTTGGTGAAACTGGAAATATGAGGGGCGCTTGATCAAGTCCGATGAGCTGCAGCTGTGCCACTCACTAATTTCACCGCTGCATCATCCGAAGACGTGAAACGCATCTCCTCTTTTACTCAGCCATGAAGCATCACGTCTGTCTCTAATCAGGCGCAGTTCCATCTACGACAGCTCCTCATCCTCTTCACCTCAGTCATTCATCATCACAGTCATAAAGACACGACCAGCAAAAAGAAAAAATAAAAAATGGGCGGCGTCATTTCAAGCATCCAAAGCAGCATCACCGCCATCACCAGCGTCATCCGCACCATCTCTTCGCTCAACGCAAAATACCAAGCTCTCCTGCGGCGCATCGAAACGGGGCCGTTTACGCCGGTGGAGAGCCCTACCGAGTCGTATTGGATGCGGGATGCGCCGTTTCCGGGGATTGGGGATGTGGTGGGCGAGATGCCCGATGAGGCGGATGTTGTCGTCGTGGGGAGTGGGATTACGGGTGCTGCTGCGGTGAAGACGTTGTGTGAGCTGTCTTGCTCTTCCTCTTCCTCTTCCTCTTCCTCTTCCTCTTCCTCTTCCTCTTCCTCTTCCTCTTCCTCTTCCTCTTCCTCTTCATCTGGAGATGGTGGTGAAAAGGCGCCGAGGATTGTGGTTCTGGAGGCGAGACAGCTGTGTAGTGGCGCGACGGCGAGGAACGGGGGACACATCAAGTGCACGCCGCACGAGGAGTTTTCGCGGCTGAGGAAGAGCTTGGGGGAGGAGAGGGCGAGGAAGGTTGTGAGGATGCAGATGAGGCATCTGGAGGTGCTGAGGGGGGTTGGGGAGGGGATGGACTGGGGGGAGGTGAGGGAGGTTGAGACGGTGGATGTGTTTCTTGAGGGGGAGGGGTTTGAGAGGGCGAGGAGGGGGGTTGAGGAGATGAGGGGGTGGATGCCGGAGGTTGAGGTTTATGTTTGGGAGGGGGAGGAGATGAGGGAGAAGGTGAGTGATGATGTCTAATGTTTGATGCTTGATGCTGATGATTTTGAGGATTAGTTTGGGGTGAATCGTCATATTGTCGGTGCGATATCGTATCAAGCTGGCGCCCTTTGGCCGTATCGTCTTGTTACGAGCACGTGGAACGATTTAATGACTCGATATCCAAACCTCACCATCAGTACACATACACCCGTCACGTCCATCAGTACAAACGACTCTTCATCCTTCCCATACACGGTTCACTCTTCTCGCGGCTCTATCCGTGCACGGCATATTCTCCATGCCACAAATGCCTACACGGGTCATCTCGTCCCCGCCCTTCGAGGTTGTCTGACGGGAGTACTCGGACACATGACGGCGCAGCAGCCAGGAGCCGGATTCGCGCCTGTTTGTCATGGCGGACGGTCTTGGTCAATAATGTACGGAGCGGGATTTGAGTATATAACGCAACGGCCAGATGGTAATGATGGATCTCCGGGTGATTTGATGATTGGAGGAGGCTTGTTTAGGAGTAAAGATGAGGGATTGGATCAGATTGGTGTGTGGGATGATTCGAGGGTGGATGCTTTCCCGTTGATGCATCTCAGAGGCAGCATGCCCACGGTATTCGAGCCGAAATGGGGTGCCGGGGGACAGTTGAAAGGTGCTTGGAGCGGAATCATGGGGTTCACGGGTGATGTGCTTCCCTTTGTGGGAAGTATCTCGCCTGAAGCCGGGGGACTGAGGAAGAGTCTTGGAGGAGGACTGGAGAAGGGCGCCGGAGAGTGGATAGCTGCTGGGTTTAATGGAGAGGGCATGGTGTGGGCGTGGTTGAGCGGTGTTGCTGTGGCGATTATGATGCTGGGTAAGGAAGGGGACGATTTGGAGGAGAGTGTGGGACGGCCTGGGGGGAAGTTGGGGGAGTGGTATCCGGTGGAGGAGGTTAGGGTTGATGGGGGGAGGTTGAGGAGGGCGCGGTTGGAGAATTTGGCGAATGAGATTTAAGGGGTTGATGAGGAGGGAGGGGAATACTTGTTGTGATGATTAGTTGAACTAGTATATTCCTGTAGTACCTGATTCCATTGTTTCGTTCTCTAGCATCAATTACTTCTATTGAGAGGTGCTATCACTAGGTACATATATTTCATCTAGCAGGAGATGATATAGCCACACTATACAAGTATGCTATTATGCACTACTATAGCTCTAATAGTTATGTAGATCTTAAGACAATCTACTCTGAGTCTTCAATCTAGTACAAGTCAAGGTCTCTGTTATCTTCATCATCCTCATCAATCTCGTCCTCGTATGAATCCAGTTCCAGTTCCCATTTCCAAAATCTAGCAAAGCCAGACATGGCTGCAAGTCTAACAGCCACCCACTGAAACTCAAGGGCTGCCTTCATCTTGAGGGCCTCTTCTCTATTGTCGACTGTCACCTCGAACGACGCTCCAGATGACAAGTAGTAGAAAAAATCCCTTTGTTCGTCTGTAACTGTAATTTGCAGCATAGCATCAATGGCGCCATCGTAAGCCGGTTCAACCCTCAGATCGGGTTCGACCTCATTTCTCGGCATCCAATTAAATTGGATTTGAATAGCAGTACTTCCATCGTCATTTGTGGCCATGTCTAGGTACCTCAGACCAAATAAACATTCGGACCACCATTTACACAAAGTCGGGTGCAAACAAAGCATGTTCCAACTTTTGTTGAAAGCACCTAGGGAATCTGTAGCCATAATGCGGCCAATCTGCACTCCAACGTCTCCCATAAGCTTGCTCAAGAAGATGGAATCTGTGACGGTATCCATATTCATATGGCTTGTGGTAAGACCAACAGGAGCAATATAGCAGGGTATTGCGTATGTAGTCCCAGTCAATACGCACACTCGTAGATCTTTAAGAAAGCACTAAGAATACATCTCCGGTTAGTAAGGGTAGTAGCTTTACAGGATGATGAAGGAGATTTCGTATACCTTTTCGTGACCCTGATTATTCCGGTAGATGCTCTTAGAGGCAATTTGTGTCACCATCGCCGCGAATATGTTTCTAGCTGCAGGGAATGTCCCGTGGACCACTAGGTCGTCATTAGTGAGAAACCCTCACGTATAAATATGCATTACGTGTTTGCAATCACATACAAAAAGGCAGATGATAATAGAGTGTCGAATCAGTCATCATAAATGAGGCATCTTGACGAAGATCCTGCAGAGTCTCGACTGACATCAAGGAGAGAGCTGCTATCTGAATGTTGGAAAAGTGGAATGGCTCCTCAGATGTACCAAAGTCTTGTTGTAGACGCCTGCGAAGCTCTCCGATGAGCTCAAGCCTGAGGGAAAGTTCCTTCTCAGGGAAAATCGAATCGAGTGTCACACGTCTTGGGTGTTCTCGAAGGAATCGGCACAACTTTTTCTTCTGGCTTTCAGTCGCTTCGGCAAGAAAGGCCGTGGCATCAGCTAAAATTGCTTCGTCAGAAATATCGAAAGCGTTGTCCATGGCGATTAATGAGTTATTATAGTGATAAAAGATGCTTAGATAGTGGGGGAAAAAGAAAGTGAAAGGATGGATCGATGCTGAGAATGAGAAAGAGAAATAATAAATAAAACTGAAGAGCGGATGGGGTTTGTTAAATTGGATAGCAAACGGAGGTGAATCCGACTAGCAGAGTGGGTTGCGTCTGCAGGATTCCGATTCGACGCGCTTCATCTCCTCTACACCACTGGAGACAAGGTAACAAAGAGCTGCCTACCTAATAGTTACTTGGGAGTATCTGTGATTGCGGATGCTAAAAACAAAGTAACTACATCATCAAATAGTATAACAAGGTGGCGATATCATCAAGTAGAAGTAGAAACTACTAGCCTAGGTAAAGAGCATCAGAGACTATACAGCTTGCAGAGATAAATAGCGCCAAATACATCATGTATTTCAAGGAATTTGAATCGTTTTGCCTCTAGCCTTGGAGAGAGAGCCAAGCAGGCAGATACCTACATGGCCACCTGTCGGCTTGCCATATATTTTCCCAGGTTGTAACATCACGGCTGTTTGTTGTCTCAAATCCATCTTGCGGTACCGCGTAATCGTTGGCTTCCAACGCCCATTCCTCCGTATAACCATCAACCTATCAGCAGGCTTGTTTCGTCACTGAAACATTGCGTATCTCTCGCATCTTGTCCTCAACTTCTACTTCATCTTCTCTGCCTCAGCCTTAGAATAACGCTCCACTCCAGCCTGATGCCCACGCGACCTAAGAGCCGCGCTTAAGCATTCAGAAATTCTAATGTGAGAGAATGTCCAGCTGCATTGTTCCGAAAGATAGCTTTCAACGATAAATCTTCCGATAGCTGTAAAGCCGCTTCGGAAATATCGTTACTTGTAGTATTGAAAATCGATCCGTACGGATTGTCGGTCTTCTTAGTATACTTAGTATTGCTTGTATATTGCACAGTATCCAACAGTTCTGCTCTCTCTAGCAGCTTAAACAACGATGCGTCTGGTGCTACTTCTATTATACCAAACTGAGGGCTGTCAGCTTCTTTTAGAGGAGTTTCGATCTGGCCTTTTCGTAGCATTGAAGAGTTTTGAGAGTGAGATCGCATGATGAAGCGAAACTTGTTTTCCACGTCTTTAATCGTTTTGCAGCGATAAAGAATATCTTCCTGGAAATCAACATTGAGGCGCTCCTCTATTTCGAAATGGATAGCAACGGCTGTGAGTGAGTCGAAACCTAGCTCCCGTAATATAGTCGTACTGTTGATTTCGGACTTGTCTAAATCAAGCTGGACGGCAAAGGACTCTAGTATTAGTTCTCTGACTTTGGAGCTGTTCAAGGGAAGAGGAAGACGCTCTTTTGAGTCTAGGCTGTCGGGAAGTGAGTCCTCTTGGCGCGATGCATCAGGCGCTGTAGAATCGTCTTGGCTCGAATTGAGTCTGCATTTGACGACAACCAAGTAGCCAGGTAATTGGAGATTTGATGCAATATGCACTATCAAGAAACTTGCACCAGTTTGGTTGTGTAGCGTAAGGTGTAATAAGGAATCTACAGATCTCTCCGGGGGAAACATGCCTGCGATGAAGTAATCGGGAGGCAGAGAATCGAAGTGCAGACGGCAGTTCAACCGAGGCCGAATCAAGTCTCCATGCCGGTGGAAACTTGGTACATGTATTGTCATCCTCTTGCTTGCGGCAATCTCATTTTCTTCTACCCAATGGGGGATTCGATTACACAGCCGATAATACTCGTCCGGCTTGGGTTTCGCCCCATCTGACCGCGATGTGCATCGAGCGAGCGGTACAGCAAGTAGACGAGTCGTGACACCCTTTGTGCCCTTGGCTGCCAGAGTGCAGTTCAAAACACAATAAAGTACGTCTCCATTGTCAAAGTCTCCATAAACTGGCAGGTCAAGTCGGAGTCCCCTCTGAGACATGGAAAAGCCATCTCCAGGGGCTGCCGCACCTCTTGATACCATATCTCCACAGCAGAGAAAATCCAAGGGCGACTGAGCCAGGGCTGTAGAGACTTTCCATAAGGCTGCGTCGTCACGACCGAAACCCCATGCCAAGATGGATTGATCGTCAGACTTTTTGATAATCTCCTCCTGGAGGCGTTGGAAAGCCTTGGGCCCTTCGCCGTATAACAACGGCATGTTGACATCAAAGATGCCCAAGAGACAGTACGCAATGTCTTCCTCCCTGGTCGTAGTGCGGCGCGATGCCCACGACATCTTCTGCGCGATGCTGATAGAATCCATGGCCCGGCGCGCATCGATGACCGAGTCAACCAGTACCTCTTGGGAGATGCCAGTTGCCGCCGCGATTTGTTCTCGGAGAGAAACCTTGTCGCCAAGCTCTAGCCAAGCAGAATCAAAGAACCGGACCGACTGCGGAGCAAGAAGCTCTTGAAGTGTCCAACCTCTAGTGAACCATCGTGGTCGTTTGTATCGTACCAGCGCCCTTTGTATCTCACGGGGCTCTGCGTCCGGACCGGGGTGATTCACGTCGGATATATATACATAGCATTCGAGCGACATCTCGTACCATTTAAACATGGAGTTGATTGCCTCTTGGAGCTCCGCACTGCTTGACTTGTCGATGCAACATGTATCGATCCACACGAATTCGAAATCGTCTTTGATCGCTTGTCGACAGCATTTCATCACTTTATCCCAGCCTTTCTTGGACTCTCGGTGAGAATGCCCATTTATGATATCTTGAAACGTAATTTCCTCGTCTTCCCATGTATGAGACAATATTGCATACGGGGGTATCTCATCGCCCACAAATTCGCAAAGTTTTTGAGTCTTTGTGCCTAGTAGCCACATGTTGTAGACTTTTGGTGTTGCGTTAGGTATGTCTTTTTTCTCTTTTTACTTTATTGAAGAGAGGAGCTTGCTTGAAGGGTTGCGGAACGGTTAAAAGGGAAGCGAATACTATAACAACAGGAAGTGGAGGCAATAATACCGCAACACAATTGGGCAATAAGATTCTAGGCACCAACATCTAGGGCACCAATATGCAAGGCAGTAATAGAGGCTGTGCAATACCGCAGATAATAAGCTGCTAGACTACAACCCAGCATTTAGGCACACAGATAGGCGCAAATAAGAGGCGCATATCCCCGCCAGGTATGGTTCAATCAGCGAACCAGAATAAGGATGGTGGTTTCAAGTCGACTCTAGTTGATTAAACATAGTTATAAGTACCTGTACCCAATAAGATACCCAACCTTGACTTCCTCGGTTAGTTGAATAGCCAGTTGATGACCAACAGTTAGGTTAAATTGACCTGAGCTCACTGATTGGGCGAAAGGATTGCCCCAAATTATCCTGCCTGACCTATCTGCCACGATAGTAATGGTAGCAATATTAGAAACACCAGCAATAGTATGTGCAATACAGAAAATGGCAAGATATGTGTTCTTGGTTCTGTCGATGTTAGGAACAGGTAAAGTAAAAGGTAGTTCATTCCCAGCATAAGCACTCCTGTCTTGTATCTCAACGGATCCTCATAACTCATGGACAAAATAAGAATTAGGAGAGAAGAAACTTGAACAAGAACAAATCAAGGTCAAACGTATAAACACTTTGGCCATACCTCCAAGTCATAGAAGCATCAAGACTTTTGAGATTCAACTTGCCAACGAGGAGGATGCCCAGAAGATGAAGGCAGCTCTGGACGTGCAATGGGTGGCTGTTAGGCTTGCGGCCTGATCTGGAGCTGCCAGATCCTGGGAATGGGGGCTCGGTAACGACTTGTTTGATGACGGAGATGATAATAGGGATTGTGATTCGTCTGAAATCGAGGACGAAGAGTAGAATCTCTCCAAGTCTGCATGGACACTAGAGCCATCGCGGTACATGGTAACATCGTGTGGCTCTAATATGTTCACTGGATGATAGTACCTCATTAGAAAGAGTGAGAACATGACAAACCTATGCAGGTATCTGCCCGCCTGTCAGTCTATATCCCTCTTCTGTCAAATAGGCGACTATATATAATATATAGTTTCTAAATGTTAGTAAACAATCTTCAAATATGAATCTTCATCGCCGTATCTTGAGTTGCAGGTTAGCCCCCATACCATCACACGCGTCTTCGCAATTCACCTGGCCCTCACTCTGCTGCCAGCTGGTCGCGTCCATCGCCAACGCGTCAACACGTCAAACACGCTGCTTTGTTTACTTTCTCCCCGAGTAATCTCTTCTCCCATCTGGCCCCATTGTTTTGACCAGCTGCCTGCCAAAGCGGCCCTCTTCTCCCGCAACAACTCAACTCAACTCACCTCAACCACACAACCTCGCTCCATCAACCTGCTCATTGTCGAGGCCAACATGGAGAATCAGGAGCCAGAGGCAGCCATGCAAGACGCTCCTCAGGAAATGCCGGGAGAACTCGCCGAATCCATCGACAACTGGAGACATTCGGTCCCCAGCCGCATGGAGCGCGAGGATCCCTTCGTCAACGATGGATTCGTGCCTCGACCCCAAACTCGCATCGTAAGTACCCTCATCACCACCACCAGATCCATCATTCTCATTGCGCGTCACAGACCTTTCGTGAACCGGAGAAGCCTGTTCGTCGCCCATCGACCCGCATCGCCATGATGCGAGCCGCCATCCCGCTCTTTCGCCGCCCCAACGGCCCCAACGCGCTCCAGCCGTCCATCATGGAACGCCCCGAGACGGCCCTGGGAGTTCGGGACGAAGACGAGGACGAAGTGGTGGCTGAGGCGAAGAACCCCATCCGAGGCTTTTTTGCCCTGTTTGGTCGCAAGAGAAAGCACCGTAGTCCGTCGCTTTCGCCCACTCCCACGGTTGTCCTCGATACGCCCTTGACTCTTCACTTTTTGTTTGTCGGCGCCCAGGGTGCTGGACAAACGTCTTTGCTTTTGTGAGACTTGACTCGCCTCGTTCCAGATTCTTGCGGTGTGAGAAGACTCGTGCTGACGATGGGACAGCCGTGCTCGCTATGGCCATTTCCCCGACGTAAGATTGAAACGGCTGATGCCACCACTCAAGGTATACCCATGAGACAAGTCGAGATACTAATCACAGTGCAGTCGAGCGCCATCACTCGCACCTGCTACGAGACGTACACCAACGTCCGCATGTACCACTCTCAGCCGGTCCGCGTCGAAATGTAGGACACCTCGGGCGCGCCAGACTTGAACACGGTTGAGCGACTGTCGTACGTGCAGTGGGACGGCATCTTCCTTTGCTTTGACATCAAGGACAAGACTTCTCTTTTCACCATTCTGCAGTGGGTAAGTCGAGTATCGTATCGCCAGCAATCTTTGCCTTTATCCACCAGAGCAGACGAGCTGACAGAGCGTTGTCACAGTGGCAAAATGCCGTGCAGGGTGGCTTCCTTAGCCAGCAGCAGAGCGAAGTTCTTCTTCACCTCATCGGCATGAAGAAGGACCAGCGCGCCCAGTGCCTTGATGAGGCCCACCGACTTCAAGGTCCCTTTGATCCTCAGCCATATGTGCCTTTTCCTAGCTGCTGCGTGATCCCTGGAGATGTAAGTCTTCATGCAGAGCTCCAAGATGGAGCAATGTGCTAACGGGTTGTCTCTAGGCCATGTGGTACGCCCGTGGTATCGGATGCCACCGCTACCTCGAGTGCTCTGCCATGACCGGCGAAGGCGTCGACGTGATGCTCGAAGAAGCCGGCGCTGAAGCGACCAGACGAGCCATCGAGGTTGCTCGCAGAATGCGCATGGCGCCCGGCAAGAGACGCCTGTTCTAAACCGGGAGCTTGTGCAGTCGAAGTGAGCTTCTGAGTGAATCTTTGATCATCTGGGAGGATTTGATTTGATCTGCTTGAAGAATGGATAGGACAGCAGCCCTTGATTTGATGCCATGTTGGGGAGAGACGCTTCTTTGCTTTTGGCTGTGTGTGTAGCCTGCGCCTCACCGGGAATATTTCATGGCAATGTTTGAAATCGGGGCTTGCTCAAAGTTGACACTGCCGAATAAGGCATGCTGAATTTAAATCGCAATGTGTTGTTTCAATTATCGAGTCGTGATTTGTGATTTGTTGTTGCTGTTGTTCAGGTGATGTTGTTTTGATGTCTGAATCACTGTAAAGAAGGAGGGACAAACGAGTGGGGCACAAGTGTACAATGTATTCTGTACTCTGTACTCTGTACTTTGGACCTCACCTCAACTTGAACCATCGCCAATCAACATCACCGCTCTCCTTCTCACCCTCACCAACCCTTTTGCTCAGGCGCCGCATCTTGAAATCACGAGATCCCGCGTACTGCTACAAGCTTAAAATGTCTCTTTTGTGATTTCCACTCGCTGTAAGCCTCTACCACCCCTACAAAACTCACTATCCGCTTGTTTCTTACAGGGCTTAGATGAACGTGTCCATCAGAGATTCAGGGAGATAGACTCGGTCTTCAACAATCACCATGGCTCGCTCTACCCTCATCGCCTTCGGCCTCGCCACCGCCGTAGCTCTCGTCTCAGCCATCTTCACCATCGCCTCTTCCCCCCGCCTTCTCAAAACCAGCCTCCTCACCCTCGGCGCCTCCACCATCTCCCTTCTCATCTTCGCCTCTGTAAGATCACCTCATATCCAAAGCCAGACAAACACCAGTTTAACCAGCGCCAACCCATCTAGACAAGGCACATTCAACTCGTCTCCCATCGCAGCCGCAACAGAAGCCCAAGACAGCCCAACTCGCAAAACAGTCTCGTTCACCGAGCTCCCGTAGACTACAACCTCTTCGTCCTCGGCTCCGGCGGCCACACAAAAGAAATGCTCATGATGATGGACGACGGCTTCTGCGACTTCGCCAACTTCCACCGCCGCTACCTCATCTCCAGCGGCGACTCCATGTCGGAAAACCACGTCCACGACTACGAGGAGAGCCTAACGTCCCTCTGCGAGTCTCGGGGCACGTCCCCCGGCACCTACGACAAGTTCATCGTCACCCGCGCGCGCCGGGTCCACCAGCCGCTCTGGTCGACCCCCTTTACCGCGCTGCTCAGCATCGTCGAGATATTCCCCGCGCTGCTCATCCCGCCACAGGGCTTGGTTGGGATGAAGATGAAGCCCTGCTATCCCAGCCGCGTGTTTTCAAACGGGCCGGCTACCGGCTTCTTTGTTGCGCTGGCAGTGCACCTGCTCAAGATGGCTTATCTCGTCCCTGAGAGCTGCATGAAGGTCATATACATTGAGTCCTGGGCACGCATATCGACTCTTAGTCTGACGGGCAAGCTCTTATTCTACACCGGCATAGCAGACGTCTTTGTCACACAGCACCAAGAAGTGGCAACTCGGTATGGCGTGCAGAATGCAGGAGAAATTGTCTTTAATTCCCGTCGCTTGGATGACATAGAACCCAGCCCTGCCAAATCATGATAACATAATTTTATCTTCTTTTTTTATACAGCCGTCTCCCTGATTGTCTTCGTACAAGTCATATAATACAAGCCATGCCAGCCCTGCCCCGTCTACGCCTATGCCGTCACCGTCACAGGCTGCGCCTCCGCCGTCTCCGCCACGACTTCCTCCTCCTCGAGCCCAAACGTCTCAATGTCCGAACTTGCTCTTGCCTCCCGGTTCGCCGTCTCCTTGCCGGCCCAAATCTTCCAGTTCTCGTACTCCTGGTCCTCGAGCTGCATGCCAATGTCCAGCCTCGTCTTGCCAAAGTACGCGCCGACGTAGCGCGCCTCCTCGATGGCTATCCTCTTCTCGACCTCCTCTTGCTGGCGCAGCCTGTAGAATTCTCGGCGGACCGTGTCGTATGCCTTGCGCTTGCTCATCTTTTCGTTTTCCATTAACCACA
The DNA here is from genome assembly GCF_033847375.1 of Trichoderma aggressivum f. europaeum. Classification (NCBI taxonomy): domain Eukaryota; kingdom Fungi; phylum Ascomycota; class Sordariomycetes; order Hypocreales; family Hypocreaceae; genus Trichoderma; species Trichoderma aggressivum. The sequence goes on from NW_026946378.1 coordinate 313,739, forward strand.
GCTGGCGTTGCACGACGCTGAAGGCAGCAAAAATTTCATTAGTGAATATTCTTCCTCCCCCTCCATCGAGATATGTCGCGGGGCATTTCTTACCTTTCACCTGTTAGCGGGATACCCGGCTGTCTCAGCCCTTTACTCCAGTCACAATGCTGGTAATCCTTGCCGTCCAACTCCAGCACAACCCTCGGCCTGGCCAGCTCCCACGGGTGATCCTTGTAGAAGCTCGTCCGCAGCGCATCCTCCGGGTACGCAATGCTCTGCGGGCGGAACAGCTTCTTGGGCTTCGAGGCCTTTGGGTTGGGCACGCGGTGGCGCGGCGTGACGGTGCGCACGAGGGCCTCTGACGGGGGCACCGAGTTCATGACGGCGAACCACGGCGGCGTGGGCACGTTGTAGCCCGGCATGAGCTGGTGCTTGAGCTCTTCGCGGACGGCCTTGTAGACGCCCGCGGGGCGGATTTGCCTGCCGCCCATGATGGCGGAGAGGCTTTGATTCGGAGTGGTGAAGTTTTTCTTTTTTTTCTTTCTCGAGGCTGATTCACTGAGGCTTCGGGAGGGTTGTTTTAGGTGGTGAATTGGGGCTGGAGTTGCGGTGATTCAACGGAATCGTCCTTGTCGAGATGGGAATTCGATGTTGGTGGATATTGGTCGTGCGATGAATATGGAAATTTTGGGGGTCGTCGGCGAATTATTCGGCCGCCCCGCGTTTGTACTTGTAACGGGCATCAAACCATCTACAACAGCTTGCTTTCAGTACATCTTCAAGCCATTGTGCAATGAATAAACTCTCAATTGAGGCATTATTTCGAAAATTTTAATTAATCAAGTTGGTCATTCGATCCATGTTGTTATATGACAATTCCAACTTTGCAATCATCCACCAAGTGAATCTCCGCCGTAGAAAGCAATGCTTAGTCATCCACACGGAGATACATCACGTCACAGCCAACCTCACCCAAGGATATCAATAATCTCACATGCAAAAAACAAACAACACCACATCTCAACACCATAAATCTCAACAACAACAAAAAACCCCCATCATGGCATCCGACAAAACAGCAGTCGAAAAATCCATAACCGAGCGTCTCACCGAATGGGGCTGTAAGTCCTCCCCCCATCCTCCATCTTACACCCCCCCAAAAAAAAACATCACCCTCATCTCACATATAACAACATCCTCAACAACAACAAAAACTCATCTCTAACAAAAAAAATTAAAAAATCTCCAGCATCCTCCCTCCCCCCCTCCCTCCTGGCAACCCTCATCACCGCCCTCCACGCCCGCCCCCTCCAGCCCCTCCCCCTCACCCTCTTCACCCCAACCCTCCTCTTCTCGTCCTACCTCAACCTCTCGGGCTACCCAACCGCCAGCGCAGGGCTCACCGCCGCATGGTCCGGCCTCTACGCCCTGCTCGCCCTCCGCAGGCGCCAGGCTTTCCGCGCAAAGCTGAGCATCCGCGGCGTCGTGCGCGGGACGGCCGTCGGGCTGGGAGCCGCCAACTGCGTGGCGGGAGGTTGGGTATATCTGCATGGCAGCAAGGATCGGGATAGGGACGACAGGGAGAGCCGGAATCGGTGGGGGCAGTTTGACGACAAGAAGTGAAATGACAAAGAAAAAATTGGGCGAGGAGAAAGAAGGCGGGAAAGTATTCGTGGCGGAAGATGGATGGAGAGGGCATTTGTATGACTACCTGGAGAACGACTGGGACTTCGTTTTGGTTGGGATAATGAAATGTATACTATTACCTACTTGCACATGTTTAGCGTGGAATAAGAATTACGCAAAATTCACAGTCATCACTCTGTAGATGAAATTGGCGATACAAATATGTTTCGTATTCAACCATGGGCCAAAAAAGCCTCCAAAGTAAGTGTCAGCCACTACCGTCTATACAGATATTGGATAACAAAGTTCAATATCCACATCCCAAATCCACAACAAACCAAGGGTGATAATGATGATATGATAGTTAAAAAAAAAAGCGAGATGGGGTACACAAGGTAACTTAATTAGCATGCAAAGCGCAACAATCGTGTGCTTTTACATCGCCACCTCTTCTAACAAAAAAAAAAGTCGACAAATGAAACAAGAAGAAGAATATCATCATCACACAAAAAACGCCGATTCGCAGATCGTCTCAGCTCTTGAAGTCTCTGCGAGCCCAATCCCCACCCATAAGATCCCAAGTACAAATCTGTACCGCGATGCCTTTCCCGTGCAACACCCAACACTTGAATAATAGAATGTTCCGTAAACCATGTTCTATATCTGCGGTCTTGATACCGCGTCTCTCTCCGTCTCTCTCCGATTCTCTCTCTCTTTCTCTTTTCGTTCTCGCTTGCGATTCTTTCGGATGGCGTTGTCGTAAATAGAAAAAGCTGGAGTCGCAATAACAAGGTACATCTTTCAGCCAACTTTTTTTTTTAACTTTTCCGAAAATGGGTCCTAGCTGGACATGTCGTTGCGGTGGCCAACCATGCGAGAACCAGACACCAGCCATATTGACGTGACCACGGCAGTGAACAAAAGGGTCCTCATAAATGACCGCACTTGGAGTGGGCTGAAGCGCGGATTCTCGGCATGGACCGACCGAACCAAGGTAATCTCGAGCGATCTGGGCTGAAATGAGGTGATGTACTCAACATCACATTCCCGAGCCTTGGGGGAAGCATAGGTGGTGTACTCGTCAACGGTTCTGTCGAGGCCCCAGCCAGACAGCTTGCGGACAACGGCGACGACGCATCCGGTACGGTGCTTTCCATGGTTGCAATGGATCATGAGAGGGTAGTTTTCCCGGTTCAGAACCAGTTCGAGAATGGCGGCCATGGTGGCGGGCGGAATGGGTTCTTTCTTGGTCCCCTTCATGTTGAAGACGGCCTGTTGGATGCCATTGGCAGCGATAAAAGACTCAAGCTCGTGATCGGGCTCATCTTTCTTGACCAGGGTGCTAAGACGGGGTTAGCTTTCAGAGTGAGCAACATGGACAGGTGCCAACACATACACTATCGTCTTCAGCTTCAGGCTCTTCAAGAAGGAATAGTCTTCCTTCTTAGGATAGCTGCTTCGATAAACACCAGGAACAACCAAGCCAAAGTTGACTGGTCTACCATACATGGGCGCTGTCGGGAATTCTGTGACGTTTGTGGCAGTAATTGATACCACTGATCCGTTTGATGTAGAGCCTAGGAAATGGTCAGTACTGTTCAGATGCCATGCAAAAGAAGGAGAAGGAAAGGCGCGTAGCAACTCACGAGACATAGCGCTAGCCTTGGGTGCCGTTGAAGATGGCAGTGTCTGCTGAACTGCAGCGCGACGCTGAGTGCGTGAGATGGCCTGTTCCTCGCTCAAACTCCGGTCATCCGCGACACTTTGCGTCTTCATCTCGGACGTTGAGAAGGAGAGGTTTTCGAGTATCAGGTCGTGATCTTGCGTCGGAAGCAGGGTGGGAAACAGTTGGGGAGAGGAAAGAGAAGTTTCAGAGGCAAAGGGGAGGATGGTATTGTCGGGGAGAATATGTAGTGCCATGCCGAGCAGCGCGCGTCGTTTATTTATGCTGATCGGTGTATTCCCTTGTCTGCGGAACCGAGCTCGATGTCTGATGGCCGATGTATCTATGGGACTCTAACCTTAAACACAGCAACTTGAGTGGAGTGTTCAGCCAGAGTATAGTAAAGTTCGTGACGGGAAGATAACGGTACGGAGGGTAGTGATTGAGGCAAGCCCGTTTGGTCGAATGCGAAATCAGTGTTCAGGAAAGAGGCGTGAATAGGCTCAAAGGCGAGATTTGCGTCTTGAGACCGTGACCAAGGAGGGACAAGAGTTGAGTAGAGTAGAGTAGAGAGCAGAGAGTAGAGGGGCGGTCGTTTGAAGCAAGGATTTTTGCGGTCGACGGACGATATGCTTCACAAGGCACTGCTAGCGGGCAAGGCCTAAAGCTAAAGGATGGTGGGATTCTTGCTGGAAGAATCAAGAGGGAGTTGAGAAGCCATCTTGACGAGAGTGGGAGAAGGCCAGTGTAAAAGTAGGTACGAGAGAGTTGCAGGCTTCGGTCAGGAAGAACAGGCAAGGTCGCGTGGGAGGATGTGGGAGGGAGATCGCCAGGTTGGAGGACGACTGAGACGGGCATGGGGGGGTTTACAGGGCACTGCATTGTGTGTTCCAGTGAGTGTGCACGGCTGGGTACTCGTACGGGTACGTACCGGCCAGGCGAGCAGCCGTAGGTACCGGGCAGGGTCCAAAGGCGCAACATGCGAGGAGCGAGGGTAGCGGGTACGGTGGGCGGCGAGTGGGTGCGAGTATTGGGTACGGCAGGTGGCAGTTGAGTTTAGTGGTTGTGACAAGTACTCCCTACCAGCCCCGTCGCATGCCTCGGCGGTACCCAGTACGCAGCAGCCAGACCACCAGACCTTTCCTCATACCCATTTTAAAACTGCCCCCCATGCGCATCCCACAAACCCTGGTCGGTCGGCACAGCTTATGTACAGTACATGTACTTCTCCGTACAGAGGTCAGTATTTAGTTACATAGAGGTAGGTAGAGCCTTTTTCCTGGCTTGGGGCCGGAATTGGTGGCATCGCGGTGGGCCGGCTGCTGGAGCGGGCCTGTGCCCAGTATTGGATCAGTCGTGCCAGACGGTACAGTACAGCACGGGCAGTGAAGCTGGCTGTCCGGTAGCGGGCAATTTTAGCGCATTGGGGGGTCGCTGTTCATGCTGTTGGCCCGGGTTGGGTTGGTACTCTGGAGGTACTCACGGACGCTGTTAGTGCCGTTCCGTCTCTCGGATCGCGGCTGCAGCGGACATCTTTTTTTTTTCCCTTCTTTCTTTTGCTTCTTTTTCTTTCGGTGGTCCAAAAGAGAGCGAGAGAGGAAAAGGAAATGGAAGCCATTGAAGCTTGTGAATCGCTAGTCGAGCATGGTCTATTGCCCAGGTAGCAGCGGTTAATGTGACTGCTGTGCCATGCCTGACTAAAGGTACTTCCACGGCGGTCCATGGCGAATTTGCTCTCCATGCTTCCAGCGGCTTACGAAGCAATGGAGAGCTTCTATGGGGACGGAGACTTGATGAAAAAAAGCCCAAGAGTTGGATCATCCAACCGCCTTTGCACAGTACATGCTCCGTACACGCGCCTGTACTCCAATTTACTCGCTCGCCCTTATTTCTCCAGCTGCTCGTTCCCGCAGCCCCCCTTCGTTTAAGTCGTCGAATTAGAAAGCTTCTCCCTCTGTGGCGAGAGTCTCGACAAAGGATCCCAGCGCCCACCCATTGCATTTCTGCTGGTGGCTGGGCTGCACATCTTGGGCTTGCAGCTAGCCTTGCTCAACTCGGTTCTGGGGCACCGGCACCACTGGCTTCAACCCGCTGGAGGATGCAGCTCTTTGCATGTGCATGCAGGGAGACATGCAATATTTGATGCTTACTACGGATGGATTGTGATATTGAAGACAGCCCGTCGTGACGGCTCAACGACCAGTATCGCCGCTGCAAGTCTGATTGGGGCCGCACGTACGGAGGAGATGCGTGCCCTGTATGTGCTCACGCGACTCAATTCCAGATGGGTGTCGTTATGGAGTTAGATGTGGTGAAATGGCGGCTCAATTCTTTCGGTCCTGTTGCCAACACACAAGTGCATGCGCCGACATTTCATCGCGCTCTCTCTCTCTCTCCTCCCCTCGACTCATCTCCCCTTTCAAGCTAGCCAAAGAGTCTAGAATAGAGCGTGTCTCAGAGAGCTGTCAGGCCAGAGACGCCACCGAGGCAAACACTAAAGCCTCCGCGGCACAGGGATGCAGGCCACCGCCGCCCACGCAATTGGACCCTGAGATGAAGATGGCTCTCTGGTCATGTCATTCGGCAACCCGAGATTTGCTGCGTCTTCTCTCATTCGCTGTATTTCGGGCTCTAGCACGCCAGCACAGCTGTCCATGTGGAAGATTGCTTTGGACCCAGATCGCAGGGATGCGTGATGCTATTTTCACCAATGTCTGGATGCGGAAATGACACACGCGGAATGCTTTGTCCAGGCCCAACCTCGACACGACAAAATGTCCAAGTTATTTACCGTTGCTACGAGTCCACGGCTTAGAAAGCGTCGCTTTTTTATTAAGGCGAAGCAAAGGGGGGAGCTAAGACGTCAACGATTTGTTGGAGCTTCTCCTCACTCACTCCCACGCTCGGTCTTTCTCCTCACAAGCCACCCCGCGCTGACCATCGGCCGCCGAAGGAAAAAACAAAGGATGACGAGTAAAAAATAAAAATAGCACGCTGCACGATGATATCAATTTGATCCGTTAGGGATCTGCGTGACTGGGTGATACTTGTATATACGGGTGGCTGCAGCGATTTGCTGTTGGTGCACATGTTGGGATCGAGAACCTCTCGGATCGCCTGGGACGACTCAGCCCGTACGAGTACGAGTACTCGTAGTGGTGCCTACATCCTACAGTACATGCACCCAACCAGGCCTGCCAAGGAGGCTCAGGTTCTATCGGGCCTCGTTCCACCGCGACAAGTTCCCCGGAATGCCTGAGACGTGATGTGATGCGAGTGGGAGCAAATGCCCGATCCTACGGTACGGAGCGCCAAAGACGCGGAAGCTCCTCTAACCACGGCCAGCCATCCGTCCGTCCTGGTGATCAGGTGTAAACGAGGTTGGATTCGGACTAGGTACCAACACTGCATGCAGTACTACCCCGAAATCAGCGAGAAGTGCCTTCTACGGCATATCTCTACCTTGGGTGCTTTGTCTTTACCTTGCGGTCCCAAGCAGCTGGGTAGCCTCATTGATGTCAATACTCGAGGCCGTCATACGACCACACAATACGCCCCATCCATGGATTATACAGGCGCATACGATGCCGAGGAAACGTCCATAAACTCGTAGGCACAACTTGCTGCAACCTTCCCATCCAGTCATCCCCATCACCGGCGACGCAAGTAATCTGACAGGCCCGGTCCAAACACGCACATCATCACGCCCATCACCTGGTACGTGTCCCTACTGTACCCCAAACGACCAGACCTTCTCCTCAGCCGCAGCGCCAGGATCTCTGTTATTACTACCTTACATGTGACATGCAGCCCCCTCGATATCCCCAAAGGAGCGTTACGCGCGTGTGTACGGAGTAAGTAGGTACTCGCCCTGCCATTCCAGCCGTCACGATACAATCGAACACCGTCACCTGACAGTACCCCATAGAATAGGGGGTCGTTTCGCGAGATCTAGACAATTACAGTACGCTGGATCGCAAAAGGAGACGAGACGGCCCGGATGGCGAGCGGATCTCGTCTCGTCTGTCGACTGGCCGGCCAACAAGCCGTAATTACTGGAACGGCCTGGGTTTGATGACTTTGGAAGCGCCTTTTAGACGCGGATGGACCGCAGTATCACGCGAGCTACGAGGTCGTACCTTGATAAAAAAAAATACATACTAGTACACAAATAAGATAAACAAATAGATGTATAAATAAAATCACGAGAATAATATTTCCGGAAACCTTCTAGGCGTGATTCAGTTCCAACTTGCACCCACAGATGGAACTCAAATCAGGCACTCGCACTCGTTCTCCGTATTTTAGGCGCAAAAAAGGCAAAAGCGCGCATACAGCGAGATGCCCCGTATCTGCATGTACCCCCCAAGTACTCCGGCAGTTGGTCCCATTACCAATCCACTTGGGCCTCGTTAATTGCTTCCAACATCAGGGACCACGGAGTTCGGAGCTCTTTTCTCTGCAAGTTGGGCCAGCCCGCTCCGTTTGCTCATCAACGGCGTTTGTACTCGCATGTACGCGCCAAAAGGTAAATTAGAAGTTGGGAAATTGCTCTGCGTTCAAGTCGTCCCACGCGACACAGTGCCGAATATGACTCTATTTCCCTCTTGTACTCGTACAGAACGTTGTACATGGAACACTGTACAGAAGTTCTGTTGCTTCGTCGAAAACTCTCCGTCTCGCCCGCAGAGCAATTTCCCAGTTCGGGCCAGGTTCTTTTCTCCCTTCTTCTCACCAGCTTTAAATCCGTGGAACAAAGAAAACCTGACAAGCCCATCTACGTATTACTTTGCGCTTGTTGGCCAGAGGTGGCAAAAGCCCGCCCAAAAACGCCCAAAGCTTAGATAGATGTAGAAGTTTCCCCGTCATTACGATTTGCTTCAAGAACATTTCCTGCTGGCCCAAAGCAACACAGAACACAACAAAAATAAATTACACGCGACAAGCTACCGGTTTTCGTCACCGAGCCTTGCGCTTTGGCCGCGAGCTAGCCATGCAGCCTAGATTGCTTCAGCTTTAGGTAGGCCTGAGCCGCTGCAGAATAACATTGAATTGGATACGACGCTGTTTCTTTTCGCATCCAATTCGTAAACCGAGGCTGCAACTGTCCAGGCAGATGAGGAAATTCAATCGTTCAGCCCAATCGCCAAAAGACGCGAAGCCGAAGCGGCACCGACAGACCAGCTGCTCTAGTAGTAACACACCCTCTTTTTTCTCGCTTGGGCAAATATTTCCGGAGGCAGCGAGTAAAGCCCGCCCTTTGATCGAGGCGGAAATGCAAGATCGCCCAAAAAAAATAAAATAATAAAATAAAAATAAAAAAGCCAATTGCTCCGCGGCTTGGGAGCTACGTCGTATGTGGCTGGCTTGTTTTTTTCTTGTTTTGTCCCAAGGGGATCGTCAGTTGGATGGCCACATACGCAAGCGGCAACCTGTTTCTTCTTTTTTCAATTACTATACTCGTTCTCTTGTCTCTTGTCTCATTGATTATGGCGTTTGATATACGAGTGCATGTCCCTATCCGACTTGGACTATCCATAGATGGGAGCCCAATGTCCCGTCTTGTTAGAGTCGTCCCAAAATCTCGACGGATCACGGGACGAGGGTTGGCCACTGTTACCTGACGCCTGAGCTGTTGAAGGATTTGATGCAGATTCTCGTGCACGAGGCAAAACTTGAGGCCTTCCTGAAGCGCCCGTAGCGTCCCGGATCTGATGCGTGAGCTTTCGGCTGCCAGGGAGTCGTACGAAATACACACCGGTAATGGTTACATACTCGTGCATGTTCGTGGTCAGCCAAAGGTGAAGGCAGTCATGCAGTATATACCAGTCACCTGTACTCCGCATCTATGAAGCATCTCATCCATCTCATCTCATCGGTCGATGAGATGGCTGATGTAATCCATCTTCTTCCCCTTCTAAGCCTCTCTCATGTCTCGTCACATGCATCGAATCCCATACGACACCTTCATCTTCGAAACACGAAGCTCCAAGGCATCCAACGTCATTCTGGGCATCTCCTCGCTACATCCAAGCCTCACCCTTTCAGCTCCTCAAGATGCCCACAACTACAGCATCTCGTCCTCGTCCTCATCATCAATTCATTATCAATCAGCTTTCTCACGTCTAAAAGCCCCCCCGCAATGCGCTAGCTAGCAACAGTATTATCCGTCTTCATCTCCCGACTTATTCCCTGCCAAAAACCATCAGCGAGAATACTGTAGTTTTTCCCCTCCATAATCAGTGATTCCATGCCGCATCTTATTGCCGTCCCCCCGGGCGGGGATACGACGTGACGAGCCGGGTTCCGGACACGGCTCCTCGTCTCTTATCAATCTCATCAATCGCGTCAATCGCGTGTGCATATATCCAGCTGCTAGTCTCTGGCCTTTGCTCGTCTCGATACCGAACAGCAATGACTGTCCCGTCACGGCGTTCGATTTTCATCCAAGAACCCCGGTCATGTCCAAGATCCAGATCCAAGAGCAGCCGCAACCTGTCGGTGTGGCCGATGCGGGCGTTCTTGAACAGTCAGCACCACTTGAGCAGGCCCAGAACAATAGTCAGGACGACAGCAATGAGCCTCCGGACGGCGGATTACAGGCGTGGCTACAAGTCGTGGCCTCATTCGCTCTCTATTTCAATCACCTGTATGGCAAAAACCCACTCGTCAAAGAATGGTTGTGGACGTGTGCTAACCCGGATGTTATTCAGGGGCTTGCTCAACAGCTTTGGCGTCTTCCAAAACTACTACGAAACGGACCTCCTCAAGGACTCTTCGCCCTCGGCCATCTCCTGGATCGGGTCCGTTCAAGTCTTCTGCCTCATGTCCGTTGGGGCCGTCATTGGCCCGCTGTACGATGCAGGCTACTGTCGCGCGTTGCTCGCCGTTGGAACGTTCCTCCTCACCCTGGGCTTCATGATGACCAGCATCAGCACGCGCTACTGGCAAATCTTTCTGGCCCAGGGGATCTGCCTCGGCTTGGGCACCTGCTGTCTCTCCATCCCGTCCATCGCCATTGTGCCCATGTATTTCAAGAGACGCAGAGCTAGGGCCATGGGCCTCGCCACCGTGGGCAGTGGCCTTGGCGCAACGCTATATCCTCTCATGTTCCAGAGCCTCAGGCCGCAGATTGGCTTCGGCTGGACCATGAGAGTCATGGGGTTCATGGCGTTTGCAATGTGCTCCTTTGCGCTCATCATCATCCGGCCCCGCGCGGCGGCCAAGAAGCCCGGGTGGCAGCAGAACGGCTTCTCCATCCGCTGGTTCTGGGACTCTTCGGCCCTCAAGGAGAAGACATACCTTCTCTACTGTGCCGCCATCTTCTTTAACAATCTGTCATTCTTCAACCCGCCTTATTACCTGCAGAGCTACGCCGTCTCGCACGGCATGCAGGGCCACGTGCTGGCCGCATATCTGTTGCCTATTCTCAACGCCTCTTCCATCCCAGGCAGGATCATACCCTCGTTTATTGCAGACAAGGTTGGTTCTCTGGACACGTACGTCGTCGTATGCGCCTTGAGCAGCGCCAGCGTCTTTTACTGGATCAGCGTGACAAACGCAGCTGGCAACATTGCCTTTGCCGTTCTATATGGTTTCTGGTCCGGTAGCGTAGTAGCCCTCGGGTCGGTCGTTTTGACCTCCATCACCCCAGATATGAGTCGTCTGGGGACTAGACTGGGCATGGTGGCCATCCTCAAGGGCATTGGATCACTCATCGGCCCGCCCATATCGGGTGCCATTCTCAACAGCACCGGCAAGTATATTGGGATTCAGCTTCTTGCTGCCTGCGGCATCATGCTCACATCTCTTCTTTCTCTCGTTTTGCGACTAGTCATTGCGAGAGCGTTTTTCAAGACCATCCGAGACGATGACAAGGCGTACGCAGATGCAAGTCGTTCGAAATCAAAGGCGCCTGCTTCGGAGCATGTCACCGAAGACAAGCGTGCATCTTAGAGTGTTGCATTTAGACTTGCGATTAGATGGCCGGTATGCCATCGTTGGAGTGATGTGAAAATGACCAAGAAACCAGCATTGGATATCGATTTGTTTTTTATTTAACTGGTTGCGCACGGCGTTTACATGAAACGAGGACCATTTATCGAACAGGAGCACTAACAAGCGTCTTGTAAGTTGATTCACACAATTTAGAATAGAGACTCTCCTCGAGGAACGAATAATAGATGGTATACCATTCTCAATACAACCAAAGGCCTTTCGAAGCTCTCTTTACTCAAGATACATGTAGTAAACACCCCCAAAAAGTTCCACAAGCACCGCATATTCAAATTCCCCTTCAAGTCACAAGACCAACAACCACAAAATCCGCAGCCTACAAAAAAAGAAGAAAAGAAAAAAAAAAAAGCCTGGCAACGTATGTAGACAGAATGAATCCTTCGGCTGCCTAACAAACTCACGCCTCACATCATGACAAAGCATCAAACAACATCGGAGCAAACCGATGCGCCACATAAAAAAAAAGACCTCATAAGAGCGCACATACGCACCTTATGCAGGCAAACGTTTATATTAGCCTGTTCATGTGGCCTGATACGCCCTCCCCTTGTGACTCCTCGCTTTGTTCTCTTCTTTTTATTGCGTCGTTGTTGGTTTGGAGAGTGCATACCCGGGAGTACGCGGCGGAAGGATTGGGGCATAAGCGGCGTATTTCGTCTTTGTGCAACTAGAAGCGTAAACGTTGATGTAAGCTGAAAGAAAGAAAGAAAGATGAGAGAGAGAGAGAGAAAAAAAAAACATCAATGTGGAATTGCCGTAATAACCGTCCCAATTCACACCGTTGAGACAACTTTTCCTCTTCCAAACTCCCCATCTCTTGTAAAGAATGCCTACAGCCAGCCCTCAGCGTAGTTAGTAGTTCACATTATACGGAGCAATCTTCCACCCATCTTGATATAAACCGCTCTCTTGGGAAAATAGTTCCCGTCAACCACACGCCCCCTCCTCAAAGAAACCCATGCAAGGCACCCAACACGGCAAAAAAAAAAACCCCCCCAACATTAACCCAGATAGATCCCTTATATAAGCCACCACACCACACCCATAAACACCAATCATGGCTCAGTCAAACGATGCCAGCCTGCACGATGGCATCTGGTGCCTGCCTGCTTTCTCCAGACACTAAGTTCCTTTCCCTCTACTACTACCCACCTTACTATAGCACCCCTTGCTTTTTTTTTTACCGTAGGATCGAAAAGAAATATGCAAAGGGGGGGGGGGTGTGTGGCCATGGCTATGGATGGCAGTACACCTGAGGCACACATCACTTCGCCGGGGCCTATCGCAGGGCTGAATCCGCGGGTTGACGTCGCCATCACGTACCATGCCGCATTCGTTTCGTTTCGTTTCGTTTCATTCCCGGCTCAAGGTTTTTTTCGGGGTTTTATTTATTTATTGATTTGATTTGATTTTCTTGTTGTAGGGGTGCTTGCAAGGGTGTCTGAGCCGTTTTGTTCGCCAGGAACGTCACGAGAGTGTGTCGACTCACACATATTGCAGATGCGATTGTGAGGATGAGTCAACTCCAGGTCTCGTGGATAGTTGCCTATACATATTCTCAACAGGCAAAGGACACTATTCCATCATACTACTTTCAAGAAAAAGAAAGGGGGGAATCTACGAGACTGGCAAAACATGCCATCTGACCAACAAGGACATACGCATCGACGGTGAATCCAAGTGTAACATCGAATCTAACTGAGCTTACAAAAGCAAGTGATCTATACAAGTAGCCAATCCCCCCCATATCGTCCAATCATGAGCCCATTACCGGCATAGCCTCCATCTAAAAAGAACGAGACAAAAAAGTACACGGCCCAATCCAGCATCTATTTCCCCAAGGCTGAACGCTGCAGACGGGATACGTCATGCAGGGAGGCACAGGGGACAAGGATGCGGTGAGCCAAAGAAGAGTAGACAAAACGTGGAATGAAATGCTGAAAAGGGAAAATGACAAAAGAATAAAGGAAACAGGGTTCTTAAATATACAAGCTGATGCTGTAAAGGGGTATTCTAAGTATGAAATCAGACGCGCTGCAATCCTCAGCAAGGTGTTCACTTACATGGCCGCCCGGGGCCGAATCTAATGTGAAAAGAAGCAAGGGAAAACACTCAGAAAAGAAAGAAGATGCCGAAAAAGATGCAACTCGCAAAACGCAACGCAAAACGCAACGCAAAGTCATAAAACACAAGACTCAAAAGAAAGCAAGGAATTAGCAGCTATCGCTGCTGGCCACCCCAGTATCGGGGGTCGTTTTGGTCGTGGTACTGTCCGTACTCGTCATAGTTTTCGTAGTACTCTCCACCGTCGTAGTTTTGGCCACCGGAGCCGGAGGCGCCCATGTACTCGCCGTATTGTCCGTGAGAAGGCATCTGCTGCCAGCTGCCTCCGCCATGCTGTTGCTGTTGCTGTTGCTGTTGCTGTTGCTGGCCGTAATAGGCGCCGCTCCCGTAGATACCATCTGAAGCCATGGCGTCGCCGCTACCGTCTAGGGACAGGGAGCGCAAGTCGAATCCATCATCGGGACCGAGCGTGTCAGGGTCCAACAGGTCCAGCGCATCACCATACTCGCCAGATCGAGACTTGGATTTGCTGCTGCCGGCTCCAGCTTGTTGGGGATGCCTGCTGCTCCGATGTCTTGACTTGCCAGAGTGGCTGCCAGGGCTGCTCTCGCCGCCGGTTAACTCGCGGCTATCAGTGGAATTTCTGCCGCTGGACTTTCTACCGCCTCTGCGGGAAGGAGAGCGGGTGTATTCGCAGACGAGCTGGCTAGCGACGCAGCGTTCACATCCACTCTTGTCGCCGCTGCACTTGAGCTGGTGGAAGGGGATAGGAGGTTAGCGTCGGATACACAACAAGGAGAGGACTTGCTCGGCAGTGGCATGATGCTGCGTCTTGTTACCTTTTTGGCGTGGCAGTTGTTGCAAGCTTGGTGCTGACTGGATCGAGCAGAGATGGGGTCTGAGGCCCGCCTGAGCTCTTGGACGCTCTTGGTCTCGGGGTCGTACTTGAAGGTGTTGAACATGGTTAATGGCTGTGCTAGGCTTTCTCTGTGCTCGTGTAGTAGTGGTGAAGCGGCAAGGCTGGATATGAGAAGAGAGAAGAACTAGGTTGCTTCAATTATCCTATCCAGTGGCTATAGGTCTAAACAAGAGAACGAGTGTTGTTGAGATAGTCGCAAGCCAACAGATCTTCCCATTGATAGAGCCAGAAGAAGTAGGAAAGAGAGAGTAGCGAGAGATGCCACGGTTCAATGCAAGACTTGGTCAAGAGCCCTATATGGTATGCGTATCATAGCCGTGATATAATGTGAAGGGATTCAATGTAGTGACTGGATGGATAGTGAAGTCAACCTTTTAATTCAGGCCAAACAAGGCCTCTTATATCTCGATTGGGATGCCGGAGGATTTGACAGCAGCCAGCCAGGCAGCCGCGCGCCTTCTCCACTGCAGATGCGGTTATCCCTGGCCTGGCCGCTCCATCGATTCCACCAAGGGAAAAAAGAGGCCAAGGCATGGTTTGTGACTGTCTGTTCTGTCTGGGTCGTGCCAGATCCGGGAGCGCCATGCTGCTCGTGGCTGGGGGGAGGGGAGTCAGTACAGTAAGGCCGAGCAGATCAAGGGGGGCGTGGGAGCATCGGCAGCCTGATTTCTTGCCTGTGCCAACGAACGACGGCGCCTAGGCGTATCATGCGGATGATGGAAGAAATCGAAGGTTGAGATGGTTCATGGCACCAAGATTGAAGGAAAAGAATCCGGGCGCCGTGATAGGCCGGAGCGCGACTTTGTCAGCAGGGCCGGCAGCGGATGCGGCAGGCGGTGGAGCCACTGTAATGAGGGGTGGAGCAGCTCTTGGCGCTAGAACTAGGCTCCCGCGGGTGGGGCTGCCCGAAGGAGAGTGGCAGTATTACAGGGGGGGTTAAAGTGGTTACAGCGCTGTTTGAAGCTGTGCTGTGCATCATTGCCCTGATGACAGAAGAGCGCTGGGGATAGGTACATGTAGAGGTAGACAATATGCCTCAAGCGGCGGTGTCTTTGAGCGATTAAAAAAGAATGAGGCGGAATAAACAATGTCAGTTGCAAGTAGACGAGTCTAGAAGCTGGTAAACACGAAAAGAGAACAAAAAAATAGAGAGACAAGGTTGACAAAAACAAGGCGGAACAAGAGTCATACCTCGAGGGTGTGCATGTAAACCAAGCGAATGACCACGAACACCAACACCAGAGGAAAAGTGTCAATTCATCCCAGCAACTCGCAATACGCACGAGCGCCATGTCTTGCAGCAAAGTGGCAAGTCAATGACTGCTGAGTCGTGCAAGAGAAAAAGGGTGCACACATACAAGAGGCAGGATCTGAGTCTACAGGCGTGGCTTGCGTGCCACAACAAAAGTCCGCAAGGCCAAGGATCCCAAACAGCCTGGTGCCATCAAAGCCTTTTCAACGAGGGCGTTGAGAAACCATGGTTTACGGTGGCTGTGCCGTCAGCGGTTTCGGTTTCGGCACCACGGGCCCTGCAAGCTCTCGACGTGGCCTCGTTTCGTTTCGTTTGCCCTGCGAGATTGAAGATTAAGTTGCGATGAAGCGGGTGAAGCGAGCAGGGCTTGGCTGGGGGGCCGTGGCGCATCGTATTGCGGGCATTGACTGAGACAAGACACTTGAAGACAGTTGTCACGATAACGAATTGAGCACTAATGAATGATCCTGGGCTGTCATGGGTAAGTGACATTGACAGACAGCTTGGTCCATCTCCGTACGTTACCTATCCAGTTCACTTATTGCTCTTTGGGAATACCTTACGTATCCTGATCCCCAGCGTCAATCATCGTCATGGGGTCAATCAGCTAAAGGGCCTAGATCCGTCCACCCAAGACAGAAAAGACAAAAGACCTCGCTCAATGTCCCGGTATGACGCAACGGGGTACGAGTACCGTACCAACGCATCCCCGCGCGCTCTTTAATTAGAACAAAGACACAGTCTCTACCACATATACACACAAAAGAAATAAAAATAAAACCCAAAGGAAAACCACAGACGTTGCAATTCACTCGCCAGGCCGAGGATGCGCATTGAGGCGGTCTTGTTCCGGCAGACCGAGAGCGAAAAGGCACAGCCATTCCGGTCACCTGCGCCGCTCCGGAACCAAACCAGTGCGAATATGCGCATATTTGCCCTATCCAGTAATGCAGTCTGCAGAGTAGCCGTACAGTAGCGTCGCATTCCCGGCATGGACTGAGCCAGCTAGCCTTCATCCTTCCGCTTGTCTTATCCCACGCTGCTGTGTCACAGTACGGAGCACATGTACACCATGTGTATGTATGTATGAGGTGAGATGGTATGCGATGCTGTCATACGGAGTTGGATTCCCATGAGCCCCGTAGGGCTGCATGGCCAACCGCGTAGCACAATGACGAGTTTGTGGTGTCTTTCAGGTCTTGATTCCCATCACTTCTTTTACTCTTTGGCTTCGTATTATTAAGCAGATCGTATAAGTCGTACAGTACCAGGGGGGGTGCCCGGTTGATTGGGCGTGGCAATCTCACTGTGACCGCCATGCATCTTGACGGAGGGGATCCTCCTGGTGATCCGCGAGGCGAAGAGCTGATATCAGGCTTTTGCCGCAGTGCATCGGATATAGCTCCCATTTGATGTGTAATTGGAGGTGTTCACGATATCTTAACGCATCTGCCGAAGGTGAGTATGCCTAACCATTGGTCATTTACCACCTCACCATAGAAAAGGCAAGTCATGATGAAAGGCACTCTGCAACCCCGCGGGGAAATGGCAAATAACACCTCGCTCTCCGCCTTGCTTCGAAAACCATGGGGCCAGCGAAATAGCCACTACATGCAGGTACTATCTAGAAACTACACCGATATTCCGAATCGCGCCAGTCGTCATCCTGCCTGAGGATCTCCTGTCTCATCCCCAGAGCCTTATGCTTACCGGGTAGCCTATCCAATCCGCCGCGGGTGGTAAAGGAAATCAAGACGCCCGTATTACTTGATTCGTCTTGTCTCGTCTCGCCTATTCTCGCCCTGCTTCTCAAGTGCCGCGCTATCAGAATCACGATACGAGGATGCAAGAGGTTTAACCGCCCGCGATACGAGCCCGTCATACGATACGAGTCGGTATCCTGTTCGGGGAACCTTGAACAGAACTATTCCAGACAAGACGGCGGCTTCGGTGGCGGCGCTGGCCTGCGCCACAGCCGAAGCCCCGTGCCGGGCAAGGTCGCCCTAGAATCTATTCGGATCCGAACGTACGGGCATCTTCAAGGGCTCTATTGTTTGCTCACGGCGGATGGCTTCTTTGGGGCAGTGGACGGGCATCGGTACCTAGATAGGCAACAAAGTGTAAGCATGTTACTGTTTGCAGCGTATTTGATAATACACCCCCCTCTGGCATTAGCATATGCATGTGCATGCAAGTGTGTGCATTCTGCTAGTACTGCACTGATGATAATATTCCGGCGCGAGGACGTTCATGCAGCCACTTGCATGCAACGCCGTCAATCACGCGCTCTTGGGCTCAATACGAACTCTTTTCAGAACCGACAACTTGTGCAAGCCATACATGTAGGCAGTTTCTCCAGGCATCCAAAAGCCACATGCTCTCAACTATTTTCTCTTCTTTTCTAAATTTTCCGAAGAACAGATTGAAAGTAGGTAATTGAACATCTGTCAACTGTGCCGAGGTTAGATGCAATTTATTCGCTAAAACGGGTATTCCACGAATGCTGTATCTCGTCTTGAGTCATTGAGTCTCGAGAAGCCCAACGGTTTGCGCGCTTTTAGACAGGAACATGCAGACTTCAGTCTACTCTAGCAAGAACAGGGGGGCCTAAACCAAGTTTACAGCACGGCGGGATGAAAAAAAAAAAAGTTCCTAACCAGGCGGAGCAAGTTTCTCAAAACGGGTTCTCGGTAATTGCCAGATTTCGTTACTCAGGGCCCAACCGGTGGGTTAAACATGCCACGGCAAGGCGAAAGAGGTCTTGGGGGGGTTATAGTCTACAGTAGAGCAGCAACTTTTGTGTGAGAGAAGTTGTCAACTGCGGCTGTCAACCACCCTGGTGTTCTGCCTAAAGAAAAGTGGGTGCATGAGTCACTGTATAGATCTCATTTCAACGGCGCTGCACAACAAGATGGCGCTTGAGATTTTGCTGCCAGTTCATTAAACGACCCCCTGGTCTCGTTTCTTCTTCTCCATCCTTGCGGGGAGAAGGGGAGAGAGGGGGGGGGGGGGGGGGGGGGCTTGCCATGTGCGCGTGTGTGTTGCATTGTGTCTCGGGAGATGGACATCGGAGAGTTTAACGAGGACTGACTGGTGGAACTTTTTGGGGGGTTTTGCAATGACGACGACGACGGGCGATTGGAATACGAAAACTCAATGATGTTGTGCTTTTTCTTGATAAGGGTAGGCTAGCCCTTGCTACTTACAAACGAACAAGCAAACATGAATAAAAATAGATGCGAATACTACCGTACAAAAACCACTCAAACTCAAACAAAGTCTATCGAAATACCATGTCATCTCAAGCTGAAGTCGTCACAGCATCCATGCAGAAACACGCGTTCCTCAGTCTCCTCCATTCTGCCTCGTCATAGGCAACTCGGTCGGCATACTCAGTCGGCATACTTAGTGAGCGCAGCAAAAGTCCGTCACAACAAGACACTTGGCATTGCGCCTCAGTTCGCCCACCCGAATCTGCTGGGTCAACTCCTCGAGAATTTCGTTCTTCCACCGCACAGATACATCCTTCTGGTTTTCCCAATCGACCATGTAGAAGATGTCGTCAATGGTGGCCTTGGAGTCGATCGTGATGGTGTACTTCTCTCCGTTGCGAGCGCGGTTCCTTCCGTCGCTGGTGTCGATCACCTCGAGTCTGAACTCATCCGAAGCCGGGGGAGGAGGGCAGACATATGAAAAACTGCCCGGTGGCAGGGATGGCACACAGTTGGCAGGAAGGCAGTTGGCAGGGGGGAGGCAGTTGGCAGGGAGGCAATTGGGAGGCATAACCGGCCAGTTGCAACTGGGCGGTGCGTCCGTGTAGCAGCACACCATCGGATAGCATCCAGGCGTGGGTGCAGGTGTCGGAGGGAATGGGCCGGTGCAGAAGCATACGTATGGCTTTGCCTCTGGCTCCGGCACGGCGATTTGGACAAGTTCCGGTTCATAGCGGCCGACAGGCGGGTGGTCATCGTGGCCGTGGTTGTGGCCGCCACAACCACCTCCCCTTGAGTGAGAGTGAGAGTGGTGGGAGTGGGAGTGAGAGTGGGATTGACGACCCCTGCCCCGGGGGGAGTGAGAGTGAGAGTGAGAATGACCGCCGCCGCACATTTTCGAGAGGGTTTTCGACGTTGTCTTCGACTTGGTCTTGCAGGTTGTTTTGGACTTTGTCTTCCAAAGAGTAAACATATATCTTGTCTCAGAAGGGATGTATCGTGCTGTAGTGGCGGATCTGGATATGGTTTCCTTGGTGAGGTAGTGAGAGAGGAGGACAGTCTCCAACGACGAGATGACCTCCATCTTAAATATTCCCATTCGGTGATGTTGAAAGTGGACGATTGATGTTTTTTTAGAAACTCTCACTAACATGATGGCAAAGTGGTGGCTTTGAGCCTTTGATCACTGGCAGAGAATCCATTGAAGAGACGGGGGAATGATGCAAGAGTTGTCAGCGGTCGTCTTTGAAGCATCGCCGTTTCTGGAATCTTGGTGGAGTAACATCTTGAGAATTCAACGGCGGTCTTTGAAGAGTTGTTGCTCCTGCATGATGGTGGAGTAGAAGCTTGGATGATTCTCAACAGCACTCTTTGAAGAGAGATGATCACGGCCATCTCTGTGGCGCATGGGCGGTGGAATTCATTCATCAGGAGGCGCAGTCATCAATAATTCGATGTCATGTTATCACAAAAAAAAAAAAAAGAGTGGGAATCCACTTCCATGGTTGACATTTCCATTGTCAAGCTGGTGTTTTGCTGAGCCATGGCTGATGCTTCTGGAATGTTACACAAAGGACGTTGACAGTCCCGAGTGGTAACGTGGAGATTGGGGTTCCGCGCGCACGTGAGATTCAAGAAACAAAAGAGGCAATATGGAGGGAAAAGTGTCTTATCCGACGCATTCGGAAATCGTGAGGTTTTGACGGCTTGAGTCTCTTTGAGAGCGCTGGAGGCATTGGCCAGATATAGTTCTGTGCTGTTGTCTTTTGTATGTAATTCCTTAATACGGACGTTCTAATTCAAGGGACAGTAACAGACAGTAACAAGAGCCAATCCCAATCGAAGGCGTCGGAAACAAAAAGAATTCAATGGCTGCACGCCTTCACAAGCCCGCTGTTTGGCCTTATCTGCTGGGAGCGGGGCCCCGATTCGCCCCCGGAAAAAGGTGGTGCCCATCGCCGGAAAGGCCAGCGAAGCCCCAAAAAAAGTTGTGGTATAACAAGGACAAACGAATCGACCTTTTCCCCTCCAAAGAGGAACATTCCATCGCTCTCAAGCCAACATCACGGGCTCTTTTCCTGCTTGCCATTCCCTTCTTTGATTGTTCTCTTGACCATCACTGCACCTTGCAGTCGCCGCCACAATGGGTATCAGTCCTCAGATGTAAGTAGACGCACGAGTCGATTCGGTTGCGCTCGTTTGTCGCAGAGAGACGAAGGGCGAGGCACGAAGCACGAGGAGAAAGAAGCAGCGAAAAGCCTCGTCGCAAGTCATGGCGCGACAAACGACGGCGACGTGAGGAACACGCAATGCATTGGAGCATCTCGCTGACTCTCGGGACTAGCACCAACCTCATGATCATCCTTGGTATGATGCAAGTCACCAAGAGGATCCCCTTCGAAGACGAGAACGTGCTCAACCTCGTCCGCGCCATCTACATTGGCAGCAACCTCGTCATCGCCGCTCTCTATTTTTACATCCAGATCCAGATCAACAAGAAGAAGGGTACGTCTGACTCATGGGTGGTCTTTGATGCATATGCCGCGCAAAAGCATAGGCTTTCGGATCGCTGCCTTTTTTTGTTTTGTTCCATCCTCTAACATGCGTTTCTTTGTCCAGACATGACCACCCTCAAGTACGTCGAGCCCGCGCCCATGGGCTCTTCCGAGGAGGGCAAGCTCGTCACCACCACGATCCACGCCTACGACTCCAACCAGCTCCGCCAGCTCTGGCGCGGCCAGCTGATGGGTATCGCCATGATGTCCTTCATGCACCTCTACATGAAGTACACCAACCCCCTGGTCATCCAGAGCATCATCCCCGTCAAGTCCGTCTTTGAGGGCAACCTTGCCAAGATCCACATCTTTGGCCAGCCCGCCTCTGGCGATCTCAAGCGACCTTTCAAGGCTGCCCAGGGCTTCATGAGCGCCATGCAGGGTGCCAACGGCACTGTCCAGAGCGACAAGAAGGCCGTTGAGGCTGCTGAGAAGGCCGGCCGTGGCGGTGCCAAGGAGGAGTAGAAGGATTCTATACTACAGAATAGATGTATCATATATGAGCAGGCAAAAAAGGCTCTACTGGGCGCGGGTTCGGATTCGATAATGTGTACTACCTTTGTTTTGGGATATATATTATCTGGCGCTTTGATCTTTAATCATACTGGTCCGTAATGATTAATTTCTGACATCTCACTTTATTCCTTGCATCTTGCATGTTTAGTAACGTATCCCGATGTGACCTTTCATGTTTTGTAGTGTTTCCTTCATTTGCCCATCATGAAGTCAGAGGTGTTGAGAGCCAATCAGGTACCCAATACTTCTTGATTCCTTGCCATTGCCTCAAGTTACCGAGTCACGTTACTTCGCGTTAAGTGGGCGATTTTCTAGAGTCACGTCTTTTGCCCCTCCCGCGCCTCATTCTCCCGCGCTTCATATTTCAACCGTACATCATTTACAGATTCAAGCTCCTACAAGTTTCTGCTTTCAAGTCTTAATAAATCGTTCTTTTACTACATCTCGAGACATATAAACCATGGAGCGTCCAGTCACGCCTCCGGCGGCTGCGACCAAATCGCAAGCTGCGTCATCGAAAACCCCAGAGATGACAAGGCGCATAGTACGTTTGCTTACCGGAGATCTAGAGAACTTCGTCGGCTAATCAGGGCACAAAAATGCAACAGGAAGAGAGTCGCCTCCGAGCCAAAGCCATCCGTGAACAGCGAGAGGCCGAGCAGCGAGCCTCGGGAACAGCGCAGGTTCTTCCCAAGTCGGCTGCTGGATTCATACCTACCGAACATGTGCACGTCTCGAAACCCGCAAATGGAAAACGGCCGTTCAACGACATGTCGACAGGAGATATTGCGGCTGGCAACAACCGCGATGGGCGTCACGTGGGGGACGAGGCGGCCCTGCGACCGGCAAAGAAGTTTACCAAATTTGTAGACTACAACATGAGCTCGATGACGGACACAAAAGGCGGCTTCCTCTCCATGGAGGATGACCCTCATAACTATGCGCTAGGCGTTCAGAAGCCCGGTCAGGCAGACGAGCAGAGACCAAAGGGCATGACGATCCAAGAATGGGAAAAGCAAAAAACGCTACAAAACTTGAGGAGGCTAAAAGCAGGTCCTTTTGAGCCGGGCATCAGTGTTTTGGACGACCAAAAGACGAGGAAGATATGCCGAGAATGCGCAAGTCTGGAGATTGACTTTGTGTGGGAAGAAGTCTTTCACATCTGCGTGTGCAACAAATGCAAAGATAAATATCCCGAAAAATATTCTCTGTTGACCAAAACAGAGTGCAAGGAAGACTATCTCCTGACAGATCGTGAGTCATACCTCGCTTCTCTCACGCAGATTGGTACGATTTGAAATACTGACGAGATTTCGCCTCCCTTTTGACAGCCGAGCTGCGGGACCCCGAACTGCTTCCTCATTTGAACAAGCCAAATCCGCACAAATCCCACTGGCACGACATGATGCTCTTCTTGCGGTTTCAGGTCGAAGAATATGCCATCGGCACGAAATGGGGTTCGGCCGAGGCGTTGGACGCGGAATACGAACGGCGCGAGTCGCAGAAGAAGGCCCGCAAAGAGGCAAAATTCAAAGAGAAGCTGCTGGATCTAAAGCGAAAGACGAGGACAGAGGCGTTTCGACGACAGGCAGGGACACTCGGCAACAAGAATGGGGCACCAAGCAAGTTTGGCGATGCCGTAGGCGGAGGGGGCCGACACGTGCATGAATGGGGGCGAACAGTCGAGAACGAAGAGGGCATGACTGTCAAGACGTGCGTGACGTGCGGAATGGAGGTGGAAGAGTTGGAATTCTGAGGGACGATGCGCTATCGGATTCAACCAACAATCCAAACACCCAAGATTCATGTTCACCCGAACCACGTCTTCAACCTAAGTTGATAGGGAAGCGGGCACAAGCTGGCTTGACTACCCCTAGCTCCGCAGAAGAGTGGCGAGTGACTGCAATCCTCCTTACGACAGCCTGCCAAGTTGTGACATCGAAATGATTTTCACAATCACCGCCCCCTTGGCCACGCTTTGCAGCCGAGAAGTTTGTCAAGCGAGACGCAAAACTGGACCAGAGCGGGCTCCGGGTGACCCCTTTTACCCTGGCTAGCTGAAGATGCCTGTTTGGCTTCGATGTGAAGTATTCATCTACCGACCAATCTCTTTGACCTACCGTTGGATCAGTTCAAGGAGCAGCCAACCAATCAAGAGCCAACCAAGGAAATTCGCGAGCTTTATGTCTAATGAGGCGCTCTCATAGGACAGTTCAAAATTAGGCACTTGTTTGCCTTGCTATCTTGCTTGTGACAGGAAAAGATGGATACGAAAGCACAATGCGAGTTGTGCCGGGCTAGGACTCTCTCCTATGAATGCAAAGTTCAATCATGCCATCACCAATTTGAGCCCATCTTTCCTAGCCTATTTGTGGGGGTGTCGGCGTGAAAGCTGCCGCGTAGATGACTGCGTCGTAAGATTCGCAGCATCAAGGACTGCTGTTTGTGCTGTCCCGCTTTTCGGAAGCTATAGACTAACAGGCGTGCGAAAACAACGACCGAGTACCTAACCGTCAATCCGATATACAGGCATCACATGTTTGCACTGGACAAACTTCGTGCCGGGAAACCAACTGTCAATCTGACCTCGGTGGACGATCGGCTCTGGTCATGCTCCGGCTAGAATCGATGACTGGCGCCCGCATGGTCTATCACACAAAGGTGGATATGCTATATATATTTCATCACACAGCAATCACTCATAAGCTATTCAGGGGGGAAAGTGACAGGTAACATGGCATCTCGCCGCATACAACTGCCTTTAGGCGCTCGACCTGTCGTAGGGCTGCGCCTGCGCTGATTATTGCCATTATCAGCGCTCATACTCCATCACCTTGACGGTGCTGGTATTCCTTTACGATGCACGGATCAGTAGCAGCACTGCGAGCTCGTAAGCTTATGCTGGGCCGCCGCAGAGGCCACCCGCATCGTTGGAACGAATAGATGCATCCCGTACGTCGGATGCGCGGATCCGCCGCTACAGCAGCCTTTAGCAATGTCGATTCGATCAGATGGATCCGGATGAGCAAACGGACAAACTGTTCCGTACGATGTTCCTTGTGCCCGATGGATTAACGGAAAGCCAGTACTGCTACCATGAAAACACAAAGACTGAATACTACTACAATGTGAACAAGAATCCATGGGCCAAGGCAGAATATTATACTTGGCGAGTCTGAGCGATGCATGTAAAGGAGTGCTGGGCTTTTTCTGCTTCTTCTTTTCTTTTTCCAAGTGACAGCCTATTAATAGGCGATAGCACGTCTGTTGGCCATTATTTCCCACTATGTCCATGATCCTTGCTTTGGCGACTTCTTTCTCCCCTTCTCTCGTACTCTATTTTCTCATGTCTCGCGTGTTTCCGTTTTGTGTCGCATGACACAGTTGCAAAACGGCAATAGCAGCATCGGATCGGCCTTCAAACGAGATTGACACATGTCTTCATCAGATTCAGTCATCCTATCCCTATTTGCTTTCTTTTTTCCTCAATGTTCTTTTTCCATCTCCTGAAGATCAACCTGTAGATTTGAAAAATTCACTTTTTTTTTTTGCCACAGCAATACGAGTCAAGAAGAAAAAGAAACGAAAAAACCCTTCCAACCAGAGAGGCGATGGCTGTGTCAAGAGAATGCACAGTTGGAGCGACCCAATCGCGGATGGCCCGACAACACTTCTGCGAACCGAAATCTCCACAAGGCAGTCATGTCCAGGGGGCAACAATAAAACCCGCGGGCTTGCAAAGCTGACCTGGTCAAAAACGCTCGGTTCTTGTTGCGTGCCGGGCTCAGGTTCTCGACCCAGCGGATCGTTTGTGATTACAGCACAATGACAAAAGAGAGAGAGAGAGAGAGAGAAAGCGTGTGCGAGATAGTGCCCGTACTCGTACGAGCAAAGAAATGAGAATCCGCAGCTACCTTGCCACTAATACTATGGCGAAGCTCGCAAACAGCCTCGGCGTGAGTCGACACCGCCATATCAGACATACGAGGAATGCCACTTTGTACAAAGCACGCCGGCATCTATCCCCCAATGTTCCCCGCGCGCTTGCGGCGCTGGAATTCCAAAATGGTTCATCGCGCTGGCCTTAGCATGACTCCGGAAAGGCTACTAAGTTGGCGACGTGCCTGGCCGTGGTGGAGAAATGCTGCTTTAGCCCAAGGGGCCAATTTCACCTTGGACAATCTTATCAGGCAGGCTGACCATCTCTCTTGGGATGAGGCGCTCCGCCCGGTTTTTAGACTGGGCCTTATTGCGACGGTGACAGAAGGTCTGGAAACCTTTTTGTTTTTTTCCAAGGAAAAGGGAGGCCCATGTTGGAGAATGGCCAGGTATGGAGAACGTGGCCAGGGGGGGTGGAAGATTACCCAAACAAGCTACTGTACCAACCACGAGGCCTGTCTGTTCCTGTTCCTGTTCCTGTTCCTGTTGCTGTTCCACCAAGCCTCGACTGCGACGGGCGGCCGTCCTAAACGTGGGATGAAGCTGAACGTTGTGACGTGCATTCCGTCCTCTGCTTCCCACGTCCCCGGCATGAGGCTCCCCCATCGGTAACTGCTAGCGGTGGCGTCGTCCGTTGCGCACGAGGGTGGAGCAGCCGTTGAGGCCGGCTGTCGTTAATTACCCAGTACTCATCCTAATGGACTTTGCAGAGCACGGGAGTACGAGGTACATACATGCTCGGTCGTTGGCCTGGGCCTGGGATTGCTACAGTACAAGTACAGGGTGCATCCCACCTCCTTATTAGTATCGTCCCGGGCACCCTCTTGAGACGAGAATAGTGCTTCGTCACTCTTCTCACGTTGGCGTGGGCTCGGATATATGTATACATGGATGGACGGTAATCGGGTTCACAACACCACTACCAGATGGGACTTGGGGTGATTGAGGACTTCGGCGTCGTGGCCAACCGAGTTAATTGGTCTCTAACTGCCATTTCCATAGGTTTGACAAGCCCTCTCTGCTTCTGGCCCAAACGTTTCCATGTCAATCCTTGCTAACTTGAGCTTCTTTCTTCTTCTCTCCGCCTGTAGTCATCGTCGTACTTCGCATCATCTGTCGAGCGTGTTTCCACCGAGGCAGATATGGCCGCCTCGGCCTCGATGACCTGGTAACCTTTGTCTGCCTCGTCATCCTCATCGTCAGCTGCATCTGCTCCACCATCGGCATCAGCTACGGCCTGGGGCGGCGGGAAGACACTCTGGCGCCGGACCAGCTCGAGCAAGCCATCAAATGGAACGCCATCATTAACGCCGTCGTCATCTGGTCCTTTTCCCTTCCCAAGTTCGCCATCATCGCCATCCTCAAACGAATCCTCGACTATGGAACCAAGACGACGGTGCTCTTCCTCGGCCTGGCCATCACCTGCCAGGCCTGCTTCCTCGCCGTGTCGGTCTGGTGGTTCGCCCAGTGCCACCCCGTAGCCTACCAGTGGGACAAGTCTATCGAGGGGGGCTGGTGTGCGAGCGGCGAGGTCTTGACGAGCCTGGCGTTTGCAACGTCGGCGTACTCGGCCTTTCTCGACCTTTTCTTTGCGTTTTATCCGATTCCCTTTATTATGAGGCTCAACATGCCTCTGAGAAACCGGCTGGCCGTGTGCTTTGCCCTTGGCCTCAGCGCCATGGCGTGCGCCGTGTCAGTCTATAAGCTTACAGTATTCCAAGATGCCTTTAAAGAGATGGAGGTGGATCGCACATGTGAGTTATCAACTGGGAGGGGAGGGGAGGGGAGAACAGAAGAACATGTGGAGTAAAAAAAAAAAAACTCTGGAAAGGATCAACATTTGCTAATCTTGATATTACGACAGATTCAGTCCCATACCTCGACATCTTTGGTGTCGCCGAGGGGGCCTTGCTCATCATCGGCGCATCGCTACCCACACTGGGCCCTATGTTCCGGGTGCTCAAATACAAAGTCACCTCGTACGCAACCAACAGCAACCTGTCGCGCCAGTCGGGCGATCGCAGCCAGAACCAGTCCGGGACGCTCACCAGCAGCAACTGGCGAGGCAAGCGGGACCACGAGCTCGACGACGAGGAGATTGCCTCGTCGGCAGGGATGCACAACTCCAGCGTCGACGACATCCCGCTCGTTGCCACGGCGAGGCCCGTCGCTCGATATCACGAAGATCCCTTCAAGGATCAACGACAGTCGGTCGATAAGCCGGCGGGGTACTAAAAAGAAACATGAACTCATGGCCCTCGTCGTTGTTCCCCGAAGAAAAAAAAACTTGTTCGTTCAGGGAAATAGTGCTTGACGATCATCTGACGACGCCCCGTTTACGACTCATTTACAAATTTTATTTCACTCTTCTTTTTTTTTGTTTACCCTTTTGTTTTTTGGCTTTCCTTTTGTGTGTTATTACCATGAACTAACACCCCCAAATCCCCCCCTCCCCTTCTCTCTCTGCCGGCTAAAGAGGGAAAACGGGCTGGGGGGGATGGGGGAATCATGAAAACAAGAAAACCAAGCGCAACCGGCATCCATCCGTCAACCTCGTACCGGAGTGTGTGCGATAGGAGGTGTTTGCCCGGCGCAGGTCGATTATACTACAGGTACTTGGGGGTCACCAGGACAGAAAGAGGGAACTGCATCTGCAGGGGGCTAGTCAGGCACGGAGGCGTCGTTTTACCGGGGTGGCTGAAATATACATGTAAGGTGTAATGTCCGCATACATGTGAGCTATCGTCGTTTGGGAATAGGTGTCGGGAGTTGTCATTTTTTTGTGTTGCCCACCCCTGGTTCACTTATTTTGCAGTCCCGGCTGCGAGGTTGAGCCGCGGTGAGGAACAAGGGCAGGCGGGCCATTCGCTCCGCAAAGAAAACGGGCGTTTTTTCAATTTGGGAGGGCGGGAGGTTTACTGTTTGATTCCCTTTTTTTTTCGGGTCGTGGAAGAGGGCGGAAACTGTCATTATCATAGAAGCTGGTTCAGAACCCTGTACATACAACATGGTCAAACTGTTAGACATCACCAACAAAAGATGGTCATACAAGTACACGCAAGCTACCCACGTGTGTCCCAATTCCCAACCGGATGGATACGATACCGTTCTTGAATCGTAATCACTGGAGAAGAAAGCCGTTCCATCTACGCAACTACTTCGGCGAAGTCGCCTCGGCGTGCGGAGCTCCCCATCCCTGCTAGTCACAACCTGTGCCGTTGCAGAAACGAACCAGGGACCATGCAGGTACTAACCACTCAACTCACTCCAACTAAAAAATGTCGCTTGACAAGGGGAGAGGGAGGGAGGAAGCGAAGGGACACCGAAGCAAGAAAAAGGGCTAAAAAGGCTTTCGTATCGTCCCCTCGAGCTCGATCCCCTTTTGGGGCCTGATGTGCAGACCAGCCCGCCTCCTCTGCCGTCTTTTCGACCCAAGGAGCTGAGAATGACGGCAACAAAGACGCCACTAGATCTTCTTCCTTCTTTTCGCCTTAAGCTGGAAATGTCTTGGATCGAAATTCCCACGTATGTAGTGCCCGTTTTCCCCCCCTTCGCATTATACACGTACGCACTCCAAGACCAGCCCGCGCCGCCTGTGTGATGCATCACATTCTAAGCTTTTTTTGCCAAGAAAAAAACTTGGGGCAGGTTGCTTGCTTATTGTGCCGGTCCGTGACCAAGTTTCGCAAAAGGCGCAGCAAAATCTCGATGTGATTCCCGCACGCCATTATGCCTGGATGACATAGATTCTCGTCACCTTTTTCAGTCACAATTTCAATTTAGCCCCCCTTTGGAAGTGCGGAGAAAGATGGGATGGGATGACACCCTCTTCCTAGGTATTTTCTCTCCTCGCGCGTGCCTAGGTATCATCGTCTCACTCTCACACTGTTCCCGCCAGCTTTCTCTGGCCATCACAGTAGCATTGGGCATGTTCGTACCCCAGCCACAATGCTGCCCATGTTGCGACGGCACATGCATGTTCGATATAAATTGCCTTGCTAAACCCGGAGGCTTTTGCTGTATGAACTTGCTGATTCGGAAGGCTGCTGCGGCCCCCCTCCCCCAAGCCTTGTAAGTTCCGGAATCCTCTCTGGGGTTGACAAATTGGGAATATTCTACGCGGGACTCCTCCAAAACAGCAATTCACCGCTGGGTATCTTGCAAAAATGCAAGACGTACCCCAGAGACCGTTTGACTCGTTTATGTGCTTGGCCGATCAAAAAGCTGAGCGCACCCGTGCGCGCGGTGCGGTTTCCCCCCCTGGAGTATACACGTATATAGCGCGGGGGGGAAGACTTAAACCGGAGGACCTTGTTCCTGCGACAGCCCTAGGTCGACAAAGGTTATGTCGAAGCGGGAATCGCCTCTCCACGGACGGAGAATGAGTGGGAGGGGACCGGCTTATTGGTGCGGCCGAGTGCCAACAAGCTGTGGACGTTGCCTTGACAGCTCCGTGAACCCTGGCTCTCATAAAACTGTAATTTTCTCTCCATTGCAGCGGGCTCCAGTGGCCGAGTCATGCGTAGCAGTCTCGATTGTGCTAGTATCAGAGTGCCTGCATTCTAGACAAGCTACTGCAAGAAATTGGCCAGGTAAGGATGTGATACATCAAAACAGACCGCAACGTTTTGCAAGAAGACAGCCTGATTTGCCCAGAGCTTCGTCCTCCTTGGCCCGAGTTCCTGGAACGGGGTTCGGAGCATGAGCTTAGAGGCACTTTTGCTCCTCTGGATAGTTGTTGAGGGCTGGTCCATATTTCATGATAGCCCACGAGACCACTTCATCGTGGAGCCTCTTGTCTTGAGTAGGGCTCTCAGCTCTTAAACGAGTTCGGTTCCGCCGGCATCTGGATGGAGAGGAAAATGACCCGGTCGAGCTGACTATGGCTCCTCGCTCGGCACGTGGCGAGAATGGCCAGAATTGTTCATGATCTTCAAGAAGCCATCGTATCACAAGACACCGTTAATCTGGTACCATCCTACAGGTAATACTGTAGCATCAAGATTACCTTTAGAGTTGGGTTCCGTACGGACCTGACGAAAACTGAATCCCGTGTCGTTACACACTATTGTCTCTTGGAAACAATAGCCTTTACATTTAGGAGGCCAAATGGTCAAGGAATATGGCACGGCAGATAAGGAGTTGACTACCGGTTCACGTGTTGAACCAATAGTTCACCATGGCACTCCGTAAGAAGTCCAGACTGCCGGATATTGAAACCAGGACTGGACAAGGGTGTGCTTTCTGGAGCAGACATGTGCCCAGAAGAAAGCTATCCAAGTATGGAGTATGGAGTAGGTATCCATGGGAGTTAATTGATGATCTTGAGGCGGTCAGTCATGTTGATTTTAATATGTGTTACAGGTGAAGATCGGGCACAGACCAGTGGAGTCTCACCACGGTCAATGAAAGGGTACGTTGCTCCGATCCTTGACTCGAGTCACCGGGGTGGCCTCAATGTATTATCCCTGCTGCTCATCTCCTTGCTTTTTCCAAGGTTTGCTGTAGATTCGCTCTTCTCCGTAGGGTATGGAGTTTATTGAACGGTCTGTTGGTACCGTTACGTATCATGTACGTTTCAGCAGTTGGAAAGTGATTGCGCAAAGAGAAAACTGTCAAAGGGCATGGAATCTCCTGGTGGGACCCTTGTCATGATAACAGCGATAAGAAACCGCCTGTCGATGTAGCTTTTAGCCGTTGTTGTGGAAAAGTTTGTTATCTTCTCATCGGGACTGAGGTTTATGAATTAATATATTGGTTTGATGCTTGGATGCTTCGAATAGCTTGGATACTTCGAACAGCTTGGATCCCGTTCACGCCTCAGACTGCCTCAGCGGGCTTCAGTTGCACAAGTTTATAACACGTGCTGTCGAAAGTTCGTGACCATGAGCAGCCACTCTGTTCATTGATTTGTTTGTTTGTTTGTTTGTTTGTTTGTTTGTTTGTCGATTGTTTTGTTTTCTATTCACGACCCTGCTGTTCATTGGAACGATTGTTGATATCATGGGTGTCTAGGGTAATCTTTGGAGGAGTTTGGTCTCGCATCCCGCATGGAGGCAGTATAAAGACATCATCAAGACTTGTCGATGCATTATTTCAAAGACGCGAAGCTGGCAGTGTAGAATGACGATTAAAACCTAGCTTTTATATGTGGTTAAGGCCGTATTCTCGGCTTTCTCACCATGAACAAGTCGGATGCCGTGTAATATAAGAAGAGAAAACATCATCCCATTGCTGACGCTTTCCAGCAGAGTTCGTAGCTTTGTCTGCCGAAAACGATCAAACGGCAGATCACACGGCAGATTCAGCCTCGATCGCTCAGAATGAGCAGCTTATGTCGGAGTTAATTCGATATCCTGAGTTCTTTCTCCTAACCAAACTCCTCTATTAATACGGCTGAAGCCTCATCAATACGGATTGGATTAGTCAAAACGAGAGCAATCACGCCTTAGCGGAGATGATGTGGCGACTGCACGGGCCGCTGGTCTTACCCGTTGCATTTGATTGGCCATTTAGTATTTCCAAAACGGGACAATGGGCAAGAATTCGATCAAAAAGAGACCTATTTTGAGCCTTTTTGAAGCTTTGCAACTCATAACTTGCCATTGATGAGAAAATATTGATGGAGTTGAGTCGATAGAGTTCTCTCAAGCATATGGGAGACCTGCCAGGGCTGACAAATTAACCATTTGTCAGGAGCATAGCAATGGCCGAAGGGTCTGGCGGAGATAAGCTGCTGGATGTTAAGCCCCTCACGACTCTATTGATTGGGTAAAGAACGGAACTGCGTTGCCGTCAACATCCAAAAATTTCGTCGGCGTGTCTTGTACGCGCAGTCGGTCGCTTATAAAGGAGGAGAGAGGGGGCATTGACGAGCCGAAGCCGCTGAGATCGCAGCTTTCTTCGCAGGAGAAGAGACCACCTGAGAGACAAAGATCACCGGCCGGAACCGATAGCGATGGCAGCGATGGCAGCGACTGGAGAAGACACCGCGGGCGAAAAGGCTTCAACCGGCCTTTCCCAGACCATCTCCAAGCTCCTCTGGACACCGCCGTGGTCAAGATGGAATCCGGACGAGAACTTCGAAATGTCATGGCCTCTGACTTGCGTGTTTGGATTTGTATGATTCACACACCCTCGACCTTTGCGATGGCGATGCTGATGGTCGATTTCCAGGTGGCAGCCTTTAGTGTCGCAAATCTCTACTATACACATCCAATTCTTCACATCATAGCGGAGGATTTTGGAATTACGGATGAGCGGGCTTCGCTGGTTCCAACGGTTTTGCAGGCTGGCTATGCCACTGGCTTGCTCTTCATCGTCCCCGTTGGCGACATTGTGCGCCGCCGGCCAATGATCATCAGCTTGGTTTTCGTGACATCGTTGTTTGTAAGTTGATGGGATATTGGTCTCCTTTCTGTTTTCTCGAAACCTTTGTGATTAATGATTTGAATGACAGTGGCTTGGCTGTACTTTGACGAAAACCTTCGAGTCCTTCCTCGGGCTGTCCTATGTCGTTGGTCTCTTCACCGTCACACCGCAACTCATGTTTCCTCTGACTGTGCGCTATGCCCCAGCTCGACACCGACCCACCATGACCGCCATCGTCATGTCTGGGCTCGTCTTTGGAATTCTGGTGGCTCGATTGCTTTCCGGCATTGTGACGGAATACACAAACTGGCGAAACATCTACTGGATGTCGTTTGGCTTGCAGCTTGCAATTGTCATTCTCGCCTTCTTGCTGTTGCCAGACTTCCCTGTGCTGCGACCAGGCGCGTCCTATCCCAGCATCCTCGTCAAGATGGTAAAGCTGCCTTTCAAGCATCCCGTGCTAACACAGTCGGCGCTCATTTCCTTTTTACTCATGGGAATGTTTACTTCGTTCTGGACCACCCTGACGTTTCAGCTCGCGGGGCCGCCTTTCCATCTATCGACTCTTGTCATTGGTCTTTTCGCCCTGGTGGGCATGTCGCCGGTTCTCTTTAGCCCAATCTTTTCACGACTGGTTATGACACGCGTGCACCCGAGCGGCACCTTGATCATAGGGCATATCATACTGCTCGCGGCGGTTTGTATCGGAACCTTTACCGGCACCTTTTCGTTGGCCGGCCCAGTCATCTGGGCGAGTATCGGAGACTTGGGCATGAACATTGTAACTGTTTCCAACCGAATGGCGTTTGCAAGCGTGGAGCCAACTGCCCAGAACTCAGTCAACTCAGTGTATATGGTATTCACTTTCTGCGGCCAGCTGTTCGGAACGGCTGTAGGAAACAAGCTGTACGCAAGCGGCGGATGGATCAGAAGCGGCTCTCTATCCATCGGCCTCATTGGCGCCGGCCTGCTGCTTGTTCTTGTTCGAGGACCACATGAGACAGGCTGGTTCGGTTGGTCTGGTGGCTGGGAGGTGAGAACCAAGGTACTGCGCGCGAGAGAGGCGGCGAATTCAGAGGAAGTATCTGAATCTACAGAGCATCCATCTGATGAAGAGGCGGCTATTCCGCGAGAGAATGAAGTGAAGGAGAAGTCATGAAGCGATAGAAGAATGATGCCACGAGAAAGAAAAAATAGAAGTAGAAGTAGTTTTTACGTACCTTCCCAGTATTTTGATTAATGATTTGTTTTTGTTTGAAGATAAGATAATCTTAGGCTGGTTGTTCTTGCCCTGATACCTGATGACGTGCGTCACATGTTTCACTTTCACATGCTAATTGGAGCTCATTTTTGAAGCTCCTAAGCAACAGAACATGTATCACGGAAATAAAAAGACCTTACAAACAGACAAAGCCCTACTGGAATACCTACAAAGTGGGTATATGATAATTGGTGAGCGTTGCAGTAAAGAGATCCAATGTAGGATATTGTATTTCCTAAGTCAAAGACACGCTCGTAATGTACTCATGGAGACGCAGATGCTACCCCGGATACTCTCCCTCAGTAGTAAATGTTGGTAATGCTCATGACAACTCCCACCAATAGACTCAGTGCTACTCCAGAACCTACAAAGACCTGCCACTTTTCACTCCATACATCTGAGCGCAGTAACCAGGCCAAACTCCCCAAGGGAAAAAAGAACCCCACCATCATGCCGCGAATCATAACGTCCAGCATGTTGGACATGCCGTTGAGATCGTCCTCTGTAGCAGCATTGGACGAAGGGATGCCTCCAGCGTTGCTGTCGATCCATTCATCTTCCATGTTGCGCAGAGTGTCCGGTGAAGGCATGGCGTCCGGCGCAAAGCCTTCTGTGCGAATGGAGGCAAACTGTGTGCGTAGCGTCTCGATTTCCGACTGCGTGAAGCCTGTCTGGAGGAGACGGTCGAAACCACGTGGACGAGGTCGTGTCCATGATGAGGGATTGCCATTTGGATGGGATGAGGCAGCGCTCGATGATTCATCAGGGGGGTTGGCCGCAGCCGCCTGCTCATCGGCGAGTTCTTGGGGCGAGAGCTCATCGCCAATAGAGCAGTTGATGTATATCCTTACAGGAGTCGTGCCACCGTCCACAGATTTGCCCTTTCCTTTGGATCTGCTCTTGGAATCACTGTCATGAGTTGATGGGGATGAAGACGGGGCAGGAGGTGGCTTGATGCTGGAACTGAGGGCTGAGGAATCGGGGAGGAGGCGGCCCTGGTAGATGAAGCGAAGGCGGTTCCGCGAGGAGAGGCGCTCTCGTATGAGGTTCTTCAGAGATAGAATTGTGGTGGTTTGCGGAGATGGGACATCTAGGTCCAGATCTGGGAGGGAATTTGAAAACCGGATGGTGAGATGATATGGGAGAGAGGCGGTTGAGGATGCCGAGGAAAGCGGTAACGCAGGTGCTAAGGATGCCATATTGACGGCATTGTTCGGAGTCCAAGCATGAAACTAAAGTATCCAAGTAAAAGAGCCTAAAGATGAACTGTGAGTGCCTTGTGGATGCAAGTTTAATGGTTCGCCAAATAATAGCGAATATGTGGATGATAGATGGAGAGTTGGCCCTCATCTGAGGCCGTCACCGAAGTGACATGATAACACACCTAAACTCACTGGAGCCAATGGTATTCAGCGGGGCTCTTGGGGTACAGCAGCCCGGCTTAGGTCGTTTAGCGCGCTAGTGACGCCGATGAGCCGCTGGAATCTGCGACTGCTAGCGTGTTTATGGCATAAATTGTGGCGCTGACCGCCTGGCAGAATCGCCAACTTTCTAGAAACTCCAGACCAAAGCTGCAGCATTAAATCGCCGCCCTGCATTCGATTTTGCTGCAGCTCTGCCAATCCCATCGCCGCATCGTCGCGCCAGCCGTCATCATACAGCCTCTTGGATACATCGCGACTCCTTACGAACGACTGAGCGGCAGCAATAGGGCAGACCATGGTGCACCTGAGGGGGAGGCTGCTGACCTGCTTCTATTGCGGGAAGCGGTCATCCACCAGATACGATGGCCACATACGCGACTTTCTCTGCACATATTGCGAGGCGAGAAACTATCTGGACGAGGTCCGTCAACACATTCCTCAACTAGAATTGGCGCAAACTGTGAAATTTGTTCATCTCCGATCAGTGTTAATGCTGACAAAGGCATCTAGTATGGCGATGTCACCGACCCTCCAGCCCTCGAATCTTCCACACCAAAGCGATTCGTCAAACAATTACCATCCCAACCACTCTCACCCACGAACAGCGTTTTCTGCGAAAAGTGTCTAAAGAACCAACGCCTATTTACCAGATCATTGGCGCAGTATTTCCCCGACGACCCCTCTCACCCAGAATATGCCGAACTGGATCGCAAATACTATCGCTACCGTAGAGACCTGGAGAAGCGCTATCCTCAAGAATGCGCAGACTGCAAGAAGAAAGTTGACCAACGCCTAGAGCAGGCGGGCTACACTGCAAAAACCGACCATCTGAGACGGATGTTGGAAAAGAGTAGAGGCAGAAGAGTTCCTAAGAGGATGACTTCCCTTGATGCGGCAAACACTATAGGGCGATGGCTGTGGTGGGGAGGCTTTATCATTCAGATTGTCTGGCACTTGGTGAGCGCCTCAACCGTGCTAGACAAGCGTGAAGAGAACGGCATGGTTGATCCGGACGACCAGGGCACGACAAAGCAGATGATTGTTGCATGGTTAAACTGGTTACGGGCTTTCCTGCCCGCTGCTGAGACGCTAATTGGATGGAGCATCAGAGTTGGGTTTCTCTCTGCTTGGTGGAATCCGTATATTGTGCAGCTTATTCGTGGGTTTACACGGCACCTCTTTGGATTCGCGCAGTGGTATTGCTTTCAAGGCCTCATCATCTTCTTCCGACACATTTTCCGCTCTGTTCTCCATATGCAAGGAGGCCAGGCCCAGTCCACTGGGGCGCAGCTGAGCGCGCATTTTGCAATGGCTTCCATTATGGGACTGGTAAGTACTACTATATCCGAATTTGCTTCCTTTGCTTTCCCACTTCATGTCAACCTTTCATCGCTGACCAAAACTTCAGATCTACTATCTTGCTAGGGGGTCTATCAAGGTCGATACCACACCGCTATTTAAGATAACCAAGAGGACGGCGTCTGCAAACCAGAAGCCTTCACCGGCGCCGAGAAGGAAAATAAGAGAACCAAAGACTCTTGCCGAGGCTCTGACTGATGCCCTCGAATCGGCAAACCCGTCGCCAGTCAAAACCCCAACGCCTATCAAATATCCCACTCCTCAGCGACCAATAAACCCATTGCCGCCTTCCCGACTCAGCAAACAGCCATTCCAACCAAATCATGATGAACTTTCTTTTGCCGGCTTCAGCATATCAGACAAGTCTCCTCAAAAGGGCTTTCGCGCACAGGATGCTGATGCGATGGATTGGTCCCCTCTACCGAAGCATGCTCAAAAATCGCAATACCGGGCATTTCAAGACTCCCCCGTGTCCAAACTAGGCGCGCGTCCATTCGGCCAATCCCCTACTCAGCCTGATGCCGGACCATTCTGGTACAAGGTACCGCCCGCACCGGTGAACCCAGCACAGCGATTTCGTAACCCGCCCGGTGCTCCCCTGTTTAAGAGAGCGTTTTCAGTCGAGCCAAGGAAAGAAGAGGGCAGATTTAGCTTCGGAATGGGTCATATGGACGACAGGCGAGAAGAAATACCGAGAGCCAGCAGTGTGGACTTTAAGAGCCCTAGCTTCTTCGCACCAGAGGGCCCTGACGATACGGATGCCCTGGCAGATGCCCTTGGACAGAGCTTCAGTTTTGCCAGCGTCATCGACGACGAATCCGACTCTGAGAAAACCGTTGTGAACGAAGATATTCAGGTTGAAATTCCCATCCTCTCTAGTTCGCAAACCTCACACAAATACGACCTCTACTTTTTGATGGCCATCCTTCCTTCTTGGTTCATTCCCCAATTCATTAACACTCCTTATGCTAGAGAAGCACGACTTGCTATCCTAGCTATTGCTGGCATCATCGCTATCCGCAGCGTTGGAGGTGCCACACACCAGATCTTGCGTGGTGGCGCTGACTTGTCCAGACTGGCCATGTGCATCGCTTCCATGACAAGTGTGCTTGAGCTAAGTGCCATTTGTTGGACAGGATGGCAGCTATGGACGAACGAGAGTGACGTTTTTCAACATGGCGCTTCAGTGTTAGCCTTCATGCTGGGACACCAAGAGTTGAGGGGGTTTTCTTTGAGACGGAGTTCGTGATGTTAGGCACGGCTCCGTCATTTTTCTGTCTTTTCCATCTTTTTGATGCATGTTCTGCAGGACATTTGAATGCTTGGGCCCCTTGGTATGGAGGCAGTGTAATAACGGGGATGAAAAGACCAAACGAAACCAGACTGAGTTTATATAATCATGGTGTAATGGGAATTGGCGGAGTTTTTAGGATAGAATGACTATAGCATATTAGAATTAAGCGTGTATACGTATGTATAGGATGAGGGAAAAGGCTTAATGGTAGGTAGGCATGGGAACGGGATTGGCATAATGGAGTAATGGTGAATTTGACTTTGTGATTCTTTTCACGTGTATGCATTCATCGCTTATCACAATTCTCGCCTCGGGTGACTGCAGAACCGGATCTATTCATAGGTAATATACGGGTGCTCCTACAGTGTATAGTGCATCGATAAAATCATCAACTATAGGAGCTGCATCGTAACGCTATCAATTTGAATGCGATCGACGTAGCTTATACGTGCCATCAGCCGAAAGTAAATGCAAATATGAATCGTTAATTATCTTTATGCAGATGGCTTGTGTATCGTTGATAATCCGCTGGTGTCAAAGCAGGTCCCTTCTCCGACTTCGCCTCGCCATTCTGCATAGTCAATCCATTGTTGTGGACATAACCCATCCATTTGTTCGCCAGATTCTCGCTGAGCTGTTGAATATCGTCAACAGGTCCTTTACTGCACAAATATTCGCACACGGCGCTGTCCGCATCACCTTCAGCGTCATAGTAAAAGATGCCGGGGACGGAATCGGCCGTGCAATAACATTGCCAAGATCGGTAGGTTGTGGGTAAATGTGTTGGACGGACGGGGTTCTCAAGTGCAGCTTGAGTCTCTGGGAGAGCAGCCTTGTTGCGCTCCGTTGGGTCGGTCATCATGTTGATGACTCCGGACATGTAGGAAATCTGTTGCTTAACCCAGGCCTTGGGCATTCGTTGCCTCTCGTAGAGTTGAATAGCTTCGGGGATGGAAATGACGCCGCGGACAACCTCACTGATGATGCGGCCTAGAAAGGCACCATCTTCCATGGCAGTTGCTGCGCCTTGTGCCATGTTGTTTTGCATGCAGTGGATTGCGTCGCCCAGCAACACCACGTTCTTGTGCTTGTTGGACCATGTTTCCACGGGAGGCATCTGCAGAAGGGGCCATCTCTGTGTGTAGTTGACCAGTTTGAGGATCTTCTGAATGATTGGGTGATGGTCCTTGTAATAGTCTCGAAATTCTTCAATATCAACCTGCTCCATTTTCGTTACGTAGTCGTCTCTGCAAAAGGCGGTGACAATGTTGAGCTCTTTGCCTCCTGCAATGGGATACGTGAGGATGTAGCCATTAGGACCGGCCCAGACGTCCATGTTGTTTCCCAGCCAAGAGCGCGCTTCTGGGATTTCGTCGAATATCTGCTTATACGACAACACTCCACGGTAGGCGGCTATCTTGGAAGTTGCCTTGGGAACGATGCCGGGCAGCAGTTGTGATCGAATGAAGGATTTGATGCCATCGGCACCAATGACCATGTCAAACGAGTATCTATCGCCAGTTGTGGTCTGAAGATGGACACCGTCTGCCGAGTCTTGCATCTCATTGACACGAGCTCCTACAATCACCTTGACGCCATGGCGACGTGCCGATTCAGTCAGGCCATAATGCAAGTGGTCGCGTCGGACAACAAACCTGTAAATAACCACCGCACGTTAGAGAAGTACTTCATTTGGAAAGTTAGCTTCTCACCAGGGGAATCCAGCCTTTGCAACTAGGTCAGAAGCCAAAGAATGTGCAATCAGAGTGGCATCAGGACCAAAGTATGTGTTGCATTCGTGGTGATAGACAATGTTGTCGCCAATGATCTTGTCTACGCCCCATCTCACTAGGAATCGAGACACATTGGGAAACATCTGAGACATTATTAGATAATGGAGAAGATTCATGGGGTAACATACCTGAATTCCAGCACCAATCTCGCCCAGCTCATGAGCAGCTTCAAGCAGAGTCACTTTTGCTCCAGCCCTGGCCACTGCAATGGCCGCAGTGAGTCCTCCGATTCCTGCTCCCACTATTCCGACATTGAGAGTTTTGGGGCCGGCTGTGTATTGACTCATTGTGAATGATGAATTTGAGTTGGCGCTTTGCTTTTTATGTTGTATTCAGCTTGACTAAGTAGTTGGACTTGAATGGAAGAGCGCCGGACACGGCCCTTTATATAAGAGACAGCAATTATCCCATCTCCATCTGATTCATGGTCTCAAACTTCCCCTCTCACCCTCGTGAAGAAACATCAGACAAAAGAATAGTCTTGTCTACAATTATGTCACAATTCAGCGCCAGTGGTTCTTAGTATAGATCCTCCGCGATGCTTGCGCTTGAAGTGGGAGGTGGGAGGCGGGATTTACCCGCTCACACTGAACTGGCAAAGTTGCCCGAATTGGAATCTCGTGACGGAAGTATCGTATGTGCGGCTCCTATTTCCATACCAGGCACACCGATCAAAATACAAACGTGCGATCTTCCGAGGTCAAAATCCCATATTGTGTGAGATCCCTTGTTCTTTATGGTGAAGTGTCAGAATAGGGTAGGATTTTGAGGCGGCTATCCCGAGGACTAACACTACAACACCTCGGATCTTTAGGAGCAGTGCTGTGTAAAACATAAAGGATGCCTAATATGTTAGAGATGGTGAGCGTCTGTAATTATAATTCCTTGAAAAAAGGCATAGGAAATGCTCAGACGTCGGGCTATTTACCGCGTCATGTGCCTGTGACTGTGACTGTATTGCGCGAAAAGGACAGCACTCAGTGAATTGAGTCCATCTCCGTGAGGACATAGATCATTGATCCCAATAAATGGCAACATTCTACAACACAAACTATCAAGGTTATTCTTTTTTGAATCACATATAATCACAGAGATCAACCTACTTGGCTCATGCGACTAGAGAGCAGCCAATCCATCATCACTACAAAGCGTCTTTTCGAGTGGACAGCAAGAGACACCTGGGCTCAGATACATGGCCTCAGTCCTTTGCTCCATTTACGTAACATTCGATAAAAATACATTAAATGATCAATCAACTTTGTGAATTCACGCAGTCTTGGAAACACGAGACTGGACGTTCGAGTACATGTAGTCTTATTCCCAATGACGGAGATCCACTCGTCTCCTTCTTCGGGTACATCGGCACTACGGGGATTAAAATTGACTCCAGCTGGATATGAATCTCTCGGATAATTAATCCTTTCCGTCAGTGTCTTTGTGGACTATGGACAAGTTGCCTAAGTTTCCGGAGGTGTTCTGGGAGTCGTACACATGCACCGCTTCTCCATCTCGGCTTGGGACCTAGTGAATATTTGTCTAGCATATTTATGCATACGGCTACCCCAGATTCCAGGAACTTCTCATGCGGACTCAGACTTCGGGGTCCGTCAGTCCGTATTCCGTGCATGTCATCCATTCTATATCGGTCCCCCGCAGCAGCAACTCTGTTACCGATGCCAGGGGTCACGTAATCTATACCATATTCGTCTCTTCCCGGTGAATCATCTCCCCAATTTTAGTCATCCGGCCTTTTTACAGCGGCCAACCCAAGGGCATGGCAATCCAATGAGCCAGGGGGTTGCGGCAAATACCCGTCCAGCAGCGTTTTTTCCCCGACTGCTCGGTGCCGGAAACTTGGCCGAGCCGGACGCTCCAATCCATCACTATATTCCATTGTCCTCGGAGCGGTAAAATAGGACTTGCTGAAGCCGGCACAGATTTATTGACTTGCGACAAGGCCGCATTTTCAATTTCTTTGTCATCAAGAACCTCGACCGGATTCCTCGTTTCTGCTTCACTTCCACATTTCCTTCGGGCCGCTGGAGATTTTGCGCGGGCTGCGTGTTTGATTGGGACCGACTGGACCTGGTTGCATGACAGAGTTCATCAAGCACGTTCAGTTACTCCGTATTGCGAGCCTCCCGGCCGGCCAAGATGGGCGACTCCGGGTTTACTTGCAACACTTGTTCAGCCTCGTTTGGGCGCTCTGCGCATCTAAAAAGGCATCAGCTTTCCCGTAGGTGCTTCTCGCCCTGTTCCGGAATCATGACTAACAGGTGTCAAACGGGACTGTCATCGTACAGACGGCGACCATGAATTACATCAATGCACTTATTGCCTATGGAAGTTTACACGCAGGTACGCAACATTGAAATCTTGCCTACATGTAAGCCCCACCATGCTATGAAGGTGACTTATACCATTGGCATCTAGAGACTCCCTGCGCAAGCACTGGAAATCTTGTCTCTTGCGAAAGGCTGCAGGTCATTCTATTCCTAATCCGGCGACACGAGGTAGGAAACGGAGGGCCTGTGATCAATGTGCAAGCGGTAAACGAGCGTGCGACTTTAATTCGCCTTGTGGGACTTGCTTAGTGAGAGGCTTCTCGTGTTCTTACTGTCGTATGAGCTCGCCTCCAGAGCACAAACCAAATTCACACAATTTCCAGTCAACGGACGATGTTTCTTCTTTAGAAATGCTTCATCGTTTGACAGGAATTGGTGGTGGACCTATGGTAGCTGTCAAACCAACCTTGTCCATGTCGCTGGCACTGTCGCCATTCACCCTCACAACTCTCACAGCCACTTCGATTCCCTTCAGCCACTCTTGCTTCGTTTCGGAACAGGGAAGCAGGGGGTTGCATTTTCAAGTTTTTGAAGCTGAGCGCTTTGAGTTTCTTCTCAACTTCACTTTATGCGGTGGCCTCGACATTTCATTCAACTTTCTAACCTCGTCGGAGAAGGGAATCAGCACCGCTTATTTCGATACCTTCTTGACCATCGATGACTTACTGAGCATTGACTACGAAGCTGGTGGCAAATGGGTTAAAGAGTCTGAAGAGAGGAGTCGTGTCACAAAAACTATGGAGTGGTTGTTTGACCCTCTTCTACCGCAAACAAAGGAAATATGTGAAAAGTTGCTCAATTTGCCTGGTATCGACGAGCTTGTAACAGGCAACCACGTACAATCATTGGACGAACAATGCCTTGAGTTCTTCAACCCTCTGAATCTCCGTAGGTTGCTAAATACATACTGGAAAAGGTGGCATCGAAACTGCCCAGTCATTCACCCGCCTAGTTTCGACCCCTCTCAAGCTCCAGCAGAATTAGTCCTGGTCTTAGCACTCATAGGGGCTTGCGTTTCCAAGTATCCCAATGATGTTCAAAATGCTCGAAAATGGTTGGAGCCCGTTGAAAAGCTGGTATTTTCACTGCCGTGGTTGTCGCGAGAAACTCAGGGTAGTCGAGCAGATCCGACCCTGACGAGATATGCCAAACT
This sequence comes from Trichoderma aggressivum f. europaeum, assembly GCF_033847375.1. Taxonomy (NCBI): domain Eukaryota; kingdom Fungi; phylum Ascomycota; class Sordariomycetes; order Hypocreales; family Hypocreaceae; genus Trichoderma; species Trichoderma aggressivum. Next base: position 357,483 of record NW_026946378.1, read on the forward strand.
GAGAATATTGCAAACGGTCATATTGATGTGTGCCTTGCAGACATGGGAAGGATCGGAAAAGTCAAAGGAACGAATCAGAAAGTTCCGATTTCCCTTTGTCGCCCAAGCCTCTCAAGAGCTAGCATACCATCAACCCGATGAACAGATAGGTTCAGATTTGGCGGCAACGCTAAGACACTGGGATGAATTTATCCTCGAAGAACAGATACTTCGGTAAGAAGAGCCTGTATACTCTTAACTTCTTTGTCGATTGCGTATGCTTGGGGTACTGATGCGAATCGTCGAGTAGCGCCAAAACTTACGCCTTTTTGCTGGACACGGCCTTTACCATCTTTCATATGACACCGCCTCGTATCACCGTTCCCGATCTGAATTTCCCATTTACATATCCGGACAGCTGCTTTCACGCTCATTCAGGCCACGAGTTCTTCCAGTCGGTGCAGCAGATATGTCCCAATTATCGTATATACAGAGAGACACAGATAAACAAAGTTATTCAAATGCTATGCGACACAACAAATACAGCTACATTCGATTCGTTTCCAGAAATCACAGATCTTGGGGGATTTATATTGATTTCAGGTATGACCAACAACAGAGTGATTGCGATTGATCTTGTCAGCTAAGCCAATTACTTACACGTATTCCTCTCAGCGATACATTCCATCATATTTTGCCAACAAATCTCTTGCTTCACTTCACAAAATACGATTACGCCGCTTTTCAATTCTTTGGACAAATGGCTATCATTATGGAATAAGCGTATAAGCCCCACGCCGACAGGTGCTGAAGCTCGTGCTGTGATGAATCGTGATGAATCTGCGACTTGTCCAAGCTTCTTACGCCATTCACGGGAGTTCTACACGCTGGCACTTGCAAAGTTAGAAATGATTGACAAATTATATAGCGCTGGGCAAACATCTCAAGTCGCTGATACCGGTAAAGGGGGTGTCAAACAGCTAATCTCGGATATCAAACAAGTATGGCCATCGCGTGGCGGAACCACTATCGCTAGAGCTGTTTAATCGATGGCGAAAGACGATGTACAGAAAGAGATCAATTATTAATTACACACGAGTCTCATGATTTGAGAAACATTATCATGATTCAAGATAATATGTAACTTGGCATTCAAAGCTAGTACATGGTTCACTCTCTCATGCATCGAGATTTGCTCCTGGTTCAGTAACATACCATGCCAAGTCTCCTCCGCTAACTTCTCGACGTGTGTCTCCCCTACCTAGATATTGGAATCGATTTGGAATTCCTATACTCAATCTTGAAATCCTCCCATCGAGTTTCGCTCATGAGTTCGAAGAAGTGCGGCACTGAGCCAGGATATGGCCCCCAGACTTTGCCGTCTACCTTACCATTTTTGTACCTAAAAATGAAAGATATATCATGTCAGCACTATTATAACAGTGAGCCAAGAACAACCGTATGAGCTTACCAAGAACGACATGGTGAAGTCCACACCATTTTCTCCATTATCGCATCTTTATGCTCTTGGAAATCGTTGACTGCTTCTCGAGTCGGCGACACGGATTTAATTCCCTGGGTCTGTATCTTTTCGACTGCTCTGAAAGCATATTTCAGAGTTTGCTCCAAACATGCAACTAATGAGCCGTTTGCCAACGGAACGTTTGGCCCTGTAGCCACTAGAACCAACAATGTTAGCTATCGGACTGTTGAATTTTCCTGGGTTCACAAGGCTCACTAAAGTAATTTGGAAATCCCGCTGCAGCTACCGAAAGATATGCACGAGGCTCTTCTCTCCATTCATCTCTCAAATCCACGCCATTTTCTCCAATAAGTGAGAATGACGGGCGGAACGAGTTGTCGAAGCCTGTGGCACATATGATGGCATCAAGAGCGAGGTTGGTTCCATCAGCCACCTGGACGCCTGTGGGTGTGATGCGTCTAATTTCATCGTTTCTCACGATGACGTTGTCTGTGGCCAAAGCCTCAAGATAGCCATGGCCAGGAGTCACTCTTATGTACACATTAGACTTTCATATCAATGCCAGTAGTGTAGCTGGTTCTCACCTTCGACATCCTACAGCGAATGTAGGTACTACTTTCGATATCAGATCCATATTCCCCCCCAAGGCCTTCTCCATATCCTGCCGAGTTTGCTTGTACAACTCCTTTTGGACGGGTCCGTCCTTGAAGTTAGCATGCCAAAATTTATTTGAGATGCTTTCAACTTCCTTTCGAAACTTCAGAAATTCGTTGGGATTATTGCGCCAGGCTTCCCTCTCTTCATCAGAATAGATGAGTCCTCGACCTTCTGGGATATACTTTGCACCAAATTCTTGAGTTATCCATGAAGGCGACCGGTTGAAAGAGATCAATAATTTGGCTTCTGGTTAGTTGAAGCATTCATCAGCATATGGAATCTTCTTTAGATGATGTAATAGATGCTATAAAGCCCTCACTCACCTTTTTGAAGCTTTGGCACCATCTGAATAGCGGAAGATCCAGAACCAATAACGCCGATGGTTTTCCCCTTGAATGAATAATTAGAATCCCAAATTGCTGAGTGGACTAGGTGGCCTTTGTAAGTATCTAGGCCATCAATGCTAGGCCACTTCCATTGGCTGAGGTATGATCCAGGTCAGTTACCACGATATAGCCAGATCTGGGTTTATAACGTACTTGAGCATTCCACAAACATTAATGAGAACTTCGCACTCATCTTCAATGATACTGGAGCCTTCTTTCTCAATCTTGAGCTTCCATTGGCCAACGTAACTGTCCCATCTCGCCTCAATCACTCGATGATTGAAGTTCACATATTCATATACTCCATAAGCTTGCGCACGGCCTTTGTAATATTCTAAAACCTCTTCGGCGCCTACATAGGCCCTAGACCAAGATGGGTTTCCCTCCCAAGAGTAAGTATATGTATGCCCGGGACTATCAACTGAACATCTAATATCACTAATATTAGTGATCAGATCGGGAACTCGGCTTGCGCAAGGCTTACCCCGGGTAGCGGTTTTCTAGCCAAGTTCCGCCCACATCGTTGTTCTTCTCGTAAATGACGAGAGTTGTCGGGCGATCCCGAAACGTCTCACGAAAGAGCTTCACAGCAGCAATACCTCCGATCCCAGCCCCTATGACCACCACCCGGACGGGCCTTGGCTGTCCAATCCATTGGTCAGAAACTGTATAACCTGGCTTTGAACCCATCGTTTTGCTGATATTTCTGTACAATTACTTCAACAACGCAGTGTTCTGCTCAGAATGATGTCGCAGATGCCACAAAGGAAGTTTGCGCCACTCCTGATTCCCGCAGCCGCTCCCAAATATATATACCACATCAATGGTACTTGACGACTACATTATTCATCTTGGCGTTACATTCTGACGCACACACAAATATGGGCTCTGCAACTTGTCGGCGATTATTAGCTCACGCCCACATGTAGGCCGCACTCGCATAGCAACCTGGCCTATTGAAACATTTAGGATGCTATCTTGAAGCAGTACAACCCTACATATGCGTGGGAAACATCCAGCTCGCATAAAAGGGCATGCATCAAGACTTCACGATGACGTACAACATGGTCTATCTGGACTCAAGTACAGAGTTCAAGTACAGAGTTCAAGTACAGAGCTCAAGTACAGAGCTCAAGTACAGAAGATGTATTTAGCTTCAAAGAGGAGCACATGCCAGTCGAAGTTGCAATGGATTAAACAATTTGGGGATAGGAATTGTTTGTTCTTTTGTCTAAAGGATAACCGACATGAAATTATGAGCATTGGCTCTACGTATACCATGGAGCCATGAGGAGGCCGACTGTATGTCTGAGGCTGCGCTGTCCAAGATATGAACTAAGGTATAACCAGTAATAATGAATTGCTCTCGTAAATCCTCCAAGAAAATTTTACAGCCCGTCCCCATCTTCTTCATATAGAGATGGCACGATTGGGCATGGAGACATTGATGGCTATCTGCTGTGCTGGTGATTCGCCAGACAAGAAAAGTCCCTTACACGGCACTTTCTGGCTTGAGATAACAGATTACATATGGTCCAACCCCTGCTTGCCACGTCATTTTTTACAGGTGTGGTTGAAAAGACTGGCGCGAGGCTCCAGTGCTACACACAACATTGATCTGCTATATCTTTGGTGTTTATTCGCCAATGAGAATCCAAAGAATCTGAGAATGGTCATGTACTCGCTGCTTCGGATACAAAACATCATGAGCGGGGTTTGTTGACCCCTGCAGCCTGTTGTACAGAGGCTGAAAATGCGGCCAGGTCTGGCTCAGCCACCTCTCGGCTGACTCTCTCTGCCTAGGCTTCTTGTGTCTTCCGCATTCTAGAAACGGAGGCAGATTCTTATATTTCATCGCTGAAAGCAACTCCTAGGCAGCGCTTACTCTGACTATTTCTTCGGCGGCACGTTAGTTGCAAGCGCATCCACACTTACAGTTGGAGATGATGGATGCCGATACTTCGGCGGATGGTCTTGAAAGTAAGCCCCTACTTCTCGCTTTCTACCTAACCATCCACCCTCCTTTATGTACCAAGACGGAGCAGCACTTCCATAATTGGGGGAAAGAATGCATTCAATACTAAGCATGCATGACTAACTGGGATTCAACGGCAGGACGGGTTGACTCTACATACGGTATACCGATCGGGCCTTTGAGTAATAAGACTACCCTGGTTGAGGAACCTCGCTGTGAGTTACCCTTCAGTCATTCATCCAAATTAACTGGCATACACGCGGATTCCTTCGTGGTTATCACCGCACTACTTCCGTATGCTGTGGTAACTACGCTGGGACCTCAATAATTGGTTCCCACTCCAAGAATGGCGCTGATCTGTGTGTCAAACATCAGCACCTCCATTCAGTTCGAAAGAAGACATCTCAAAAGAAGCGCCGCTGATTGCTGGAATCTACCAGCGAGATAAAAAGGTCGTCAGCATCGACAAGTCGGACCCGGCCTCCATTAAAGAATATCTGGAGTACAACCTTGATGTCCGACGGTTGAATGAGATCCACAAGCACCTTTGGCTGGCTGGCTTACCGCAAGCCTGTCGAGCATTGCATGACCAAGTCAGAATTGGGCGGCAGATTCACATCTCGGAAATGGCACATCTCCACCTCGTTTGGCGCGACAACATTCTGTACCTGAAGCCGCTGCCAGATTATCTTTTAAGCTGTTCTTTCTGGACAGAAAAGCTCTGCGCTGACCGTGAACTTTTTGAGAGCGCGAAAGGATTTCTCTACTCTTACACCTGGCTAATATGCAGCAAAAGCGACTTAAAGATTGCGCTTGAGAAAGGGCTTGTATCGGAAAAGATCACTTGGGAGAAATGGGTCCCTTTCTCTGCAGCTGTGGTGTCCAGCATCAAGGGCGATCTCAGTGACATCAATCCGAGATATGTTTATGGCGAATTACGTCTCACGCGACTGAATGCGATAAGCAGATTCTGCACGAACACGATCAAATTCAGGACCATGATTCGCGGATATGATTATGGCTACCGCCAATACTCGACGTACCTTGAAAGAAACTTCAAATGGGTTTTGACTGCCTTCATCTATATAACTGTGGTTCTGGCAGCTATGCAAGTGGGACTGGCCACAACCAAATTGAACGAGAACGCAATATTCAACCGCGCGTCATACGTGTTTACCATGTTCTCTATTCTGGCTCCGATTATCTCGTTAACAATCGGGTCGTTTTTTATATTGGTCCTTATAGTTTTTAATCTTCGTTATGCGCTAAGTCGAAGAGCAACATCGCATAAGGAATTCGCAGGAGCTTTTGGAAACGAATCTCTACAAGCTTATGGACATTGACAGGATAATTAGATGCGTTCACTTCATTCACTTTTATGTATTTTGTTGCTTTCAAGTTCCGAATCTTATTGTTTCTTAATTTGTCCAGAATACATACCAAAATAACTTAGTTGTACTTAGCTCTCTAGCTATAATGATGCGAATGATGACTTTATTGCTCTAGCCAGCTTGCCTTTCTTTCTTGGAGCTGACATATCAGAAACCCTTTTGTCATTTTTTTCAAACTGATTCATTCTATGATGCTATGGAAATGAACTGCTTCTCTGGCCCTTCTGCACGATCAATGAGACTGTAAATGCTGAAGGCGTGTTACCGTATTACCTTCACACCCAACCGAAGTGCAAAATAAGTGAGAAATGATATTTTATCAGCCTTTAGGATTATTCATGCGAGGAAGATAGTTGACAGTCGCGGGGTTTGCCTCAGGAAGATATTCCCGATCTTATATCTCTTCAGCTACTGTTTCATAATAGAGTATGATATGCCACACAATCAATTTAAATCTATGTGCTCGTACAAAACTAAATCTTCTTTTCTAGTCATTACCTCCCTTTCGATGCCAACTCTTCAATTTCCCGAAGCAGTTTTGCGTCCGACTTCCACATGAGAGGTAGCCAAGGCGGATATTTGAACCATTTTTTGAGAAACTCTGGTCGAACAATGACATGTAAATGCAAGTGGTGAACTGAAATAATGTCTGGGAAACGGAAGATACCAAACATGGTTCTTCCACCTCGATGATACCCGGAGTATATTTCGGAAGGAGGCACATCAGGATGATTTTTCAGGAGCTCGCGCTTCAACTTATCCATTGATTGTACTGTTTTCATGCAAGTAAAAAAAATCCGCGTTAATTGAGTTCTTTAGACAGATGTCAGATCAGCATGGTGTAACCCACATAATTCAAGGTGTGCAGAGCTGAGGTTTTCGATATCTCGGATATGCTTTTTGGGCATGATGAGCCAGTGCGCCTCCCCTGCCTCCTTGATATTTTTGACAGCTTTGCATAGATCATTCTAAGTAAAATATTAGTAATTATTGCCGTGAGTTTTCTCAAAAGATGTGAAAAGGCTCACCTCGAAAATGATATTCTCGGGTTTAATGGCGCAGAATTTGCAGTCCTTCTGGGGACGTTCGGTCCACTCCAAGTTGGCAAGGTAGTTGAATATTCGCTTGATTGTCTGCAACATTATGAATGGGATTCCGGAGAAAGGGCAAAGACGAGGGCGAAATGGGTCAAAACGAGGAGACGGCAATGGGCTGAATTTATAATTTACAAGATTTCAGTATCCTTTTGTTCCCCTTTGTTATATCCTTTGACAGCCCACAGATCAATTATTGTCCCGTGATAGGCTCATGCGCTGTGTTGTAGGCCTCGAACAAAGCCCTGGAGCCTGGGCTGCTGCGGCGCTATGGTGGAAATCGTGTGGCTGTGCCTTAACTACAGGACTATCAAAGCCGAGGTTTTGTGCTATATTCTGACTGTACGGAGAAATGGTAGCGAATTAACAGCTGAATCATTTCAGGCGTTGCATGAGCCTTTGTCTCCCTAATTAGCTCTAGTCTTTCTTCATACAATCGGCTTTATCGAAGAGCTGCCTGATCAAAGAAGCCCTAAGATTGGCACCATCGTATTTCTCATGGCACCATCACCACCACCAATGTTGTCACGACATTAGCCGCTGGCGCCAAATCAGGGCGAATCTAAAACTACATGTGCCTACATATACCTAAACACCCAGTGCAATAATGTGTTAAACCGGCAAGCCAAAAAACCACTCTCCAAGAGGCGGCTATTAGAGTTCTTCGATTGCTGAGAAATTCATGTATTGGAGATTTTCCTTTGAACTCAAGGTTCTTCTTTCCTTGATTGATTCGCTATAGGTCGCATTTTTACCCTCATGCAAAGAGTGTCTCAGGCTTCTTTCAGCTCCTGGGCGATGACTTTGAGATTATCCAGAAGAGCGTGCACACGGTCCAAGGTGAAGATGCCGTGGTAACTGGAATTTTCAGTGGTTGCCACAGCTAAACCGATGGGCAAGATCTATAATCAAGACTATATACTCTGTCTCCGTACCAAGGATGGAAAGATTGTGTTTTACCGGGAGTAGTTTGATGAAACCCGGACGGCTGCTGCTTTTACACCAGATAGCTAAATATTTCGAGCTCATCGTCATAAGATTAGGTGTATTTAGATTCCCTGAAATTTACATTTCGATCAGGCTTGAACCTTATATCCAAAATCTGTCCAGCCTTCTCACTCAACTGGATTAGTAAATGCCATTTTATACAGTTAATCATCAAAATGAAAGTTCTATGTTATGAGCTTTGAATTCCAACACATCGGGAGAAAACAGTAACTGAAGCTCATGATTTCTTCACGGACATTGTGTTCCTCCAATTATAACGGAGTTTGCGTGTAACTCTCCTGAGAAATCCTCCTTCCGCAGGCGTGTCACTCCATTTAGGAAACCCTAAAAGCTCGAATAATGACACATCAAGCTCCAAACCCTGGAATCTGGCGATAACCCCGCCCCAATTTTCTCTACTCGTTGTATTCAGGCGGCCTCCATTTTGAGCAAGAAGTATCATCAGTTGATACAAGTCTTTCCCGTCGCACCAGTTACAATGATATTTCCCCATGACATAACAATCCAGCGGTGTGCATCCGTATCCATCCTTCATATTCGTATTTACTTTTCTATGAATAAGGTATTCAGTGATGTTATAAGGACATAAATGAATAAGATTTACTGTGTCCAGGCTCATTTCAGATGACCAATAAACCGGATGTGGGGCGAGTTTAGGAATTTGTAAGGCCATTTCCAGATTTTTAAATCGTTTGATAATATTGAGAGAGAGTAGAGAATAGGCTTTGCGGGATCCAGAACGCTGAAATTCGACCCCTAACGAGACGAGCCTGTAAGCTAAGCAGTTAGCGTGATCATCGAAAGAGAAACCATGAGTAGCTAAGAGTTCGATCATCTGCAGAGCTTCTTCATAGGTAGCTAGGCCATCGTAGAGTGCATCAAAAACAAATTGTGCCCAACAATTCGTGGATTTGGATATGAACGATGACTCAGATTGCAGAGCGTCCTCAATGAAAAGGCGAAGATGAGCGTTGAAAGCCAGTTGGAATGGAGATGTGAATTTCAAATGAGAGGGTAAAAGTCCTCCAGAGATACAGGATGAATATATCCCACGAGCTTCGAATGTGGAGACGTCCGAAAAAAACGAATATAAGCTCCTCCCAGTAGTTTTTTCGGAATAATTGGCATGAAACAAAAGATCGAGTTTTGCTCCATAATCGCCATACTCATCTTCCAAAGGCTTGAGAAGGATGAGCTTTACGAGAAATGTATGCCCGTTATCGCTGGTAGCATGCGCCCCTGATCGGAGAACAATATTTTTGAACTCTGGTAGTTGAACAAAATCAACAGTTGTCTGGTGCAGTAACTGGAGTTTACATTTGGGTGGCTTTTGGATTTCAATAAGCCCGCCGGTATAAGTTCTTAACAAAGTAGCCCACTGCTCAGGGGTGCGTTCGTCCAGGTTCTCAAGTATTTGTTCCAGCTCGGAATAATGAGAGAAATTTAAGCAGCCAAGAATTTTTGGTACGTCTGCAAGATAAACCCCATCCCCTTTAGCAACAACTTCAAGTAAACAAAATGCCTCACGGCGGAAAGATTGGGGTATCCGTTCCACTATGGTGCTGAAGTACTCAACTAAATCGTCGGGAAGATTTTGCAAAGCGACCCGTAGTTCGCCGGATAAAGCTTCAGTATTTCTTCCCAGCGGAGCAGACGCTGCAATCTTGGATAATTCTTGCAACACCAACTTAACCCACAAGAAAACACCCTTGGCTCGCTTCACAATCTCTTCCACTAGTTGAAAAAGTTCTTGTGAAGCAGGGCATTCACTGTTTATGACATGGGTGCAAAGTTCACGGATATCATTATCAGTATGCTGATGAATCTGAAAGCCAGGGCAATCAGGGAAAACATCCTTGAAAACGTCCCACGGTCGGCTGGAGAAGAGAATTTTGACACGCGTGCGGCTGTTTCGTGGTTGTATTATATCCTTTAAGAACTCTGCAATAAACTCTGGTGGCCCGTCGTGTTCATCAAGAGCGTCGATGAAAATACACAGATCTAAATCCATTGATTGTTGATCTATGACTTGATGTAGGACTTTTTGCAGGTTTGGGAGTGTCCAAATCTCGTTTGCAAAATGTTGAATATTTTCGCGGTCGTGGTGTTCATCTATGACGCTTTCAACTCGTTCAGTCTTTTTCTGGGTGACTGGTTCTCGTCTTTTTGGGACGTTCTGGGAGGCGTGTTGTATTATCGCTTGAACCAATGAAAAGGTACTGGGGGCTTGCTCTAACACTTGGCTGAGAATGCTGCGGAGCAGGCCTTCGAATGACTTTTGAATGAGATTGCCACGGTAATGAAAGAAGAAATTTGCTTCGACATGTGCGGCTTTACTATACCATCCATGCAGTAGCTGTGACGTGCGCTTATCGTGGTAGAGAAACTTCATGAAAGTTGACTTTCCAGAGGCAGGTCGTCCAGAAACCCAGTAGAGACCGTCACCTTTTTGTAGCCATTTTTTTAATCCAATTGAAGAGTCGTCGAATGCCCATTCAAAAGAGCAACCGGCGCTTTCATCGATCTGCTGCAACCTTTCATCTCTCTCATGTACCCGCAGGGATTGGATGGTTGCTAACAACTCATTAGTCTATCTCACCAAATTGACAGAATAAACCACTAACACTCGAGGTCCCAAATATCTCTTGAGCTGTGATTCGCTAAGGTGATGATATTGGATGGTATCTTTGGAAGATTGAGTGTAGCCAAACGCTCCGGGTATTGGCTAAGAGCACCTTGGTCATTCTGAAGAATATTCCTTAGCGTATTCGCAATGGGGCCAATAATGTGATTTCCGGGTGAGAATTTAACCATGTTGGAGTGATTCTCATTAATTTGTATTGTTGACGCAGCATCAGAAGTGCAACGATTGCCCGTGGCGGACTCTCGTGATACCAATATGGTCCCTGACCCCGATCTACCGTATGCACCATCAACCAACTACAAAATATGTTAGTCATGTCTCTTCTCATTTGCGTATTATATCATAGGATCGGTATCAGTACCTTCACAGTAGGGGTTTTCTGGGTTTCATACGCCCAATTAAGCTTCATTGCTCGAAGTTGAACAATGCCAGAGATGCGCTCCTCCAGACTAGACAGAAAGCTTGATCTGTTAGATATCTCGGCTACAAGTGCGTCTTTATTTGGCTGATCTTTAAGCATGGTATGAATATCTTCGATGTCCATGCCTTCACTTGGTGTTCCGAAAAATATTGCGCCCTTTGTCTTTTGGAGTATGCACTCAGAAGAGACATCACTGTCTGCGAGCATACAGAAAAGTTGTTTTAACACCACGCCACCAAGGCTGTGTGCCAAAAATGCCAACTCCTTTGAACTAGGCGATGACCACCCTCCTGCCTTCAGTTCGTTGATCAGATTATTGGCAAGATCTGCCACTGTTTGGAAAGAATTACTCCCCACTAGTGTAGTATCGTAACCATAGAGTATGAATCTAACGTTGGGGACGAGTTCTGGCAATTTATCTCTTATCCACATGAACGATTTATCATTGCCTCGAGGCTGCCAGGATCCCATCGGGTGGCTTGCGAGACCTGAAATCACAACACAACTTGGAGTCATCAGATTTCTGCGTACTCAACGTCTAATGGCATTAATTGACTTACTCAAACTGATGGTGAGACTCTTTCACTTCATTCAAAGGAGTAAGACCATAGAATTTATCATCCAGAATGAGTGGTTTGGGCAGAGCAAGCACGGGAAGCTGCCACTCCCCAGCCGCAGGAGCAATACGCACGACTTCGGGAAGTTTTCGTAGAGTGAGTGTCGCTATCTTTGTGGGATTCCTAATCCAAAATTCGCAGCTCATGGCAAGCGATGCTACGGTAATATCTTCGAGCTTGCCGTTGGGTAAAAATGCTTGAATCAATTGAGTAACGCCGAGACGATCCAAATGCGCCGGGATACCTCGAAGGCGATATACCTTGGTCTCTGGGGAGGCCATGCTGCAATCGCCACTAACTCGGGTTGTAGTTTTGCCAGTCTGGATTCAGCTTGAATCGTTGCACCACGGAGAGAAACCGATTTGGGAGGGGACTTTAAGCGTTGAATTGAGAGAAATGGTGTGACCATGTTAATGCCTGAGCCTCGTGAGATGCCTAAACTGATTTCCCAGAAGCCGGCCCACCTCATATATGCACCTTTGATGGCATCCTTCTTATTACTGGCCAGCATGCCCACCAATCATCTTGCAACACATTGCATAATATTGCAGATAACTGGCCAATGGATGAATTTTGCTGTGGAAGGCAACTGTATAAGCACAATGTCAGATAAATATAAGACTGTATTATTCTTGAGCGAGTGTGGAGCTTCACTTTTGCTCGGATTTTAGTCTGATACACAATCTATTAGTTCAATAAAAGGTACGTCTCAATTCGGATTCTATGCCCAGTCACTGAATGCACCATCAACAATTAGACGTGTTGGATATTCCCATCTTAAGCGGTTATTGAGCCGATCAGGGTCGGACCGTATGTATACTTTTGCGTGCTAATCGAGCTAGTAAAGCATTGAATCATTCAATGTTGGCTCTCCAGTGAAGGATTGAGGATTTAACCCAGCCGGTGCATTTTATCACATGTGGGTACGCGTAAACTTATAAGAACGACCAACAACCACGTTGAGTAGACTAAGGCACTTGTCACTCTATGAGAATCAATCATCATGGCACCTGTCCTTCTTGCTCCCGAAATCTTCCAGCGCATCATCTTCTTTCTAACTCACGATTCTCGCCCCGGCTTCGAATTCCATCCTCCTGTGTTTTGGAACAGACGCCCAGACGCTCATCAGTATGCCAGTGTCAGTCGCTTCTGGCAAGACGAGATTGAGCGGGAGACTTTTGCCTACCTGCATCTTGACTTGCATCGACTCTCACAGCTCAACTCCAACGTGACGGCGCGGCGCCGTGCGTATGTGCGCAACATCCGGCTTCACATCAAGCTGCCCGAGCCTGGGCCGTGGCGAAGCAGGGAGACTGATGACGAGAAGTTACGCAACAACCAGGCATTTCAAGCAGTGTTGGAAGCATTCCTGCAGTCTTTGAGCCAGTGGGATGCGGCCGAGGTGCACAGAGATGGTATCGAGCTCACTTTTTACGTGCCTATGCCGCCTGAGGATCCGCCTATTGAGCTGCACGGGACAGGAAGGATATCGCTAGGCCATTGGGAACCGAGATATAGAAAATCGGTGCTGGAGCTGACCGATCCTGAGCGTATTGCGCGATTACCCTCTGCTGTAGCCATAACTAAACTTGGAATGTCCGAGCCATCATATCGACAGAGAAATCTCTCTGTGGTCGCCATTTGTGCTTTGTTAGCGAAGTTACCAGCAACAAGAGCTGTGTTGCTCGAGTGGTGGAAAACGTTAACATTTGCAAGCATTCGAAATGGTAGATCTTCTGCTCTCTCCCTCCTAAACAAAAGCTCACTTTATTAATCCTTGGGGCAATAGATATTGCTGATGCTTTGTCTCAAATTGGCCATCCAATCGATGAATTTAACTTGTGCGACTCGCACTATGACATTGCTAACCAGACTCTGCCATCTGCGGGAACTGAGGTGTTGAGAGAAGGGGACGAAGATAGACTGTCAAAGTCCCTCCACGTCCTATCTCAACGCGTTAAAGATTTCGGCATTCGAATGATTCCAGTCAATGATGAAATATTCTTTCCTCGAGCGATTCCTGAAGGTTTGGTAGAGCCGAGATGGGACCGACTCGTCGACTTCATCTTACACTACCCGCCATTTGACCCCTGTGGCGAACTTCTCTTTCTTCCCGACCCATATAGAGATGGATCCTCTTCTGAGAGTGTATCCTCAGTAGATTCTGATCTGCCAAGCCTCTCGACAGAGGCGTCGTCGCCCACCCTAGACATTGCAACTCCAGCCATACAGCGGTTTTACCTCTCCGCAGCACGCGCGGCCTTGCAGATGCCTGTACTAAGACAAATGGACCTCGTGGCAGAGCTGGGATATGGACGATATTGGCATGCATTTCGGTATTTCATACAAGGATCTTCAGCAACGGCGACTTGGACGAGCAGCTCTGGTTTTGTCCCAGAAGATGAAGTATTAGAGCACTGGCACAAGGTGCCAAAGAAAACTCTGCAATCGGAGCTCAATGTGGTATACTCGGGTGACAGGAATGCTTTATACATGTAGTCAAGGGCAAATTAGAGATACTATTATAATAAAGTTGAAAGAGGACTTTTCGGCCAAGTAGGATAAACGGTAACCTTGATTTTAGCTGACGCAGGAATCTTTTATAGTATTACCGAGGACGGAGGTATATGATGTATCTATGAGATGGAACCAGACATGTGCCTTTATCTTAAGCCCCAACAACACAATATAAGCGGATTTGCCGATACAGTACGCCTCCGAGGCCTAGAAGCTGCAGGAAGGTCAAGGGTTAACAGGCTACTCAGCTTTGAAGGAAAAAATAGATGTTCAACTCACTTCTTACAAGCAGGCGCCGTAACTTTAATGAACTCCAGGAAACATAGAGTCTTGTCAAAACCTCAGTTGTCATGCTACGCCTGCATGCCATGTACTCGGTAACCAGGAAATGTTGGTGGGATTGCATTGACTTACCTTAAAATGTATTAGTTAGCTGTATAAGACTATAAGCTGAAAGAAATATGAAACATTAGCGATAATACTCCCGGTGGTTGGAAGATGTACATCTATCAAAAACGTACCTGTTTCTGGTCGTTATGGTAGAAGAAGTTGGTTATACAAGTTTGACATTTTTAATACCAATTACAAAATCCTCCAGGTAAGAGTAACAATTGCTACTGTTATACATTGTTACGGCTTATTTGAAGCCCTATCAGTTATTCGCTCCAACATCAACGTATATGTCAACTGACAGCGTTCAAATAGGGTAGGAATGATGAACCAAGTCATTGAATGACATTTAGTTCATCATATAAATTATATTTTATAAATATTTACAAATAGCCCCCTTCATACCTCTCTCTATAATCCCTTGATCAATCCAACATACAAATCTTAATCCAGTAAATAATTAGTATACGTTTCCTTAGCAGCCTCTTGTAGCTCGTCATTCGACAAGCTCGCCAACCTAGTCATGCTAGCAGCATCTTGTAACGTCCCGGCCCAGCTGTCTACTACCAATCGCAGAGGAGTAATTTCGTGCGGTACCATCCCTTGATCCCTATGGATATACCTTGCATACATAGTCATGCCTGTTGCTGCAGACGCCGCTATGATGAGACTAAGAAGGCTAACAAAGAGCAGCGCCGGAACGTAGGTGAGGTGGTAAAACTGCTGCATCGCATCACCCGTCACGTCGAAGAAATACTCGGGCCTATCGCGGGAAGAATTCGTTGCGGCAACGTTGTATAGCATGGTCTGGGCACGGCCCGACGCGAGCACGAAGTTGGAGACAAACGTCGAAAAGTTGGTCTCGCAGGCCACTATTTGCCCGGTTATGGCTGGTAGTCCGCAAGCCAGGCCTCCTCTGATGGCGGGCGCAATACCTGGGATTGTGCCTCTCTCTATAATGGCGTGATAGTTGAGCGCAACCTGCCAGTCTCCGATGAAAGAACGCGCGGCGCTCTTCGATGGCTGGAATCTTGACCCGGATAATTCCCAGGGCTGGCCTGTGGAACGCGTATAGTTGGCGACTCCTTCTTGGCGAAAAAGAGAGCAGTACAGAGAGTAGGAGGTAAAAACATTGTTGATTGCGGTGATGTTCAGTTCTACAGGTTGAATCTCGCCAAATGCAGTTGATACGCTGGTGTTTGCTTCATGCGATTGCAAATAACCCAGAACCGCATGCTGGTAGTTTAACGAAAAGAAGACGGTTGGAAACTGTGTCGAATACTGATCCTTGATATCCGCAATGACACCGGGATACCAGTAGCCGTGCAACTGAGAAGTCGTATTCGGAGAAGCGAGTATTCCCGTCAATTCGACCGTCGAGGCCCCCATCTGCGCAGGGCCAACGCCTCCTGGAAGCAGCTTTGCAGGTTCGCATGTCGCACTCAACCGAAACGCGGGTATATCGTATAGTGCTACCACTGAAGGTGACAACTTGTTCAAGGAAGCATCTGTAACATTGACTCCCACGTAACCCCCATCGGAATCAAGACTTGATGAGTTTAGCAACAGCATCTGGTTTAAAAGGGTCGTGAGCTGCTCGGATATGTTGGCTTGTTGCGGTATGTCGAAACCGAAACTGGTTGAGGGGAATTGAATATTCACATGTTGCTCTACCGCAGAAGCAACGTGCGTTGCAGTGTTGATTTGCACATCACTTAGTGTTCTAAGTGTATATATGTCGTCGGACGGCATTCGTTGTGTGTAGGCTTCGTAGGCAATGACGTTGGACAAAGTCGTCCATCCAATTGCAGAGGATAGCGTCAGTACAGTCAGAAGAAACAATCGCCATGTCTTTCCACGTAGCAGCGAGAGGAAGTCGACGAAATTATAACTCCCAGTAGACATGCCACTGATGGTCACCAGAGTTGCCAGCGGTATTCTGCGTCGTTGCTCTTCCGGGACGTTTCGCGATGCCCGGATGGCCACTCGTGCATAGCTGAACCAAACGAGGTTCAAAGATGCCATTATAATCGGTGCGATGATTGCGCTACAAAGAATGTCGATGGCTTTTGCCGCGCCTTGAGAGAAGCGTCCGCCAATCACCAAACCAGCAAACGACCCAAAGAGCTTCGACTTTGGTGCTGTGAGCCCAAGCCAAACAACGAGCGCAATCAGAGGTATAACAAGCGTCGATAGCAGCATTGGAAATTTGACCATATGATAAAGTTCACTGTGGGACGCAGAGCGCTTGTGCGTCTGTCTTCTGGGGATCTCGTGATAGGCGAGCCGCGTGCCATCCTTTCCCGTTGGAAGTGAATGTGATGGTTGTTGATACCCTTCTTCACCTAAACCGATGTCATTGTGAACGCCAAATTGCGAACGAGCCGTGGAATCCCCCACGGTAGGCGAACCAGGTCGCATGTCGAGCTCTCCCGCGACTGAAAGAATCGCGAAGTAACACTGCTAGGCGCGGCGCAGGTAGGTCATGAAGATGAAGTAGATGTTGAGCCTCCAATAGCTCGAGGCGCACTCAGCAGACCGAGTTCATATATACAGCGTCCAAACTTGCCCTTCTCAGCCTCAACACCAATAAAAGTGCCTCGAGTGCTTTGCGGGGCGTCTCACATAACCAACAGGTTTCTTTCCAGGGGTCTCAAAACCGACCAAACCCCCCTGCGATGCTATCAATAGCACAGAGATCGGGTGTTTTTGAGCCTCCTTGTCATCTGGTTGGTTCGTTGCTATCCCCCCATGGAATAGCCTAACTACTATTGGAAGTTTCAGGGTATAATACGGAGTACTGCAGCTATTATAAAGTCTATGCAATAGTCCATTAGATAGGGTTTTCACAGGCTAAAGCGTCCTTCAGGATTCAGTGATACATACCTGTCATATCCGCATCGCCTCAATTAGGATTCGCTAGGGTTTAGTCCGCATGGCAAGGCTGGATTTGCCGCTTCGGAGCTTCGTGTGGACCCTGCTTGCCTGCGTCGATAATTATAAAAAATGAAGTCATCGCCCAGGCATACAGCGAGAGCCTACTGTTGAGACCTACACTTCTCGGAATCATCGCGAAGACGAAAATCGTGTTAATCCTCCCCCGCGCATAGATATGGCTTCTGGTAACGCTGGGATCGATGCCGAGAGACACACGAGGTGATGGAGTCATGAGATGGAGCCGTCGCTTACCTAGTGAGTGTATCTTGGCAATAAGTACGTGAAAAAAAAAAGTCCAAGTTGGCGCGGTTGTAGGACTCGTCCTTGCCATCTTGATGACCTCTCCGAAGTTTCCTGCGTCTGTGAGCTTCGCCAACTCTGTTTCCGAGCAAAGCTCATATTCGCCTAGCATGCTTGCTCCCACACTGCCGAAGCTCACAAGGAGGCTGGTTGAGTCAAAGGCCAACTGGGTGCTATAAACCGCCTTCTTGGTCTCGGTCTCCGCATTTGATGGTGGAATTTGTATGCATCCAGGCTGATATTAGCGGCTCCGAAGGCAAGGCTGATCGAACCCGCGTGAAAGACGGAATCATCGACGACAATGGAACTCGCGCTGCTGCTGTCTCGCTGGCAACAATGGCCTGTGAAAGCTACAAGAGGCCTGCTGATGCTTTGGCGACCGCTGACAACATGTCGCTTGCTCTGCATGTGCTCAATCAGTATCTTGACGACAAACATGGAGATCAATGGAGTTCAAGTCTCTCATTTTAGTATCTTCGGTATCGAGTCATCGGGTTTCGCCGACCATCTCATCATGAGCTTGAGCATTGTAGAAACGTACGCAGGGCATCTCACTTCAACCTCGCGCCAACAGCGGCACCAAGTGGCATTAGTCCAGAGTCATCCCCCATCTAATACACCCCATCACTGAAATCAAGAACAACAGCCTTCTCAAGCAGCCCCCCCAGACTCTTCACAAACTCCAGATGAGCAGGATCCGTCGAAATATAATAGTCCCTATCCTCCGCCGAGGCAAACTCAGCTACAACACCATGCGTAAGCCCATTCTATTCCAGCGTCAGAAAATCAATTAACATAACCCCACGGCAAACAGAATGCAGTTTAATGGTCGGACAATACATGCCTGCATGTTTTCGTGGGAGTTGTCCTTCCCGCCCTTCAACGAAATGATGTATTTCTCCCCGCTGGTCGGATGCACACAATTATCCTTGAGCGCCAGAAATCGCGCGAAAGTCTGACAGTCTGGTTAGTACGATACCGGATATCTGTGCTTTTTTTAGATATGTAGATAGTTCGGGCCGCTCACTGCTTTGACATCGTCGGCCGATAATTCTGCCTTGAACTGGAAGAGAACGGTGTGAGTGATGCTCATCTTGTCTGAGGCGTAGAAGGCGAAAAGCAGCTATAAGCCTGGGTAACGTCAATCACTAAAAAGAATCGTGAAGAATGTAAATCAAGCAAAGCTACCACAAAGCCGGAGACTATTTATTGTTGACCGAGAGATGGTGATGAGGACTGGATTCTACAAGTCATCAAAAAGTCTCCGCGCACGTCACATGACAGCAATTAAAACAATGCGGTTGTGTTACACTGCATTCCGATAGAACATTGCAGAATGAATTCGACATGCGCAGATAAACGGAGAATACGCTTCACTGTTCTAGACGAGTTTAGTGTGGAGGATTGCCCGTTTCTGGATGCTCATCATCTCACACCCTCGGGCTTTTCTTTTCTTCCGCAGCCCTTGTATGGCCAATATGCTGGCGGCCCGACTACCTCCGAGAGAAGCATCGTCATCAGCATCCAAGGGTCGGAGACATCGGCATACTCATCAGCCATGACAAATGACCATTCTACCAAACCATTACAGCAAATCACCCCTATCTACTACCAAACAAGAAAAAAACCCAACTTCTTTTCATACCTCCCCAAAAAGCTCCCAAAACTCCACCAGCCAATGAGCAATAATGCCAAAGTAAATGAGAAAGACAAAAGAAAAGGAAAGAGGAGGTATCTACATATGGCTCTTAGCTCTTGACTGACGTGAAAAAAAAATCCGAAAAAGAAAATCATGATGCGTTTTTTCTTTCCTTTCTTCCAGCAAAATACGGGTTTCCCCGTCTCACTTTACAGGTACAAGCTCTGGGCGGCCACGATATCTCTCCTAATCTTCTGTAAACTCTCATCAAACTTCTTCGTCAGGTCATCGTTGCCCATGACCTTTGCGGCCTGGGCCATCTGTCGCAGGAGCTCTTCGAGACGGCGGAAGATGCGGATGAATGAGCCTTCGTAGACATTTGCCATTTTGCTACAAAGCGTGTCAGTAAAAACTATTCTTCCAGATGAAAGATGTAGGAGCTTCAACTTACCAAATCTCGGCAAACGTTCGTCCCTGAGCCCATGCATACACAGTCTCCATAAGCTGCCACTTCAAGCTCTGGACGTACTCGTCCTCGTTGACGTCCAACTTGGACTCCTGGCTAACCTTGGCAATCATGCGAGCCTTGGCCTGGATCTCGCGGAACGGCTTCTGCAGCTCCTCCTTCAATGCCTGGGCCTCCAGCTTCTCGTCAAAGACGAAGCAGCTAAGCACAGCGGCAATCGCCTCGGGTGTCATCTCGTTGAAGAATCGATCAAAGAGAAGCTCTGACAAGAGCAGTTCGTGACCCTCTGTGGAAGAGATTTCGCAGGCAACACGAGCCTTGAGTTGAACGACTTCGGCATCGTTGATGAAACCAAGGCGGCGCAACACACGCTTTCTGGACTTGAGCTCGTCCATCTGCGCAATGCTGTGAGCCTTGGCAATCTCCTTCTTCTTCTCCTTGATCTTGTCCAAGATTTGCACCTTGGCGTGGTACTGGTCCCATAGGGACGGGAGCATGGGAGACAGATGCAGAGGGTTTGTGACCAGTCGGGACTCGAGAACCTCAATCTTGCGGAGAAGCTGCTTGAAAGATTCATCCGAGATATCCATGTTCTCCAGCGGATCCAAAATTGGCACGCCATCCGGGAATCGACGCTGCACTTCGCTCAAGGCTTTTGAAGCATCTTTGCGCTCATCATCGGACTTCAGGCCGTCCTTGGGGATGAAAATTCGAATCTGGCTGATGGCCTTGATGCATGTGAGAAGGCAGGGCACTACCGCAAACATGCCATCCTCCTCGTCTGATGGCTTAAGGCCGGGCGGCATGTCTCCAGCGAGCGTGCCAGGGATGATTTCGGCGCTGGACTTGGAAATGTATAGCAGAACCTCGATGATGTGGGATTCCTGAGGCGGGTAATCGGGCTCACCAAGCTTGGGAGCTCGTCGCTGGTACTGGTCAGTAATGACACCCCAACCAAAATCGAGTCCGCCGCCAATCTTCTCTGCCGACTCTTTCACATTGTGGATCTGCACAAGTCGACCGGGTTGCAAAAAGGGAAGGCAGTAGTTGGGGTGCTGGATGACTGCTCGCATATCTTTGGTGTAGGTATTCAGTGACTGCCTGATTGTGTAGTAATCCTTGACAGTGGCTTCATCCGGTATTGTCAGAGCGTCCTTCTCTTGCTGCAGTGCCATCAAATCCTTCTCCAAGCTGGGAACGCTGGCCGCGTTCTGGAACTGGTGGAAACATCTCTCCAGCATGAACTCGGGGGAGATGGCTTCGATTCGGAGGAGATTGAGAATCATGTTGTATCCCAGATAGAAGGCAGAGTTGAGTCTGTCCTGCTGGCCAGTGACAATCTGCTTGGCAACTTCCGGCTCCAGCTTGTCATCAATCATCATAATGACAACACCTCTGGCATCGAGACCACGACGACCAGCACGTCCTGCCATCTGAACGTACTCAGATGAGGTGATTGGTCTTCTCTGCACGCCGTCCCACTTTGTGACCTGGGTAAAGACTACAGTCTTGGCAGGCATGTTGAGACCAATGGAAAAGGTTTCCGTCGCAAATAGAACCTTGATCAAGGATTCCTGGAACAAAATCTCGATAGTCTCCTTGAGAATGGGGAGCAGACCTGAGTGATGGACGCCGACTCCCTTTTGCAGCAGAGGCAAGAGGTTCATGATTTGTGGCAGCTCTCGGTCCTGTTCTGACAAACTGTCAATAGCACTTTGGAAGACTTTGTTGACCATGGCCTTTTCAGAATCGTCGTTGAAGTTCAAGTTGGAGATCTTGAGGGCCATGTTTTCGCACTCCCGCTTGGAGAAGTTGAAGACAATGACGGGGTTGAAATGCTTTCTGACCGTCATTCGGATGATCTTGTTGATGTCGGAGCCTTCGTCAGCGCCACCCTTGTTGGTCTTTTTATTCTTCCCCTTTCCTTTCATCTTGGCAGTGAAGTCAGCCGGGTCAGCACCCTTCTTTTCTTCAACCTCAGCCATGACGAGGTTGAAATTTTCCTCGTTAAAGCTGCCCTTTTCATCCACCACCATTCTTGCGCCCTTTCCTCCGGCAGGGTAGAAGTAGTTTTGTAAGGGTGTAGGTCTGAAATCGGTGTAAACGACGTGGCACGCTTGGTGGTGGATCTTGGCAATCCACTCGGCAAACTGGAAAGCATTCGGAATGGTGGCCGAGAGGAAAACATATCGGACCTTGTCGGGAAGCATAATGATGGTCTCCTCCCAAACCACACCTCGAGTCTTGTCTCGCATGTAGTGGATTTCATCAAAGACAACCCAGGCCACCTCGCGCATAATCTCGGAACCACGGTACAACATTGACCGCAAAATCTCGGTTGTCATGACCAGACAACTGGCCGTGGGGTTGATTGTGACATCACCCGTCATCAAGCCAACGTCTCCAAAGATGGCCTCAAAGTCTCGATATTTCTGATTACTCAGAGCCTTGATCGGACTAGTGTAGATGACCCTCTGGTTGCGCTTGAGACATTGTGCGACTGCGTATTCCGCCACCACCGTCTTTCCCGCACTTGTATGCGCGGATACCAGCACACTCTCCTCGCGCTCAATGGATGCGACAGACAGGCTCTGGAAGGGATCCAGCTTGAAAGAATATGTTCGTGCAGGCTCCTCGGGCGACTTGTGCTCTGAAAGAGGTATGTACTCGTAGTTGAGATCCGGCGGAAGAGCCACTTGATGCTGGATATTGTGTGACAGAACGAGCGACGAATCTTGCGAGACGAATGTCGAGGCACCCGCAACCTCTCTTGACTCTGCCGTCTGGAAGTTGTCCGTCATGACAGGCCCAGCGCCGTCAGCCTTCTTGCGTCGCTTCTTGTCCTGCTTTTCAGGCGTCTCCGAGTCGTCCTCGCCCTCGGAATCCTCGTCTCTGGAAGTCTCGGCGGCATCAGCCATGCCAACGTCGGCGTCGTCGTTGGTCGCATCCATGTCGGCGTCGGCATTTCCATTCATGGCTTCGTCGGCCTTTCGCTTCTTGCTCTGGGCTCTGCTGCGACTCTTCTGAGGAGTTCTCTCATCTTCGCTGGAGCTTTGAGGCTCCGCCTTGCCCTCGAAAACATCAAACAGGTCATCCATCTTGACTGATTTTCCCACTCAATTGTGGTTGTGGAGAGGGTAAAAAATCAAGGTGATACGGGGCGAAAAAAGCACGGGTCGATTCCAGTAAATGGTCGAACCAGCCGTCTTGCGGTCTAAAATCGTAGAGTGTAGCTCTTGGGGGGGAAAAAGCTGTCAAACAGAAAACTTCAGGTCAGCCAGCAATTAGAATGGCAAATCACAGCAACCACATTAACTACCTGGAAGACCGAAACTGCTCCCAGGGATGAGAGAATGCAAAGATTGCTTGCCCAAACTTTCGCGAGAAAGAAGTGGATTTAGGACGGCAGAAAAGAAAATAGTTTGGTGCCAACAGAAGAAGGCGGTGGCAGGCGCATCGAGATGGAGCTGTGCTTGGCTCGGTACATCGAACCCGACCCGAACTAACCTTAGTCAGCACAGAATCTACTGCTGCAGAAGCTGCACGTGACCCCCCCAGCGCCAAGCCTTTACGTTTTGACCTCAATCGAACCATATTGAACCCGGGCAGCTTTATATAGCCGCAGAAACAAAGAATCTCAAAACCTCGCTATAACTCGCACGCCTCGCCAATCTCCAACGCCCGTCAAAGTCCGCACTGCCCCCGCTACAATCTCAACCATCCTCCCTGCTTCCTCCAGCTAATTCAATTGACCTCGCCCAGATGCTCTCCCGCGCCGCCACTCGCACCACTTCCGCGGTCGCCCGCCGAGGCTTCCACACCACCCGCCCTCGCATGTCCTCTCCTTACCACTACCCCGAGGGTCCCTACTCCAACCTGCCCTTCAACCCTCGCAGCAAGTGGTTCGGCGCCGGCTACTGGGCCTTCATGGCCACCGGCTTCTTCGCTCCCTTTGGCATTGCCGGTGAGTTCGAACTTGGCTGCCCCGCCATGGTGTCGCGGTTTTCCGTTTTGCGCTGTGATTGTTGATGCTAACACCCGAGGTTAGTCTACCAAACCTACAAGACCCAGTAAACGGCTGCTCCGATTACAAAATGCTTTATATGGGCTGGACGCTTGGTGCTGTGAATGGGTGGTGGACTGTTGCGACAGAGTAAATAGCTCGAATTAGACGTGGGACCATTTCACAAGTCACATACATAACAAAACTTGTTCCGTGCCCGGCTCCATTCTGCATTCACCTTTGGAAACTGTCACCTGGATATGATTCAAACTTGTCATAAAATCATTGCTGCATTCCATGATGATCCCCATCGACGTAGGATAGGGCTGGTCTATATGTTTGGCATATGCTATCTAACGTACATGAACACTTATATACAATCACACAGGTCGAGACCTAATTATAGCCACGACGAATCCTTTCTGCGCCGCTGATACTGAAGGTCATCATCTCGCGTAGACTTGAGATCTTTGTCGTGCAGAATGTTCTCAAACAGGGCATGCATAAACTGCTGGCGGTCCGGGTTGATATCCCACCTCTGGGACATGGTATCAAAGGTTTGGAGAAGCATCTCGTCGGAGCAGCATTTTTTCACTGCTCGCAGGGCCCAGATGACCACCCATTGGTCTATGCGGAACTCGTTGGCATGCTCGTCGTGGGCCTGGTAAAAGGCTGCCAGCACACCTTCTAGGCGCTGCTCAGACCAGTCCGAGCCGGTAAATCCGCCGTGTATGTAGAATCCCTTGAACAAGGCCAAAAAGATGGTGGGCTCGATGGAGATTTTCAAATGCTTCATCTCATCCAGATACTGGGCAACCTTTTGCAGGTTGCCGATGCGAGTGGCATAGTGGCCAACCAGCAGCTTGTATGTGTGCAGGTTGGGAGTAAGGCTGACATTTGTCTGAAAGGATTTCTTCAGCTCTGGATGCTGCTTGCCAACTCGAGTAAACATCATGAGAACTTTGGTGACGACCTTGTTCATCATGTAGTCCTTTTGGGGAATCTCCGCGGCCATGTGGTGGTCGTTTTTCATTCGCTGATACGTCTCTTCAGCTGCCCCCTCCTCGCCACACCTGAGAAGGCCTGAGATGACGCAATTGAGGACGACCGTGTCAATCATCTCGCCCGCCTCTACCATTTCTCGGTACGCCGCTCGAAGTCCCCCAGAGTCAAGCTTCAATCCAAAGTAATGAATGAGACTGACGTGGTGGAAACGGTTAAACTCAATCCCCCGGTTCTCCATTTCTTTGTAAATCATGTCGGCCAGTGTAAAGTTGCCTGCTTTGGCAGCAACGTCGAACAGAATGTTAAACGTCACATCGTTTCCCATGACCTGTGCTTCTTTTTCCATTTCTTTCCAAATCCTCAGCGCCGACTCCATCTCCTCGGTTGTAGCCCTGGCAGTATATTTGGATGCAAAGGCCAGCGCGAAATTCCACTGTGAACGGCGAAGAGTGAGTCCAGCATTTTTGACATCCGCAACCAGGGCAAAGTAGCGCAGCATTGTGTCCATATCTCTCTTCTGAGGCGTACCCATGACTTTCAACAGTCTGTTTCGCCACTGCCACGTGAGACACAGCATGCGAGGCTCTGGAAGCTGGCAGTATAGTTTGTATATCCCGTCGAGAGTGTAGCGATGTGGATGCCGCAGTCGCTGACCAATAGCAGTCTGGAGTCGAGCCAGAACGCCTTGCATCCCGTCATCCACCATGGCCGTCTCCTCTGATGAAGGATACTGCACATCGCCCTTCCTCTCCGATACTCGCAGTTTTGGCCCATCCGGAGCGGCATACCCTCGGCGGTACGGGTCCCTGTAAAAGTCAAAATACTCCTCGGCAGTCCCTACTTCGGCCTGGTCGACATATGAGAGCATCTTGTCCTTGTCTTGGATCACGACAGGCGGCGGTCGTTGTCGTGTGCCCGCGGCCAACGAGGCAGCGGCTGTCCCGTAGGCGCGGGCGGTGCGTCGTGGAATCTGCGTCCTCTGCGTCGGGGCGGTGCGGTGCTTTTCGAGGCCCGGCACAAACGTCGCCAGCAGCCATTGCGAGCTCCGTGGGCAGACGAGGCCGTGATGCGCTGTTACCGGCGTTGCTGGTCTCTGCGAAGCATCTCGGGGCTGCGGCCTCGGAAACACATTGTTGCGCAGAGTCACCGTAACCGCGGCTGATGATCGGGTCGACAGCACCGCACCGCAGAAAGAGCCGTCCACTCGCCCGGGGAGTTTCATGGGCTCCTCCTCATGATGTTGTCGAGTTGATGAGGTTTTGCTGGCAGGCCGAAAAAAGCAATTGGGAAATCGAGATAATTGCAAGTGGGGGCCTGAGGTTGGGCCTGGTGGGATGTGTGTGCAGCCGCAGCCAATGAGGAGCGAGGGAATTGTGTACACAGGCCATGTAGCTAAGTGCGAATATCGTCAACTCGCACAGTACATGTATCAACGTTGGGCGTCAATGAACTATTGATTCAAGACACTAGAGTCGAGAGACATTATCATGTAAGTATTGTAGAATACATATTTGTTATAGCCAATCCATTGACAATCTAGTCAAAGCACTGCCATCTCCGCACTGGTGTCACTACCCATGTTAGCCTTCGACGAGCTAACCATAGGCAGAATAGGATGTAGAAGCAGTCATCAATGAAGTACTATGGATTAAACAAAATATGTATGATTGGCTCATTATTACCCTATTTCAACCTCCAATATGTTTATATATACACCATCATATGCACAATCACTTGGTAGTCGAGTTCGACGGCGCTGGGCTATACAGCTGCTGGCCGTCCTTCTTGAACCCAACAATCACAGCCTGTCCTCTCTTCCCAACCACCCATTTAGCAAAGTCAATGGCCACCTTGGGATGAGGAGCCTTCTTTCCGACCAAAATGTGGGCAGGGTTCAGAAGGGGATCGTCAGCACTGTCCGAGCCGGTCTTGTAAATGACCGTCTGGTTGCGCAGCTTGGCATCCAGAGACAGATACGTCCCGCGGTCAGTGATGGTGTATTCATTCAGCAGAATGGCAGCAGTGAGGGCCTGGATGGGGAAGGCAATGTATTGGTGATACCAGGTGGAATAAGCAGTAGCCCAAGGGACCTAGAGGAGAATGCGATTAGTTACAGATAAATATGGCAATGAAAATCGAGTTCAACACTCAGACGTACCTGGCCAATGCTAACCCACAGCAGAGAATCCTTGATGTTGGTGGCAGACTTGTCGTAACGGCTCAAGAACCGCACCGGTGGTGTAGTCTCTTCACTCTCAGCAACCTGTCTGATTTGAGAAAACATGGTGTAAATGTCGGTCGACTTGGAGATGTTGGCAGGGTTGGACGGAGGGCCAGCCAGGATAAAGTGGTCTCGAAAAGCATAGTAACTGGGAGAGAGGGCGATGCCTTGGTCAATGGCAATCTTCTCCGCGGCCGGGCTGTAGGTGATGCCAACGTCGATGAGGCCAGACTGGAGATACTCGATGCTGTAGGTCGTATCACTAGTGTACCAGGCGACTCTGAAGGGCTTGGTGCCGTTGGAGACGGAATCCTTGATGTACGCATCTGCGAGAGCTGTTGACAGCTGTTAGATCTCTATTTACAAGAGATGTGAATACCTTCCACTGCTTGCATGTACACACCTTTGATCAGACCGCTCTGGCCGGCACCGCCGTTACCAATAGCAAGCTGGATTGTCCCATTGTTCCCCTTGATGCCTCCGTCATAAATAGCATTAGGATCAATCGCAGCAGAAGGCGCCGCAACAGCCAAAGCCACAACGGCCGCAAGCTTGCACAGATGAACCATCTCGATGCCTTATCCTTGTGATTGTAGGAGTTGAAAGAGAAATTGTTCTGGCAGCACATTCCCAAGCAAACCCACGAGGCAGCCGCTTTTTAAATCAAGCCCTTTTCTCCTAGGAGAAGCACTCAGCATGTCTCAAATTCCTCATCGCCCATGTCCTTCTCCTGCCAGGGATTGACCTCAGCTGAAGGCGTAACGACACTTCTAGCTGCTTTGATCATGCAGCCCCACAGCGGTTTGAGCCGTGATTGATGAATCTGGCCGGGATGGAATGCGCAAGATCGGCCATCTTGATGGTTAGCGGTTAGCGCTGATGAGCTAGATGAGCAAGCTTGTTTTTTCCGGGGTCCAAGCTAGGACACGGCAGTGAGTCTGTGTGATGCTACTGGCGACACGTACGGGGAGCATGATGCATGTCTCAGTTCAATGTTTTGGGCCTCGCCACGGAGACTGTTTACGGGAGAATATTCCCATCGTCTGTTTATGCGGTCAACGATGAAAAGAAGGTGAGAGATGGCATGACGGTTGTCATAAGTAACATTTTTCGATGTCAAGTACAGGTGCCGTGTCCAAGATTGATGAGCTCTGAAGGATGCATTATTGGCTCTTCTAGATCTATCTATGGATGAGGCTGTGATAAGTAAGATTCTCCGATGAGCTCATAGACAATCTTGAATCCGGATAGTCTACATGTGCTTTGCTAAAAGAAATCCCCCGAGCCAGGGGCGCCGAAGAGGCCTTGAGCCATACGGGGAGAGTGTGTATTTTATGTTATGGTGGTCCGGGCAATCCGAAGCAACAACTCCAGCTCCTCGTTCAATAGCTTGGCTATTCCGAGGTTTCCATATTTCTTTTCATGTTCTTGTTCAATTTTTTATTATCGAAATGTCGTAAGGGGCTCTGGCGCGTTGTTCGTTTCATGACAGTCAGTCCTGGTATTGTCCGTCCGTCGCAGAGCTGTCAGCGATCAATATTTATAGCCCTGGCTGGTTCATGTAGTTGAGGAGATGGATAACAATTGACGTGCTCTGAAATGATGCCGTTATTATATGTATATATGCAATCATTATATAGAATTGCATTGTACACTGCTCTTGATATGAGCATTGTGGTAGAGAAAGCTGTAGAAGAAATTCCATTACACCAGTTTTGCTTCCCTCTAGGGTATCACACACGTCAATGTCTCAACGGATGACAAAGAGACTGCATCAACATGTACTCGAGGAGACCCTCGCCATGTCGGTGTAAACTCGTGCCGTTCTCGTGCCATTGATCCCTGCCGACGGAGCCGAGTTAGAATGCTGGGAGTACGAAATACTGCATGCATTCAGCCTGGCACTTCATACTCGTAATTGCAGCATCAGATTACATACCCAAGCAAAGACACCCATCACTAAGCAATCAAAAACGTGGGAGCCAAATTCAATTGATTGCATCAACCCTCGCCATGGCGTTAGGCTCAGCCCAATCTTGAGACAACCGCTCGCCCTGCTTCAACGGCTGCCCAAACACCGCTTTCAGCAAAGCCATCCATTCGCAACCAACTCTTACCCCGTATTCCGTGCTAGCAAAAAAAGAAGAAGAACAAACCCCGTCATGCCCAAATCAAATCGTGGGGGGGATTCCGGGTCTCCTTGTTGTGGGCAGCGCTCTGATTGGCCTGCATGTCATTGGGCCCTTGGTTTCACATGTCAGCAAGCCATTCTCGACGCCTCCAACCGTCGTCACGAGGACGTTGCATTACAGGCCGAGAATCCTACCGAGAATCGGGTTTTGGGCATGACATGTGCCTGTCACAAGCCTGCTCCTTGCTCCAATCCCGCTTCTCTCGTAATCGGACTCTCCCCATGTTTTTCTTTTGGCAATATCCATTATCCCTGGACACGCTCTTACATCAATACTACACACCACACCATTGCCTGCTGTCAAGAAGTTGGGTATCGCCACCTCCGACCGACACGCACGGAACGTTTTCAAAGGCATCGACCTCTAGTCGTTTGGATCCGGCTCTGGATTGGCTGGATATTTGGGTTCCCTTTCGGATTCCGTTTCTTTTCCTAAGACGACCGACCGCCCTATCCGATGACAGCCGCCCAGTGCATCTAGGATACGAGACAAAACCCAGCGAAGCGAAGCAGCGTGCTCTCTCGACGAATACCTTGAAAGCCTCGACAAACAATTGAAGACTCGAGTGTTCAATGAAATGATCCGCCATTGCACCTACGACCCAATACTACTCATAATAGGCCCGTCGCATCGAGCCTAGACGCACATAACCCATGTATTATTACACTTGACGTTACACACCCGCATATAGATCAAAATACCCTCGCGGCCTCTGTTTATTGCGCCCTTGATTTTGCCTGCTTTCTTCTCTTTCCACCTGCATCATGATAGACCACGTCCTCGGACGGCCGTCGTCCAAGTCGAGGCGTCTACAAGTCCTGGCCGTATTGTCGTTTTGGACGTTTTACCTTTACAAGTACGTCTGTCGCCCTCTCAATAAAAGTAGCCGTCTCTGACTGAAGCTGCAGAGGCCATAAACACGGCCCATCGTTTGCCCAAAAAATCTCCAAATTCTTCTCTCGACGCTTGACAGCATGGCAGACGGTCATCATCACCATGCTATACCTTTACGCCGCCCGCAACTTCAGTGCACTCGTCGGCCTGGCCAGTCCCGAGCCCATGGCCAACATGTACGATCCCACCTACTACCGGGCCACTTGGATCTTGACCGCGTTGGACGCCGGATTCTGGACCGCCATGAAGATTCGATCCAAGTGGCTGCGTGACCTTGCCAGCATCGTCTTTTCTCTATACTATCTCGTCGCCGCCGAAAAGGCAGACGAAAAGGTCCGCAAGGTCCGTGGAATGATTACGGTCGAGCACCTACGAGTTGCCTGGAACAAGGGAACGACGCCGTACTTGGGCTTCCTCCAGCGTCTTGTGCGACCGCGGTTCACAAGATGGCCGCCGAGACAAGTCCGTATCCCGCGACCTACCAACAGTGATTACAAAGAAGCCGTTTCTGCTTGGCTTTACTACGACGGCCCGCTTGCCGATTTGGAGCACCATAACAAGCTCGTCTTGGATGTTCCTGGCGGCGGGTTCGTGGCCATGGATCCTCGATGCAACGACGACAAGCTGTTTGCCTGGGCTGCGAAGACTGGGCTGCCCATCCTCAGCATCGACTACAAAAAGGCACCCGAGTATCCGTACCCTTTCGCTCTAAACGAGTGCTTCGACGTCTACGTGACGCTCGTCAAGTCCCGGGGTAGATGCATCGGCATGTCCGGCAAAGAGATTCCCAAAATCGTCATTACCGGAGACAGCGCAGGCGGAAACCTGGCTGTTGCAACGACGCTCATGGTGCTCGAGACTGGAATCAGCCATTTCCGACGCTCTTCAGGAGTGGGCAAGCTGCCGCCCCCGGACGGCCTCGTCTGCTTCTATCCCACGCTGGACATGAACATCGGAAACTGGATGTCGGATGAGCAAATGTCGCTTATTCGAGACAGGAGGATGAGGAAAACGAACAAAACCATCATGAAGAGGAAGAGCATGCAGTACAACGACCTCGTGGGAACGCCGCATCACTCCGACGACGAGGATGGGACACCTCCGCTCAAACAGCCAACCGATTCCCCTGCCAATACGAATGGCGGATCGCGACCCGAGTACTGTCATGCCGGCCCCAAAACACTTACTACTTCTCAGAGCTCCGATGAGAAAAAGGACGGAGCGGTATCTCATCGCGCAGAGCCCATGAAGACTCGCCTGGCGACGTCATCCATGATATCCTACTTCAACGACCGGGTCCTCACCCCCGAGATGATGCGCGCCATGATCATCTTATACATTGGCGCGCACAACCGCCCCGACTTTACGCAGGACTATTTCCTAAGCCCGGTCCTCGCCCCCGAGGAGCTGCTGGAAAACTTCCCTAAGACGTACTTCATGACTGGAGAGCGAGATCCCCTAGTCGACGACACCGTCGTCTTCGCCGGGCGTCTGCGGCGGGCAAAGGAGGCGGCAGCGCGACGACAGCTCTCCCGGTCGTCGGTCGTAGACGAGAACTGGGCGTTTGACGACAAGGAGGTCACAGAGGTGCTCCTCATCCCCGGCACATCTCACGGCTTCATGCAGTTCCCAGGCGTCTACCCGCCGGCATGGAAGCACTTTGACCGCAGCGCCGCCTGGTTCGACCAGCTCTTCCTCGACGCCGAGACGCAGCGAGCAGAACAAGCCAGACGCGCAGCAGAACCCCCCAAGACACACACAACAAACGGCGACTTTCGACGCCAGTCGGTGGCCGAGTCCAGCGGCGACGAAGACCGGCCCCTGGAAATCAGCATGACCAAGTTGTCTCGCGGACGCACCCTGACGCAGCAGAACGGGGACGCCAACGGCCACACAAACGGCGACACGACGACGGAGTCGAGCTCGCCGCCAATCGACGGCGAGAAGAACGCCAGGAAGCCCAAGAAGGGGCTTCGGGGGAACAAGAGCCTGGTGAAGCTGACGAGCTCGGATGACTTGCTGGGACGAAGGATGCACGGGCTCGCGAGTGGGTTGACGAGCACGGGCGATGATGAATGATGGGTAGCATGATTTGGGGGGGGCTGAAACGGGAGGTTCTTTTGTTTATTGTTTATTGGTTTTTTGTGAATTATAGAGCGCGCAAGCCCAACCGATGTTTGTACATGTACCAATCAACGGTATCGTATTGTGTTTATATTACGTGGTTTATAAGACAGACTACGATACGAGTCATGGTGGCTTTGACAAAAAGCCAACATGAGGAAAAAAAAGCACCTGTTGCCAGCAAACGGCCAAGAATCACAGCCCGTTCAATTCATCTATAACCTGCTGAATGTAAACATGAATAAAGAAAAAGGAGCTTCGGCAATGTCATGTCAGATGCCATGTGGTGTGTTTCGCAACCCGTGTTTCCCCTTTCGGATGACGAGGCTATGCTGTAAAACACCACTACTGAAATTACGAGGCTCTTATTCGCGCTCCCCGGATATGCCTCATGCGTTTTTTTTTTAAACAGCTCAGCGTAACTCACCGGGCAATCAATGAAGGAGAAAGTGAGGAGACACAAAGGCCTGCGAGTAATAGTACAGCATGGGGGGCATAAAGTACAGCCAAGTATCAGACACTTTTTCAATGGGTTCCGTTGTCTAAATCGGCAAAACCCCCGACTCGTACACCGAAACATGCCACGTTCAATCCGCCCTAAACAATGTCTGACGTTTATTAGAATAAAAAAGAAGTAACAAAAACAAAAGTGTCGCAGTGTTTGTCGATTCGATCTGCCATCTGTTTTCCGTCCAGACGCCACGGTGGAGGCCGCCACAAAAGCTTCAATTTTGCAAAGGCCGGGTCGCCGGCACATGGAGAAAATGGGATCGGCCGCCGCCAAGCTGTGACGAAAGCGACATCATCTGTGTGTCCTGGACAACTGGGGAACTTTAGCCGTCAGATCCGATGAAGCGCTGGTGGGGAACCAAGTTGTTAGTTTTGCATGGGAAGCATTGGCATGGAGAGCAGGCAAGCAGTTGCAGGAGGTTGTTAGGACTAGCACTAGCTTGCAGGATGGAGGGGGAGGGGCAGAGGCATAAGCAAGGATTGGAGAAGAAGAAGGACGGGAAGATGACATGGAAGACTGGAGAGAGGGGCAGGGCAGAAACCAGGAGCTGGGCTGTGAAATCACCATCGCCCCGTGGGTGTTGAGTTAGACGGAGTTACGAGGCCGAGAGAGAACAAACACGCGTTGGCCAATGTAGTTTGACATTGAGAAGGGGGGGAGGCTCAAGTCAAGCGTGTAATACAAGACGTGACGAGTCCTTCAGCTTCCCAACCATTGGGAGCTTTGTCGCGGAGCTTCAGCTCGCTCTCGAATAGCTTCCCGTGGCTTGACGGAGTTGGCGGCCGGCCATTGGTGATGCGTCCTGCATTCGACTAGTTGGTTAAGGGAAAAGGACGGTTTGCAACAGACGCAGGAGATGGGTCAGGAGACGTGGATGCTTGCTTGCTTGCTTGCTTGCTTGCTTGCTTTCTGTCCAAGCATGTACAGGTACCCTCTGGGAACCCCTCATCATGACATGCCGATCAGATGTGTATGGCGTAGTTGAAACGGGCCTCGTATCGTGTTGCTCTGGGAGAGCCGTAGAAATACCCGCTTCGCTGCCCAATTTGCCCGGATCGTCGTCATCTTTCGAGCTTGCTTCTTCTCGCCCATATATATTTCCCTTGTCCCCAATTCTTTTTCCCAATTGCTTCCTTCTTCCTTCTTCTTCATCCCCATCCTCAACCAACTTTGATATTCCCGATTCAGGTCAACTCGTCTCCCGTCATCATGGTCCACCTCAGCGCCATCAGCCGATCCGGCTCGGCCACGCCCTCCAGCCGTGAAGCCGCCGGCGCCCCCTCGCTCTCCGTGGAAAAGCCTCTGCACAAGAGCCTCTCGCAGGTCAAGCTGTCCAGCTACGCCGACGAGTTCACCACCAGCGTCTACGGCTCGCAGTTTGCCGGCCAGGACCTGCCCAAGCACTGCATCCCCAGCGGCGCCATGCCCAAGGACGTTGCGTACCACATGATCAAGGACCACCTCAGCCTGGACAACAACCCCAAGCTCAAGTAAGCTTTTTTTTTTTTTTTAATACGAAAAGAATTGGGAGAACGAACAGAAGGGAGATGCTAATTGATGGCATTGATGTGTAGCTTGGCTTCCTTTGTCACGACTTACATGGTGCGTTTTCTGCTCAACCTACATATATCCAACGTTGATCCAGGCCTAACATTTGATGCCCAAATCCAGGAAGACGAAGCCGAAAAGCTCATGACCGAGGCCTTTTCCAAAAACTTCATCGACTACGAGGAATACCCCCAGTCCGCCGACATCCAGAACCGCTGCGTCAACATGATCGGCGAGCTCTTCCACGCCCCCGCCGGCGGCGACAGCATCGGCACCTCGTGCATCGGCTCCTCCGAGGCCATCATGCTCGGCGTCCTCGCCATGAAGCGCCGCTGGAAGCTGCGCCGCCAGGCCGAGGGCAAGCCCGCCGACAGGCCCAACATCATCATGTCCTCCGCCGTCCAGGTCTGCTGGGAAAAGGCCGCGCGCTACTTCGAGGTCGAGGAGAAGTACGTGTACTGCACGGCGGACCGGTACACGATTGATCCCCAGGAGGCTGTGGACTTGGTCGACGAGAACACGATTGGCATTGCCACCATCTTGGGGACGACTTACACGGGACACTACGAGGATGTAAAGGGGATCAACGACCTGCTGGTGGAGAAGAACCTGGATGTGCCGATTCACGTAGATGCTGCCAGCGGCGGCTTTGTTGCGCCGTTTGTGCTGCCGGACCTGGAGTGGGATTTCAGACTGCCCAAGGTTGTTTCCATCAACGTCTCGGGCCACAAGGTATGCGCGTCTTTTGCTCTTCGTTTTCCTCCATCCCCCTTCTCTCTCTCTCTTCTCATTCTAACAATCAAAATCTCCAACTAGTACGGCCTCGTCTACCCCGGTGTCGGCTGGGTCGTCTGGCGCTCACACGAGTACCTCCCCCAAGACCTCATCTTCAACATCAACTACCTCGGCGCCGAGCAATCCTCCTTCACCCTCAACTTCTCCAAGGGCGCCTCCCAGGTCATCGGCCAGTACTACCAGTTCATCCGCCTCGGCAAGAAGGGCTACGAGTCCATCATGAGCAACCTCACCCGCACCGCCGACTACCTGACCGACGTCCTCGAGCGCGACGGCTTCGTCATCATGTCGGAGCGCGCCGGCCAGGGGCTCCCCCTCGTGGCCTTTCGCTTCAAGACCCCCGCCGAGGGCGGCAAGGAGCGCCACTACGACGAGTTCGCCCTCGCCCACCACCTGCGGTCCAGGGGCTGGGTGGTTCCCGCGTACACCATG
Organism: Trichoderma aggressivum f. europaeum; assembly: GCF_033847375.1. Lineage (NCBI taxonomy): Eukaryota > Fungi > Ascomycota > Sordariomycetes > Hypocreales > Hypocreaceae > Trichoderma > Trichoderma aggressivum. The sequence goes on from NW_026946378.1 coordinate 393,112, forward strand.
GCGCCGCACACGGAGCAGATGAAGATGCTGCGCGTGGTGGTGCGCGAGGACTTTTCCAAGAGCCGCTGCGACTTGCTGATTCACGACATCAAGCTGTGCCTGGGCATGCTGGAGAACTCGGATGCCGAGACCATCAAGCGACAGGAGGCATTCATCAGGGACCACATTGCGTCGCATGGCAAGAACAAGCATCAGAGCAGACATCATGCTTCGAAGCACTACTCGGTAAGTACGAATAAAGGATACAATGGCTGTTTGAAAACTAACAGAGGTGTGTGTGTAAAGGGCGAGGGACACTCTTTGCAGGGAAAGACGGGGAAGACGCACGCCATCTGCTAATCTGGGAGGGGAGAGGCGTATTTGGAATATACAAGAAAGAAAGAAAAGAACAAAAAATTGATGGGATAGGGGGAGGAAATAGTAAATACCACAATATGCTTATGAAAAAGAATGATCTTGGCCGTAGTCTCATCTTACACCTTTTTGGCGTGATGTTGCCGAGCCACTTCAGTCTTTTGACCGTGAGAGGTTGAAACGACAATATCCGTATTTTTTTATATGGGACATATCTCTTTACTTTTCTTCTTCCTCTTTCGGAACATTGATATTTGTAAATGAAACGATCATGATGCTTTTCATATCTAACACTCAACACCTTTTATACATTTTGAAGACTCCCAACCAACCCGTGACCATACTGAAACCCGCCAGAACATTATACATGTAAAACCATAAAACCAGGTGCTGATAAAAACATTGAGAGCTTCAACGACATCCCCACCGCTACGACCGCGTAGCGACAATAGCCTCCTCCAAGATATCCAACCCATGCTCAATCTCCTCCTCCGTCATCACCAAGCTCGGCAAGAACCGCAGCGTGTTCGTCCCCGCCGTAATCACCAACAACCCCCTCTCCCTCGCAGCAGTGACAATCGCCGAAGGATCCTCCGTCAGCTGCAACCCCAGAATGAGCCCCTGGCCGCGATGCTCGGTGATGAGCTCCGGGAACTTGGCCCGCAGCTTGGCGAAGCGGTCCGTGAAGACTTTGGACTTGGCCACCACGCTCTCCTGGAGCTCGGGCGACGACAGCTTGGACACGACGTAGTGCGCCAGGCGGCAGGCAAGCGGGTTGCCGCCGAAAGTGGTGCCGTGGTCGCCGAGCTTGATCTTTTCGGCGACGGCCTCGGTGACGAGCACGGCGGCGATGGGGAATCCGTTGCCGAGCGCCTTGGCCGTCGTCAAGATGTCTGGATGGGCTTCCCTGGGAAGGCTGCCGTGCGCCCACAGCTTGCCAGTACGTCCGAGACCAGACTGGATCTCATCGTAGATCAAGACAGCGCCGACTTGACGGCATCGCCTGGCGAGCGCCACCATAAACTCCTCGCTGCCGGCGTAGATGCCTCCCTCGCCCTGGATAGGCTCGACAATGACGCCGCACGTCTTCTCGTCGACCAGGTCGTTGATGCCGGCGACGTCGTTGTACGTGCCCTGCTTGAAACCAGGCACCATGGGCGCAAAGGGCTTCTGGTACTTTGGATTGTGCGTCGCGGAGAGGGCGCCCATGGTACGCCCGTGGAAGCCGTGGTTGAACGACACAACGTCCACCTTTTCGCCCGACGGATCGACAATCTTGCCCGCTTTCCTGGCAAACTTGATGGCGGCCTCGTTGGCCTCGGTGCCCGAGTTGCAGATGAAGACCTTTGACGCCTCGTGCATGCATCCCGCCTCGAGCGTCTTTTCGACGAGCAGCTTCGACAGCGCGCCGGTCCAGGGGTTGTAGTACAGGTTCGAAGCATGGATCAGCGACTTGGCCTAGTTTTTTACCCCATCACATCAGCTCCTTTCATCCTCATAGTCTACACGTGGAATGTTTCTCCCCTTCAGCAAAAAAAACTAAAAAAAACTTACCTGCTGCGCAATAATGTCCGCAAACTCAGGATCGCTATGCCCCAAACTCGTCACGGCAATTCCCGCCGTAAAGTCAAGATACTTGCGGTTCTCAACATCCCACAGCCACGACCCCTCGCCCTGCACAAAAACAGGCGGCGGCCGCGCATACGTCGCGACCATGTACGGCGCGAATTCGTTGACGAGCGCCGCGCTGGGTGAATCCGTGGCGGGATCGGGGTTCGGTAGAGCTGCATCTCGCTTTGCAATCCAAAGACGTTGTCAGCCAAATGCGTAACACAAAAACAGTTGACAGCCAATCAATTGAAATTCAATCGACTCGCTGGCCTCAAACAAAGGCATCACCAAAACTCACCTTGATGCTCTGCTTCACACTGGCCGACAAGCTCGCCGCCGCCCTCGTCGTCGAAATGCTGCGCCCGCCAAACCCGGACCTCGCCAAACCAGCCACCTGCCGCGCCAATGAAACCCTCAATGCCATGATTTCCAGACCCAGAAAAGAAAAGAAGGAGAAATAAAATGGAATAGAATAGAATAAAACGCAATTCGCGCCTCTTGTACAAATGCAAATACAGAGACCGAGGATGCAAGTCGCTTTTATAAAGCTGGCGCTTGGTGGGGAGCGATATAATTTCCCACGCCCTTTGGTTTGTTTTATCGATAAAAGCTCCGCTATCGCTGGCTGGCCTGGGCAAACATGTGCTGTGCTGTGACGACACAAAAAAAATTTTGGCTTGGCTTGGCTGCATGCAATTGAGTCATTTGGTCTGGTCTGGGCTGTTGGATCGACCGAGTCATTCGTATCTCCTATCTTGATCTCGGACGAGCTCTGGGTGTGAGTCTTTTGCTCTGTAAGGGACCGCTATTTGCTGCATGTATCAGGATAATACTCCATCCAATGTCAATATCGTACTCCATGACCAAGTCATGTACTACCTGTCATCCTCATCATTTACAATCCAGTAACGGCATCACGAGTGAATAAGCAACAAAAATGGTAAAACATATTCGTATGGGATTATCAATAGTAGGAACCCAAAAAAATAAATAAATACAGTCTCTACAAATACCGCCCAAACAAAACGCAACGAAGTCTTAGTATGCAACCAGAACGCCGCCTTGCCAAACTGACAAGGGGATTAGGAAAAGAAAAGAAAAGAAAAGATACCAAGAACCCCAAGCATTGTGCATTGTATAACCCTGTTCGCAGCCATCGCGTCGTATCCCACCTATCCCGCCCATTCATTCACCCCTGGGGCCGTGAAAAATGCATTCTTTTTGTTCTCGCTCAGACAGCGCTATAGCCTCCGCGACTGCCAGCGCCCTGGACGGTGTTGAGCACCCGGCGCGTCCAGTCCTTGAGGAGGTAGGGAATGTCGCGCAGAGTGTCGCCGTGGGGGAGCAGGTCCCAGCCTCGCGCGCCGTAGCGGTTATAGTTGAGCCAAGAGCCAAAGATCAAGTAGGCGGCAATGCCAAGGAAGACGCTGCAGAGCTGTTAGTCAAAAGCCTCAAATCCGCGTGGAGACGGAGCAGCTTGCGTTGCACTTACATGATGACAAACCAGGTAAAGAAGCCCCAGCTTGCGCTCGAGTCGCTGGGTTCGTGGTCCTCGTCCTTGCCGCCGTCACGCTTCTCGCACGCATGCTTGGTGTACCAAGTCAGCCGTAGCACGTCGCCGTCCTTCTCCTTGGCATAATCCTCCCAGATGAGGGCGGCGTTTTCGTTCTTGAGCTGGTGCTCAATGGCCGAGTCCTGCTTTCCGTCGTCGTCCTTGTCGCCATCATCCTTTTCCTTCTTGTCATCGTCCTTGTCCTTCTCGTCCCCCTTGTCATCCTCTGCTCGTCGTCTCGTCGCAGGAGCCTTCTCGTACTCATCCTCAGAAGCCCACTCGCCCTCAGTGCCAGTCTTTTCGGGGTCGCACAGGAACTCGATGACGGCCTTTTGCGTCCTCCGCTCGGAGACGGGCCCGGTGAGAGGGTGTTTACCGCCCTTGAGGACCAGCCGAAGGCCCTCCTTCTGAGAGTCCGAGTTGGAGTCGCTGTTCTTGAGCCTCGTCGCCTCGTATTCGAATTGCGATCCGCCAGCGTTTTCAAGCCCACCCGCAATGGCAACGACTTTTGTGACCGAGTCTTGGTCGTCCTTGAGGAACCGGGTAATGGCACAGACTGCGAGCGTGGGTTAGAGACTCTGAAAGCGAAGAAAAAAATGACCAAGAAACAAACCTCTTGTTCCGTTGGGGCACTCCTCCTTTGACTTTGCCTTTCCGCTCTTCTTCAGCGGCTGGCAAATGTCCACCGTGTACGTAGTGTTGGAGTGAGCTCCCGTGCTAGACTCGAATCGCGACGTCACCACCGAGTGCGGCCCTCCGAGCGGCGACAGATCAAAGTTGTGTCCGTCCAACAGGATCTTGTTGCAGCTCAGCATCGTCGCTGCGTGCACCGGCGCCGCCAGAAGCAGCGACAGCAGCAGCGCCGACGACCGAGGAGGTTGCATCGTGACGGAGGAGAAAAAAAAAAAGGAACCAAAAGTACGGCGAGGCGGAGGGGAGAGAGACAAACAGGGGCGGCGATGGATCAAAGAGGCAGATTACGGAGAATGCTCGACAGAGATAGAGACGCCCCCCCGCAAGAAAGATCAGGTAAAGACGGAACTGAACCGACAGCGATGTTCAAGTCTGAGTCTGGCAGAAGGCGATGGCACTGGAGCGGCTGCAAAAGAATGGCTGCTGAAAGGATGCGGATGCGGATGCGGATGCAGAAGCACGGGATTTGCTTCAGCCTGGAATCACGTCAAGCTCTCGCGCAAAGCAAATGGGGCTAAAGCTGGACGCTTGGATGCTTGACGTGACGCTCCGTCATTGCTGGGGGACCTCCCCGAACAGGCCGGGCGGCACGTGACACCGCCGTTTCGGGGGCTGGACGACGGGTTTTCGTTCGGTTGTTTTATAAGCGGTGTGCAGCAGCTATTTCAGCGGGAAAAAGGGGGTTACAATACGTTGGCAAGTGCGTATAGAGTGGGATAATTACAGGGGATAGAGGACACACCTAGGTAGTACCCGAGCTATTTATTTTCCGAATTATTTAGGTATGAGTTGTGAGTACAGACGGGAGTGTTTTGGGCAATGGAATCAAGACATCACCTTAGCCTGCAACAAGTAGCAGTACTGTGCTGCCAAGGTCATAGTAGACGCATGTTCTGGATGTAGGTACAAAGCCATCCATCCAATCTACTGCGCACTACTGCACCAACAAGAGGTACTACCTAGGTACACAATGCATCGCCGCATTAGGCAAGGCACCTAACATAGCGTACCTCGATACTAACCCAACCATACATCACATCTCAGCAAACCAAAGCAAACCACCATGTCCAAAGACAGATACATCTTCACCATACACCAGGGAAATTAGTCAAACTCTTCATTTATTGCAATACGCAAGTTTCTGCTGCTCCCAATACCGGTAATATACAAGCATTTCAACTCCATTACCACCACCAATCCTAGTGGACACCCCCTTCCAAAGCCAGTTGCCGAGCGACTTCGTTAGATTCGTATGAGCCCGTCCAAAAGCCGGCATATATTATGCCCCCGTTCTTCCCGAAGCATAAAAGGAGCAAAATAAAACGAAAAATAAAACAGAATAAAAACCAAAAAAAAATCAACCAAGCTCCTCGTGGTTAACCTGCCACCACAGAAAGCATCATTCCATAGGGTATTAAAACATTGTTGCCCAAACGCGGTAAATCCTGACGTTGCCGAAATTTGTAACCAGCCCTCCTGAACTCCGTGTGAAAAAAAGACATGTATGTCGACAGCCGTCATTTCCCTTCTTTGGCATCGCCCAGAGTTGCGTGCTTCTTCCTCTGAAAGGTTTCAACATTCCCTTCTTTTTCGTTACACGCCTCTTCCCGTATTTACATTCCTTGATGCCCCATCATCCCGCCCATGCCTTGCATCGCTGCCTGCTGCTGCTGTTGCTGCTGCATCATGAGCTGCTGCTGCTGCTGCTGGGCTCTCCGTTGGACCAAGTCTCTCACTGATTGTTGGGCTTGCGCATAGGATTGCTGCTTAATTTTGTCCACTGTATCCTGTGGTATGTTTTCAGGACCGCCAAATTTAGCTGCCGCCACTCCCATCAGGCGATTGTAGACAAGGCGAGCATGGGCCTGCATCTGCACGTGTAAAGTATTATTGCCATGTGCTTGCTGAGGTCCTTGCCCTTGATGCTGCGCCTGGGCTTGCGCTTGCGCTTGTGCCTGGGCTTGCGCTTGTGCTTGAGCCTGAGCGTGTGCTTGTTGAGCTTGAGCCTGAGCGTGCGCCTGGGCTTGAGCTTGTGCCTGAGCTTGAGCTTGTTGCGCCTGAGCGTGAGCCTGTGCCTGGGCTTGGGCTTGGGCTTGGGCCTGTGCCTGCTGCTGCTGCTGCTGCTGTTGTTGTTGTTGTTGCTGTTGTTGCTGCTGCTGCTGCTGCTGCTGCTGCTGCTGCTGCATTTGCATGGCTACTATGGCTTGCATGTTGTTGGCATTGACATTGACATTACCATTCATCATCTGCCCATTCATCTGGCCCCGCATCATGTTTCCTAGCTGTCCATTCATCTGGCCCATCCGGGCCATCTGCTGTATTTGAGCCTGCATTTGTGGTGTCATCTGGCGTATCTGAGCACCTTGCATATTCTGCAGCTGTTGAGCGTATTGCTGAGCCCACTGTTGCTGCGCCTGTTGCTGTTGCTGCTGTTGCTGTTGTGGATTCATCATACCATTCTGCTGCTGGTGTTGTTGCTGTTGCTGTTGCTGTTGTTGCTGCTGCTGCTGCTGCTGCTGTTGTTGTTGCGCTTGTTGCTGTTGCAGCATCATTTGCCGTTGCATCATTTGCATCATTTGTTGTTGCTGTTGGGGAGTCATGCCTGCGCCTTGTGAAGCGATGTTAACGCCATTAAAGTTGCCATTCTGCAGAGCCGCGGCCACCATCTGTTGTTGCTGTTGTTGCTGAAGCATGGCTCGTTGTTGGGCCTGCTGAGCCATCTGGGCCATAACTTGAGGGTTGGCCTGGTTCATGACTTGGTTGTTCATCATCATCTGCTGGCCCATCTGAGAGTTCTGGGCCATCATAGCAGGAGGAGGACTCGCTTGGGTCATGCGGGGAGTTGCAACCATTGTCGGCCGGTTAATAGGCGTGGCATGGGATATATTTGGCGTCGAGTGGGGAATACGAGGGGTGTTGGACGGATGGCTTTGTTGACTGTTTCTCGAAGACATGGCGTGTGCCATGGGCACCGATACTTGCGGGTTTTGCACAACAGAAGCGGGCCGAGGAGGGCTTGCTGCCATGCTGGAGTTGGTTTGCTGCATAGGGACGCTTGCGACCATCGGCGACGACATATTCTGGGGAGTTCCCTGCCTGATGACGGGCGAGGACGCTGGAGCTTGCGACATTTGGGCTTGGAAACGGGCCTGGGCTGGTCCAGGTATACTGTTTGGCATCGCGTTTTGCTGAACTGCTGGGACGCCGTTTTGCATACCGTTGGTCACCACTCCGCCCTGAGCGGAAGGGTGAGCGTGCTGCGTTTGGTTCATTTGCGCTTGGTTGTTGTTGGCCTGCGCTACGGGAGTTGACGCTGCAGCACGAACAGCCATTGCCTGTCGCGCTGCTTCAGCTTGACGAAGCTGACTCTCTCTCGCCGCAGCTTCGCGCCGCGCCCTCTCTTGCTCCGCTTGCCTCTGGGCAGCGAGTTCTGCTGCCTGTTGTTGCTGTTGCTGTTGTCTCTGGAGCTGCAGTTTTCTGTCGTTTTCAAGTTGCTTGAGCTTCTCCTGTTCCTTCTTTTCGGCGTGCTCTCTCTTAATATCTTCAATGAGCTTAAAGCGCTCGAATCGAGGCTCGAAGGTAGCTGCGCCAGTTGCGCCATCTCCATCTGCGCCACCAGCGCCTTGGGCACCGGTAGAGTTCGAGGCAAGGCGATCGTCCAGAACAAGCATGTACCGTTCCAGCTCCGCGGCAGCGGCCTCGTCGGCGGCCATTTCGGCCACAGTCCTCTTGCGCATCTTTGGTTTGGGCGGGTCCTCCTTGTGGCTGGGATGTGACCATTCCTCCAGCAGGGCAATGGTCTCCTCTGCGCTCTTGGTCGGCTCAAGCATTAGAGGTGCGTTGGTTGCGAGTAATACCTGGCCTTCGAAAGCATATAAGCTATTTCTATCCAGTTCGTTCTTTTCTCGCTTCTGTTTTTTCGCAGGCGGTTGCATAGTTGCCGTAGTGGGTGTTGGCGGCACCAATGTTGAGGGGGTTGATGGGGGTGCCATGGCCGAACTGTCATTGGTAGTACGGGCATCGCCGGTGATTTTGGAAGCGGAAGCTCTGAGCACGAGATCCATCTGTATGCTCTCGGCCGTCGGGTGAAGGACAACAGTGAAAATCTTTGGCTTCGCGGCAACTTTGTTTGATGTGTCCACAGGCACATTTGGCGTAGGCTCTTTATCGGCGTCTTTTTCATCGACATCCATATCCTTTGAAGTTTCTTCTTTTGGCTTCCCAGCCACTTCACCGGTGTTCTGCTCTTCCTTGGGGTATGGCACGTGGGGTGAAGGCGTAAGGCACTGGTTATAGTTGTGGATAGACGACGGTACAACGGCGCTGGAGGCGGATGAAGGTCGTTTGACGCCCTTCGCCTGGGCCACAGATTTGTGGTCGTGAATCTGTACAATGAGGCATCCCTCGTAGAATGGCACGTTGCCTTCGATAAAGTAGGGGAGAAGATCGTGGGGAATCGTGCGGTTCTTCACATGGTCGAGAAACATCCTCATCGGCGACTTATACTGGAACATGCCGTCCTGACCATCGAAGCGGAAATGTGAGGGGTGCATATGGACGACCAGCGATGGGGGTCGCCCCAAATGCTTCTTTAATACGTACGCATCGGTGACAACTGTAGATGGATGCCTTGTTAGAGTCACGCCAACATGGTGCCAACATGGGTCATGATGATATTACCGTATGGTGGGGGTTCGTAGCCATGAACCGCCATATCTGCTGCGAACGAAGCCGATCGCATCCCCGCGCTGTTTCTGGAATTGCGCCCGGCTGCCTGGTTCAGGGTATCGCGAACCAGGGTATCGCGACGATTCCGGGCCATGGGCCGGACGGTTGAGGCCGTGATGGCCCGATCGCTGGCGGAATTAGGCGGCTGCTTCGCGCTGGGCGGCTTGTTGTTCGCCATGGACGGCGAAGGCGATGAGGCGGACGAGGCGGCCCCGTTGGTCTGGATGCCCGGCGGCACCGGTCGCTTAATCTTAGTCGAGCCGTTCTGCTGCACCGCCGTGGTGGTGGCCGTTGCCGTGGCAGTGGTGACGTTTGTGGGTGCCATCGTGACGCCGGATGCACGACGGCGCGCGTGTTGCAGGATCTGGGGACCCCGGCTTCTACCGCGCTTGCTGGGCGTGTCTCGCGGCGTCGATCGCAAGCATCTACTTGCGCCGCAATTGCAGTTCGGGATGACGAGACGTGAAGCTGGAGTCGCGGCGCGAGATTAGTGGGTTGTGGAGACGATTGCTCAGCGTGGATCCGGTGACCACGGCCGAACAGAGGCGCAAGAGGTCGAGATTAGCAGTGATCCATCAGTCGGTGATGGTTGAGCCGCTGGCGACGTCTAGCAGAAACGAGAGTGTGGAGAGTAGTTGGATTCTGCCGGCGACTTGGCGATTGCGCATCAGGAAACCATCTGAGGTGAAGTTGAGCAGACGTTGAACTTACTGACAAAGCCCGAGGCTCACCTATCACGTGACCCCGCCTCAACCCTTTTTTTTTGCAACCACTCGCAAAGTACCCGTATAAGAGAGAGAGGCGTTTTCACGAGAGCAATGCCGGTGGGTGTATACGTATGTTTCGTAGAGATGTAAGCAAGGTAGCTGTGGAAATAAATAATAAAAAAGGAAGTTTGAACAGGTAGGGGGGTAAAGTTGATATATATGCCCGCGCCGGCTACTACTGGGTACCTTACCTATATTTACAGGTAGGTACTACCTACCTAGGTAGTAACGTAAGGCACCACAGCAACCAAGTACAGGTATCAAGATGGCAACCAAAAATCAAATCCCGAACTCAAAGTCAGGCGTATTTGAACTTTAACAAATGGGCCTTTAGTTCTAGCCAGGCTCTATCCGTATTATGTGGGCCAAATCAGTAGACACGGTGTTTATAAACATGCCATAGATACAGGTACGTTACAATTGCGATATCCTCTTCTTCTCCCCAACTGAGAGTAACTATAGCACTAAGTCGCACTGGTAAGAATAAAAGATCAAGTCCAAAAAATATGTATATACAAGTTTACAAAATCAACGTCCTGGTATCTTCCCTTCCATTTCATTAATATCCTGATACGTACCGTCTAAGCCTCATTCCCGGTTCTGAACTCTTCGCGCCCAATCATCATTAACGCGCACGCTGTCGACAACAATGATGCCTCGTCCGCGACCGACGCGCTCGGGCTTTTGCCACCACTTCTCGACCTTGTCGGCTCTCTCGGCCTCGGATTCGCTGTCAGCCAGGCCGCCAGATCCGTCTTCAGCGCCCACAACCAGGACAATGTCGTGTCGGAGCCAGGTCTGGATGTTAGTGATGTAGCTACCGCTGTCGCCGGCAAGCGACTCCTGGAGGTAGACGATGTCGGGCTGCAGGTGGCGCAGGATGTGCGTGTGGCCGTTGGCGGTGGTGAAGGGAAGGATCATGGTCTCCTTGTCCACCAGAGCCAAGGCATGCGAGTACACGGCATTGAACAAGGTGTTTTCTGCCGTAGCACCAAGGCTAAACGAAGATGTAACCATTAGCATTATCCCATGAATTAACAAAGGTAAGAAAGGGGGGCTTACACTGGGCTCTTGGCCTCGGGAGTTTGGGCTTGATCATATCCAACGTTAGAGAATGACGAGCTAACCGAAGGAGGCGGGCGATTACTCGTAGCAGCATCAACCGTGCTGTCCTTTAGGCCTGGTGCATAGATGAGGACAAACAGCTTGATGGCAGACAGGTCATTGTGCTTGGGGATGTGGCTCAGGATCGACTGTTTCAACTGGTCAGCAGCTGCTGGCGGCGACGACAAGCAAAACAAAACAGGGGTTTACTCACGGCATGCTCATGAGCAATGTCATCGTCGTCGTCGGTAAACTGAGAATCGGCAGAGATGACAATGGCGACCGTCTTGCGCTTCCTCAGGCTAGGCGCGGGTCCCTTTTCTCTCTTGAGCTCTCGTTCTTCAGGCCAGGCGCCCGTTTCGTGCTCGGGCCGATCCTCTTCGCGGATCGAGGCCAGCGCCTTGCCGACAGCTGCGCCGGCGGCAGCGACTCCGGCCGCAACCGTCTTTCCAGTCGAGTCGAAGAACTGTTGCGGCTGGGACGTAAAAGCGCTCGTCACTCGCGTCCCCCATCCCGCCGGGTTGCCCTCGGCCATCTCGGCGCCGGTCGCATAGCCGTCGCGCTGGGCCTGCTGCGGCGGCGGCGCCAGTCTGCTGTTCTCGGCGCCGTACGCTGGATTCTCGCCATAGTCGGCATTCTCGTAGTCCAAGTCGGGCTCTGCCTCGGCGTGGTCTTCAACAGTCTCCTTGCGCTGACTCCAGACCCAAGCGGCGAGGCCGGCCGTGGCAACGGTCAGGGTGATGGCAAGAGGCACCCAATGGCTCCAGACGCCTCGCCTGCGGGAGGAGCCGTGATTGTCGTAAGGAGGCGACATTAGGCGGAAGAGCGTGGCATCGCTTGCAGGTTGCGGTCACGAACGGCTACAGATGCCCAATCCGAGGGCGGTCGAGGGAGCTGCAAAGCAAAGATGCAGGACAAGAGCAGAATGCACGATGCCGCGGTTATGCGAGAGAACAATAATAATACGAGCACTGAATAAACAAGCCCAACCGAGATCTTGTAAGTGCTGAGCTGAGTGGGGGAAGAGCTGAGCCCGGCTTAGTCCAAGTCCAAGGTGTGTCGCAACAAGTCGGTGGCTGGGGGTTCAGCTTGCTTCATGTCAACAATGTGGAGTTTCTCTTCCCAGCAACGCGCCGCTCCCGAGGTTGCTGCGGCGGTGGAGCAATTTGAATCCCGCGCCACCGAGGCTGCGTGCACGTGAATCCCGCGCGGTGATTGGTTGAGTTTCTCAGCGATATGATAGGCCACCAGCCACAATATTGCAAGCTGTGCCACACACACAAACTCTCTCTCAGCCTTGCCTTGTAGCTATGACTCTTCGCTTCAAACTTGCAAGTGGGGGAAGTTTTTAAGATATTCACAACCCCGGTCAACTCTCCGTCTACAGGCGACATCTGCATCTCATTCTCACCTCACTCGACAGGCACTTTTGAGGCACCCGTGACCGTCTTTGAATCTTTCGAATAGCCCAGTCAACAAGCCGCCACAGCCCTTCCTTATTCTGCGTGTCTGTCCGCCATCACAGACCCCTCCAACCAGGATGCCTCACGCCTTGTCGATGGCCTCAACCGGGCTTCAAGCCCTCATTCTGTGTGGGCCTGGCTCGTCATTCCCAACCTTCACCTCGAACCCAGATGAGAACCCAAAGGCTCTGCTACCCATTGCCAACCGCCCTATGGTGTGGTACCCTATCGACTTTTGTCTCCGTACCGGCATCACAAGTAAGCGCGCCTCTTTATCCCGCCAGTTCTGCTTTTTCCTGTTTGAGATTTGTCTCAGCGGGTGAGCTTCATTCTTCGTGCAACATTAACATCCACGCCCTAATATTCCGTATCCCGCATACGCGGTCGTACTATTACGCTCCGGCGATGACCCCCAGATGTTTCGGATCCAACGATGGCGGCTGACACCTCCTCTTAGGCATAACTCTCATCTGTCCCCCATCAGCCTCAAAGGCATTGACAGCTGCTCTCAACACCAATCCCTATCTCACAGCTTTGCCTCTGCCACGGCCAGATGTCTTGGCTCCCGCAGATCTAGACCAAAACACGGGCACCGCTGAGATATTACGGCTACCTGAGGTTAGAGAGCTAGTAACAGGAGACTTTGTCGTTTTGCCATGCGATCTCGTCTGCGAACTGGCTGGTGAGCAGCTGCTCCAGGCCTGGATGGTGAAATCTGCCAGCCTTACGGGTCTCCTCGGCGCAAAACAGTTGTCAAACGGCCATCAGACTCGATACAGCGGCGGTCTCGGTGTGTGGTACAACACAAAAGCCAGTGCGCCTGTCAAGGGCGAGGAGACGGACTTCATTGCTACAGCTCCTTTGCCGACTTCTCCCTCAGTTCCTCCCAAAGGGTCCATCTTCCCCAATGTGTCAAAACTGGTATACTCCATGCCCACAGATTCATTCAACGATCTTACAGAGGAGAGGAAGGCCATTCCCATACGGCACGGACTGGTCAAGGCCAACCCCCGAGTTCGCATGTACACAACTCACAGAGACGCACACATTTACATCTTTCCCCGGTGGATCCTCGACTTCATCAAGAAGAATGAGCGTCTGGAGAGCATCGGCGAAGATGTCGTGGGGTGGTGGGCCAAGGCGGGATGGCAATCTGGATTGGCCGAGAAGCTCTCCTTTAGTGAGGTCTGCCGCGCTGGTGACGACGACAGCGATGAAAATGAGTCTGAGCTGGAAGGCAGGTCATCACCGGCCGAATCCGCTCCCGGCAACCAGGAAAACTCGAGACAATCCATCTCATCAATCAACATTGCCGCGGATGGTCAGTATACGGGCGACAAGAATGGCTCCGCCTCGGCGGCATCAAAATTCGAACCCCCGTCTATCTTGGCCTACATTCATTCACAAAAGGACCAAGTCCCTGGTTCAATAGTGCGACGTGTCGACACAGCACAGCTACTGCTTGCCATTTCTCTTCAACTAGCTAAGCTTCCCTCCATCGAAGAGGATGCCGAGAATCCCTCTCCATATGCTCACCCAAAGAAAGTCGCGTATCCCGAAGGCGTGAAGCCCCGCACCACCATCACCAAGCAGGACAGCTTGATTGCAGAAAACGTCACAGTTGAAGAAAAGACATCCATCAAGGAGACTGTCATTGGCGCCGGCTGCCAGATCAACGAAGGAGCCAAGCTGTCTCAGTGTCTTCTCATGGAGGGCGTAGTTGTTGGAAAAGGATGCAAGCTCACAAGATGTATCCTGGGCAAACGGTGTATCGTCGGAGCGGGCTCCGTCCTCACGGACTGTGAGGTGCAGGAGAACCTCATTGTTGAGCCTCGCAGTAAGCATCTCTCATTTTCTCCCTCTGTCACTGGCAATTCTACCATTATTTCTACGTGTACTAATATGTTACTGCTGTATAGCCGAGGACAAGGATAACAAGCTCATGAGCTCCGAAGGTCTAGAGGCGACCGAGGCGGAAATGGAAGAGGTCCTGCACGATATGGATGCAGAAGTCGCCGCTACGGGAGAGGATGTAAACATGGAATAAGGCATCTAAAAGTCGAATAGAAAAAAGTGAAATTTTGTTGGCTCGTGGAGGAGCATCTACACACACGTCTGACTGATTCCCTTTACATAAATGATTAGAGGTTTGGGTTGTGCTAGTGACAGGGGTGGTGAGGGTTGAGAATGAGGATGTCAACAACAACACAGATGATATTCCACCCTACATCTCTTCCGTTCAACTCGATAATTACTCTCGAAAAAAAAAACATCAGTTTCAATGACGATAACAACACAAGTCCAGCAATATCCCTTTACTCCCAAAATCACCATTCCCGTAGCATCTTGCAAACTCCCACACCGACCTACCCTACAACCGCAACCTCGCAACCCCGCGCAATCACTTATCGCAACCACACTGAGACATGCATATCCCGCCAATGCAAATCCAAGGGAAATCACACCACTCTCAGACATTGCTTAACAGTAGCTCACCTAGTGCAGCTGAAAAAATTCCAAGGCAGAGCCGCAGGTCAAGTTTCTCATCGCTTATGGACACGATCGCAGTACTATCTACCCTAAGCGTTGTTCTCTCTTCACTATTTTTTTTCTTTTCATAAGCGATGGTCTCTCTGAACTATTTTTCACAAGCGACGGTCTCCTGCAATCCAATGGTAGAACAGCTCATCAGGCCAGGCCACCCCAGAGTGACGATCGCCACGCTAGCCCTATCCTTTTGTTTCTCTCTCTCTCTCTCTCTCAAGTTAGACTCTTATTCCAATCCTTGGCCACCGCCACACCGGTCTCGTTGGCGCTCAAACCTGCTGCTGCAAGGGAAACGAAAAAAGGTCAAGCCACCACCGGTGAGAAGAGGGAAAAAACAAAAAAGTCCACTTTGGTCGGGCTTCATTTGGTCCATCAAGACCGTCCCAAATCTCGGCCAATGAGTAGCAGGAGAAGCACCTTGTGACCTCTTTTTTTCGTTGCCATTGACTTGTTCCGTGTTCCAATCTAGCTTGAGGGGAGGGGGGACTCTGAGGATTGGACGCGAGAGAAAGCCGAGCTGCTATGACGTCCGAACTCCAAGGGAGGGCTCTTGGCATAGACACGCTCATTTTGATGACCATTGTCACTACCGAATCTTCTCCCCCTCAGAGTGTCATGTCAATACAGTTTCGACCTGATCTGAAACCCCCATTGTCTGGAACACGGCCTGTGATGATGATTTGCCTCGCTTCCCCCCACACGAGAGACGCTTTTTGCATGTCAACCGAGGAGACAAGTGTTGGGTTATCGACGCTATCCCCATTGGAAGAGCACACCAAGATCCCGAGGGTTGGAGGGGGGGCTCACTATTCGAAGCTGTCGCCCTCTCCCGGTACCTGACAGTGTGTCTGCCTCGTGCTTAGATCTCATCCCTGAATCAGCCAATTAGGTGGCTGAGGCATGGATCTATCATCGGCCAAGTGTGCTAGTAGAGCTGAACAGATTAGCATGCCGGGAACTTTACAAACTCTGTCAGATATCATCTCTACAAGATAGGTCGTAAATTGGGATTAATAATAGGGCGTGAGATTAAATCAGTAGAATCTCTTGGACGTATTAGCAGTCGTGTCATGCTCATACATGTCACTCGAGTTGACACACAGACGTACCTCTCGCTCACGAGGTCTGTCTGCTGCCAATGACGCCCATCCAGAATATGTGCTCACTTCTCCATTCATCCAGAAATACCGAGGACGTGGCACCCGTATGGCCTTGTGATTCCAGTACCATGCTCTCGGCTCAGTTGGTCCTCCACTGACCCCCCTGGATCAGAGATTGATCACCCTGGTTCCTAGCCAACGCTTGGACCTGATGCTTGGGACGCCCCCCATGGAGTATCAGCCTGCCACGACTCCCAAAGCAAATGATCCTTGGACCAACATAGCGTTGCTAGTGCCCTTTTCAATGGGGTTGTAAATACCGGAGCAGCATGGCGTAGCCCTAGCAGAGCGGCTACGATCACGGAGAGATCGCGGAAATGCTGCCATCAGCCCCGGGCACACCCATCCAGACCACCTCTTTGGTAATTTGCCTTGCCCGAGGTCGCCGAATATGTTCGGGATGGGGCATCATCCACCGCAAGTGGCGTTTCTTGATCTTCCCAAGTTTGATACATGTGCTCGCGCGCACAGTCCACCCGCTTCTCTCGGAGCCGCGTTGGTATTCACCCGACATATGGTAGGAATACGACGCTGCCAGTAAGCGGCCGGGTATATACCTGCAGGTGATGTATACTTGGACGGGCTGAGACTGCGTGGTTTGTTTCTACACTGAAACGGAGGTTTTCTGGCAAGGGCTAATGAACCAACCAAGGGCATGACTAGCTCCAAGACCGGCTACCAGGCTTCCCTCGGTCATGTCAAGACACTGGATTATCCCGCCCCGTGAGGCCACACCATTGACGATGATGGGAGATATTTATCTTGGACAAATCCATCATGACCGTTACCATTAAGGTTATCATGAAAGCACAGCGGAGCAGCGCACGTCAAGGGACGGTCCGGATAGTGGAAACTCTGATTTTGGATATCCGCGTTGGCGGGATGTGGGAGGGCGAACGCGGTGTAAGGGCGGTGCTGTAGTCCATGACCCAACAAGAAGATGAGAAAAACTGAATTATTCCCGCAAGCAGTGTGTGCCTGCGGAAGCATGTCCGCCTTCTCCAAGGCCCCCTCCAAAGAAGATGGAGATGGAGCGGGCCGGTAGACAGGGGTCAGAGGCTCGAGCGGGGGAAACAAAGGACCCCAATTGACGGGTCCCCAACATCCGAATTTGCCTCGAGGTTCTGGCCCGTGGTGGCGTGGGTTGCTATTAACCGAGTATATAGGCAAGTGACAGCAGCTGAATTGAGTGCGTAACTTGACGTATATCCCGGGAGATGCAAAGGGTTCGCTCTCCTCGGCAACACGTTCATCAGCACAGACTCAGCTCTGTTAGACCTGTCTGTTTCACCAGCCATCACTCACCAGCTGATACATCTTCAGCCAACAGGCAGAGACATACATGTTTAGTCGTGCAGGCACACTAACAGCGGAGAGGACAGGCAAAAGCAAGTACAGTCCAGATGTGGTGTGTTTTCCCGGATTGATAGTTTCTTGCGATTAATTACGTCCGAGTCAGTTGACGAACACTAGCTCCAAGTGACAGATCATGTTCGGTTCGCAATAGTAGCTCCTAGGACCTTTTGCCTGTCGTAGTCGACACTTGGATGAGTTCGAGCCGAAGAGCGAAAACAATGTGAGGCTCTGGTTGAGTACTCCTTGGTATGCAGCATCGCCGACTTGCCTGGTTCGGGCTTGGCGTGGAGAGGGAGAAGGGCCGAGATATGTGTGGCCGGATATGTGGAAGAGAAAAAAAAAAAAGAGAACAATGAGGTAAAAAGGGACCAAAATACGAGGTTCAGCAAGAAAGAAAAGAAAAGAAAACACTTTCGTAAAAGCGAGTTGAGGCTGAGAACCGACGTACAGGGTAAATCGCCACGGCTGTCGAGGTTCGATATGCAAAGAGAGCTGAATATCGCACATGTAGCGGGGCTTGACCAGGTATCTCTCGGGGCTGTGTGCCTGGATTGTGAGTTAAACCCGTTGGGTTTGGCATAGGTGCCGCCGCAAGTGATGTAACAAGGTGGTAACGGCCAATGAATTTGCTGCCCTTTTGCCTTTCTTCTGGTCTATCGGCTTGGTGGTGATCCACGCGCGAGGCTAGGCATATGACATGTCGATTTCTTCCAGAGCGAGCTACCCACCAGCCAGGCTTCTATCACTGAGATAACACGACAGGATTTACAGAGATGCATGTTATAGCTCATCTCACTCTTTTTGCCAGATTGGCAATATGATGCGTTAGCCTTCTCTTGGGCAAATGTGAACTTGGTCTTGGCTGTCACACCGATGCTGCATGAACTAAGACATCCCCAACATCAGGACGCGCGACAGCTGTCGATTTTTTTTTTTAAAAAAAAGAAAAAAAAAGAAAAAAAACGGCAGGTTGGTCATCGGCAATGCTGTGCTACCCATCAGCCATGGCCCAACAGCATCCCAAGTCTCTGGGATTTCGGGTGTAGATGTATCGGCTGCGTGGCGCAACCTGAAGTGTTACACCCCATGCAGTGTTCCTTGCCGCCGACACAAGCAGAGAGTGAAGCCTCAGCCAAGTAATGTCATTGTGGGTATTCCAAATATATCGTTCATATGGTCGTCTATGACATACCAGTGGGGCCTTTGCTTGGTGTCTTGGAGCAGGTTGCGCGGCTGACATGCGGCAGCAGCTTGCTGGTGAACATGCGGCATCCGGTGTGCTATGCTGGAACGGCAATCTCTCCATGAGACTTCTCCGGATCATGCTGTGTGATACTCGCAGGAGGCACAACAGCTACTACCACTTGGTACTAGGCATCATCTTATCAGGAGTACGCGGAATCCGAATTGGATCAGCACCTACTGTGCCTGGTTCGCGGGTGGCGGCCCTACTTTCTCGATTGGACTAGAAGTACTCCGGATGGAGGATCGAGGAGCCACTTGGTGCTTAAACCGACGCGGGATACTTGTAATTGTATAGCGGGCTGCCTCTAATTAAGCATGCATTAGTTATTCATGAGGCACCAGTTCTTTACCAATGTCGTACCACGCATGAGCAATGATGCTCAGAGTTGATGGTGCCTTCCTTTAGCGACTCTTGGGCCGCGTAGTTGGCTCACTCAGGACGAGCCATCGATTGACACGCGGCCTCCAAGTTGTCTGGTATATTGCTACTGCATGAGCTAGGCCTGCTGGAGTTAGAGCATACAAGCGGCGGATGCTCTGTTGCAGGCCATTTCAAGCCAAGCCAGTAGCTTTAGACGGCGAAGTGGTGGGAATGAGTGCCGTTCTGGCGAGATCGAGCCAAGCAGGACGTAAGTGCTCCGGAGAGATTATGGCCCTTGCTCAGCGTCGAGCTACGGCAAAGATCCATGTCCCTGTAAGCGATGAAAGATCATATCCCCCCCTTTGGCTGCCATAGGAGGTAACGAAACGGTACCCACAGAGGAGGATGTGGTATTAAGCTCGCCGTCGTCAGCTGGCATGAGTGTTAGTTGTGGCCGGCGTGGCGAGTTGCGGCCAGCGTGAGTAGGGATTTCCTACATTGGTAGGGTAGCATGTAGGTAGAGATTCTACTGCATCAGAACTAGGCAGCAGAGATCAAACACGCAGAAATATGACACGTCAAAGGATCAGAGCACTTGAGTCGACATTTGGCGTGGTGCTCGCATGGCAGTCGAAGCAAGCGAGCGCGTGGCATGACTGGGCTTCGTCCGCCGCACTCCATGCTCCGAGGAGGCCAGTTCCTGCATACGAGTACAGCTGCGTATCTCCGTGGAGTAGCTCGAATAAGCAACTGATTAGACATTGTTTTATCAAGAGATGGAGCTGGGGATACTCGTAAACAGCGCTTGTAGTCCACCAAGGGAATGGTGTCGCCGCCCTGCTTATTCCCTTGGATACAGTATTAGCACATGTACTCACTGAACGACGCGCATTGGTTTGGCCGGTAGATTAGATGTCAAACATGGAATATTACGTTACTCAGGCCGTAGGCCAGGGATAAGCGGCGCAAGACAATAGCCGCCCTCCCTTGGAGAGTCTGGACGGGGCCGGTAGCCGATCCTGCTTTTGGCCCTGCGAGGTTGCGAGAAAACTCATCTGCATTAGCCTGTGACGACGGGTCTTGGCCCATCTCGTGTAACGCGAAATGTACAAGTAGGGCGGCCATGGTCTGGCAGAAGTGAGCACAACTGCAGCGAGCCATCTCCGCATGTAACGGTAGTGTAACCTTGTATCGGGGGCTGCTGACACCGAGTAATGCAGCCCCGATAGCTGCATAACGCCTGCCCAGTATTGCATACCTACCTAGGTAGGCTTCTCCGCTCACCGATTGCATTGCTTGCCAGTGACATCACATCACGTACTCGAACCAAGTGCAAATCGCGAATCACATTGACGCCTCGTGCCGAGATACGAGTCACAGAATTGCCATGTCACGCTGTACATTATCAGCCCGACGAAGCCCTAGCCGAACCCTGCCCCTGACTTGTACAAGCACGGCGCGGCTCCCTCGGCCCTAAGAACGACGGACGGGTTCGTCATGAGCTAATCGCAGGGACCCGTGAACTCTATCTCTAGTGGGCGTCCGGCCCTCTTGGTGGATGGAGAATGGAGAATGGAGTCGAGCCATCACGGTGCACTGGAGGAGGCGAGCGCCGGGCGAGAAGCTGGGGCCACCTCGTACCTGACTGGCGACGGCTTCAAGAGTGGGCTCTGGCCTCGAGTTTGGCCTGTGACTTGCCCTGATGAAGAGGGCTGGATGTGTCAGACCTGCGTGAACAAGCGCCAAACTCAACTCCAGTTGCGATCCTTGCTCTCTTCCCTGATCTGATTCCGCTGCACGCTCTCCAGCCGTTCGCCCGCTACGATGAGAGACAAGTGTGGCCTCGATATGGCGTGGCCGTTTGAACTGCCGTCCAGGTCGACATGGGGTTCTTTGTCTGTAATCTGCAGCCTGTTCCCCCGGCCTATCCAGTATTGTGCGGAGAGAGAATATGACAGCAGCTGCCGCCGTCCAAGTCTTCTCACGCGGCCCAAGCTAGTGGCAAAGGGACATGTCCGGGAAGAGAAGCACACAAAATCCTGTTTTCCATGCCGGCAGTTTCTCCGTGGCTGGCCTCAGAAAGATGGCTACTGTACCTATACAGTACCCTTCACACACGCTATCTGAATCTTGGACGCCTTCACAGAACAAGACTTTGACTTGAACTCTATTAGCTGTCAAGCCCAATTGGACATATTCGCCTTGACCATTGGTGGTACAAGCTGTCTCACATATGTACGAACGGTGTTTGTGCAGAGGAAATTGTGGTGGTTTATCGTGTCCACATTCCAACATGTCTCTCCGTTCCACTTTGAGGCTCAGGCCATTGCCGATTAGAGTGGAGTGAGTTGTGCAGAGGGTTCATCTGGAGTTTGACACAAGCATGGTACTGGTACAGCATCAAATTTCTTCCCCATGACTCCGGCGGAGATAAACTTCCTCCCGCCATGTGGGCTTTACACAGACAGCGCCAGGACTGTGCGAGGGGGACTTGCCGGCCGATGGGCTACTGTGCCGGACAGAAGCTTGTATTCATCCTTTGCTAGTACTACTATCCATGACCATGATTTTCCAAGTTGATTCATCTAGCGGTATACGAGTACAGCACGCGGCACACGGCAAGCATATCCATACTCACATATGCAAGCTTGAAATGATGGCGAGAGATGAGATCCGTCCGCTATGCCGGCCAGCCTGCCATTGGTAGATCATCATGCAGAGACCCCAGCAGCCAACCGGGCACATCCGATCTTCTTAGCGACAAGGGGGCCCCTGCTAGGTTGTGACCCTCTACTACTCATTGCGGAAGGGGTGCGTGCAACTACTACTACGAGTACGAGTATGCACTATTACTGCTAGCAACAGAGCTGTTCGCCGCCGGCTGGGTTAGTGACATCGCTTGACAAAATGACGGGACACCGACTTGGGGGTATCTTTTGCTTTTTGCGCACGCTGGGGTTGATTCTTGGGCTGACGGACGTCCTGAGCTTTCAGCTAGGTGGCCTGTGGCTTGTACAGGCAGGTTGGCCTCTCTTTCGGCCGTGTTGTTTTCTCCCCTGGTCTTCAGGCCGCATGCAAGTGCATGAAAGGCGGGCTGTTAATCTCATCTCCCCGTGTTATTGAATCGCAGGTTCCATGTACGGGTACCTATACCAGCTTGGCGCATGTATGGGCCTCATGTGCATTTCGTTCATCTTTGTTCTCGTTCTCTTATTGTTGCCACTGCGTCTTTGGCAGCCTGGCTCAATATCCAGCCTCCAAGCCCGTACGTCTCTCCCAACACCAGAAATGCTTGGACAGGGCGCCCGTGCCAAGCGGTAAGGCCCCTCTCCCCACAAACAAGGCCACGATGGTCTGGGAGATTACGCTACGCGGCAGTCTACTGCATGGCAGTATAAGTGGCCACCGCACATCTATGGAGTCCGAGTACTACTAGCAATTCTATCTGTCGTTTTCTCTTTCTGGGCATACTACTACAGTATAGTAGTACCAAGTAGCCCAGGGCAGCAAATTGGACCCCTTCCCCCCTGTATCCCTTCACGCCCCCCGGCCATGAGCGGATAAGAGTCGAGATGGCCAAAACATTACAACTACTCGTACTACAAAGTACAATCGGTGATAAAAGTCCGTGATTCGCCCTCGCCTGACTCGGTCCTGAACCACGCCCCCCCTAGATCTCGATAAGTTCGATCTATCGAGCTATCCTTGACTTTTGCCAATACCCATACCGCATCCACAATTTCTTTTTGTGTGTCTCGGTCTCTTTCTGCCACTTACTGCCAAAAAGCCTCTTTTCCCGGGGATTGATCTGCAGGTAGACTTGTCTTAGGCCCGCTAAGAGCATCCCCATCTCTCATTCCAGGACGATACTATATCTTCAGTCGTCCGCCCTCGAGGAATAACACTGCATTCCCAATCAGAATTCCCAATCATTTCCCAAGTTCTTGCACGCTCGATCTCTTCTCGCCAGTCGTGGTCGTTCTGCGTTTTCTTGGAGTACTCTCTCCATCTTGAAGGGATTCCAAACTTACACTCCTTCAATATCCAAAACGTCCTCAGTTAATTTATCATCATATCAAGATTGAGCTGGTTGTTTTTCGTTTACTCTTTTTATTCTGCTCCCCTCTGCCTTTCCTTCTCCCGGCTCTCTCTTTGTGTGCCTCTCCCTCCCTCTCTCTCTCTCGCTCTTCACCACCACCAGAATCACCCAAAATGCAACTCGCCGAGCCAGAGACTTACCACCACCCCCGATTCGAGATGGACGATTACAATCTGACCGTCTCGTGTCCTGGGGCCAGCTTTTCTTCGGCTTCTTCTAACTCATCTTCTCCGTATGAGGTCTTCACACCCACTTCTCGTCGTTCCACGCCTAACGATCTCAGACTGGACTTTGACGGCTACCAGTCATACAGCAGCCAAGGGGACCTCACACCGCCTACCATCATGCATAAGTACATGTTTGGTCCCGTGAAAGCGGAGCATGACCGTATGTCTTTCTCTTCCACTGACGGAACTCTTCCCCCTTCGACACCTCTGAGAAAGATGAGCGACATCATGCCCTACGACCACATCCTCGACATGAACAACATGACCTCACACTCTATCGGTTCCATCACCCCTTCCGGGCCAGTGGTCTACACTGAAGCGCCTCTGCAGCCCGCTCCCTACATCATGACACCTACACACAGCATCTCTCCCTCGGAAATGGCAGACAGTGTCCCTTCGTGGCCGTGCAACAACGACAGCCCAATCTCTTTCTTTAGGCAAAAGGTGCAGTCACCGCATGATGATGTTCAGCCCATGGACCTTCATCGATACTCCCAATCCCCCATGGGGCGATATTATCTTCATGGACAGCCAGTGTCTCCCAACAGGGTGCCATCGCGGACACCTGTGCACGCCCTGGTTCGTACCCGCATGAAGACGGCAGCCCTTGAGCGCCAGATGGGCGTTCCAAGAAAGGTGCCCGAGAAGCAGGCTCATGACAACTCATATGATGTTGTACGCAAGGCCATGTGCAAGTGTGATTATCCCAACTGCCAAAAGGCGTTTAGAAGGAACGAGCACCTCAAGCGTCACAAGCAAACGTGAGTACCATCACCTAGCCCTCTACATTGCGAACACCAACAAATACTAATGCTTCCTCTAGATTCCATGGAGAAGGTCCCAACCGATTCTCCTGTGAGTTTTGTGGAAAGGACCAGTTCAATCGTCAAGACAACCTCAACAACCATCGCAAACTTCATGCTCGCCCAAACAGCCGCAATCGTGGGGTTGAGTTTATCCCTGCCGCGGTGCCTGTCATTGAGCAAGAGGAGCGAAGCCGCAAGAGGCGGGCACCTCCCAAGTCAAGACTCACCGCAAATGGAGCGACGGCGGGTGAGAAGCGTGGTGGCAGCTACTGAGACTGTCTGCCCGTCCTTTGCCCGCTCCAGAGCCGCTCAGACTTGAGCGATAATATCCCGAGTCCATTCCATACCTCGCTTCGTCCATTCGTCCACTTGTCAGTGGGGCAAGCCACACCCGATAGACGCCGAGGCGGCGTCGGGAATGACTTGGGTGATGACTGGCTTGCAGCACGGCATCGGGTAGCAGCAACAAAATTTCCCTTTTCTTCTTTTTCTTTTGCATACATGCAGGGGACGAAATAATCCTTGTCCGCGGAACCGAGATTACTATTGGTTCGTTCTAATCACAACATCCTGCTTGATGGCTGCTGCCCAAGTAGAAGGCCTTCTTCTTTGTCCATCTATCCATTTACACCAAATGTCGCCACACACACACACAC
Organism: Trichoderma aggressivum f. europaeum; assembly: GCF_033847375.1. Taxonomy (NCBI): domain Eukaryota; kingdom Fungi; phylum Ascomycota; class Sordariomycetes; order Hypocreales; family Hypocreaceae; genus Trichoderma; species Trichoderma aggressivum. Next base: position 417,841 of record NW_026946378.1, read on the forward strand.
ACACACTCACACTCTGGCGGTCAGCCTCACAAAAAAAAAGGGAAAAAAGAAAAAAAAAACTAAAAGCAATATCGTTAAACACAAGCATCTACCGGAAGAAACATTCCATTAATTTCCTTATTCTAATTTGGAACCAAAGGTGGGAGTGGAGGATATGGGGGGAAAGGGGGGAAGGACACCGGCGCCTCGTTCTGTGGATCTTTACAAATTCTTGATATCCAAGGTGGGAGTGGATGGGACTGGATAACATACATACATGGTTATGCTTGATTTATTTCCTTTTTCACGTTGGTTTTTTTATTTCCATATCTTTTTTCTTTCTTTCTCTGTTGCCTTGTTGATGGCGGCCCGAGGTATCCCTGCGGCAGTTGCCGCTGGCCCCCAACTATTTCATCATCATTACTTTTTTTTTTGGAACCTGTTCAGCTGGGCCGCATGGCTTGGCGACCGGGGTTTTCTTTTTCAGCTTTTATTGTGGTTGGGAGAAATGTGTTTGACGTTTTTACTGATGCCAAAAGATATACGAGACGGTATGGCCCCTACACGGACTGTCAAGATGTCCTAAAAGACAACCCCCAAAATCATGTGTGTATATTAGTATACACACTTGACAATGTATAATATAGTTTAATTGTGATGAAGACTCTTTTTCTTTTTTTGGCTCTACAACTGTCCCTCTCTCCCTGTGTCTCTCTTGTTCACCGCTTCAGGCATTTCTCGTCAGTGTTGGCAGTCACGTATATTAACTGCTGCATGCAAGTCTACAGATACCAGTCGTGATTGGCTAAGCTGCTCCTGATCTGAGGCTGCCTGGAGTAGTGTCGAACCCAATGATCCACCTCCAGCATCTTCGGTAACTTTGGCTGCCGAGACGGTGCGAGCAGGGTTTAGTAGAAAGGTGGGTGGGAGGGAGGCGTGTGGCGGCAAAAACACCATTCCCCAGCCTCATGGAAAAAGGAATAGCCGCCTGAATCACTGAGAGAGAGAGAGAGAGAGAGAGCTCTCTTCGAAGGGGGGGAGGGGGGGGCGTGAAAGAGAAGAAAAAAAAAACAAGAGGAGAAGAGACACTCGACGCGGGCTGATAGGAGGGCTTCGGGTGAACACGAATCCACGGCTCTCGGCGTTTGTGGGTGTGCGGTCGGTTTGTGTCTGGAACTTACAGGAACTCTGCAGAATCAAGGCCATCAATGTTTCTGGGAAATGCTAACGGGGTCCCTCTTGGAATGGACGATGAGGGATCTGGACTCCCGCTTTACAAACGCTACGCACTAATCTTGACCGTCCGAGTCCGAACAAGCACTTTCACGGAGGATGGCAGACCAAACAACCAAAAAAAAAAAAGAGGCTTTGAGCTAAGCGTAGATCCTGGATCCCTTGCTAGCTTCTTTCTCGAGCAGCCAGGGTTGTAGTCTAATGGATGTCAAAAAGGCCTTGTTCTTTCTCTGGCCCTGTCTAAGATCTGCCCAACTAGGTAATGCCATTCTCAAGGGAACACATAAACACAAAAAAAGAGGAGCCAGGGGGTGTGTCGGGCCCAGGGAGGCAATACAGGGGAGGGGGGGCGTGTAAAGAAGCAGGCGAATGAGAGCAGTGGCAATGTGTTGGCAAAAAAAATGAACAGCTGTGCTAATCAAGGTACACATGCATTTTGGGCGAAGAGTGTCTTGGCTTCCTTGGGGAGTGTTGAGTGAGCATGAGGGCGGCCGGTGATTCCCTTGTGCCAGAACTCTTTTTTGAAGATGGTTTAGATGAGAGGAGGGGGAGAGAATGGAGACACCAGCCCCAACACGCGTTTTCTGTTTTCAAACTCTCTCTCACTTTTCTCTTTCTTGTGGGGGAGAGACCGTTGAGTGTTGAAGTTGGGTATGTGAACGTTGGACTTTGGCCATGTCCAATGTTATCCCCATCTGATATGAAACGAGAGCTTGGGACGTGGTAAGCATAACATGTTGGTGATGCATCTCGACCGGCTTTGTGCCAAGCTTCACCCACCCATGTCTCCACGCATCGTAATCGCTCTCGCCATTAACCGAAAGTGAGAAAGAAAAAGAGATGACACCAACCCTTCGTCTTGCAGCCGGTAAGGCTACGATGACGCTTGTTTCTGCTTTGCCAGCGCTGAAACTCAAATAGCCAGGCCAATACAGGGAGGGAAATGAGGATATTGGCTGAGATACATCCACGTAAATACTCTAGACTTGCCTTAGCACGAGCATTGGACGACCAGGGGGGGCCAGAAAAATAAAACGGCGCGTGGAAAAAGAGGATCACCAGTGCAGTAATCTTGCAGAAGCAGCCCTTTTCTGGTCTCAGTCTGCCAGTGTCGATTAATAAAAGAAATGTGCAACGGTCGGGCTGTCTTATGGGCAAAACATGAAGCAGATCCCCTCCCCCCCAAAGACAAACGAGGGCTGGGGACTTCGATATCTCGCTGTTCAAGCGCACGCTATTATGCACGTCTCAAACAGTCTCAAACACAGACACAGACATGGTTTCTTCATGTCTAGAATGCTGTGCGCGTGCTAATGCATCCGTCCATGTACATGCATACGAGCACACGTCTGTATGAAATTGACGGGATGTGGCGGGAGGGATGAGTGTCTGACCATGGCAAACCTCGTCCCAAGTGTCATTGCCGCGCGCTCATCTCGTTGATCGGTATCATGGGCGGGAGGACAAGGCAGCGGGATGCTCCTCAGCCAGACTGTCGGGACGGACTGTGCGTTTTGCTGGGTTTGTTGCATGGAATACTTGCCTGTACAGGGCATTTGGCATGTTGGTCCGCAGCCGTCAGGGGAGGGGGCGCCTTGACATGGACGCAGTTCCTTAATCTCCTTTTTTTTTTCTTGGCCAGCCGCGGCCGATGACCACTTGGCTGCGGCACTCTGTCACATCTTACCATCGTCACCCATCCCGCGTCCGTCACCGTCAACGCTGATGGTGTTGCCCAGCCAAGGTTTGCTTGACCGGTCAGTTCGGAAGCGGCTTGAGGCGCCCGAGAGGTATGACCTGGCCGTCTTAGCGACGTTAGCTCTCCGATGGGAAAGCCGGGACACGTTCCGTGCCGCCAAGGGGATGGACTTTTGGTTCAACGCTTGGCCCAACTTGTGTGCATGGACACGCAAAGCTGGTGACTGAGCCCGTGGGCACGGGCTTGTCTGCCGGCGGCCCGCGTGACGCACATCGGAGGCGTCCGTACCCAAGCCGTGAACTGGGACCGTACATGGCAACAAGTTCGCTCAGTGGTAAGTACAGAGTATGAGTACACAACTGCAGTAAGTTGTAGTTGTCCATCTGCGCCGTCATTCGCCATCCTCTGGTATATTCGTCTTATGTGGCTACCGGATAGAGTCCGACCACTGTCACAGCACATAGGGGGTGATCCGAGGTACGCAGCGATAGGCCCAACCCAAGGCCGTGATAACTGACCGCAAGGCTTTGGCGGTGAGAGAGCGAAGTGAGGCTGACATGCTGTTTCAGTTGCCAGTTGGCGGTCCATGATGAAATCCCACCTGATATTGCAGTGCATCGCTCGGGACTGCCACGACACCTAGATCCCGCTTCAGCTGGCGCAACAGCCTATCAAAGTCACCGTCCAAGTAGGTATTAGCTGGTTAGCCCGACCTCCTGCATCATGTGCCCGTTTGCTGTGCATCCACGGCCGATCTCGGTATGAGACGAGGGCAGCTGTGCGGCTTGTGGCGCGGTTGAGGTTCAAAGTGCGGCATGCGAGTGTCTGGAGAGAGATGGAAGACGAATGGAGGTTTGGTCTAATGGAGGCGCCAGGACAGGGACAGGGCCAGGGCCAGGGCCAGGGGCCGCTGTGGCGCACGGTGGATAGCGATCTAGCCGCTATGGAGCACGCTATGGAGCAAGCCACAGCTGCGGTACAGGGGACAAGGTGCATGGAGGTGCGCTGACCGAGGCTGCGGGCGAGGACACTTGCATGAGACGGACGAGGTACATGCAGCAAGGCGGTTGATTGTATGATGCAGGTAGGTAGATTTGTCCAAGGTGTTTTGATGCAGGCCGACGGGCGATTGACTCGGTGGCGGTACCCGATACTTGCCGGGTGAGTCAGGTGCTACTGGGTACCTCGGGCACAGAAGCAAGGTTATAGTGACGTCGCTGATACCACGGGTATGCTTGTCAGAGGCACAGCACAGCATGGCAAAGCATGGCAAAGCATGCCATATATCGGAGCATTATCGTACTGTTACAGCACAGCACCCGTACCAACCCGCGCAAGGCCCAGCCAACGCATTGTGCTTGGTCAGCTGCTGACCGCATCCATATAGTAGGTGCCTGTATCAGCTATATTGCATTAGATGGAAGCCAGTTTAATCGTTTCAATTGTCTTCTTTTCTCACTGGAGTCGCATCTGTCGTCGCATCTGCTGGGCTGGGCTGCGGACCAATCCCGTGCCTGTATTGCTCTGTACCGTCCTGTAAAAGAGGCTTAGTCGTACCTAAGTCTCTACTAGTACTTAGTACCTGGTACTAAGGTAAAGGTGGTACCTTGCTAGTCGTGCGGAGTACCAGCTCCGTCACCAACAGGAGGGGCGATACTTTCCGGGCCCGTCCAGCTACTTGGCACGACGCCAGAGCTCCACCGCTCCTGCTGCAGCTAGAAGCCCATGAGATGAGATGCATTGATTTGATGGCAAGTGCGCCCTAGCCGTAGCGCTTTCCGACCCCACATGCCTTGGTGAGTGATGATGCGTCCATGCTCCGATGCCAAGATGGTACTCGCGACTTGTGAACTTGCTCCTTTTGCCTTACTCCGCCAAAATCTATCTGCCTTTTCGCGGCCGCTCTTTCTTTCTTTGCTGTTCCTCAAAGTGAGTATACCTACTAAGGTACCTAGGAAGTTAGTACTAAGGTTAGAGGTAGGTAGTACTACCTACTAAGGTAGGCACTGTAATTTGGCAACTTCCGGTTCTAGATGCCAAGCATAGCAAGTATCTTCCCCGCGTCTTCTTGCCCTGCGGATACCTGTCTGCCAAGCCACCACAGCCACCCCAACCCCAACTCGAGTCCCGTGCTCGGCTCAATCAAACCTCCATCCAGCATCCGCCTTGATCCTCTTCCTTGCGCCAATATTCTCGCTTCCAACTGCTAGTCTCACCCCGTTCAATACCACTCAATACTGCGGAGTACCGGGCATCAGCTTTTCATCGTATCTGCGTCTCGGAATCTGCCTCTCTACCGCTGTACCTTGTGGATATCCATCGTGAACAAGATACTTGCAACTACAACTCACTCCGTCCATCGACTCTCCAGCTGCTCTCCGAAATATGCAGCATGGAGTATTTGCCAACATATCAGCAAGCCATCACTAGGCCCGACTGGCTGCAGTTAGCCGCCCCATACATATCATTCACGGATTATCCATCTCTTTGTCGAGTCAGCCACCGTTTCTGGTCCTTCTTCGCGCCTCGGCTCTGGACAGACCCTTGCGCGGCGTCTAAGCATTTGGGATGGAGCAGGGACGGTGGTGAGTCTCCCCTAACGGCATCAGCATCTGGGCGGCTCTCATCCGTATTTCGGCAGATACCAGACAATGGTGGGCCAAGTTCATGTACCAGAAGCTACGCCAGCTGACGCCCAGAACACGGCTCTTGATTCGCATGCTGGATGTAAGAGGCGCCGCTGGGCCGCGCGAGTTCGCCCTGTACCCAGAGCTTACTAGAGACGACTTTGCGCTAGCTCTCGAACTGCTTCCAAACGTCACGACCCTCATCTTAGATGACCAACAAGACCTGGACGTCCGCTTCCTTGGCCGGAAGTCCCAGGAGTCCTTGCCGTTGGGCCGTGCATTACGGGTGCTGAGTCTTAACAATGTTATCCATGGAGTCCTCGCAATTCTCAAAACGCCTGAAATCCTGCCAGAGTTGGTGTACTTGGAGGTGTCTGGCGTTGCATGGCCCCGTTCGGATGAGAAATTTCTGCTATGCCTTCCCCGCCTACGCATTCTCAAGGTTCGCCGTTGTGGAATCCGTAGCGATAGGCCATTTGATTTCAACGTTTTCGACCGTCGCTTGTGGAGTCTTGACCTGAGTGGAAACGAACTATCCGACCAATCTGTGGATCCCTTATTTACCCTTCTCGGCGTTGAGCGTAAACTGCAGGCACCGCCCACATCAAGCGAGGCCGAGGCCGTGTTTTGGGAGGCAGAAACCGAGCATATACCCTTCTACTATCTTGCGGAAACACATGGCAGCAGCGACGTTTTTCTTCCTGGTGCCAGATATGTGGTCGATCCTCCCGCATTTACAAGGCATGACCAAGATGACGTGTATGGCTCCCGCTCCGACGGCTCTGTACCAATACGCCCAGACACGCTCGACGGTGTTTTACGTCTCCTGTCTCGGATTGATGACTTGGCCGCCGTGGAACACTTGCCTGGCTCCATCGGCCTCACGCATCTGCACCTGTCGGGCAACCAATTTTCGGCGGCGGGAATTGAACGGCTGCTGCGCCACTCCAATGGGCAGATAGAACATTTTGATTGCGACTCAATGAGCTTATATCCACCTAGCGGCCATTATCGTATCGATGAAATATTGCATGGTAAAGATTCACAACCCACTTATACTGGTAAGCTTCTCATCTCTGAGTCGGTCAAAATGTACGGATTTTCGGGTCTGTCACAGACAATTCGCGCTCCCTGGTGCTCCAATCTTCGATCACTCAGGATACACCACTCGCTTGTCACAAACATACCTACGGTCAGGATTCCTAATTTGGATAATATTGAACAAATCTACTTTGCTGAAAAGCACATCCTTCCCGGCCTTGACTGGGCATACTCGATAGCCTTTCTCCCGGACATGAATCCCCGGCTGCAATCTTTGACGTTGACTCACCTTCCCCGCCAATCCTTTGGCCCTCTCGTACACAAACTGACCTTCTTCCTTCGGCTCTTGGGCTTGCAGGAGCAGATGTTATCCATCATGAACAAGGCGGAAGCATCAAGGCCAGAACCAAGGCTAGAATGGCCTTTGCGGTATGTGAGCGGCCTTAGGTATCTGGCGCTGGAAATGGAGTCAATGGGAAAGGAATCAGTGCAAATGAGCTCGCCTCTCGAATTGGATGCCGAGGAGCTCATGGCTAGTGGTGAGACGCCGTTCAGCTTCTTTAGTGAATCGGCGGAGCAGCCGCTGCCGCCAAAGGAGCCGCCCTCGCGCCGCATCGACATCTGGACCTATATTCTCCCCAAGGCTCCCTTCAGGAATAACAAAGTACATCAAGTTGAAGAAATTGGGCATGAGGTAGCGGCTGGATATGGCCCGACAAAGTGGTCCCATGGCTGGCCGCCGAGAGACCTCGGTAAGGAAAAATGGGTTCGATATAGAGAATCCACGACAAGCCCTATCGTAGCAGTTTGGGCCGGCAATACCTGGTCACCAAGCCCTGTTGTCCAAAAGTACCGCTGCTTGGTACTCGAGTATGGAGTGTACGAGGGGCTTGGGCCCGTTACTTTGAATCACATGAGGGCTGGCGCTCCGCCAGATGTCTTCATCTTCCAACAAACCTGGCTCTATGCCGCGTTACCTCAATGGCTGGAGCGGCCGCCGACTATCCCAACACCCGTATATGAAGATGTAGCCGCTGAGTTACGGCGACGCCATGTCCCGACATATGAGGACTTTGAGCGAATACGAAAACAGTCACCTCACCGTCCATGCTTTTATTGGGGCGGCACATTTAAGATTATTGACACAAGACCCGGCGAGTAGACGCGGAGCGGCATGATACAGCTTGTAACGAGGCGTGATGTGGGCGAGCAGTAGATGCATTGAGGGCCACCACTGCGAGGGCGTTTCTGTAACGATGTGTAGAGATTTTACGTATCCATCAATAATTCTATGCAGTCAATCAACATCAACGTCTTGTCATCGTTACAGTATCGAGGCGCGTATGCAGCAAAGGCCGAGACATGCATCTTTATGACGGGGTTGTTGTCTGCACGTCGGGTACAAAGCCCTCTCACACTCATATCTGCATTATCATACACCGCCACTCACAAAGAGCCCAACATCCAACCCAACTGTCGTATAGATAAAAGGTGAAGCATCCGGAGAAAAGAAGCCGGTGTCTAGGCGATCCATCCAACTACTAGCCCAGTACTTTACCACAGAGTACGGTGAACAAACAACGGGCTTTGGAATGTACATGATTGGTTGGGGACAACAGATGTAGCTTTTGTTTTTCTTGTTTAGCTCATTGGGCGGCAAAAAAAAAAAGAAAAGCATGCACGATGGCTGGTTCTCATGCATGCTCTTGGGATCGCGCAAATGCGATTGGTGCATTTTTGTTATTTTGGGTGGCGATTGGGTGAGAGAGGGGGGGAGGTGTTGAGTGAATCTTTGCGGCTGAAACAAAACAGCGTTTTCTCCGAGGATGGGGCGGTATGGAATGGAGGTTGCGACCGATTTGAGGGGGTTTGGGAGGAGGAATAATGGCTGTTTTTTCTTCTTCTTCTTTTCTTTTTGATTCGGTGCTTTTGTCTCTTCTAATTTTGATAGGTTGCGGATGGGAATCGGATGTGGCGTTGGAACGAACAAGGGGAGATGGATGAATAGAGAGTATCATTGGTGCTGTCCTATTCTCGCTTGATCTGTTCCGTGTCTATTTGGCCGAGTGAGCATGTGATGGTTTTCAATAAAAGGGAGGGAAAAGGAAACTCCGAGTCGATAGCTCAGTTATACCCTGTAACGCGGAATTATACTATACGCTTTTCTTTTCTTTTCTTTTTCTTTTCATTGACCATTTTGTTTTCATTTTTCAGCCCGGCTCGCCTAATCAGCAGGGCATGAAATTGTGTCTTGTGCCGGTATTCGGAATCCAGCCCGAGAATGACACGTCTGATTTATGCTAGTGCTTGTGCGGCTGATGGTGTCAAATATACCGGCAGCTCTTGAGGCGGTGATTGGGGAGGGCCAAGATTGTTTTGCTGCTAGCAATGATTGTCTCTTGTTACAAATTCCTTTGGGCACTAAGCCAGGAATAATTGAATGCATGAAGCAGGGTGCTGCGGCCCAATCAGCACTGGGTGTTGTGTTTAACCCGCTTGCGGAAAACCGATAATCTCTTTTCTTTTCGGGGTAGTTCTTTTTTTTGCTTTTCGTCTATTAGAGCCATGTCTGGACGTGGAATTGCGTCCTGGGGGTTTCTATTACTTACATGAATGAGAGAATGGGCGTGGTTTAGTCTGGGAATGTAGGCGGCCAAGACAAGGCGAGCGTTGGGGTCTAGTTTAAATTACGACGATGGAATGGTTTGATTCGTTTTTTTCTTTTTAGGGTGAAAAGGAAAAGGATCGGATTAGTTCATCGAACTGAGGGGGTGGCTGTTAGATGTTGATGCGGGGAGTTCGATTCAGCTTGCTTAAAGGGGAAAGGAAATAACACGGTGAGCGTGGGTTGGATTAGCTGCAGCATAAGAGAGAGCCGGTGCTGTGCTGTTCGTTCTACGGTATGTGGGAGGGAGAGGGGCCGGACAGAATTCACTTCCGATTGATCTTGTCATGTCTGTGCGTAGGAACTATCGTGAACAAGGGAGCGGTGAGGGATTGAGGAGGTAAAGAGGGATGGATTGGGGCTAGTTGCGTGCTGGCATATGAATGTGAATATTGTAGGGTAATGTCATGTGTGAATAGCGGCTGCTCTTTATTGTGAATTTCAAAGTCTTCGTCAGAGCCTAGTCTTGACTTGCACATTAAGCATCTTCCATGGAGTGGAAGATTGAAGGATGAAAGCTGAGAGGGTGGGATAGTATTGCAGCCACGACCAAAGATGTGTTTCTAAGGGAACATGATGAATGCTAAATGGCATAAATGATCTAGCTAACAACACTAGTGACGGGAAACAGTGAATGAAGGAAGGAATCTTGATTGGCTGGGTAATTGCTGTTGCAGCATTAAATTGGGGAGACATTATACACGGCTTGTGTAATTTATGCATGGTAAAAATGAAACCAATACCAACAGAGTGCTATAGGAATATGGAATCGTATCATCCATCATAATAGTCAGCCTGACGAGCGTGGGAAATGTACATATATGCTCTGTAGGCGTCCAGAACGTATGAGTTTGGCTGCAGTTGAACGTACTGACATTGGGTGTCTCTAATATTGTTAATGGAGTAAAAGGTATAGCAAGATGTATCCATATAGTAATGCTTTCAATTGCTAGAATCGTAGTATATAATGTTATGAGCGGTATGAATACCACAGGCAACATTATCTAACGATATCTTGATCCTGGCTATGCTTTCATTGGATCGTGTTTACGCCAAGATGAAGGAAAATATTTGCAACACAGGCTCATCATTTCAATCAAACATATTATAGCCTGATAATATGGAAACATTCTTTATTTTTAAGTAGACATCAACAATCTGATTCATACATTCGACAGAGTAACAAGGTTAAAGACTTTTAAGTATGAAATCGACCGAAAGCAGCTCAGTGCTCCCTAATCGACTTGCCCTTGACTACATTGCTTAAATCACCCACCGGAATCTGAATCGGAAAGTCGACTATCGCAAGCGAAATGGCTAACAGAATGTACCATCCCGCCAGACACGTTACAAAAGCCGAGGCTCCAGCTCCCTAGAAAGCATGTTAATTTACACAGCTCCATTATATATAGAGGAATTGCTTTTCTCGACAGGCTGTACTTACCACAAGCAACTTGTTTGCATAATGAGCATTACCCACGAAATCCTCCGCCATTGCCCAATAAGCTCCGGTCAACAGTCCAAAAGCAATTACCAGCGTCAAGAAGATGATGAAGAAGGCGACATTGGTACGCAGTGAACAAATGAGAAACACGAGACTAAGAAGTCCCATGAAGAGAAACCAAAAGCCTATCACACCACGGTCAGAACAACGTGCCATGATGTGCATGTGTATATAGATGGGATGGCTTACCAAGACTGGCATTGAAGCCGGTTGTCTGAAGCCCCTCGGTACCATCTTCGCCCGCCTTTGCGTACGAAGAAAACGCAGCAAACGACGGGTTCAAAACACCTCCGTAAGACAACCAAAACGTGCCAAACGATGTGAAGACGACGGCGGGGAAGCTGTTGCCCAGGATCCATTCGAGGAGGCCGCCAACGGTCATGAGGATTCCGGCTTGGAAGAAGTATACCGGGCTAGCAGATGAAGACGATAAAGTCAGCAAACATCTTCTTGTAATGTTTAGGATAAGAGGGCGATAGGGTATAGTGAGCACGTACATTGTAGCTGCGCCGCCGCCGCTTGCTCCTCGCCAGCCCATCAGACTACATGACAATGGGGTAAGAGCCATGAGAAAGCCCACAAGAGCACTATCCAAGAAACATAAGTCAACCCCTTCTAATCACACCATCCATGACAGCAATGAAGAAAGATAGAAGGGTATCAGGCATCTTACATTGGTGTTGGGTTTCCAAACGTATCTCTCAGATGGCCCTTGACTTTACTCTGCGGCGCCAGGTACAGCTTCTCGAACAACTCGGGTGTCATGCTGATGCTCGCCGCGGAACGAAATCGATTCAACGCCTCGGCCCGCTCTGACTCAGAGTCGACGTCAATTCGATTACCCTTTTCCTCTGCCATTGCCGATGATGTGTCTGCTTTCCTCGATATAATAAAGACAAAAGGCCTATTAGAAAAAAAGAGTAAAACCGTTCCACTTGCAAAAAGAGGAAACAACCTTGGTATTAAATCATCGTCTAGTATGCCAATCCCCCTCCCCAAGATAAATGCACGAGTAAGCCCCCTATCAAAAAAAAAAACCAAACACTCTCCGATCCTCGCCTCCTTTGTCCCGGAACAAGCATCAAGACGCACAAGAAAAGCCACGTCCGCATGCACGAAAACTTACGAGACCGGAAGCAAACATCCTCGTAGCTTCGAATCCTTCCCCCCAAAACTTCCGATTACCCAGCCAAACCGGCCCCCAGACAACAGCCAGCCCAGCCCAGCCCCCAAAATAGTCGGCTCTCTCCCGGCTGCCCGATATCAACAACGCATCTTCCTTACCCCAGATCTATCTTAGTCCCAACGACTCCTCTCCCCCGTATTGACACTAACTAAGCTCCCCCCCCAGAACCATCAGGTCACCTCCCGTAACCTCCACAAAATCTAACTTATCCAGTCAATCAATCTCGCACTTGCGGACATGCATCTATTCCCGCTCCCCTCCAACACAACAAGGAATCTCTCGTCATACCCCGTCATCCCCCCCCCAATCCAGTTCAATCTTTCCCTCCCGTACTCCGTAACTTTGATTCTTTTGTTTTTTTTCTTTTACCCCAGATTTTCCGGCTTTTGCCCCATCTTTGGTTTGGAATCTCTCCACATTGTCCCCCCTTTGTAGCTTTCTCCGCAAAATCCACTTGCCCACTGTTTTCCGTTCGCCCGAGAGCTTAACTGGTGCGGCCCTTGTTCTTTAATTGGACTTGCACATGCTTGGCTTGGAGCTGGGAGTTTTACAGTAGATACTCGAAGTCTTGAGTTGTGCTATAACATGATGACTATCGCAATTGTCTTTAAAACAATCAATCACCATTCCAGAGTCCTCATTGAACCTCTCCGTCTCTCTTTAACAACGTATTCCGTCAACACAGTCTAAACACCTTTTCCATCCCTGCCTTTGCTCTACCCCACAGCGACAGGCATCCCGTCCTCCCTCAAAATCTGGATCCAAGCTAAAGCGCCGCTCGTACGATGGCCATGCAAGCCAGGAAAAACGCCCACATCCTCCGTCGTCCGTCCAATGAGTCCTCGATCCGCGGATTTTCTGCTCTATTCGCCAATAGACCAAAAGCCGACTTAAACGACTCGGCCAATCGCACTCAAGAAAAGCCACGACTAGCTCTTCTCTCGTCTTTCTAGGACTCTGCTTCTCTTATTCCCGCATGTCCGTTTCCATCGGTTGCTCTATTCGCCGCTCGTGCGTCAAGTTTCGCCCAGATTTGCATGCTTTCTTTTGTCACACACCTTGCATATGCCGTAAACCTCCTGCTGCACACCAACTCGCCAAAACGCCAAAATCTCATTCTCATCAGTCAACCCGCAGACCCAAAGATTCCACAAGAGTGAGGATTCATCCCTATACGACAACACGGCGCCGCGGTCGTCGCTTAAACCACCATCTCCCCGGGTAGTCTTGCTGTAAGCTCTGGGGATCTGCAAAAATCACCGGAATCATCATCACTTTTCCAATCATGCGCCGCAATCGACTGATTCCCGGTCTCGATCGTCGCCACATCCTCCACTCGAAGAACAATATCACATGTCCCATCAAGTTCAAAAGCCGCAACATCCTGAAGGAGCAAGTCAGTCAACTGAATATAACTGTATAACGCCTCAAGAAGCACGTCAACGTTGGTGCAAGAGGAATCCACTTACATGTTCAACGCGATTACAGCCAAAGTCGCGTATATCGCCGATTGAGACACCGGAAGATCGCTGGTTGATCGGTTGACAACCCCCTTGTCGACAAGTTCATACATTGGGGGTATCCAAGCAACAATGATAAGCAGCTCCGTAAGCACTGACCAGTGATACGTCCTCATGGCTAGTCCCCTGGCAAAGTTCAATATACTTGCCCAAATGGCCATGACCAAGGCAATCTGTCGACACATCTTGTCAGCCCGTTGCAATCCCTACATAGCACCGACAAGCCAAAAAAGAAGAAGGAGCTCAAAACTCACCGTAACAGGAATCGTCACCAGCCGCTCGTGTTTGAAGTAATGCCAACATAAGGCCGAGCAACAAACCACCACCACCCACTGCATCACCCCAATCTTATAATGCAGCCATAAAACCACCTTAAACTTTTGATAGCAGGCGTTGTGATACTCTGCCCGGTTGTATCCCATCTCCGCCGTCACGGGAATCCCGCACCAGCGACACGCATAGACTTGTTCCGAGTTGGCCAGAGTGTAAAGCCGTCCGACCGTGAAGCCCGACCGTTTCGCCATGCAGTTGAAGCACTTGCTGGTCATCGGATATCGCACATGCCCGCCGTTCCCCAACACAACTTCATCCCTTCTCATCTGCCTCAGGCAGATGTAGCACGTGCTCAGCATCGTCTCAACGAGCTGAGGAAACAGGGTCGTCATCACCTGATGGTTGATGCTATCCCGAAATAGGCGACAACTCTGCCGCAGCCGCAGGATCTCGCCAAAGTCGAGATACCCCAATATTTTGAACTGTAGCTCGGGCGGGAGCTGCAAGAAGCACGAGAGTATCGTCTGCCGATGGACGAATCCATGGTTGTCGCGCGGCCTTTGTGGCGATATCGGCTCCAACGCGATCTCGACCGGGTCTTTATCCCTGGGTCCGACCGTCGAGCGGGATCGAGAGCTTCCAGAGAGTCGGTCCCTCACCTTTTGTCGCAAACTCTGTTTCTGATTGACGTCCATATTTGTCCTTGGCTCACGGCATGAGGCGGATGAAGGAAGATGCTCGCTTCATACGGCGCCTGTGGCCGGGAGAAGAATCTTAGAGGAAGACGCAATCAATGCCACCACGGAGCCTTTGTCGCTTCCAATCTTGGCTAATGATAGTTGTCGAGCTCCTCACGCCAAAGCCCAATCGCAATGTGAGACACGGTGATTCTGATTCTGCAGTGTATGTATGCCCCCCCAACGGCGTTATCAAGTATTGGCCGAAGCAAACCGTGTGAAGCAGATAGATGCCCACCAAGCACAACAAACAAACAGTGGCAACAAAATAAAATGTAAAAATAAGAAAAGAAAAACAAGTCGTTTTCCGTGTATCGAACGATGAAAAGATATTGCACAACCCGTACTTCTTTTTATTCCCACCACCGCATCGTGAAACCCCAAAAGCGAGCAAGGCAGAAGAACAAAGTCCTAGATTCAGCCTCACGCCGTCTCGCTAGTTACCGTGGTGGGCTGCCGCGGCGACCAGGCAGCGAAAACAAAACAAAACAAACGAAAAAAAGAGGCCGCCTGATAGTTGTAACGGATATTCGGGTGGCGAAGTGAGGCTTGACGGGACGGCAGAGCAGAAAATACGATATGATATGCGACGAGACAGTAGAAACAGAAATAGAAATGAAAGATGCAGAGATGCGATGCGATGTTCTGAAAACTCTCGACGAGATGCAGGACAGATGCAGGACAGATGCAGGACAGAGGCGATGACGGCATAATACAGGTACAGGGCAGCCCGCCCGTTTGGCAGCAGTCAAGCAGCAGCTGCTACCTACTAGAACTTTAGGGTGAGCAGCCAATCGCCGCTCGGAATCTTGTTTACATTCGATTCTTCACTTCAACCAGCCTCAGCTTCCGCCGAAATCCAATTTCACTCGGCAGTTGCTGTCCATCTTCAACTCGGTGGCGCAGCTTGTGGCTGGTTCACCGTTTCAATCATCAGTCTGTTTTGTCAATGTGTGCCTTGAGCCAGTCAACAGTTGTAGTTGATGTATACATGTAATCCCACTACCGCGAATACAATATCTCGACCTCCATATTGGACTGAGTGATTGGCTCTCTCAGTTGTTTCATAATAATTTACTTTACTATTCTTCACATTTTACAGTATCGTCATCATTCTTGTTGATCCCGTACATAGTCATCCATCATGTCTCAACTCCATCCACGGCTGCTCTTCTTCCATAAATCTCCCCCAAATCAAATCATCAAACATGTTCCATACTCCCATCAAGATGCAGCAAACATCATCACCTCATTGGCAGCGCACCATGGTATCGAGGCCCCGAACGAACCCCAAGATAACCTCCCACCCTTCCGAGCCTCTTTCGAGTCAACAGCTCATTGAGTTCCTTCACCAGATAGCTCGCCGCCACCACCCGGAAGCTCTCAAGCGGCTTTTCGCTCTCATGGTGGCCGCCAGCCTGGCCATCCTTCTCGCTCCCCACAATCACACAAGCCCAGCACAGCTCCACGGCATTCATTCTCTCCCTCTCACTCTGCCCGTCATCATCAGTTGCGACCGACGCCGCGTCATCTGCAACACTCATGGCACCGCCACTGCGATCGCGTATAAGCTTTGCAAAGAAATTCATGATTCTGTCCATCTCCTCCTTCAGCTTGATGGACGAATCCCGTTGTCGCCGCGTTTGGCTGCCTCTAGGGTTCAGAATTGACCCGCAAAAGGCTTCCACTTCACTAATGGGAGCGCGAGGACTACTCGAAAACTGCCACATGGAATTGGAGACTTGCGTTTGATACCTATTTCAACCCAAGTTAGCCGCTTCAAAACATTGAGATGGGGGGGGGGGGATCGTACAGTTCACGAAGCTTCCATGCATCATCAACCCGATGAGCGTAATCAACGTCTGACACAGTATATCCTTCCTCCTTTAGGGCAACGCGCACATGCGCGTTCAACTGCTCCCATGGAGAAGGGCCGCTCGCTTCTACCGGCCGCTGCACATCGTGAACCCAGATTTTCTCTTCGTCCACCCCGCGATATAATTCACCCAGTATCTTCTGAGACTTGTAGTATATTTGCTTATTCATACCCATACCGTCCTCACCATCTCCATCCCATTCGGGATCTCCAATGTGGTCGATTTCGCCTCGATCATATAAGCGGGTAGGAGGAGCAGGCGCAAGGCTAGCAAGGAAAAGCGAAAGTTAGAAAATGTGCCTCTTCAAAATTGGCATGCTCTATAAAGCAACTCTTGTAGGGGAGACGGGACAGCAAATGGTACTTACAAATCTGGGCGCCCGCGTGGTGCCTTGGGCAGTTGTGAAATTGCCACTGCAATACCCGTCTTGGAGTAGTCGACTGCGGTTGAATGCAGCTCCGCGAGCTTGGTACACTCTTCGTCAACTGTTCCCTCTTCTTTGAAGTCTGCAAAAATCTGGTGCCGGTTGGCAATCATGCCCAGGATATCGCTCTCCATAAACTTGACAAAAAAGTCTGCAATGTCGTCACGCGTCACCACTCGGTCCAGCGCCGGCGGTGTAACTCTTGGGTAATCGGCCGGGGTAAAGTAACTCTTCGGGATGACAAAGGGGTCCCAGAAGATGCTGTACAAATCTCCGTCGAGGTCTCCCCCGCTCAACTGGCTTGGCAAATCGCGACTCCCCTTCTGGCTAAAGACGACGCAGTTTTTCAAGTCGTGGAGTGGGTGTCCAAGTGGCGGCGTCTTCAGTTGAGCAAGTTGAATGTCTCCGGGATGAAGGGCGGGTGAGCGCGTGACAAGCACAAACCCGTCCTTGACCGTCCGCTTCTTTCGGCCCTGGGCCTTGTCATAACTTGAATCAAAAGTGACATAGATTTGGCCCTCGTCAAGAAATCCCGTTTCATCCATGATGCCAAACAGAGTCACCCCTTGGTCCACCGGAATCCGTGCCTTGTGCTTCAGCAGACGCAGCTCTCGAAGGATGGTATGATCTACAACATTCTTCATAAACTTGTCTCGCCGGTAGTCGATCCCAACCTTGTTCAAGTACCTGATGAGCTTGGGAAACCCCACATGTGTGCCCACAAGCTGATGCTCCAAGAAGGCGCTGGTGTTTGGTGCCGAGGCGGTGACGTTTCGAAGTATGTCGAGGGCTTTGTTCTGCTGATCTATGAACCATTCGGCGTTTGTACCCATGTCTTCCAGAATCTTGATGGTTTGGCGATTCAAAACAAGGCGCAGCGGCTTTGAAGCCGTGTCACAAATGCCCAAACTCGTTTGGTCCGAGCTTGGAAACTTCATCATGGATTCTTTCCGTATGCAAATCACCTTGCCCTTGAGCCTGGAGTCGAGTGAGAGCATTCCCTTTATCCCTCCAAGGCGGACTTGAAAGCAGGTGGGCGACGAATTTGTCGCCGTGAGGTGGTCCCAAATCTCCTCCATGGCATCCCACGAGATGGTACCAACCCCGTCGCTGAATACGCGGTTTCCGTCGGCCGTTTTCACATCAGGGATGTACTTGACCTCGATGCCGCACTGAAAAATATCCACTGCGTCAGGCGTTTCGGAAAAGGCTTGCCCGATGCGCGCGGCGCATTTCGCGGGGACGCGAATGTCGCTAAAATCGCCTAGCGACTTGATGATGCTGTTGTTGTTCTGAAGCTCCATATTGTGGACAAAAGGTGCACAAAACCACGCCGAGTGAGAACGAAGAGAGGAGTGAGAAAATCCCAGAAACTCAAACTTTCGGCCAGCAACATGAATCCCATCCTTGAGAGTTTTCCGGTATCGTTCAAAAATTGCCGTGTTATTCACGCTGGGCAGCAACGCTAGATCCTGGCCATCTTCGTCGCCAAATATGACTCGAACAAAGTATTCTGAATGCTGTGGGAACATCCTCAGAACTCGGTTCTTGTTCTCACCATCAGGCCCGTGTAGCATGATGCGGGTTGGAGTAACCATAATCTTCAACACCCAAGCCTGCTGTTCCGGGAGTCGTGGACCATAGGGCGAGGCGCGCATCGGATCCTCTGCTCGATGCATTTGCTCTACTTCTATCACGTCATCAACCAGCTTTCTTGCAACAAGATGCTGTGAATCTGTCCCAGGGCACGGGTATGGAATGTTTTGAAACAGTTGCTTCATCGAGTCGGTGGTGAATGGCAGCTGTTCTCCGGCCCTCTTGCAGTCCTTGGCAATCCGGTCCATGATTT
This sequence comes from Trichoderma aggressivum f. europaeum, assembly GCF_033847375.1. Taxonomy (NCBI): domain Eukaryota; kingdom Fungi; phylum Ascomycota; class Sordariomycetes; order Hypocreales; family Hypocreaceae; genus Trichoderma; species Trichoderma aggressivum. The sequence continues at coordinate 436,455 of NW_026946378.1, forward strand.
CCAGCATTTGAAGCGCCGTTGCTGGATGCAAGTAGTTGTTCCACACCAAAGCTTGTAGCTGAAATAGTATAGCAAATGGTAGGAGCCGTAGTCTTGAATTGCTGGCGTTTTGGATGGAGCCTTCGAATCTGCTCATGCAGGTGGAATAGTCTTCCTCATAGGGTCGAGGGTTCCTCTGCACAGGTAGATGCTGTCTCGTAACAACAATAATATTTCGAGATCTCAAGTCCTGAAGAGTTTCCGCATAATCTGCCGCGAGTGTGATGCGGTAAACCAAACAGTGAGCCACATATTTCTGATGGGCAGGCCACAGGTCCACCAAGAATGGTTGTCGCTCCCATTTGACATATTGCGAAGACGTCTGCTGAGCATAAAATCTTGGCACCTCTGTCAAGACGAGAGTCATTGACGCATCAGATGCCTCAGTAACAAGATCTTGGATAATATCGTAAGAGATATCAACGCGGTAATCGCAACCCCCCGAGAGCGTAAGCCTCAAAGAGCGGCGTCCAAACTTGGCCACACCTCGAACGGGCAGGCCACTCTGTTCGACAAATGTCAAGACATCAGAATCTTGTGTGAAGATGTTTTTTCCGCATCCGATGTGGCGGATTGCTGAGCTGATAGCGGGCGCCTTTGGGTTGCGATCAACGGCGGCGGGCTTCCGTTGCTTTGGCTTTTGCTGTTCTGCCTTCCGTTCATCCTTTTGGATTTTGAGGTGCATGAGAATCGTCTTGTCAGCTGCTTTGTTGCTCTGTTTGACAAAAATGTGTGTCTTGAAAAGGATTAATCTTGCGAAATCCTTGTGCTGGGATCTCAATTGGCCATTGTAATTTTGACGACCTGTGGCCTGTGATGAGATGCGAGTGACGACCTCATGACTTTGAAGAAATTTCCTCCCATCGTTGTCATTGAGAAAGGTGATCCAGGCATGAGGTTTATTGAGGGGTTTATCGCAGTGCCAATCGACGATGCTTAATTTTTTCATATGTGGCTCAAGCTCAACACGAAGTTGGTCATCCGACAAACCCTGCGGTACTTTGTTCAGAAACACCTCCATCGTGGCGTCTGCAGGGAACGATTGCCGCTTCCTGGCCTTGCGGCATTCGAAAGAAAAAGCGAGAAAAAAAAAGGGCGGTTTGCAACGGCTTCTTAAAGGTGATTTCTCTCCATCGCCCACGGAAGAGAAAAATCGACTAGCGTAGGCGGTCGACGCAGCTTGATCACGAAGGGGTCTCGACCCGCGCAGCCTTGCAGCATGACGGCGGTAAAGGAGGGGTTAATCAAGGCTGCTTGGTGGACTCGAGAGTTTGGCCCTCCCCGTTTGCTCTATGGGGATGCTCTATTGGCCCTTTGCCAACATGCTAGCCATGCGGGAGGCCCGCGTAGGTCGCACGGGGCGTGCAAACGGACATTTTGTGCGGTGGATGCCTGGGAAAATGAGCCCGCGGTGAGCTAGTTGCTGCTCGGTGACTTGGGAGATGCAGCCCCCACGGCTTTTGTAGTGGTTGAGACAGCGGGGAAAGGATGAGAAAGCCGACGTGGTGAACTGAGAGGCCGTCGTTTGTTGTTTGAGTGTGATTTGCGGTAGATAAGGTGGAAGAGGAGGATTGGCGCAGTGAGTGAGTGGGTTGTGAGGCGGTGGAAAAGGATTGGTGCAGCATTTTGGCGGTTGCTTTCCGGGATGCTCCCAGCACGTGAATGTCACTTGACCAAACCCCCCGCATCCTGTCATCGGGTGCTGGGTATCAAATTTGCCTAATCCAACTTATACTGAAATGACATGAGATGCTCATCCCCGAAATGATACAACACCTGCTAGACTCGTTTGGTTGTATTCTCTAGGCCCTGTCATTAACTCCCCGGCCAGCATCCGGCGAATCTTTCCGATCCCACGTGGGGCAGCTCCCAAGCTCCATCTCCATCCGTCTCCAATTGCCGAAAGCTCTCCAACTCCAACATGGCGGGGCACAAGAGGGCAGCCCGACTGAATATTTATCCGGGCAACGCCTCAACTCATAAGACGATGATTCGCAAACTCCTTCATCTCTGTACAATAATCCTATATACTTGATTTGTCTCTGTATCTCACTTTGCAAAAAGAAAGTAGAAGAAGAAGAAAACCGTAGGATTCGCTGACAGCAAAACAAACCACCAACTCAACAACACCTTCACAATGGCGACCCCCGGCAACCTCTACGTCACAATGCAGCCTCACGACGGCCTCTCGCTTGACCAGTTCCACGAGTGGTACAACAACGAACACGGCCCAACGCGGCTGCGCCTCCCGCAAATCTTCTCCAACGGCCTCCGCTATCGAGCCGCAGACGGGAAGCAGCCCGAGTTTCTCGCCGCCTACGATGTCACCGACATGGCGCATCTCGAGACCGAGACGTACTTGACGCTGCGCGCAAACCGCTCCCCGAGAGAAGCAGCCACTATTGGCCAGGTCGACGTGAAGCGGTACTTTTACGACTTGGTCCACGTCGAGGAGTCTCCGCTCTTTATGCCGGTTGAGAAGTTGACAGATGATGAGGCAGAAGGTCTCGTGGCTGTGGCTACTGAAGTCACTCTCAAGGATACCCCCCAGGCAAGCGACCTGTTCCGGAAGTGGTTCGTCGAGGAGCATGTCGGCTTCATGTCCAAGATCCCTGGCTGGCTGAGAAGTCGTCTATTCAAGACCTCGAGTCTCGAGCCCGACCAGCCCACAAAGTACCTGGCTTTCCATGACTTTGCCAAGGAAAACGGACTTGACAAGGCACAACAAAATGCTGCCACTTCTTCCTGGAGCAACGACGACTTTGAGAATTCCGTCGCATCCAGGAGCAGACGCATATACTCTCTCTTCTACACCTTTGGCCCAGCCCCAAGAGATCTAGACAACTTGTCGAGGCTCCCCACAACAGCATCCTTCACTTCACCAGACTCCAAGACATCCACCGTTGCCAGCCCAACTCCCGTCATCACCTCCTTCATCACAACCCCAGACAACCTCTCCATACCCTACCGTCTGGAAGGCAATCCCTCCCCCGACGCTCCCACCATCGCCTTCTGCAACTCCCTCCTCACCTCCCTCCACATGTGGGACGCCTTCATCGACATCCTCAAGGTCAATCGCCCTCTTCTCCGCATCCTCCGCTACGACACCCGTGGCCGCCATTCTGTTCCTCAGCCACCGGTCTCCGCCACTCTTGACACCCTCGCCGACGACCTCCTCACCGTCCTCGACGCTCTCCGCATCCCCAAGCTTCACACCCTCATAGGCGTATCCATGGGCGGCGCCACAGCCCTCAAATTCGCCCTCAAATATCCCACTCGTCTCCATCGTCTCATCGCATGCGACTTCAACGCCTCTTCCTCCCCCGCAAACTCACAAGCGTGGAAAGACCGCGTCGCCATGGCCGAGCAAGATTCCGGCCGCGGCATCAAGGACCTGGCCGACCGCACCGTCGCCCGCTGGTTCCACCCCGCTTCCATGGAGAAACCCGAGCTCGTCAAGTTCATGACCGACATGGTTGCTGAAAACGACGTCGAGGGATTCAAGCACAGCTGCACCGCTCTTTCAGACTATGACATGAAGCCCGACATGCCCGCTTGCCGCCTTCCCGGTATTTTTGTCGTCGGAGAGGGAGATGCAAACGGAGCGCTGGTAAAGGCAATGGATGGATTCAAGGGCCTCTACGGAGACGGCACTGAACTCAGGATTGTTCCCAACACTGGACATTTGCCCATGACTGAGGACCCACAGGCATTTTGGGGAGCTATCCAAGATGTGGTATACCAACTGTAACGCATACGGCGTGTTGTGATATGCAACGAATAGTTGTTGATAGAAATCTGTACATCTGTGAAACGTAGAAAACTAGAACATGTATTAAAAGGAATGTAGTCAACAAAGTTAACAATAATAACCGTCCAATTCTTTAGGGTATTTCTAAACTCAATAATGCTATTGTACAGCTCGCGTTTCCCTTGTGTCCCTTGTGTTTTTTGACCATGAGGTTGAATAAAACCGTACTCCGTTTGCGCCTGAGCCCCCAGAATCCATTGCGTGACACAAATCATCCAATCCATAAAACCACCCGAATGCTGAATCACAAGCCCAATCACAGCTTCCTGCCGCCATTACATCCGCCTCCAGTCCACCTCAAACGTAAACTCGAACGAATTGTCTGGGTTGCCAAAGACGAATGGCACATTGGCAGCCACCACGTTTGGGCTCACCGGCTTTGCGTTTCGTGACTTCCGGCGAAGCCGCTGCCGACGCAGCGCATGATCTTCGTACATCATACGCTTGTTACGACCCTTGGGAGCTGGTGGTGCGGGTTGCGTCTTGAGCGATACTGGCGGGGCGATATCCCACTCGCATGCCAAAATACCAAACCGCACCTTTTCGGGGCTCTTGTGACGACTCAGCTGGCTTGCCTTGGCGTATCGGATGAATCGGTCTCGTAGCCACTCCTGCATTCGGAGGACCTGTGGCTTCATGTCCCAGGCTTCGGCGTCTGCTTCGTAGTATGTTCGGGGGCCGCATTTGTACTTGCGCGGTGACCAGTTGCCTGTCATATATGAGAATGAAAATCGCAAGGATGCGGTAGCAAGCACTTCAACAGTCAGGATACTCACGAGAATCAGGATTTGATGGCGCCGCTTTGCGCAAGAGGAAGTAGTCCACAAAATAAAACTCCTCCAGATTGGGTAAATGCCTTGCCAGAAAGTGGTAGAGGTGATTCGGATAGACCACGTTGTTGTTCGCGGCTTCATGGACGAGTCCGCACAAGGGACATACTGAAGGTACTGGCTTCTCCTGCCACTGGTGACAGTATCGAACCGCCACCCGTCGAATATTGTCCAAGCTGGGACAGTTTGGGTCGATGTCGTAGCTGCACCCGCTTTCAAAGAGCTCAGAAGGGAAATATTCCAGAAAGATGATGTCAGACGAGCCTGCCAAGGCCACCAGCTTGCCGTTGCTCGAGCGAACAGCGCCTTTCTTGCGCATCAGGCTGTCCACCATGTCGTGGGACTCTCCACATGTCGTGAGGAGCGCTGCGAGCTGCTTGTTGAGGCCATGATAACTGGAAATGTCGGACTTTTGGTTTGCTGACATGGGGACAAGGCGCGTGTCCCACAACCGCCGGGGAGCAACTTCATTCTTGACCTCCAAAGCGATCTCGTCGAGGTCGTCGCCCTTGCTAGAGCCATTATCGGAAACGGCCTGTGAAAAGGGCCTATTCAACGACACCCATCTCCAGTTCCGGCCCCGGCTCTCCAGTTTGACGAAGCTCATTCCCGGGGTCGACACGGCCTCTCTCCATATCTGCTGGCGGAGCTCAGGCGGAAGGCGGGGGAAAGGCGAAAACGTTCGATGCTCATCGGGAATCTCGAATTTGATGTGAGGGGAGTCCATGGTGAGCCGCAGTCGCAGCAAACGGAGTACGTGATGCGAGGGTGAGGAGATAAACAAGGCCGCTCGAGCAGAGGGGAAAGGAAAAGGCGATACGAGCCCCAGGAGTCTGAAAAAAAAGGAGCAGAAGTGAGTAATTTAGGGCGATTTGCAGGACGCAGCGTTCGAGAATCTTGTGCGCGAGAGCTGCCCAACGGGATCGGAATCTTTTGGGTACAAAGAGGTAAAATAGTCCACCTGCCGATGACGTACTAAAAGCTGCATGTGCCTCTGCTGAAAGAAGAAGTGAGGAAGTAGAACAGGAACGACTGCCAGTGAACGGATTCCAGAGTGCAAATCGTGAGATGACGGTGATGATGTTGGAACGATCGTAAATATGGGTGGGAGGAGGAAAAGAAGCTGAGGTGAGCCGAGCCGGACGAAGAGGTTAGATGCCGATGCCTAAATATGCGGGAGAGAGAAAGAAGGAATCATCCGAATCGTCGAGCTTGAAGGCATCAGTCGGTCGTGCCATGTGAATGAGGTACATGCTGGCCCACAGTAGGCGCGGCAGGTACCTGACGAGTTTGTACTGTGCGACGGTGATGAATAGCGGTGGTTTGCAGAAAGGCGGAAGGCGTTGGGGGGAGTCAGCGGTGAGTTTAGTGGACGCCACCTGATGAAGTTTAACACCCGTGGAGATGCTACAGTGCATTTACAGTGTATCCTCTTAGGTAGGTCGCACGCAGCTAACAATTGCGGCCCAATGATGAGGTTTGGTTCAGATGCGCCTCACATTGGATTCAATCTTTAACATTGATGGGTTCTTGCATAAACGCCACAATCAGAAGAAGCCTTTTGATATTATTGAATTCGAAATGATACACACCTTCTACCATCATGCTGGTCAGGGAGATGTGGCTTGGCACGTGTTGTTGGGAGGGATCACGGCCACATGGAGTGCACAAGGCAATCGTGTCTGCCAACACTGATTAACTCGTGCAAACACAGGATTATATCCCAGTCAGGATATCTTGCATACAGTTGATAATGTTTCAACTTGCTCGCCAGCTAATCTGATACTGATGCACGTACTTGCAAAAGCCGGGGTGAATCCGAGCGCATCACCAGTAATTCACTCATGGCGGCGTGATTCACATAACTGAACTCTTAGGCGGCCAAGGTTCCGGGGCTCCGTATCATTCACTTCTTCTTCAACTATAAACTTTGCGGTGCGGTTGATAAGTTTGACGAAACCAAACTCAATATGTGGAAAGATTGCGGATGCGCATAACCTGTCGCTGCACCGAAGATACGGGAATTATACAAAAACAGCATGCACCAAGGCATCGAATGCATGCATAATGCACAAGATAACCGCATTCTCCATGGCTCATCCATCCCCAGTCCCTGTTCTAGGTGTCAGTATTCGCCAGCCTCTCCATCTTCCTGTCAGATCATGGTACATATGCAGCCTGCCGTCAATCGGGATGGGAGCGGACAATGCATGCCTCAGGAGAGATCAAGGCACGACAAAGGACCGCTAGACTAGCAGGCCGCCACCGCCGAATTTAGAATAAGGGACATGGAGCTGAAAGGAAGGGTTCGGAGCATCTGCTCTGGAGAGATCATAGCCAACGGGTAGCTGCATGCGAAACAGCCTGATACTTCAAAGCCAGCCGCGCGGATACATTCGTGGCAAAGGCCTCCAGCCATCAGCGTTAGTGCTCATCGTATGGCCTGGATCGCAACGCCTGAAACTCGTCTGGCGGTTATGTAAATGTACCCAGAGTTTCAGGTCAGATTCAGCAAACACATCCATTGCCATTTGGCCGTAGACTCAGGAGTAGGTACATTAGGTGATTCAGGCTGGTGGTTCGCTGAAGAGAGTGGACGGGCACATGTACCTTGTAAATTCCAGGTGAACATCAGGAGCGCAAGATGCCCCGTGCCATTGATGACGGGCGGCGTTTCGTAGAAGCCGGGCTGAGTCGAGCAAGTCATTGCATCTGATCTGTGCTTCCGCAAGTGTGAGCCCGCGTACTCCGTAAATGAGCTGCCATCCAGTCGTAGGAGCTGAGTGTGTTCATGGTTCCTTCAATCATACATGCTCAACTGGAAATGCACGGCTTTCCGACTTCTCAAGGATCGCTCTATCAAGGCGTCCTACAGATACCATCGAGCGACTGCTCACCATCTTGCTCGAGGTACCCTTAAGCACCAGCTCTGCCAACTGGCATAGACGGATCAATACCTAGTACCGCATGCAGGTTAGCTGCTTTCTCACGTAGCACAGCGAGCCTTTCCCAGGCAGCTATTGAGTGAGGCTCGGCCGCAAACGCCAGATGAGGGGAAAGAGTTGGATGTGACGTCCGCTTATGAGTAGATGACTCGAGACAAGTGACAACGGGCTGTTCAATCACCATGTTCTAGAGCATGGCTCGCGCTATCCCGAAATTGTGACGGCATGTGCAGGTAGCCGCATCCGCTGCCGTCGCGGAACTGTTCCCAGCGTTGCAATCTGGAGCTGAACCTCGAGGCCACCATAGAAACAAGTGCTGGAGAATCCCACATTGCCCCGGCTTTTTGGATCCCCTCACGGATCACTGAGTCGTGTTTCCTGGACCTCCACCCTTGTACCTTGTAAATCCTGTTTTCCACATCCGGGGGGGCTCCACGCTGTTCTTTTTTATGTAATTCAGATACTTGCATCTACTATACTATTAGAGTCTCTGAGAAGTTAGAGTAGGTCGACCGAGCAAAGCGAATCATATTCACAATGATTACGCTCTCCAAATGCGAGAGTTACGCAAAATGAGAATGGCTCGTGACCGTCTCACACTGCGAATCATATAAACAATCTTACCAATCAGGGGGGATGTGGCTTTGATGTCTACTAAGCACTTATAGCTGCCGCATGTCCCGTACTTATACTTGCGTTCAGACCATGTACATTATGCTCTTGTAGATTGCACAAGGTAAGTAGTTCTACCCCTTCAAGTTTCACGGGGACGGGGACGGGGACGGGGAACCTGCCATCCGGTTGATGCCCAATTTGACGGGTTGGTCCGGGCAGGGAGTTGAGGCCGAGTCGCTAGTAGACTGATTGGACTTATAGGTTACACTGCGGCTGTATGTCTTACTTCTTCTGATGGTTGAGTGGTTGGTCGAATATTGTAGGATCTGGCAACACCCGATGCTCTTTTTCTTTACACCAATGCGTACATCTTCCGTCTAGCAGACTCAGCACCAGTGGACAGCAACAACCGACCGATGCGTATCATGTGAGAGCAATATAAAGATGTACGAGCAGCTCATGGTTTATTTGATGCATGTTCTTGGCATATACCAATATGGGGAGCACACATGCCCATGTCCTCAGCCTCAAGCCTCGCAGGGGATATGTCAAGGATACATCTCGCCTACCCCGATATGTTCCCCCCACAAACCGAATTTAGGCCCTAGCTCCTGTCAAGCCTAATCTGTAGATAGAGGAGGATGTGAGAGAGAACCGACAGGGGGCTTTACATGGGAAGAGAAGAGAGTCGAGGCGCTTTGAGCTTGATGCTGCTGTTGGAGAGGTCTCTCTCGTCCCTATATATTCCACCTCCCCTGATAGGTCACGTCACCAGCGACATACCTCTCGAGTTTTGGCAATACTATCTAGTTTATTGAATTTATGTCACAACCTCGTTCAAAGGTCCGTCTGTTTATTCTTGGATCTCTCTATATAGCAATCGTTACGACTTTGCAGCCATGTCTCCTTCATCGACCTGCTCTGTCGACGGAAGCAACTCGTACGTATTGTCTTTTTAGTGGCTTCAGTCCTTTATTTGCAGTGCAATTATAGCACTCCAACCTCGAACGATTCATCACTTTTCGCGGCGTTGCCCTACATAGGTAGCTATCCAAGAATGCCCGTACTAATAACAAAGTCATTTAGTGCTACCGATTCCGAAAATACCACTGTCAACAGCCAAATTATCATTATCCACCACATCCTCAATAACTCCACGTATAACCTCGACCGGTTTCTTGGCCGCGCTGGGGAGATGCCCACGGATCAACAACGGTCACCACCTGGGTTTGGACGGACCCAGGAGGGAGCTCTGACGGAGGCTGAAGCTGAAACTAGGGCAAAAGAGCGGATTTCGACACAGCTTCAGGAGTTTGACGTAAAGTTTAGTTCTTGCAGCGCCGTGTCTCGTAACCAAAGCAAATATTGATAAAGAATCGCATAGTATATAGCCCATTATACAGCTTATGAAGACCACGATAAAGAACTCGAATATTGATGTACAAACATATAGGCATGGCATCCTTACTATGAAGAGAATCTTGCGAAAACTACGCTTAGGACAAGTTGGGCTATGAGATGGATGTCTATACATGTACATATCAAGCCGCCTTGTTATGCATCCGAGTTATGAATGGCATCTCATGTGATTTGATGTTACACAAAAAGCTTAGTCACGTTCGTCAGGCCAGGTATTTAAGCTCATGGATCCTCAACCCCGCTCAGACGATCCCATCTCCACTTCCCCCATCATCACCCGACACTAACAATTGCCCAACATGGCAGCCCAGTCCACTGAGTTCCCCCAGTTTGGCCGCCTGCCTCCAGAAATACGCCTGAATATCTGGTTCTTCTGTCTTCCTCATCGGGTCGTGCAAAGAGACGACCCTCTCTGTCTTGGAGATGTCCAAAGACAGCAGATGTGCTGGTCTATGCGATCGGCTCTCCGGAATGCTTCTCTGCCGCTCCTCGCCTCCGTCTGTCGCGAGTCGCGGGGGGTCGTTAGAAAATGGGGCAAGGAAGTCATGCAGGACTATTGGTTCAATCTAGGGCCTATTTGGGTCCAGCATCGCCTGGACGTCTATACCCTCAACTGCAACGGCTTGTCGAGTTGGGAAGGCGATGATATACACATCGTCATGGAGTTCTTCGATGAGGCGTTCTATCGACTAAACTTGATGCCGCTTGCGATGAGATCCGAATACTTTTACCCATTTAGCCTAGATCCGTCACCAGAACTTGAGGAGGTTTCGAGCTACCCTCAGCTCAAACTCCACGAGAGAAAGAGACGGCCCGGCATACCCAGTATGGACGATCCATACAACGAGTTTGCCAGACATTCAGAGAGGCCCTATACGAGAATTTCTCAATCTGCTACCTTGGCTTTCATATGCATTCATACCACCAAAGCGCAAGCTGCAGACTCTGGTCTATTTGGCCTACTTCTCGATGCGCCCGTGCAGCTTGTGGATTTCGACGACGAAAAAAGGCTCAAGGCATTCCATGATCTTTTCAAAAACGGCCGTCGGTCCAACAACAAAAGACTCCATGTCAACAAGCAATTCGCCTCCATCTTGGCGCCCGACTTCAAGTGTCGAGTGGAAAGCTGGAGGGAAAAGGTGGATTGGCTCATGATGACATACGCATGGCTGCGAGCGAAATACAAGAACAGCCATTTCATCCCAATCGAGGGGGATCCTGGTTTGGCCTGGAATCCACCACTTTTGGATGACCAAAAGATTGTCTATATGAACAACAAGGAAAAGCCGAATCAAGTAAACCTCTTCAACAATCGGCATCCATGGGTGATACAAGCGAAGAAGGAATTACCAAGAATCGCACCAAAGATACAGTTTCTTCTTTGCACCGATGAATGTGAGGTAGACGAAGATCCCCACATGGTACGGAGCATGCCTATACCAATGAGCGGTCACAGTCACTGGTTTAGGACCACACAGACGTATGCTGATCTTCCAGAACTTTCGTAAACTATAGATGAGATTTAATACAGATTAGTATGTAATTAATTCCTCTGGGCTCTAACATATATTGTCAGTGGAAGCATCTACTGACGCGGCTAAAACATTATGTTGCCCGTGAATGAGTTCCTCTCAATATGCCTTGCCTACATAACCTATTATCTACTTAGATGCAGTGCAAGACTGCCGAATACAGGAAGATGCACACTCGGGACCAGAACTGCCCGTCTTGGGCAAAGAAATTTGGCCGGTCGTATCCGTAACACTCAAGACCAACATACATTGGGCATGCCACAACACTCGCTCAGCTTGCTTGGAAGTGTTCGTTTCAGCTGAGATGTTGACTGATAGCGTCAGGGGTAGTGCAAGAAATGATGCCAGAACATATGATACAAGGCGCAGCCAAGTTGAATATGGAAATCGCCGAAAGGCGGAAATATCACGCATACCAAGGGTAGGAAATGGTTTCAAACTCGCCTAAGTAGATGAAGGCGGCTTGGTAGACGTGAAATTGTCATGTAAATGCGGAGGAGGACCAGGATAATGATGAAGAACATGATCTTTCCAAGGATCTTCCCCGGACATGCAAGCCCAAGTGACTCTAGGAATCCTTTGGGTCGTAGGATCGGTTCCCCTACTGAATTCCCAAACCGTAGCCACGAGATAAGTCCTGTTATAGGCGAGTTCTCGGGCAACGAGATCAAGATGGTGATGATAGCCAGTTCCAATGCGCCAGCCGCATTGCGGAGGGTTTGAGTTTGTCTGTAGAAGCCCAAGCACGGGATCGGCCGGGGTGGTGCTGTTGATAGCCACAAAGTAGTCAGAAAAATTGGCATTTTGCGGGTTTTCTAGATATACATACTCAAAATATCCTGGCGAGAGAATCCAAATGTACCAACACAGCTTTGAGAAATAGGATCAGCTATGCGCTGTGAGCACATGGAATCCTCATTCTTATAGGCCCAATCTTTACTCAAAGCGGCGGCGAGGTCATTCTTGCAATCCAAGGGGAGTGCGTCACAGGTGTTTTTATCTCTGGATATTTTTATCGCAGCATTCGTCTAGATGAAGATGTGGCGGCAAATGTACCACGAAGAGTGCATAGGCAACGGATGTCCATTGGACTTCATGCTCTTGGGGATGTTAAAGGTTAGCTCGGTTAGGACGGTGGTCAACCTATTCCCAGCGGTTTCATCCCCGAAAAAATCGTCAGATATCATAAAGCCCGTCATGTGACCCTCATCGATGAAGGTCTTTCCTTGATAAGGCTCAGTCCAATCGTACCCGGGGAAGAGAATTACTTGTGAAGTCAAGGGCTTGACAAATGCCTCTTACACTTTTGGCCAAGAGAGATTAACGACGTTGTTCGATTTCACGAAGAAATCGGTGCTGTCCAAATAGACAGGGGTGTAATTATTTGCACTCATCTTTGCTAGTTGGCTGAACTAAGAGGCAAAGAACTCAAATTGGAAGTATGGAGCAGGAGGAAGGAGGGTTTATAAATACATGTACCTGTGGCTCTTCCAAAGAGCGATGGAAAAAGGACGGTGTGATATGCTTGGACTCTCTTATCGTAGACGAGGTTGGGCCTGCCACGTGAAAATTGCTGGACTATCATGTCTGCCTCGAGAATAACGGCTTTAGAACTCTCAAGGGCATCGTCAGCATTATTGACAACTGCGGTAGGCGTATCTCAAATCTGACCAGCTGGGAACGCTTGGCTCTATGCTTGTCGATAGTCGTTTCTGTTTTATATAAGTTTATAGAACGATGGGTTTGCATATCATCACAGAGAATATATTCGTTAACTTATGCATTTCAAGCTAAATTACTATATACTGTCCGGTGACGAGCCTGAAAATATACACAACGACTGTCAAAGACAGACCGGATACAGGAGCGTGTCATATGCTGAGACCTGGAGTGGGCGTTTAGTAACGAATGCAAGCTGGTGGACGAGGACAGCTTCCGTGTGATCGGTCAGCCACGCTAAGAATTGAAGGTTCGTGGATTATATGTGGAGGCTGAGGAAAGTTTTGAGATTGCACTGTAACGACGAGGACATAACTAGTAGACAAGGAAAAAGAGCCTTTCTCCGTTATGCAGACGCATTTCCTGGCGCCGTCTCAGTGTGCCCATCATTGCCTGACAAGGACGTCGTGTGTAAACAACTGCAAAGAGACGTTTGTAAGCGCCTACATTAGTAATTTGACATTCTCCAAGTCTCGCTACCGCGACAGCTTTGCGCTCTTGTAGCGCCTCTGATTACTAGTAAGGCTGGCGAGGCTCCTGCGCTATTGCGGACTATTACGGACATTATTAAATATCTGGCGTTTGTGCTTGTCGCTATTCTTGATCTTATACCCAGAGCCGCCTGAGGTGGTGGTGGTGGTAGCAAGTTGTCCAAGATGACGGGACTGTAGCAGGCATTCATGGCGCAATCGCTCACGAAGGTGGACGACTTAGCGAAAGTCTCGTAGGAGTAGATTCAATGTTAATACATGTAGGGAGTGTTCAAACTTCGTTGGATGGACGAATTGTTTCAGAACTGATTTGCGAGGCGTGTAGTCGAAGTGCAGTTCAATGGCAAAAATCCCGTCGGTTACTTTCTTGCGCATCCAGATACTGGGACGAGCACGCCTGAAAGCTGTGTTACAACTTGGTGCCAGTGTTACAATGCCCGTGTGATAACTTGATGCCCATGGAATAATCCCCCCTTCGGTGTCACATGCTCCGTGGTCGTCATTGGGCGTTTGATGGCCTAGGGTGATTTTGGCACCGTATGTATGCACACGACATAGGCCAGATGCAGACGCACCCTCCCTCTCGAGACTGGTTTTTGTGTAACCAGCCCCAGCCCACCCACACCCCCAGCACTGCCTGGCGTCCTTCTTCCGATGTGCCCTTTGCAGCTATTGCATGGCTTCTGGGTATTACCCCGAGGCTGAGAAGTATGGATCTCAATGTACCCATGCTGTACCTGGCGCCTCAGAACTGTGTCACCAACGCGCACCCTCGCGGCAAATCCAAAAAAAAATAAAAAAAAATAGCCATTGTCAAGGATACTTTGCTTATGGCTGACTGGAATACGGCATTTATTCATACACAGCTTTAAAGCCTGACCTTAATCCCTGCAACGTACATCAAGACCCAAATATAAATATCCGCTGTTTCTCTTTACTTGTCCATTGCTCGTTATGTTTGTAAAAACAATTTCTACGCCATATTATTTTATACAAAGTGCCACTGCTTAGCTTATGTATATCTCCCTCCTCGATTATATATCACCCAAGTGCTCGCTTCTCAACATGCCCGAACCACGCGCCGTCTATGATAACAGCAGTTGGTATGTCCTATTTAGGAATTTGTTTTCTCTGAACACAGTTTCCAATCGAAAAATGTTTCTGTCATGAATGTAATGGAAATATTTGCCAATCTATTTTCTTGTATCTTTACACAGATAGCCCCTCTCCGATCGATAGTTCCACCATCTTCCTTCATGGACATCATGCAATATGTTATATGAAAACTTTTGAGTGTGGAGTATTGTGCTTGTCAAAACTTGAGGGCTGACTTAAGAGATCTGGTTCGCAGCAAGATTGATGCTGGAAATGCTACTAGTACCACCATTTCGACGGAGAGCCATGTCCCATCTTACAGTCTCAATCGTTTCCTTTCCGAACCAAACCATACGCCCGGTTATAGATCAACACAGAATTCAGCCAAAGCGGAAAAGCATATACTTGATGAGCTGCGCAAATTTGAGGTGAAATTTGCATTAAGCAGCGAGGCTCCCAAGCGCAGCTAGAAGATTGGATACTGGACCGCTGCATTTGCAAATACGTGATTGCGGAATACATTGGAGATGTCTATGTACATACACATATATGGGCGTATATTTTTACTGTGTGGATAGCGATTTGCAAAACGAAGATGCTTAGATAGAATATCTGATTAGATAGAATATCTGATTTATTCTCATCAATAAATGCTTACACCCATCATCAGAAACATGCGGACTGTGACTGGCCGACGTATGAACAGACGTTGCCTTTATAAGCATTGTCTCTCAATCCTCACACATGTTGAGAACAATCTGATGTTTCTTTCAAGCCTGTAGAGCCGCTGCCGGGCGGCATTCTCAGTATTCGATTATACATGTACTCTTGGTGACATGTAAGTAGCAGACATGCGGAAGTTATCAGGTGGTATCGCTCTTGGTGATTTCGACCTGTATTCATTCAATAACGCTTTAATGGCCAGGGCTTTCACATCACAGCAGATGACTCTGCATTCTCTCGTCAGCATCTGGGCGTAAAATGAGCTGCCGATATGGACGGAGCCCTCAAACCCATACGTTGATTAGATTAAATCTCTCGGATTTGGCAGTTCATAGACCGTCAGACTGGACCATTGATATGGAAACTTGAACATTATAGAAGCGGGTGAAGATAATGACTGGAAAAATAATATTGGGCAATTGATGATAACATCAAGAGAATAGGCATAACGTAATGATAGTATTTCCTTAGAAAGCGATGGTCTCGATAACGGCAATGCTACATTTGCTGTGGTGGTGACAGCTCTGACAACCCAGCGCTTTTAGCCATGCAGTGGGAGGTGCCTTGACTCACGCCGCCGTGGCCATCGCCTACATCATCGAGAATCACAAATCTGTGTCATTTGTTGGGCTTAGATTTTTTTCCCCTCGCCGGATGGGGTGGCGGTTGTAAACTGCCTAAAACAAAGGGCTACAATAGGCATCCAGGGCGCGGCCGTCAATGAAGGCGACTGACTTAGCCCAGTTCCCTCAGCAGTTTAATTCATACCTATGTAAAATAAATACTTTAAGAAACACAGAAAGAATGGCGTAGCTGTTATCGCTTGCTCATTTGCAACGCAATGTATTCAATGACAGTATAGATGCCGCAATATTCATCTATAAATCCAATAATCTGCTATTTGCAACGAGTACGGCCCACACAATTTGTACGTCAAGTCCAGGTACAGAGTATATCGTACCGACCAATTCTGTCTGCTTTCGTTCGTTTGTAGGCATACACCGAGACGACAGATATACGTACACATATACGACAAAGCAACTACCTTTATAACGATTCCTCCGATAGAATTGTGACGGATCAGTCTAATACCTGCTTACCGCTGCGCCTTGTCCGCGACTGGCACTCAACATAGTGTAGATACTTTAATTGTACCCTGCTTCCACCCTCATTCATTCCAAGGGCTGCCTTGTGCTGCTTCCCCAACCCCGTTTTCCTCTCGCCGCGGGAGGTCATGTATGAGACGTAAGTATGCTTTCCCCTGTCGATGTTTGGCTTCTTTCCTGCCGTTTCGCTGACTGACTCGCGGCCGGCGATGGATTGTTCATGGGAAGCGGGGCGCTGTGGTGAATTCCTTTGACAGCACATACATACAGATAGGGGCGGACGCCTTATTGGTTGCTGGCCTGCACAGTACAGGCGGGCATCCCACGTAATGCAATGAGTCCAAACTAGCCCGAGGCCATCTCCCGACCTCGTGTCTAGCCCGAATCCCTGCCCAAGCCTGATCCCTAGTACGTACCTATTCCACTTACAACACAGAGCCGCACCCAAATACAGGGTAGGGATTCCCATGGCGGCACCCCAGCTAACAGGCCACTCCACTATTGATTGTCGGGTGTATTTGAGCCCGGGCAGCTGAAGCCCTGAAGCCACTAAGGTAATTACTAGCGGCTCTACTAGGTACATGTAGGTAGTACTGTAGGTGCCACCCTTCCCCGTCTAGCACCTATATTCTCACGAGAGAGGCACCTTCAGGTTGTGTTTCTCCCCTCAAAACGATATATAAAGACTCTCTGTTCTCCAATTCATCGTGTATGAAAAATAATTATGGTCTCTTCACGCATACGCATCGCCGCGGTTTGCATCAATTCCACACCCCACTCTGTTCTACCTGCCTACCCCCGAGCAATTGATTTTCAACATGCCTGATCAATCCACTTGTGCTGTCCATAATGGCGGCAGTGCGTAGGTGCTGTTTTTCTTATCAAACACTCTCTCTTATCCCTAACAAATTTTTATCACTTGATCTGCCCTCGTTGAACCTTTTTTTGCCGTGGGTGCTTCCCGCAGTAAATGCAGTAAATGCAGCGGATGCCACTAGCCTTTGTATTCATCTTCCATCTGCATGCATATGGTTCTCGGCGCTTCGTCTTCCATAATATGAAAAAGGCATATAACGTTCGACAAATTTAGGTGTAGACCCGTGTGCTCGTGACATCGAGGAGCTAACTAGACATTTGATTTATAACAGCATCGAAGCTGAAGTCATCGTCAGCACCAACATTTCGACTGACGACGTCGACCCCTCGTACAGCCTTACCCGCTACCTCTCTGACACAAGCCACCATCCACCCGGTTACAGACTAGCACAGGCTACCACCACTGAATCTGAACCGCGTGTACTTGAAGAGCTACGCAAATTTGAGGCAAAATTCTCCTTGAACGGCGACGCTCCTAATCGCAATTAGCAGGTACACATGCCGAGTGTACATATGTATGCTTATATGTAAGCTGCATAGATGTTTGCAGATTTTGTTTTAAGAACAGCAGCTATTATGCCATCTTTGTTATCACCGAGTTCTCGCGCTTGGAAGTATGGAATCTCAAATTGCTTTTTGTCGATGGAGCTCGTGTCATAGTGGGTTAGGATCAGCGATACACGTTTGCATTTTTACACTGGAAGCGGATGAAAATCTAGGCTGCTACCTTTAAGCGCGCACATAGATACAATGCACATTCATATTTATTGCGGTGTCTGGACTTGTTATTGACTTGTTCACTCTTTTTATTGCTAGATACTCATGCCTGGAAAATGGTAGAGTTCCAATGCCGTCAAAGCGTGTGAGGATGTCCGAAAAAGGAAAAAGGCAGATCTCGCTAGTGGCTGCCTTGTCTCCTCTTTAGCGGCCCGACCCTAGTAAAACTCTCGTTAGTGCAGTAGGTACAAGTCTTTTGTACTTGTGGGGTAGGTATGGGCCACAACTGCGTCATGGAGAGTTTGCATAGCCGTAGATGGAGGAACGGAGTAGAGAGTTGAGGCAATCGTGCACCTACTAACATAGGGGCGTCTATAGATTGTATCATCTAGGGACAAGGGCCGTAAATCATGAAGCCGGTGCGCCTCAAGCAGAATCATCATCGTGTATACATACAGTCGCGCGTACTGCTACAGCGTTCTTGCGTATATGTGAGCTGCGGTGAGCCGGTTGGAGTGACTATTGGGGTATGGCTGCTGCATTTCCTCTATGCGAGGTGTATGTAGCTAGAGGCTAGTAGAGCATAGTAAGTCGCTAGTAGACGTGAAACTACTATATACTCGTTGAAGCACTGACAAGATATGGAGGTGTTTGGCAAACATGCTCGATAGTTTCAAGGCCAGCCACACTAAGCTCTCGACTTTAAATAAAAGCTTTGTCCTTTTTCGGGGTGACTGATGCATGGATATTGGATGAATGGGACAGTAGGTAGAGCAATAAGGCCTCCACTGGAGTCCCTCGTGGAGTATTGGAGAAGAAAAAGCGTACCTGCCTGCAGATACTAGCCAATCCTAGTCAATCTGTCCATTGTACTCAATCTAGGCGGTCTTTATCGAAGAGAAAGAGTACCCCGTCTTTAAAGGAGCAATCAGACCTTTGCTCGAACAAGAGAGCCTCGTTCAAGGAGGGACAGAGTTTTCATTTGAATAAGGACTTGTCCAAGGAAGAACCCATTGTTTAAATTAGGACTTCTGTCCGAAGCAATGTTTGTTGGTGAAGCCGAAAAACTATCGTTCAAAAGGATATGTGGCTGAGGCAGGAGGCTGTCGCACAACGAAGTGGTCTTGCGCCACATTGTGATTTGAACCCATATCTTAGGCGACTCTGTAGCTGGTCCTCTATTTTGGGTGCTAATGAATGACATTTGTGGCACTTGCAAGTATGGAAATCAGCTACCTACAGTATTTTGGTAGCATGACGTATAGCGAGGCTTCCCATAGACGTGCACTTCTGTGTCTGCTCCATTCGTCGTGGATTTGACCATAGCTCCAAGGCTCCAAGACTCCAAGACTCCCGGTCGGGGATGGGTACCCAAGCGGAGAGCGCGGAGAGGGAGCTCAATGTGGCATATTGACAGAAACTCATTGACGGGCACAGCCAGAGTTGGGGAGTTGGAGACTCGGCTGTCAAATCTAAGAGCCCCAAGCGGTTTGTAAAGAACTGGGATTGACGAAATGATCAGCGCACACAGACATGCGCTTACACTCTTAGTACGCGCATACCGACCACGTTAGGATCCTCACTTGCAATAGCACTGGAGCCTTACGAACCGCATGCACGAGGCGGGCTCACATATTCAGACTAATGGCCCCAGTGCACACGGTTTCAAGCCATATCGGTGCAATTGGACGTCTGGCGGTGCTACTGTACAGCGAGTCGAGATTCCCGCTATGAACCATGCGCCTATAGCCCCTGGATGCGGCCGAGGGCGGGGGCCTTGAGAACAGCCCGAGTCTATCCAATCAGCTAAGACTAAGATACCCGCCTCACTTTTCCCTTGCGAGTGATAGTCATTCCAGCAAAGAGCAGCATCGTGTTCCCCTCCCACTTCCCGACCATGTTGGGCTCTGGGTTCTCGACCGGAGAGGAGACTGGGCAATAAGGGGTCCATTAAGGCAGCGAGGCGTACAAGAGGCACGCGCACGCGGCACTCGCATTCAATGGCATGGATTTTGCAGGCCGGTACATGAACTGTCCCGAGTCTCGACGACTCTATGCATCTGCACATACTATCGACGAGCAGCAGCTAGGCCTGCCGTGCATGGGTCCTAAGCAGCCTCCCCATAACCCTAACCACTCCATGATCCCTGATGACAATCCCTGGAGCTCCATTGAGCCACGACAGGTACCTACGAGTACAGTACATACCTATATAGGTTCGTACCTGTATGCAATATCACTCAGTGCAAGTGCTTATCTGAGGTAAAGTACCGTCATCCCTGCAGCCCAGACCAGAGCCTGCCGTACACCACCACCGGGGGACGGCGCAGGCTGCTCCACTGCCTCCCCCAAAAGCCATCAAATCAGCCTATGGGGATGAATTAATGGATTGAATCCACTTGTGCATCGGCCAGTAATAGCCCAGACCGTCGTTTTGACGTCGAATCTCTGGGCGCGCGTTCGGCGCTATCGACAATTGGAGCCGAGCTCACTGACTTACGACCGTCGCTGTTTGGGGCCCACACCACCGCCTTCTGGGATGGATGGCCTCACAGGTGTAGCAGAATATGATTATAATTCGGTACCTGAGAGCTTTATATTCTGGGTTTTCTTCTTCTTTTTCACTCATGAAAACAAAATTACATTCCGGATCAACCACTACAATAATCGCTATCGGCATCTTCTCTCTTATGCGTATTCAGGTAGTTTAGGTTCAAGTTGTCTTTATTGCCTTTCGGCCCCCACTCCGAAACTCTGGTCGATCAACATGCCCGAGTCTTCCACTCGTGCCTACAACGGCAGCAATGTGTAAGTATTATCTTAAACATTCATTCTCATAGCTTTGAGTTTTCTATTTTGTTGTATTTACTTTTTGGTCCCTCGATAATCAATCCGTTCATGGCTGCCGTACGCAGAATCTACCCTCTCTCATATTACTCGTGATCCCCTTCTCATGAACGGCTTGGAAAAGAAGTTATCATTTCTTCCATAAAGCACCCAGCAATTGATACTCTCAAGAGTTGGAAGTTCTCATATGCCGATGACATCTTAAGAGCTAACAAGCCCTTTTCTTTATTAGTGCCAACAATAACGATGCCACCACCGCCAACAAACCCCTTCATGGTCGCGAATCCTCCTATAGCCTTGACCGGTTCCTTTCTGACATGGACCGAAGCCACCCACCCGGGTACGGACAAGCACAGAGCCCTTCCGAATCGAAACAACGAATGCAAAAAATTCTGCACAGCTTTGAGGCTAAATTTGCCTCCAGCAGCGACCTTCCTCATGGCAACGAGTCTGCTTCTCGCAGTTAGAAGCTAGAAGCTGAGAGATTAGGTCACTGCAGGCGAGCGCGTCTGCATACGAGATGCATTGGAGTTATATAGGGGTATATTGGCATTGAATATGGGTCATTGGCATTGTATAGCTATTTGTAAAGATTGTCAATCTCACTTTTTCACTCTCATGAGGTGACTCTGCTCGCCCCCAAATCCCCATGCTAAAGAAAAAACTTCATGGTGAGACCCCTTCGAAATGAGGATGTGGCAGCAGAGCATTGCTCTCTGGTGCTTAGTGGCCCTCCACTGTCAAATGCGACAATCTAGTAGTGCGGTGCTACGGATGGCGAGCCTACGCCATCCATACCAATTAAGGGCGCGATGCAGTTATAACAGATCTCAACATTGTCCGGTGTTCCTCGCAGCATATCGATGGCCAACTTGCCGTCTTCTCGTCGTACTACGTTCCTGTCTATTTGCCTATTTCGGCAAGTCCCAAGTTCAACGGTCCGCGACCCACAAAGCGTCCAGCCCCTTGCCTCTTCCATGTCTTCACCCACCAATTGGAAGTGTACACACGAAAGCCTCCAGAAGCCTTTGGATTCTTTGGGGCGCCCTGTCAGGTCGCCATCGTTTCCGGGAGTGCCTCTGAGCCGCCTGCTCCTGTCGCTAACCCCAGCCCACTCACTTTAACCCTATGTCACTCCGGCCGGGAGGATGGAAGCTGACCAGTATCGAAACAGACCCTCCACAACAGCTGTGCCTCCACTCATGACCGTCCAGACATCTAGCTCCCTCCAATATGATGGCGGGACGCAAATCAAGATTGACATTGCGGGCATAGTCGATAAGAGCGTTTCGATGCACATATTGGTTTTCGTCTGCGAGCTTAACTATAGTATTGGGGAATTGGAGTGGATATGATGCCATAGGCTGTGTCAGTGATTGTCTTACACGCACGTGTGATGGCCGCTAAATGGTTAAGAAAAATTGCGACACCATGCTGTGCTATGCGAAATATGTAGCGGGAGTGAAACCACATAAAGGCACGCATTGCATGGAGAGCAACACACCTTCTACCAAACGAACAAGTCTAAAAAAAAAATCTCCGCCTAGCTACGAAACCGTAGCAGCAATGTTTCGCCAGATGCCCATGTGCGTGGTTCTTCTATGCATATGCGCTACCTCAATCTCTCGTATTCGTTGATGTATTCGGCACAATCCAGCATGAGTAAATCGAGGAAATACGTATAAGCAACGCGTAACGATTCAATCGAGTATGCCGCAGTTGAAATCGCATGTATTTTCTCTCCCGGCGGCTACTAGCTTTTACTGCCAATACGCCAGTTTGCTATTGCCGTATGACCTTATTCTGTGTTTCCAACGTACCTACCGTCCTGCCGTCGGCCTTGGTTTTTTTTTTTTTTTTTTTTTTTTTTTTTTTTTTTTTTTTTTTTTTTTTTTTTTGCTTTTTTGGGGGTTGCTTTGCAGGAGCTGATGTACCTAGTAGTGGCTCGACAATCTACCACATATAGTGCTCATTGCAATCCAGTCGGTATCCTGTTATTAGCCAAGTTAGTCTACTGAATCATGATACGACAAACCATCTCAATTTATTTCGGTAACACTCTTTTAGTAGAAGATGACGGTCATCCCTGAGCTCCGTCTCCCCTCTCCTGACAGGATCAGCAATGCTACGACAAACCGCCTCAAATTATTTCGAGCAAGGCTACAAGAGCATGCCGGTATTTTTGGTTTCTCTGGAGGGTGGATGCCTGTAATCGACTTACCCGTATATGTACTCGTACTAGCTGCATCGTCCCCTGCCCGAGGGCCTTCGTTCCCAGTCACGAGCCCCCAGCCGCAGAGATGGGGTCTTCTTACTTTGACGGCTGGTCTGGCCTTTCCCTGAAGAGGTTTTGTCCTTGACGGACGCATGTCTTTGGCCATTCAGGTCCTGCCCCAGACCACCATGGCTCCCCAATCCTAGCCACTTGTTTTCCTCCCAACAGCTTGGTTGTGATCGCCCGGGCGTTGGTGCAATCGAAAACCAAGGTCAAGTGGGGCTCAGGAATCGAGTGTACAGGGACTTTGTCGAGGCCGTGGAGTTTTTTTTTGACGGTGCTGTATCGCTAGGCAGAGTTCCAGCATGGGACATTGCATTCGCTAAACAGCTCTGAGCCGCCTTCAAAAAGTTCAAATACTGTGTTTGTAGCACCCTGTGAGTCTGCACGGGAAGCCCTCAAACGGGCACAGTAGCCCGAATTTATTTGACTGGACGGTATGGTGAACATCGAGCCTAAAATCCGTGTGACGTGCTGGGCCACGACGAGATCTTCCACTAAGGCCGTTTAGGTGAAGAGGTTCCGGTGGTAGTTTGAGACACCTCTCAGAAAGCCTAAAACCAACTCGACCAGGCTGGCGTCGGATATCGGATTGAACAAAGGAACTACTGGGGTGTGCCCAGGGTAGAGTGTAAGCATGAGCCCGTTGATAGCGGCAGACGCCAGGACTGGAGCGAGCCGTTGACAGTCAGCTGTAGGGCAAAGCCGACTTACTCGCCACTACCACATAGGTACACGTCCACTATTATCATTACCGCACTACCTAGGTAGCTACCTGTATCTATGTGTAGGTAAGGTAGATAATCTATTCATACTACAGCACCTGCAAGGGTGCTTTTTTATCAAAACAAGCAAACATTGAAACAAGTCCAGAATCTCACTATTTACGAGTACCAGTGTAGAACATCCACCCTAGTCCATAAACGGTACGAGTATACCATCCATCAGTTGCTGTTCCCTGGTCTTGGGTGACCAGGGAGGGGTGCCGCTATCCCAGAGGGGAGGCGTGGGGCGATGCGTCAAGTTGTGATTTTCGGACTGGAGCTTTTGTCCATCGCCAGGAACACGTCAAACGTCACCGCATCAATTTTGTTCCAAATTATTCCCCCGGCTGTCTCCCACTTCCTGGTTCAGCTCATGTCTACTTATGTGAATATTAGAAGGACCTTGGGCTCCCCCCATACATAAAAACCTGCTGACTCCCGCTTCTCTCTTGATTCATCAGTAGGACAATCGTCATCACCATCTCTTCTCCCAAAGACATTGAGAGTGTTCAAGTTCCCATTGTCTCAACCTCCCTACACAATCCACAGCTACTCCCTCTCAAATTCTCGCTTGTTAACATGTCTAACTTATCAACTCGTGCGGTTAACGGGAGTAACGGGGGTAATGTGTAAGTATCGCCTTGGAGACTACCTCTCATAGTCCCAGTATTCTATTCTGTCCGATTTCATTTTCTATCCCGCGACGTTTATTTCTCGCGTGGCTGTTGCTAGTGGAATTCCCCCTCCCATCACCTTATATCATTTCTATTCAAGGTCGCTGGACTGAAATGTAGCTTTCCACCGCTTCTTAAGATGAATGCTTTCATAAGGTCTAAAATACATTTGAGTCGTTCAAGTACTGGATGTTTACATTCAACTCTTAAACCCTCAAAGCTGACACATCTCTTTCTCTCCAGTACCAATAGTGAAAACGGAGCCATCACTGGCAATACCGTCGATGGCCGAGACACCTCCTCGTACAGCCTCGACCGTTTCCTCTCCGACATAGACCGAAACAAGCCGCCCGGGTACGAGCAAGCGCAGAGCCCTGCCGAATCTATAAGGCGTGTGGAAGAAATGCTGCGCAACTTTGACGCCAATTTTTCTTCCACCAGTGATCCTCGCTAGCCCATTGATCGTCCTCAACGCAGTAGCTCTGGCTAGAAGCTGATAGATTGGGCCACCGCATGCGAGTATGTTTACATATAATATGCCTTAGAATTATATTTATGGGTGTATGAACTTGCATAGTGTCTTGAACATGGATATGGGCCTGCATATAGGTATGGGTGTAGATACCGGCGCAGGTACAGGTACAGGTATTGGTATGGATCAAAGTATTGCATATACTTATATAGGGTATTCAGTGGTTCTGATTCGGTTATTCTTTCTGACATCAGAATCTTCGTGCGCACAATTTGCTCGAAACATCTACTGGCTAACAGACAGGCCAAGATTGTTTCTACAAACATGTGTTATGCTGTCAAGCCTCGTGCACTTCGCATGTTGATTGAAGATCGCCCAAAAGGGAACCTTTAATCTCTTTTGATCACCTTCTAGATCGCGGACTAGAATGAATCTGCCATACTGAGGTAGGCAAGAGTCGCTTGCGCAGGGCTTGTTTATACGTGCGCAGGTAGTTGAGCGGATGCGCACTACCTCCAGGAAAGTAATAAAAGCACGGTACTGAGGCAGGCATGCTACAGAATGATGGTGGGGGAAGGGTTTGTTAGATTCATTGCAGGAATAACAGGATACATAGGGAGAGAGGCACGTGCGTAAGAGACTCCGACACCCCGGGCGATTTTCCTAAGGTTTGCGGCAAAGATGAGACTCCCGCGCTGGACAAGAATCTGACAAAGTGAACACCTCCAGCTCCTATGGGTCTATCGGATTGCGGGCCACCGGTTGGCGGACAATACGGGCATGGGACCTAAACATCGGGGGGCGGCAGCTTGTCGGGCGGCAGACGCTACCGATTGGTGTAGATACGTCGAAGTCTACGGAGCACCGATCCGTCAAAGGTCCGTGATAACGGAGATGAAGACGGAGCCTCGGTGGGATCAACCCCAAGTCAGTGGATACTGAGTTCGAGTGGAGGTTTTCTTGATTGGCCTTTGTACGTGGTACGCTGCTTGCACTCTAGGACACGGACCAGGAGGTAGAGATACTGCGTAATGCAGCAAATCAAATACAAGGAATGAGATTGGGTAAGCATAAACTCGCGTTGGAGTATGGAGACAGCCGTATGCACGTAGCCCGTGTACATATGCCATGGAACGCCTGATCTGTTGAAGATCGGATTATCATTGGTGCTGTTACGGTGCTTCTGCATCCGCTTCTCGTTTTGGCAACGCGAAGTATACGGATAGGTATATTTGCTCAAAGACGCAAACCTGCCAGCCACAGTCGATGAAACGGATCCAGCTATTGGCCAGCATACGCTATTCATCTTCGAAACTCTAAACGACAATGGATTCCAAGACAGACAAATAATAGCCAAAGGGAATCCTACCCTTGGTCCACTGTTGGTATAAATACGGCTCGAGTTTTTACATTCATCAATCGCTAAAGCGTGTATATCCATGCCACCGTACCTTTTACCATAGAGCAAGTTCACCTTCTGGATTATCCTTCTTTTGCTTTCTTAACGACTCACATTATACAAAATGTCTGGTCCATCCACTTGCCCAGTCTGCGTTGGTAGCACTCTGTACGTGTAGCCTCATCGTCGTAACAAACCTACAATGACTGTCGATTGCGAGGGAAATACTCACAATCTCATCTCGAAACTCAATCCCTGATTTTTGCTCTTTGTCTTTCTTTCTTTCTTTGTTCTTTATCACTTGCAATTCCCATGCACATACCTATACTGACGGAAGTTAAGATCACATAGCGACAAAGAACACCACGGCCCCACCACCAATCATATCCAATCTTTCGAGGTTTCTCACGACCCTGCATACAATATGGACCGCTTTCTTCAACGCAACGACGATAAATCGGGAGAAAACTACCAGCGCCCGTTACCAGGACTCGAAGAGCCACAAAGTGAGATTGAGGCAGAAGAAAGAATGCGAAGGCTGTTGGATTCCTTTGATGAGAAGTTTGGCTTGGGGGGAGATCCAAGAGGCAGCTAAAACGGTACTTACATCAGTTTGGGGCAATAATTCTTTACGTGGTTGGAGAGTCGCTTGTAAAATGTCAAACGTAATGTTGAGAGATAGTTTGTGATAGAAAATTACATATCTATGTGAATAAATTGCGTGCAGGGTAGCGATATAAGTAGATCATCTGATGAGTTGTCGCAACGGGTTAATATACGTCAACTTAAATCTTAGCAACTCAGTTACGAACTCTCATCATCAATTTTAACTGAACATTGGAAACGAACCAAGTGAGAGAACATTCGTGAAGAAATATTTGTTACAGCTCTAATGCGAAGCTTCGAGACAAGAAACTTCATCGGGCCAAATACATAGTACCTAATGCGCGTGCGGTAAGCAAGTGTCAGTGAAAACTGTAAGCAAGTGTCAGTGAAAACTGTACTTACAGGCACGTAACTGCCTAGTGCTGCTCTAGAATGTAAATGAACATGTTTGTACATGAGAAGGGCTTCTCATATGCGTTCAGCAAGGCGTAGGAACGGATGCATTAAGGCTTGAAGCATGAACAGAGAAGCTCGCTGGAATATCTGGGCCAGACGGTAAAGGGCAGGCAGCTTCGAAATTGTGCGATGGCAGCCATGGTAGAAGAGCTGTATCGTGATCGCAGTGCTGCCCTATGGGACGCGATACCGTATACACGTATAAATCTCTTAGTCCGAGCCAAAGATATTACTGGTCAAAACTTCCATTTCTTAATATCCAATCGCTGCACTGTTTGTATGTTTCGAGCCTTTAGCACAAGCGTTTTCGGTCAACTAAGTGCCTATCAACGCAAGACACACTCTCTCATTTCCCGTCGCGAGCTAAGCATGCAGGCATATCACATCAGGCCACTAACAGCTGAAACGAAACCAAAGGTTTCACAGCCTTTTATGCCATGAAGCACTGGGCGACACCAGCGGTTACTATGGTCCCCGAGCCCAAAATGTGCCTACATTCATGTATTTCTCGTGCCACTTCTGTCAGCGGGCCGTTCAACCTTGACGTTAATTTTCATCGCCGCCTAAATCAGCAACGACAAGTTTTCTTTGTTTGACGCGGAACGAGCACAGATGTGCTTACTGCACGGGTTTAGAATCTACTTATGTCGCTATCACACATTACCACTGAGGTAATTATACAACAAACTAAGAATCTATTAATACACAAGGCACCTGAGTTAATATACAGTAATTGAAGGGGATATTGTACATGGCAAATGGAATTACTAGCATCTATAAAAGGTGGTGATGCCAGCACCATTCACCAGATCGCCCTGATGCAAGCATATACATGCGGGCTGTCTGACATCTAATTTAGCACAACGGAAACTTTTCTGTAGCGGGGTGTTTGTAATGTAGGAGTGTCTACACCGAGAGAACAAGGCTTGATATATTTGTGGCTGAAAAATACATTGCTTAGCACAACCCACGGCCTGTGGGCAGTCATTGGGCCGTTCAGCTGTGTACTATATGCAGCATACGGAGTGGGTGAACGGCGTACTGCAGTGTGGTATGATGCGATGTGAGAGAAGAAGGCTAGCGATTGGGCCAGGGTACTGGACCGATAGGTTCAAGAGGCACCCATTGAAGCCATGGCCAAATACCTGGTGGGTTAGTAGTTGTCTCCCTGTTAAGCACCGAGTGAGGCTGCCACATAGAAACAAAGACGGGATCTTCTCTCTTACGTGCATCACGACGACTTGAGGGATGCGCCTCGAAGGAGGCGTCTCCAAATGCACTTTGATAGTGCGACCGCTGATACTAGCTTCGGAAATGCCGGCGCCGTCTACGCAATTGCGGTGACATCTGTAGTATCGCTGCTCGCATCCCCTGTTGACCGTCATTCTGATCCATACACATACGACGAAGTGTGCGTATATACGCAACGACATTCAATCGTGCTCAATACATAGTTCGAATGTAGATTGCAGATTTCAGAGTCTTGATACGAGCACTTTTAGGCTACCTACCTAGGTGGTACCTACTAGTAGGTAGTGGGCGTCACGGCACCGGCACGGAGTGGTACACACTTGGAGATAACCTCCTTGGATGGTACTGGTGTCCGAGCCTTGCTGGGAGACTCTGCGCGGGGCGAGCGGCCAAGCAGACAGGGATTATTAGAAGGGGTCAGTTAGAATAGAAAATCTTGATTCGCAACAGGCTCTCGGGGGGCGGCTCCCTCCAGAGGCGAAGATACGCAAACTCTTGCATTAGCTGCTTTTGTACGGTTTTCACCCTGCACGATTGAGAGAAGAGATCAGATGGTCGGTTAGATGGATGAAAGCGCAAACAAGGCTAGCCCAAAGAGGCCAACAGGCTGCAAACAAATCAAACGTAAGAATCTGCCAACTGCTTCTAGGGGCGCGTGCGCATGGCGAACACAGGCCTTGCGTCTAAGATGCGCCAGAATGCATTGGTGATTGGCACATCTGAAGAATGAATTATATAAAAAAAGGGATTATGGTTGTTTCACATATAAGTGTGTTCGATGTGAGACTTCGTGCGCCACATATAGGTTGCCTTACGATAGGCCTTTTCAACGTACATGAGATACACATCATCATACGCATAATGCGCTACATGTATAAAATCATTCAAGAATCCCCTGTGACAGTTAGGATCTGAAAAGTCTGCCTAGCTACCTACACACGCCTATCTATCTTGGGTAGGTTTATCCTTCTACGCGCTTTGGTAGCTGGAGAGTTCTGCTCTCAAAACCTTGGCGGTTTATACTGATTCCACCAACCTCATAAGACGCTGCGAGTTATTTAAGGTGCCCAAAATGCAATCCTCTTCTAATTGTGCAGTCTACGATGCAAGTGGCAAGTAAGTTTGCAATACAAATGGCTTCTTCTACTTGTTTAGTTATAAGACACGAAGTGGACTTTAATCAATGTCGATATACTTCATATATTACACATGGCATTAGAAGGCCCAGCAATAGCCGAAACGGTGCTAATAAAATACTGATGCAGCGACACCACCGCCAACGCCCCCCCTAGTCACAGCTGTGCCATCAATCGCTTCCTCGCCGATCAGGAGCAACGCTGCCCCCCGGAATTCGTTAAAATCTAATCTCCCGCAGAGGCAGAAGCAAAAATGATGACGAAGCTGCTTGTATTTAAGAAATAGTTCAGCTCCAGCGATAAGCCTCTGGGTAACTAATTTATACTCGGGCAGTAAGTAACCCGTCCGTAAATGCATTATATCGGTGGTCTCTATATTAATCCTTATAGAGAATATAAAATTTGGGGAACCTGAGAATCATAAGAATGGAAGGATGCAGTCTTATATATATTTTGTCTTTTAATTTTACTAAATAGGATGTACTGGCGCGTTCTTTAACATGAAGATCAAAACTTGTCCCTATTTCATTGCCACACCACGTCTGGTTTCTTATAGTACTTTAGTCCCCCGCGCTTGTCTGGTGCAACCGTGCTGTTCCTGGGCTTGCTTGCAACTCATCCTTACCTGGGGGTACATTATTATTTGTCCATATCGCTGGATAAGTAACCAGTCACAGCAGAGAATGTACTATCAGATCGGCGCCACTTGGCCTAAGTAGCGACAACCCTTGCACTTCAGTTCCAGCGACGCTAATAGATATAGAGTGGAAAATATAGTTAATAGTGGTTGTGATCGACATTGTTCTCTTGCTGCAGCGCACTTATTGATACATCAAAAAATGTCTGGCTTATAGCATCTTACAATTCTGAAAATGAAAGAGTTCAATTATCGGGTTAGTTTTCGAGCGAACCACTATTCCGGAAGTCTCTCTGGTTGGCCAATAACTCAAAAAAAAATTGAACCAAGAGTTCAATGGTAAGTGAACGGGACTCTCTACTGAAGTTGCTGTCTCACTGCGCTATGGGCACCGAAAGATTTGGCCTCCGGCGCCTTTTTGCTACACTCTTCGTATAGAGAAGAAGCTACGCAACAGTATGGAGACGTTTTCTTGTCTCAGCCTCTCTAGGATATGCCATGAGATCGATTAGCTAGTCTTAGTACTTTGTATATCTGGCGACTACGTATGTATGGCTTCCCTAGCTACCTGTGACTATGATCCGTCAAGTGGGAATTATTTCTATGCACTTACATCATATTCATTATAGTGCTTTTGCAGTCTAAGAGGAGCTTATCCAGAATACAAAGTCATGGTGAGCTACCGTGATAATGAGGCAAAGTCACCCAAACGTAAATGGCCTATTGTTAGGACGAAAGTCGGAGGGAAGGCTACAGTTAGGGATAATTTAATTTACTAATGGATATGACTAGATTGAACTTGAGTATAATAGAGCGTAATGGGACTCATAAAGGACAAGATGTTCAACAAGTAAATAAAGTAAGGCAATATATCAGTCTTTCAATGTTCACAAGTATCTACTGTTCCTAATCTCATGTAGTTCAGCCAAGCTACCGACCTAACTACTCAATCTAGATTTGCTCTGAACCTCCCAGAACTTCATATATCTCTCAGCAGCACCTTTCGTGTCCACATAAGCAACATCATCTTCCTTTCGAATCATTTCAAGCCATTCTTCATCAGGTTGTTGTTGGAAATAACAATCAGGTGTGGCCCCCGCTTGTAGTAGAATCTCAACGATATTCCAGTGGCCGGTAACAATAGCAGCATTCAAAGCGCTGCCATACTTGCCGCCTGCCGCGTTGACATTGGCATTTCTCTCAAGCAGTAACTTGACTGATTCAGCTTGACCCGAAAAAGCGGCTGCCTGGAGTGCCGAGCCGAATCTTCCGCCTTGGGCATTGACATCAATATCGGGGCATATTTCGAGCAACAACTTCGTACTGGCAGAGTTAGAATTAATGTCTGGTGATATACCAGTGAGTGTGCATGCCGCTTGGAGCGGGAAACCAAAGTCCCCGCCCATGATATTGATATCAGCGCCCTGGTCGAGTAACCAGCGGATGCTAGGATATAACTCCTTTTTAGGGTCTGGATACCATTTTTTAACCAAAGAGGTCAACATGGTACCATACCCTTTATGCACATGGTTGACGTCGATGTGGTAGTTATGGAGAAGCTTGAGCATAGCAAGTATGTCTCCCGGTGTAGCTGTCGAGCGTGGTAGGTGGGCAACCTCGTGCCAGACAGCAGAGTCCCGATGGAAAACATTTGCACCATGCTCAAGCAGCAATTCCACCATTTCGGCGCCTCCATTATACTTGCACGCAAAGGCAAGAGGCGTTTGGCCATCCTTGTCTTCCACATTTACATGAGCGCCCTCTTTGAGCAGTAATTTCACCAACTCAAGTCTCTCCTTTTCGTAGCAAGAAAGCATAAGAGGCGTTCGACCATCTTCATCTTCCGCATTCACGTCAACGCCCTTTTCGAGTAGTAATTTCACCACTGATGAGATGAATCCGTAGTTCCCGTTGTAAAAAGCTGTTGTGAGAGCGGTCTGGCCCTGTGGGCCTTTTGCATTCACATCAGCGCCATAGCCAACCAGCACTTGCATCAGCTCAAGATTTCCACGTTTGCAGGCAACTATAAGTGCTGTTCCGTCCGCGCCCCCTCTTGCATTGACATCAGCGCCGCGGTCCAGCAGCATTTGCACACTCTCAAGGCCTATCTCAGGGTTGCTGCAAGCGGCGGCAAGCATGGTTTCATGGTGCCCGCCTTCTGCGGTAACGTCTGCCCCGTGGTTGAGCAGCAAGCGGATCAGCTTCATGTCGACATATTCGTTGGCGTAAGCAGCTTGGAGTGCAGTTCCGTACTTCCCTCCCTTTTGATTGATCTCAGCGCCTCTCTCTAAGAGCAGCTCTACAATTTCCAGTATCAGCTCCCTTTCACGAGCAAGTGTGTCCTTTGTTGTCAGTCTCAAGCCCATTGAAGTTACAGCAGCTTGTAGTGGCGTGCCGAATCTGCCGCCTATTGCATTCACATCCGCATCATGGTCGAGCAGCAACTGAATTGTCTCTATCATGCCCTCATGGCAGGCAACATGCAATGCTGTTCCCCAGTCACTTAGTCGGTTGACCTTCGCACCATTGCTCAAGAGAAGCTCTATCAACTGACCCGTTTCAGGTTCTCTCGATCCTGCTAGGGCATGGAGAGCTGTTCCGTACTCCCCTCCTTGAACATTCACGTCGGCGCCGTGATCAATGAGAAGCCGTATGTTTCGCGATATGACGATCGTGTTGTAGCTATGTCTGTCATAACGGAGGCCACGGCGAAAATAGGGGCTCTCAGGGCTCCCCTCAGTTGAAAGGATGGCGCATGCCGCTTGAAGCGCTGTACCAAATCTCCCACCCCGAATGTTTGGATCCGCGCCTTTGTCTAATAGCATGTTAATGAACTGAGTCGTGTAGTTCTTTTCAATCCAACACGCTCTTTGAATTGGCGTGCCTAAATACTCATGTATTCCAGCGTTCACATCAGCGCCTCTCTCTAGCAAGAGCTTCAAAATTCTTTCGTCACCCGTAGATACTACCATGTGAATGGCTGTTTCATTGCGCCCATCTTGCATATTGATATCAACACCTCCGTGAAGAAGTAACTTCACGGCTTTTTCATCCTGGTAGTATTTGGATATACATTCGATAATCGGATGACCGCTTATAATGGTTCCGTGTGTCTCAAGAAGGTCTGAGGCAGTAATATCCCCTCGCCTCATCGCATCTCTCAGGCTCGTGCCATGTCTCCCATATATGTTGGCATCCGCACCTGCTTTGAGGAGCAACTGCATGATGTCTGTGTTTCCTTGATAAATAGCGGTTGAAAGGCCTCTACCCAAGTCTTCTTGAGTAATATACTTATTGACACCTTCAGAAATTTGAAATTCTGTCAGCCGGCGGAGGCCGAGTAACACAGCGTAGCAATATGGCCTCAACCGTAGATTAGGTTCACTCTCCCAATGAACATTTCTACCAATATGGATCAGAGTGACTAAGCTTTGGCTGTTAGCAGCAAGCAGAGGTAACGCTTCTTGTCTAATCTCGGCTGATTCATGTAGGATCTCGTCAAGATGAACTAGCAAGTAGTTGCCAACGTAGTTCGTCAAGTGATATGGGTGATCTGAGAATTTAAGGTTCACGCCATTCGCATCTTGAGAACTGATGTGTCTCAGATAGACGAAGCACGCACGAACAATAGATAGATGGCTATCGACCTCATTGAGCGAGAACACCGAGGTAGAGCCTTCTAATACCCTTGAGGAAGTCAAGTACTCCTTCAAAGAAAAGTGTACTAGCCGAACCGTATTTGCCGAATAGTGACTCCACGAGTTGACTATTAGGCCGGAGAAATACTTGAGAATATCCGTACAAGAGAAAGGGCGTTCTGCCTCGTCAAAGATATCATCATTTGAATTCATAGTATAAAGTGTAAAAACCTCAGAGAGCTCTTCAATGCTCAAGGTTCTCTTCGAAAAGGCGAGCCATTTTAGAGAGCCTAGAACCTGGCATTGGAAATCAGAATCAATGGATTGCAGAATTCTGTCGTAAGTTGCATCAAGTCCAATAGGAAGGTCTCGCAAAGCCTTGCGTATCTTGGGCACAGAATTAAGCTTTTGAAGTGCTTCAAATTGAAACCGAACGTATTGAAACCTTTATACACTATTAACAATCTCGTTGATGTAACACTTTGAGAATAAAGACTTACATGTAGTCCGCTTTCTCCACAAGCGATTGTTTCACCTCTTCTTTTACACTCTCTGGCCAAGAGTCAAAAGCGTCAGTCGCCAACTTTAGGTCGATATAACGGTGGATATCGTGGTTAAGTGTCTCCTGATGGGCTAGCAAATCGATTTCAATCCGTTGTGGTGGAGATAGAGAAGCACGTAGCTTCTTATCGATGTCTTGCTCTTTGCGACTGGTTAAAAAAATGTGAAGATTTTCAGGCTCGTTAACAAGAATACGCCCCAAGCTTTTCAATAAATATTCTCGTTGGTTGTTTAGCAACGGACACTCATCTAGAGCGTCAATAACAACGTAAACATTCGAGAAGCTCGATGCAGACATCACTAGCATCTTCTCAAGGGCTCGAGTATCTGGGCGTTCTCCTCTTCTCTTGTGCCCACGGAAATCCTCAAGAAATAAAAGTTCTTGAGAAAAGTAAGAGCAAATCTGTTTGATAAGAGACGCAAGCATTACATCTACTTTTTGCTTTTGGGGATCACTAAAGCTGAAGTAGAAGTAGGCCAGCGCAGTCGAGAGTGATGACTTTGAAGCGTACTGATCTTGCAAGTATTTAATGACTGATGAGGTTAGGATTGATTTTCCGGAGCCAGCTATAAACATATATTTAGTAAAGGTTTTGGGTAGACAACCCATATTCTACGAAGCTTTCAACATACCTTTCCCATGGAGCCACAGTAATGACTTATCGCCTGTCTCCCAAGCCTTGAATTCCTCGCTATCGCTGATCAACCATTCATTCGTGCCCGTCTCATGCCTGTCGCGAGCGGCATTATGCATAGCGGAGGGATCAACATCACAAAGCCATTTCAGTAGGTCATTGTATTCTTTTTTTTCCTCATCCTCAAGCGCCTTTTGTGATGCAGAAAGTTGGGCAGATAACGTGTCGATGGCCGCCTGCTGCAAACTTTCGGTGGCCAAGCGTTTCTCATAGCGCTGCATATCGCGCCATTTCTCTTCAATAGCGGCAAAGTTATTGCCTTGATCGCGAAGGTCGTCAACTAAATGCTCCCATATATTCCACTTGGTAGAATCTTGAGCAAAGCGAAGAGCAGACGTATTAGTATAGTAGCAATAGACTGTAGCTTCGAATCTCAAGATCTGCCTGTAAAGCTTCTCCAAGGCGGTTTTGTACTGGCTATGAGATTGTCGAAATTTTTCACGGTTCTCGGTTTGCGACTCATAACACTCAACATAGAGCTCTTCTCTCATTCGGCTTTGAGTAATAAGAGAGGTAATATAGTCCAGCCCTTTCGCTAGGGCTTTCCTCTGCTCTGAAGGATTAAGTAAAAGCTATAACGCAGTAAGTATTTTTTTTTTATGAACCGCCTATAGATATTTGACCGTAACTCACGGGAAGAACAAAGCTGACACCTATCCAAGCTATCGAAGTGTATGGGTTGGCGCTTGCGGCGCCCCTGATATAATCGTTGGCTGAATCCACAACTTTGAAAAAGAGCTGCGTGAAGTCGTCCACTCTAGCCAGACTTGATGCATTTTTATTGATCTCTTCCATCTTGATCCTGAGGATAGCCTCCACCTCGTCTCTCTTATTTGCTCTGATGGGAATCATTTGCCCTAGGCTGGCGGGAACGCTTTTTTTGAGTTCGATCTCGTAATTTTTGATGAGTTCGCCATCTTCGTCTCGTAGTCTCTCGTAGGCTACTATCCAAAGCTCACGAATTGGTGTATTCTCTGTGAAAAGGGGAGTGCTGGATCTCTCGGTGCCTTCATTTGCCTCGTCATTTCCCTCGGGAGTCGTATTCGTGTCGGTTCCCTCGTGGAGTTTTTGGCTTTGTTGGGTATGTCTGGTGTCAGGCACTCCTGTTTTGTTCTTGAATCGAAAAACCGACCGTAATTTTCCCATCGTAGCGTTGAATTAGAGGATATCCTTCGATGGCATGCAAATTCCGACTATGATGTGAACAGGAAAGCGGGGGAAAAGAATGCCGCAAGGCTCTATGATGCCCAACCATAAACCAAATCATTATTCGCTTAGGCTTATCAATCGAATAATGAAGATACCTGCAATGGTTATTGGATAATACTTCGCATAAACCGGCCAATCGGAAAGACGGCTTAGATTTTACAGAGATGACTTATGCGCATGTATTATCCAATGACGTTGCACATGATTTCGACTCTGTATCAGTCAAGGCTGTGCCTTGTTAAACAATTATCCACATAAAACGATATACAGCAAGGTCATTGAAAGAAAATGCATTCCCTTGTTCATGCGTGCGCATACTCGAATTTCGCGGTTCGTAGCTCTGTTGCCAACGGATAAGTGAATTGCAGCTGGATGAATTAGATTCTAAGATCCTGTGAGTCAATTAACTTTTATCAGACATCATAAATTTAGTCAACGAGGTTGTGGAGTCTCATCACTAGGCATTATTTACAATAAAGAACTCTATTGACAATGGTTTTTGCCTACTTTATGTTTGTTGTGTTAAATTACAATTCCGGGGTGGGCATTACAGACAACTTCCGCTGACCGAGACAGTTACACAAGTGGTGCATCAACAAGAAAGAGGTGAAAGTGAAAACAATGCACGTACGTACCTACTACCGCAAGACAACACGTTTTTAAGCGGGGTGCCTTGTCTCATACATGCCCAGTAAGGTGCAGGAACAGATATATATATGTTTCAAGCATAAGAATATGTTTCAAGCATAAGATGAGAAGCTCGCCAGAAGATTTGTGTCTACCACTACAGATCGTTGACGCTAAGTAACAGGACTTTATAGGAGAGGTGACGTACCGTGGTAATAGCATTACGCTACTAGGCAATATAAAGCGTGAGATGCCGGGCTCGAATAATTTTACAGTCTGAAATAGAGATATTGCTTATCAGGGCTGTTTTCTTAATATCCAATCGCTATGTACATGCGCAGAAGCATATATGCGCAGCTACAGTTTGTGCGCGCCGAGTCTGTGGCGCAAGTATTCAATCAACGACGCACTAGTTGAAGGAGGTATGACCTATACATAGGCACCTAGTAGACATGGATGTTATTGTGATAATATACGAAGAGATGATACTGTCACTTTGGTCATCAATGATTTGACTACTACTAAATCCAACGACTACCTTATCTCACATAAGAATGGGTCGTCTTCTTCTCGCTCTCAGCCCATCTGATGTTAAAAGGATGCTGCGCCCAGCGTGTCCCAGCGCTTGGGAATCGGCGCAATTCACGGGTTTGGGCTTGCTCGACAGATGCGTAAAGAAGAATTCGTATTCAACGATCAAGGTCACGCAAAGGGGTGCAGAAAGCCCTCGGGGTCTTAGTCATGGCGTTCTTGCACGCCAAGCTCCGCGTCGGCGAAGGAGGCGTCCAAACCAGACCAAACAGCAAAGGTGTCAATTGGGACTGGGCAGCACAACAGGCGCTGCTTTTTGCGAAAAAGGTGAGGTGTTTTTATGTGGGAGTGTCGGTTTTCCTCGAATGGGCTAGTATTAGTTGCCTTAAAAGCTCTGCATGAAGGAAGTGGAACCATCCCACCCACACTGAGAGAATCCAGATCGCCAAAGGCCGGATCGCCAAAGGCGGATCACCAGAGCCGAGCCTAAGTCCACGCTACGCCGCTAATACACCCTGCGGGCATCTACTTGTTAGCTTGGTACTTTTCTTGATGCCATTGGCAAGTTGATGACGATTAGTACTAAGCTAGCAAAATAGATGCTTGTAGGGTGTATAACCTGAGAGCTGCGAGATCCGGAAGCCTGTGCTGACATGCACGATACGTTACGATAATTTTATCAGCAAGGGTCTGGCCATGATAACCATACGCGCTGTCCATGGCCTCGAACATAAAAGCTCTCCTCTCCCCTCGACGTTTTAACCTAATAATCAGCAGTCATCACCGTTGTTGTCTCATACGTACCCCTCTCAAGCAACTTCGCTCATCTATTCAGGTTGTCGGCCAAGTACCTCTGTACTTACTAAGGTAGCATCGAGTTGTCGGCAGAGCATCTTCCACTATGCCGCCCTCCTCTACTCGAGCTGATAATAACGGCAAAAACGAGTAAGTCATCTTCCATCTGCCATTATGTCTTCTCTTTTTTTTCTTCATCTTTACCACCATCAGAGCAATTATAAAACACATGTGTCTGAAATTATTCATCCTCCGTTGGTTGGCATGCTCCGGCGCCACTCAATGTACCTCTGTACTTGCATAGGTGCATGGATTCTATAGAACACTCGTGCATGCACTCACGAGCGTGCGGCTACTCCGTACTTACGGACACTTTATTAGAGGCAAGGAGCCCCAGGCTGTGTCGTACAGCCTCGATCGCTTTCTCGGTCGCAATGGCCATGTCGATCATGAACGTCCGCCTGTGGCTTTTATGCAAGTGCGCGATCAGAAGTCGGCCGAAGCTGAAGAAACGGCCTCGATGCGCGCCCGTTTAGATGCATTCGATCAGCAGTTTAGCTCAAGCACTAATCACCCCCGCAACTAAATCGGCGTGCCAGAATCAACTGACAGGCTCACATCTCAGGTAAGCGTTTGCCTGAGAGACTACCTATTCCCGACTGCTCACACAGATGCACTAACAGTAATAGAGCGTTTTTAGATGAATCAGGTTGTGATGATGCTGCATGTGGTTCGCGGTGTTGAGATATCAGTAAATACACAAGCATGTCACTGGAGGAGGGGGGACCAAGGGTCGAACATAGAGGGAGACGGGGTCAATCCAGCCTTGGTCCTCCGAGAGAGATTCACATGTAATTTCATAGCTTATGTATCCTTGTAGTTAGCCATCAAATGGCACGCCACTGATTCCACAGAGTAGGAAATATGGAAGATGGAAGCTTTTAAGAGCAGATGTGACACACTAAATCTGCCAGCTCAATGGTAGTTGAAAACGTTTTCAAGTATTGAAATAATCTTGGCAAGCCGCAGGCTATGTAAATGTCTATATTGATGCGATAAAATAATGGCAATTGAGGTAAGTTTCAAAACTTGATCCGATACTTGAATTGTATGATAGCCTTCAGCATACATGCAATCATTCCCTATTGTTGTATCGTAGGGAACAAAACATTTGTGGCGGATAAGAGGCCAAGAGAAGTTCAGACTACACGAGCTTGTGTAAGACGTTTGGGATAAGCCGCCACAAGAGAACTAGACAAGATTTATGCTGAAGCTGTCGCAGGATGTGATAACACTAGAAGAGAAACGTATATTGTGGTAGATATCATCTATCCTCAATCTTGGCTGCGAAATTAGATGTGTAAAATCCCAATTTTTGAGTGGATGTGTTTTGCATACGCGACTCCGGGGATTCATGTGCCTACTACCTGGTAGAGACGGCGCAGGTACACCTGGCGCGCGCACTGCTCGGCCGTGCCCTACCACCCTATCTCCCAAAACTCACCCCAAACGAAAATGAAGGGGTGCTTGATTGGCAGGTGGACGCCAATCAGATCCACTGTAGCCAACCATTTCTAGTGGAGTCGCTAAAAGGCTACAGTGCTAGGCGGTGGTGCTAGTATCTGTCTGACATTCTTTGTTGACCTACGCCGGTAGACAGTACAGGCGCCCCTTACCCAATTCTGCCAGCACAGAGGTATGGTCTACCTCGCCATGGTCTTCCAAGGCGAGGAGGGAGCCGTGACGCATGCATGGCACGGCGAGATTCTTACCTTTTTGCTTCTTTGCAAACTTGCGTACGTATAGAGGGATATAAATATGGGAGACACCCGTGGTAAAACAACTTGCCCAGCCACTTACTACGAGTGATAGTAGCCATTGAAAAACTTCCTTCACAACTCTTCTTCTTACCACCCGACACTGCTCTTTACCTCTATAGTTTAGAGTTTTGGGATTCTTGTGCTACCCTTTGGTAGTTCTGTCAAGTGCTGGGAAGTTAGTACTTGATCCCATTAACGCCACAGAATACTGCATCCTACTTGAGATGCCCAAAATGCCGTCTTCTTCTGCTTATGCCATCTACAGTGGCAGTAAAAAGTAGGTTTTGCTATATAGATTTTTTTCAACTTCAATGCCCATGTACCTTAATGGATTGATACTCGTATGGGATCTAAGCGTCCAGCGAGTGGTCGAATGGTCGGGTGCTAATGAAATGCTGATGCAGCGACACCACCGCCAACGCCCCCCCTAGTCACAGCTGTGCCATCAATCGCTTCCTTGCTGATCAGGAACAACGATGCCCCCCGGAGTTCGGCAAAACTCAATCTCCAGCAGAGGCAGAGGCTGATGCCAAGGCGCGGATGATGACTAAGCTGCTTGCCTTTGAGCAGCAGTTTGGTTCCAGTGATAAACCACCCGGAAACTAATTTGGCGTCACGGAACAAGCAAATCGGCGTGTGCAAATACATGAGTGGGCTCTACAACAATTTTTACAAAGAATACAAGGTTGAGGAAAGATGGGGGTTTAATGGAAGCAAATAGTCTGATTTGTATTTTGACTTGAAACTTATTACTGAACAAAGTGCTCTGATTGCTCAGTCCCCGCATCTCCCGTCTCGTAATACCTAAATTCATGTCATCCACTAATGGCCAATGGCACCATCTAACTTTCAATTTTTCTCTAGCCTGGTCAAATCTTCTTTTTTTTATCTGGCTGCCAATTGATTCAATTGTTGGCTAAGAGTATTAATCCCGTTTCTCTCCAAGTCCAACAACAAGTAAGATAGAAAAGTGAAGATAGCATCGGGGAAAAAAGGGCAACATTAGCATGGGATCATGGAAGCAAGACC
This sequence comes from Trichoderma aggressivum f. europaeum, assembly GCF_033847375.1. NCBI lineage: Eukaryota > Fungi > Ascomycota > Sordariomycetes > Hypocreales > Hypocreaceae > Trichoderma > Trichoderma aggressivum. Next base: position 477,795 of record NW_026946378.1, read on the forward strand.
TGGCTAATTCCATCGGCTGGCACCAGCGGTTGAAGCTCCAGTGGGGCCGGCCAAGGGCTACGTTGGCCGCCTTTGTCCTCCTCTCCTCCTCTCCCACTGTCCCTCCCTCTCATGATGACAGAGACCTGTTCCCCTGGGCACCAAGTGCTTGGCGCTGCATCTGCCAGTGGGCGCTTGGGTGGCACCAGAGTGAACAAGTCACCGCCGGAGCAGCGCTCTAGACCTAGGCTGGCCGCTGCCGAAATGTGCTAGCAGGCTGGTTGGACGAGAGCCCAAAGGATAAGAAGCTTCATGTTGTTGTCGGCATAGTCAACAACCTGTGGGTGCAGCCCATCGAATAGGTCCGCACAGTATTAATGGGCTTATGACATGACTATGAGTACATAGCTTCCCCAAAAGCAGGTCATTTTGATCAAGGCAACCGACATCTGATCTTTCTTTTCAGCACCAGAACCCACCTTTTAACACCCGGTACATGTAATAGCCAATGACATGTTGTCAAATCAAGCCCGGACTTTGCCCCTCGTCTTCAGGTCTACATGTTGGGGTGCCAGCGCCTCCGTGTCGGAGTTTGGCTCATGACAAGCAAGCAATTCAGTATATTAGAGGTGCGCAAAAAGGGTGGAAAGTTGACCAGATACATTCTACCATTTACTCGTATCTATAAATACTTATAGAATGTTCTCTCCGCTCAAAGATTCATCCGGGTATCAGCAACTATTACCAGTTTTCTCTTGCCTTATAATCCGGAGTGTTCTCTTAGCCTATCCACTTTGCGCATCTATCCTACATGTACCCTTGTCTGTCTGCCCATCAATTATCTGCCGTCTATCACCGGTCTTAAAAGAGCATTTCTCAACATGCCGCCCTCTTCTACCCAAGCTATTCAGAACGGCAGTGATGGGTAGGTGGCCTCTCTTATATATATAATATATATATATATATATATATATATATATATTTTTTTTTACTCTCTCTTTTATCACCGACGCCAAAGAGGTGCATCCCTACAAAGTCTATGTATTTTTTAGAATTCAATTTGGATCACCCCTCTATTAATGGGCCAGATGCTCTCGGCGCGCCAGCACATATGCCCAAATGTGCAGTTCTACCTGTGCATAGTACGGAGAGCTTACACGTAAATATATATACGTACCAACGTAATTACTTACAGCCGCTTTAGAAACAAAAAGCCCCAAGCTATGGCATATAATATCGATCGCTATCTTGGCCGCAAAGACGACCATGTTGATCATGAACGGCCACCTGTAGCATTTATTCAGGTACGGGATCAGGCGACAGCTGAATCTGAAGAAATCGCCGCGATGCGTGCTCGTCTGGATGCATTCGATAAACAATTTAGCGCAAGCGACAATCATTCGCGCAGTTAAACCGCTGTATTGGAGTTGAATGACGGCCCGGTCGCATCGAGGTCAGTGTTTATTTTAATGAGTGGTTCGAAGCATTTGGTTAATCTATTCGTGCTAACGGCCATAGCGCTTGGTGAAGTTGGTGATGTAAAAGACTTGGGTAATACTGGTTATAGTCTATGGTGATATTGCTGAAAGACTTGTTCCTCTAAAATTGACTGCGGTGCGCGCTTATGTTTGAGGGCCAAATTTATGGATAGCACATAGGCAATTTTAAATATCGCCGTTGGTTTCACTATTAAATCCGTGGCGTGGTGGTGATTTTATTAAACGTGTTCTGGATTTCGTAATAATTATTGTAAGCCGCGGTTTGAAATTACAGCTATTGATGAGGTTTTTTTCTTGTGTCAAGGCAACCACTATTTGCTTGCTTGATTAATAGTACATGTAAGTACGATATATTGGGTTACTGTGTAGTTGCCTTTTTTTCCCGGAGTTTCGGATTTTGCGTCAGTGATTCTAGCAGATTATATTAGTAGTAGCAGGTATCTAGTACCAAGGTAGATAAGTACTAGGTTAGTACTACGAAGTAGGTGGTTTCGAGGCTGGGTACAGTGTATCTGTACAGATCCCTCTACGGATAAGATGTCAGCTTCACGCACCAAGGCATCTTAGTAGGATCAATGAAGCCAAGCCCATTTCTCCTTGGGTCTTAGTGCATAGGTTCTCGCCATTCCTAACAAGGCGAGGCTCTCTAGCAAGATCGACCCACTGAGATTCCCGGCATTACTTACTTGACTGGCTGATAGTTGAATTAGGGTTGCATGCCTACTGAGGATGTCCGGTTCATCAGCCGGTATCTCCATCTCCACCATCTGGCCACCGTCGGGAAGATACATGTACCCGGGTACATGTACTCCATGGTAATCCCGTGTTGAAGGCCATTCCAATTGGAAGGCTCCACTACCTAGCTCACGGACTTTTCGAAAAGCTCCGGCAATAAGCCTCAACTTACAATAGAGTAGCCATTTCTCATATAAAGATTCTTCTACTTCCAATAACGATGGCGGTAGATTTATTATATTTGCCATTGCTTCTATTTACCAATGCCCTACTCTTTCTATACCAGTTGAGGCACTGATATTACCACTTTGCCAGCGAGTATAGGGACATAAGTTAGACTACTGCTGTCACCAACCTATCAATTGATTCGACATCAGCACAAGACATTGGACGTAATTAATTCAAAATGCCCCCCGTTCTGTCTCAGGCCGCTTATAATAGCAGCAATAAGTAGGTTATACCCAAGATTATTCAAGTTATCCCACGGATAATATTTTTCCTCCCCTCTCTACCTATATGCCATCAATAGAAATATGAATTTATGGGCTGTCTTCGGTCGAGGTATATAGGTGCATCCAACTGAAGTATGCACGCTAACTCTGTTACGTAGGGACACCAAGCTACATACTACCAACGACAGCTCCAGCCATGGCTATAGCATTGTCCGCTTCCTTGCCGATCAGCAACAATACCATCCTGTATTCAGCAAAGTGCAATCCCCAACGGATGCAGAAGACATTGCCAAAGCCCGGATGGCGGCAGAGCTGCGTACTTTCGAGCAAGAGTTTGGCTTGAGCGGCAAGCCTCCGAATAATTAGGTCAAAGCCTATGCAATACGCAACCTGCTGGTCGCAAAGAGTATCGACACTATTGGGTTCTACAATGTTTCACGGCAAGGAGTATCAAGTTTAGAGAACACGGGAATTTTGTAGAAAGCAGGCCGTCTCCCTTGTAATTGCATTTGGCATTTTAGTTTCTTGCTAAATTGACACCATGATATTTCTTCAAGTCCAAAGACGCTGCCTTGAAGCGATAGTTGAAAGATCACCCGCAAGTCACCCTGTCCTCTCTACAGCCTGTGGCGTGCTCCACAGCAGTTAGTGGCATGGAGCCGCCCGTGCGCCACCAGTCCCTCTATTATCCGTTAGACGACGGGAGCCAAAATAGCTCCCGTCGCACCCACTCTGAACCACCAAATTCCATAAACTCGTTACAAGGTATAGGTTTATAGGGCCAATATTTTTGTGAGTGTGTGTTGATTGAAAGTAGAGGCGTTTGAACACTGATTTGGGGCCGCAGTTGGAGCCGCTATCTTCTCACTGTGAAATAAACCCGCACTGACAGCTTATATTCGAGCACTGAAATATTCTCAATATTGATATATACTCAAGGCCGTACATATATTCAAGCCTTCCAGTTATTTACTCACATGGCTGTCAATATTAGTGATCCTTTTATAAATCCAGTACGTAAAAAGAATATGTATGGACCTTTCGATTATCGCACTTGCTTATCGCTTGTCATCTATCTTGTATAAGACGATCTACACGACTTGGATGAATATTTATCTTAGGTTGACCTGAATAAGACCATCGCTCCCCTTACGGCACCTAGGTTGGCTTTACCAGGTAATGTTGCAGAACATCTCCCGAACACAAAGGAGAAATACCATGTCCATTATGAGGCAATCTTCCATAACAATCGGACCCTGTCTGACATTGACATTCAGTGCTCTCACTTAATGGTTGTACCAATTATAATATTCCATCTTGAGACAGTTTTAACTTGAGAAGCGCCCATATCTTCATGCATGTCTCGCAGAGATTTCACACGTTCTCATGAAGTCAATCTTCTGCAAATCACAATTTATGTCTCTCGCGCACACCATTGTCTCACCGTGTCAGTATTTTATGAAACATCACGTATGTCTCACCTGTATCGTTATTCTGCACAATACTATACATGTCTCATCCACACACCTTTGGTCCTTCAGGAAGCACTCTGAGCCACCGATAACTATAAACGCCACAGTATAAACGCATCTCTCTTGCTCAATATGACGTCGAGTTGTATTATACGAGAGAAAAACTCCACATTCGGATTGAGAGGCTTGCTGGATAGACCAAAAGAAATTGCGGCGCGGACAGCTACCCAAATGAAAGCTCCCTACTCATCTCCGCTTTGAATGAAATGCCCGTTACTCTTCTGGATTGTTGGTCAATTTCTCCATACTTAATATCGCCTCTTTCAAATGTTAGTTTATAGGTTGGTCCTTGCATACGTCGTCACGACTTTGCCCCGTTTAATTACTGTTCAAGAGTGGCATGTGAAGCTCTCTTCTTTCACTGCCGCAGTCTATAAACAACGAAGCTTTAGAACTTGATGAGGAACATTTTCTCTATATGCATGTGTATAAGAGAAACAATAACAATTAGCTAGTCGTCCTCTGGTCAAATATTGCATGTAAATATTCGTTCAATCGTTTGCTGATACTTGCACCCATATAGGATAAATGAGTCCCCACCAACCGTCGCAAGTGGCATTCAATTTACCAGCTCCCTTTGCATCCCCGAAGATATTACATACAGCATCGATTGTTTCTCGGAGACTGCCTCAAAATCGACATATAAACACTCACAACAACATAAATTTGGACGAACTCCAAGCTCAGTCGAAGTGGAGGAAAATGCGAGGGCCTTGTTAAATATGTTTGACGCTCAATCTTGCTCTGGCGGCAAAATCGTTGATGAATAAGAATTGTTAGAACTTCTCTGATATTGAAAAACTTAATAGCAAGCTTCCCTCCTACATCTACAGGTACCCTACCTTTTAGGTGCCTAACCACTAAAAACCCTTACTTTATTTAACTAGCTATTAAATAAAACGACTATGATTTTTACTTTTATAGTTTTATCTAGGGACCCTAGAGAGATAAAAATATTTATAAACCCTCTAGATACCCAGAATAAAATAAACCCTGTTACCCCTAGACCTACAATAGCCCCCTAACTTTAGAAAAAAGTAACCCCCTTAGGCTTAAAAATAAATAAAGCTATAGTTTTCTTTTTTACCCTTAAGAAGAAAAAATACTTTAGAGAAGTTATTAGTATAAATAAGGTGCTTTTACTTAGCTTTAATAAGGTAAAACTAAGTATAGTAGTAATAATAACTATAGTGTAAATAGCCTTAAGAGGCCTTATTACTTTTATTTTTAATAGTATAAAAGAAGCTATTAACCTAAGTAATAAGGGGAAATCCCTTATTAAAAATAAAATTATAAACTAAATTAATAAAATTAATATATAATAATAGGCTAAATAAGATATAGTATTAAATATAGCTTTAGTTATTAACTTCTGCCTAGCGTAATATATATCCTAACTCTCTTTAGTAGTAGTAGAATAAGTTTACTTATGCTTAAATACTATATTTAAAAATTTTATTACCTTTTATATTAACCCTAAGGGGAGATTTAAAAACCCTAAGAAGTTAGGCAGTAAGGAAAAAGCTACCTAACTAACTAAAATAATATTAGCTAATATATTTATCACGACCTAATCTAACCTCTTATATAATCTAAGATAAGTACGTACCTAGAATAAGGTTATTCCGCTTTAATTAATAAAAGACTAAAGTGCTAAACTTAATTACTGGAGTGCTTTATATAATTACTCCCTTAAATAATAAAGTAATAGGCTATATTACTTTATAAAGGAATAACTTATTATATAAGAATAAAATATTTACACTTATTAAATAGCTTAAATAATTAATTATTAATATAGTAATAAAATTAATTTTTATACTTAACTTACTAGCTATATAATAAAATTACTTAATTATATCCTACTGCCTTTATTAATATAAATTATAAATAGTTTATTACCTTAAAAATCTACTTTATATTACTTAGTATAAACCAGTTTATTATACGTTAATAACTCTTATTTAAAATAGTACTATATACTTTTAAGTAATAAGAAGTACTATAGCTCCTTAACTAATTCTTAAACCTACTATTACTCTTAAAAGCCTTACTATAGCTTTAAAAAAACTTTAAGTATAAAATAATTAATTAAGAGATAACCTAAAGTTAGCTTAAGGTACTAAAGCTACTAAAGTAATTAAACTTAAGTAACTAAGACCTTTTTCTAAAAGGACTAGTATTTTATAAACCTTTTTTAGTTAACTTAAGGTCTATTATATTATTAATAATAAATAATTCCTAATTATTAAAAGTAAGATTTTTTATACTTTTAGCTATATAAAAAAAGCTATATTTAACTAGTTTAAACTTATTATAAAAGATTATATTAAAATTATAAATATATTTTATAATAGTAAAACTATTTATATTTTCTTAGACTATATAAACTTTAAAACTATACTTTAGTTAGTTTTTAGAATAATTAATAAAAAACAGGTTACTAAATAAAAACTTAGGGATTTTTATTAAAAAGGGGCTATATTTAAGTATATTTCTTAGTTTATATAAATCTCCTTAAAGCTTAAATAAAAATATAAACCCTTAATAAAATACTTTTATAAAAGATTAAAGGAAAAAATAAAAAATAAATTATATAAACTTAATTATCTTAATACTTTTTAAAAATATATAAATAAAGCTATTAAAATTAATAATAAGTAGTATAAGTATTAGAAGAAGTATAAGGGAAAATTATAACTTTTCCTATTATATTACTATAAGGCTAACTAGGGTAAGAAATAATATAAAGAAATTACTTATACCTATAGGATAAACCTAAGATAAATAGACCTTAATACTATTATTAAAGAGAAGAAATTCCTTTATTATAATTATAGTAAAAAAGGCTATATAGCTTAAAATTATTAATTTAAGAAAACTAATAAACTATAAAAATAACTTAGATAAATTATTAATACTTGTCACAACCTGGCTTTTATAGTTGCGATAAGGGGCCTATAGGGTAGGCGCTTTTAGATTAACGTTAGGCTATATAGTTAATTAGAAAGTAGTTAATGGGAATTAACGTTAATTTTAATTAACGTATAAATAAATTAATTAGAATTATAATTAATTTTACTTAACTTTAGAATATATAACTAAATATATAAGTTTACTTTATATTACTTATTAAAATACTTAAATAGCTAATTATTATTATAACTATAGCGTTTATAATATAATTAAATTAGAACCTAGACCTTTACTTTTATTTATATTATTAGCTAGTAATAAAATTATTTATTAACTAACCTAATTACTCTACTAATATAAACTATAAAACCTCTCTAAGGTTTATCCCTTAGGAAAAGTATTATTTATACTAATATATAGGCATTAGTTTATTATAATACTATTTATAAGTTTAAGTAACTACTAAACTAAGAATATAATAATAATAAAATCTTTAACTTAGATATAGCTTAAGTTATAAAGAAACTTAAACTTAATAAACTAATATAAGCCTTAGTAAAGAAACTTACTTTAAGAAAGGTTAATAACCTTAAGAATATAATACCTATATATAATACTATACCCTTATTAAAGACTACTAATATTATTATAATTAATACTATACCCTTATTATAAAATATACCTAAGGTATAGTAGTATATATAAATTTATATAATATTACTTATAAACCTTAATTAAATTAACACCCTTAAGATATTTAAACCTATAGTTAAAATTCTTAGGAAAAATAACTTTAAAATATAATAATAGCTTATAAATTAAGAAAAAGTATAATATAATACTTACTTTACTAAGGAATATAATTATAAAAACCTAGAATTATATACTAAGTTTTACTATAAAACCTATATAATCTCTAAAATCTAGGAATAATATACTTAATAATATAAATCTCTAAATTTTAAAAAATATAATCTAGTGGAATAATATTAATATTACTACTAAGATTACTATTATAATATATAAATTAAGAAAAAGCTATATAATTATAGCTATAACTTTTAAATTTATAAAAAATAAAAAAGTATAAATAATATAAAGGCTTATTATAAGTATAACTTTATAAGTATACTTATTTATAATTACTACTAGTGTAAAATATATAATAAAAATCCTTAAGTATTATAAATATTATTATATATTAATAATATTAACCTTAAAAAAAAATAGCTAAAATAATTTATAGCTATTAATCTTAAGAATACTTATTATAAAATTTAGCTTAAAGAGAATAAGGAAACCCTAAAGGATAATAATTTTAAAAAAGAGAATAACCTCCCTAAGGAATTTATTAATATTATTATATAATTAATATAATTATTAAAATTTTTAATAAAAGTAATTATTAAAGGGTATAAATTTATAATATTTCTTAATAGTAAAGCTTAAAGTAATTATATCTTACTTATACTTATATTTAAGCTATAATTACTATATAAAAATAAAAGTAATAAAAGCTATAATATATTTATTATAAATAACTAGAAGTTTAAATATAATAAAGGGATTATTAATACTAAGATATTTTTCCTTAATATTAAAATTTAAGATAAAATAAAAAAAATTAATTTTAATATATTAAATATTTTAGGATTTAAAGCCTTATTAAGATATATATAGCTAAGGGAAAGTAACTCTTAGGTTAACTAGGAAATAGGCTAAGTAAATTAAGTAAATAACTTTAGTTTACTAAGGATATTAAAACCTAAATTATAATTACCTTAGGAGAAGTAATAAAAGGGTAATATACTACTAGAAGATTTAAAGCTTCCTAAATTAGAAAATAAAAAATCTAAAATAAAAAAAGTTAAATTTAAGGCCCCTTAAGAAGTACTATAATAATACTAGAATAAATAAAATAAAGTAAAATAATAAAAAATTTATAAAATAATTACTTTAATATAAATAAAACTTTAAAATCTTAATTAAGCTTTTTTAAAAGCTAAGGAGAAAGTTAACCTTAATCCTAAGGAATAGTATATAATAAAAGTCTTATAGTAGTATTATAAATATAAGAAATTATTTTAGAAAACTTTAGAAATAAAGCTACTATTATACTTAAAATAGGATTATAAGATTATATTAAAAAAAGGGATTACTCTTAAGTTTTATAAAATTTATAACTTTAGTAAATTTAAGCTTAAAATACTTAAGAAATAAATTAAAAAATAACTTTAAAAAAAATATATTTATATCTTTAATTTACTTACTAAATACCTTATTATCTTTATATTAAAGAAAAATAAGAAACTTTAACTAGTTATTAATTATTATTAGCTTAATAATATTATTATTAAAAATAAAACCTTATTACTATTAATTAATAAAATTAAAAAATATTTTACTAAAATAAATTACTTTATAATACTTAATCTTACTAAAGCTTATAAACTTACTTAAATAAAGGCAGAAGATAAATAAAAAACCGCTTTTTAGACTTAATATAGTTTTTATAAATACCTAGTTATACTATAAGGACTTATTAATGCCTTTATATTATTTTAGAAATAAATTAACTATATACTAAAAGTATACTTAAATAACTTTATTATTATATATATTAATAATATCTTTATTTTTTTAAAAACCCTTAAAGAATACTAAAAATATATTTATTAAATATTATAAACCCTTTAAAATACTAATTTATTAATTAACCTTAAGAAATACTAATTTTATATATAAAAAGTAGAATTCCTTAAATATATTATTACCTTTAAAGAAATTTAAATAAACCCTAAGAAAATTAAAGTAATTAAAAATTAAAAGCCTTTAATTAATATTAAAAAAGTATAAAGCTTCTTAAGACTTACTAATTATTATTAATAATTTATATAAAACTTTATTAAGATTACTACGCTATTAATAAACCTTACTAAGAAGAATTAAAAGTTTTTATAAAGCCCTAATATTAATATTACCTTTAAATAATTTAAAAACACTATAATTTTTAAACTTATACTTACTATATTTAATCTTAATAAACTAATTATAATTAAAATAAATACCTTAGATTATATTATTAGTAAATAAATTAGTTAACTAAATAAAAATAGTAAACTAAAATTTATTATATTTTTTTTTAAAAAACTATATAAACTAGCCTTATAATACCCTATTTATAATAAGGAATTTATAGTTATTATTACTATATTTAAATATTAAAAATATTACTATTTTAGAAGTATATATAAAATTAAGGTTTATATTAACTATAAAAATATTATATTTTTTATAATAACTTAGTAGTTATTTAAAAAATAAATTAAATACTTTAAGTTCTTAATTATATTTAACTATAAAATAATTTACTATAAAAAATCTAAAAACAGCTGCGCTAATACTCTTAGCCAAAGGCTTAATTATTTTTAAAAAATACTAGATTTTATTATATAAGTTTTATAGCTTAATAAGTAAAAAGCCTTAGAGTAATAATAAATTAACTTTATTTTTAAAGTTAAAAAAAATAATTTACTTTTAATAAAAATTACTAAATATATTAAACTTTAGGAATAAGAATAATTCCCTAAAGGCGTTATAATAAAATCAGGATATTTTATACTTAATAATAAAATATAAGTACTTAAAAAATTATATAAAAAAGTAATTACTTATATTTATAAATATAAATTATATAATTATAAGGGAATTACTAAAATTATATAATAAGTTTAATAATACTATAAGTTTAAAGAAATTAAGTAATAGGTAAAAGAAGTAGTTTTATATTATATTATATATAATAAAATAAAAAATAGCTAATATCTACCCTATAGTAAATTATAACTATTACCTATACTAAATTTACCCTAGGAATTAATTATATTTAACTATATTATATATTTATTATTATTTAAAAATCTAGTTATAGGATTTAAATATAATAGTATTTTTATTATTATTAATAGACTTTTTAAAAAAACTTATTTTATCCTTAATAAGAAAATTAGCTTAGCTAAAGACTAAGCTTATATTTATATAAAATATATAAAAAGTAAATATAAAGTACTAGGAGAAATAATCTCTAATTAAGGATTTACTTATATATTATACTTTTAGTAAATATTTATAGCTTACCTTAGAATAAATTATAAATTTAATACTACTTATTACCTATAAACTAATAAATAAATAAAGTAATTAAATTAAATTATTAAAGTATACTTAAGAAGTTATATTAACCTAGCTTAGGATAATTAAGTTATAAACTTACTAATAGCCTAGCTATACTATAATAGTATTAAGTTAAAGTTAATAAAGGTAATACCTTTTTATATAAACTATAGCTTTACTTTATAAGTATATTAACCCCTAAGATAAGGATTATATATTAAAAAAGTAAAAATATATATAGAAAATATAAAGAAACTTTATAAAAAACTATAAGGATAACTTAAACTTATTTATAAATATATAAGTAAATATATAAATTAAAAAAGGATTAAAAAACTAAACCTTTAAGAAGAAGATATAGTTTACCTACTTTACTATATATAAAGTAAAAAACTCCTTAATATTAAAATAAATAGGCTAAGTAATAAACTTAATTATTATAAGCTTAGGCCTTATAAAATTTTAAAAAAAATTAAAGAAGTAAACTATAAACTTAAGCTACTTAAATTTATTAAGTTATACTTTATTTTTTATATTTTATTATTAAAAAAAGTATTAGTAAATAAAAATACTAAAGAAATTATTTATAATAAAATTACTATAAAAGTAGTTAAAGAAGAATATAAAATTAAAATAATTATTACTACTAGGCTTAGTCTTAATAAATAATAAAGATAGTGTAAATACTTTATAAAATAAAAAGGCTATAATAAAAGTAAAAATATATAGAAACCTATTAATAACTTTAACTACTTAAAAGTAATTTTAAATAATTTCCTTATAAAAATAGGATTTAAAATAAAATAAATAAACTAAGAATACTAAATAAAACCTAAGAGAATAATAAAGGAATATCCTTTATTAGCACTAAAGGACCTAAATCTAAGAACTTTAAACCTATGCCTAAGGATAGCTAATTAATATTATTAAAAATGCCTAATAACTATAAGTCCTATACTATAGACTACTTATATACTACCTTAGTATTAGCCTTAGCTAACCTATAATAAAATAACTTCTTACCCTACTCCTTAACCTTTTTATATATTTTTTAGATATATAATAATTAATTAGTAGCCTTAGTAATCTACAACTATAACTTAACTATTTAAGTATTTAAAAAATTAAATTACTTACTTACTTTCTCTTCCTTATACTTAAGAGTATATTTTTAAGCTAATATATACTTAATTATAAAATTAGCTACTACTTTAATAATAAGGAAAAATAACTTATAAGTATTAGTAATTAATATTCTATTATAAGGCTTTTTCGCCTTTATATACCTAAAACAGTAACCTAAGGTCCCTAATATAATATACTAATACTTTAAGTAATAATAATTAAAATATAATATATTTACTATTATATTAAAAATTAATACTTATTTAGTAAAAGAAAAATTCTTATACTTTTTTTAAAAAGCTATTATAATATTAACTATATTACTATAATAAAAAAAATAAATAAACTTACTAAGATTATATATTAGGAACTAATTAAGTATAGGTTTTCTTATTTTAGCCTTAAGGATAAAGCTAATAAAAGGGGGATATTATATTATAACCTAATTTAACCTTTTATAAAATCTAAGATAAGTATATACTTAAAATAAGGTTATTCTACTTTAGTTAATAATAAAAAAAAGCGCTAGCCTTAAATAGCTAAAGCGCTTTATATAATTACTTTTTAAAGTAATAAAGTAATAGGCTATATTACTTTATAAAGAAATAACTTACTATATAAGAATAAAATATTTATATTTATTAAATAGCTTAGATAGTTAGTTATTAATATAGTAATAAAATTAATTTTAGTATTTAACCTATTAGTTATATAATAAAATTGCCTAACTTATACCTTACTGCCTTTGTTAATATAAACTGTAATTAGTTTATTACCTTAAGAATTATACTATACTATTAGGTATAGACTAGTCTGTTATATATCTCTAATACTACTTATTAAGTATTTAATATATAATTAAAAATTCTTTATTATAAATAAAGTATTTAAGTTTTAGTTTATAAAATTTCTTAGAGAAGTAAGTAATAAGCTTAAATTTCTTTTTTAATATATTATTTAGTTAACTAAGTACTTCTTTAATTATATAATCTAAGGCGTTAATTTTAATTATAATAGGTTTATTTAGGTTAAATATTATAAGTACTAGTATACTTATAAAGGCTTATTAAAGGTATTTAAAGGTTATTTAAGTATTTTATATAAGTTTAAATTTAATATTTTTTTTTATTAAGTTTATAAATAGCGTAGTAATTTTTAAGAAGTCCTTAATAAAGCGTTAATAATAATTAGTAAGTCTTAAGAAGCTTTATACTTACTTAATATTTTTAAGTAGCTTTTAGTTATTAATTACCTTAAGTTTCTTTAGGTTTATTTAGATTTTACTTAGGGTAATAATATATCCTAAGAATATAATTTTTTATATATAAAAGTTATATTTCTTAGGTTTTACTAGGAGTTTATTATTTTAAAGTATTTATAATATTTTTTTAATATATTCTTTATATTTTTCTAAGTTTTTAAAATAGATAAAAATATTATTAAAGTATATAATAATAAAATAATCCATGTAGTTTTATAATATATAGTTAATTATTTTCTAAAAGGTTACTAGGGTGTTTATAAGTTTAAAAGGTATTATTTAGTATTTATAAAGTTTATATTTTATATAAAAGGTAGTTTTTTATTTATTACCTTTCTTAATTTAAATAAGGTTATATACTTTTTTTAAGTTTAGTAAAGTAAAAATATTAGCTTTTATAAATTAATCTTTAATTTCTAAAATTAGTAGTAATAATATAATATCTTTTTTAGTTATTATATTTAATTATTAATAATTTATAATAAGTTAAAGTTTACTATTCTTTTTTAGTATAAATATAATTAAATATTTTATTAAGGATTTAAAAGGTTTAATATAGCCCTTCTTTAGCTAGTCCTTAATTTATTTATTAAGTATCTTAAGTTTAGTAGCGCTAAGGTTATAAATCTTATTAAATATTAGAACTTTATTATCTATAAGTTTAATTTTATAGTCTTATTAGCTATATTCTAGTAATCTAGTGTTTAGTTTTTTATTAAAGACTAATATATACTAAAAGTTTATTAATATATTTTTTAGGTATTTTAGTATATCTTAGTCTTAGTAATATAATTCCTTAACCTATTATATAATTAAGTTAAGAAATCTAAGTTATTTTTTCCTTAGTTTCTTAATATATTTAATTATCCTTAGGGGCTTCTTTAGCTCTGTAAATTATACTTATTTTATAACTTTATTCTTTTTTATATATTTTTATATTTCTTTATATAATATAAGGGTTATTAACTTTATTATTAGGGATATTATAGTATTTTATTAATCCTCTTAATTTAATTATAGTATATCTTTAAAATTAATTAGTTTAGGATAAATTTACTATCTTACCTAGCCTTTAATTTAATTAATATTAGAATTACGTAACTTAAGCTAATTATATCCTAAAAGTATATTATATTTTATAATATTTATAATATTAAAGCTAAATATATCCTTAATTTTACTAAATTAAATTATAAGGAGATTAGTTTTATAATTAATAATTTTATTATTATAGGTAAATTATTACTTCTTAATACTTATAAGGGTATATAGTTTTTCCTTTTTATAATTATTTAACTATAGGTAGTTAACTAGTTAAGGCGTAATATAGTTTATTATAGCTCTAGAGTTTATATAGATTATAATTAGGTATCTTTCTAAAGTACCTAGTATTTAAAATTTTTATAGCTTTTTTCCTCCTAAAATAGTATTTAGGTTATAATATATTATTTTATCTATATTATTATAGTAACTATTATTAATATTATTTATTTTAGTAGTAATTTAGCTAGGTTTATTAATTTAAATATTATAGCATTTACACCAGGTATATCCAGGCTTAGGGGTATACTTATTAATAAATTTATAATATTTCTAAAAGTTATTTTAGTTAATTTATTATATCTTAGTATTATAACTATATTCTCCTATATATTTTTTAAAGTTAAATCCTTATTTAGTTAAGTTTTTAATAATATATATAAGTGCTTAGTATTAATATTTATATTTAATATAGTTATTTTAATTATAAAGTATAAATTCTTTTTACTAATAATTTAGAATATTATAATTCTTATATTATTTAGTAAGTTTATATAGGGTATATTATTTATATAATAATAGTTTATAGTTAGTAATATTAGCTTTATTATATTAGTTTATTAATAAGATATTATTTATATAATAAAGGGTTAATCTTTTTTTTATTATATTAATCCTTAGAATTCTTCCTTATTACTTAAGGAGTTCCTTAGGTACTAGGCTTATTGTTAAAGCTATACTTAAAAGATTATTATTATACTAATATATTATTTTTTATTACTCCTATTTTTAAATTACTTTTTTTTTATTTTTAAAGTTATTAGCTTTATAAAGACTAAGGTTATGGATTTTATTATTATTAAGGGTAAAGTAATCTAGGCTATTAGGTATTATTAATAAGTTATTATATAGTTCTTATTTATACAAATATCTAGGTCCTTAGAGTTCTTATAAACTATAATTTTTATATAGCTTAGTAATATTAAGGTTTTTATACCTTATTTTATATTACTATATTACTTATATAACTCTGTCTTATTATATAGCTTTTTCTTATTCTTATTTATAAAGTATTTTTTCTTCTTTTTTAAAGTTATACTTATTATTAAGTTTTATACTATTTTTAATATTTATAAATATAGTTTTTTATTATTTAATTTCTGCTTTTTCCTAAGTAACTTCTTTAAGTATATTTAGGGTATATATAGGTTTTTTAAGTACTTTAGGGAATTATCCTAACCCTTACTTATTATTAAGGTATATTTAGTATTAGTTATTATAATATATTAAAAAATATAATATATTATAGTTTACTAAGGGTTAAATAGTATTAATAACTTAGTTTTCCTTAGGTTTTAGAATAAGTATAAACTTTTTATTCCTATCTTTTTATAAAGCTTAATAGTATTTCTTAATATATCCTTTCTTTTTATAATTATAATACTTAACGTTTTTATATTATACCTTAATAATACTAAGGTTTATTAGTCCTAGCTTTCTATTATTATATATTATAATATAGTTATTTTGTTTTTTCCCTTAGTTAGCCTAGTTACGTTTAGGTTAAATATTATAAAAGTTTTTAGTTTTTTTATACTTTTTTTTTTTTTATTATTCTTAATTATAATTATTAATTTTAATAGCTTTCTATATATAGTTAATAAAGGTAGTTTATTTTTAGTTAATTTTAAAAAGTTTATCCTTAACTTTTAGCTTTACGCTATTATAGTAGACTTCTTTTTTAGTTTTTTTAATTTAGTTAACTTTAGTTAATAAGCGTAGGAAGTTTAAGGTATACTTACTTAATAATCCCTTCTAAATAATAAAGCAGAGTTTTTATTCTGCTTTTTATTATTTATCTACTATACTAAAGGACTTTTTAAATTACTTCTAGAATTCTTTATAATTAGTATAGATCTTATTAATCTATAGTTTAAGCTTAGTTTTATTAGTTTAGGCTTCCTTATAGTTTTATATAATAGGTTAAAACTAGGTTTTAGTATCTCCTATAAAATAACTTTTTATAAAAATAACCCTATCTTTATTATTTTTTAAGGTGCATGGGAAGTAACTAAAGTAAGTTATAAGTTTTATAAAAAATTTATCTATTTTACATAGGTTTTTTTTAAAAAACTTAGGTTTCTTTAATTTAAGAACTTCTTCTTTCTCCTATTAAGTATCCTAAAGTTTTTTAAGCTAGTTTTTAAGGGCTTTAAATTTAGCCTTTATTTTATTATATTTAACTTAATTAACTATATTAATTTAAGGGGCGTTTTTAAATTTAATATTATTGTTTTAATAATTACTTAAAGCTTAGCTTTTATAATTAATATTATTATTAAGTACTTTAAATATTAGTATATATATTTTTCCTATATTCTTTTATTACCTATAGGTCTAAGGTAACTATTTAAATAAAAGTTATTATTATATAATAAACTAGTATTTATATATTAATATAAATAGTGTTTTTTAAAAAATAAACCTTTAAACTAGTTCTAGGGTTTATATTAGCAAAGCAGTTAGGTTAGTAAATAGGTAATCTTATTACTAGCTAATATAAATAAGAATAAATATTTAAGTTTTAATTTAATTTATATTATAAATACTATAGCTATAATAATAACTAGCTATCTAAGTATTTTAATAAGTAATATAAAGTAAACTTATATACCTAGTTAGCTAGGCTGGATTATTTAACAAAGGTTAATAATCCTATAATAGATTATCTTATAGCTTTAATAATCTGCTTATAGGTTATTGAATTATTATAGTAATTTAATAATCTGTTCCTGATTAGTAGGTCGGTCTATTGTTTATCTGAAATCGGTTACCCTATAGGCCTATTGTCGCGATTATAAGAGCTAGGTCGTGACATAAAGACCTTTCTCGGTATTCGAATGCCTCCCTGAATTGCATAGCATTTTCGCAAGCCAAACACAGGTTATTGAGAATACCAGAGATTTCTTCATGATTTGCGGTGAGCACGCGTTTCCGTATATTCAGGACCTGGTTGAACTTCTCAATTTGTGAGTCAAAAAATCCTCGAAGTCCTTCGAGATGCGCACTGGTGTTTAGCATTCGGGCGTAGATGGCATCAATCTCATCTGATTCAGACTTCCTCTTCAACTTCTCACACGCGTCGAGGCCACCAATTAATATTGTTCGAGCCTCTATGTCATTACCTTTCTCGCAAAGAAACCTAATTATATCAGTCATATCCAGGGTTTGACACTGACTTTCAAAGCTAAATTTATGCTGAAGAGAACGTACCATGCGCAGTTACTAAGTAGACGAGCGTAGTGTAAAGATGGATAGATTGTGGGAGATGAGGACAGGTCAAGATAGTGTCGATTCAGCGTGACGATATGATTCAGAAAAAGATTGCCTTGTTCCCAGTCTCCATGTAGATACTGGCCTTCATCCCGCTTAGGGAATGCATGATATAAAAGGAAGGCTGCTTGATCAAATGCAAGCTGTTTTTGGCTTCCATTTAAAAAGTGGTGTGTCTCTTTTTGAATGAGTCGGTGAAGCGAAATATTCCCTTCAAAATCTTTTTCGATCAACGCCCAGTTTAGAAGGTCGCCTTGAACGGTTTTCAGCCTAAATGACTGATGTGAGCAAACTTAGATCGGCGAATTTGGGAGGACATATTAACACACTTAAAACCGCTTGAGCAAAAGAGAATATTACTAGGATATTCCTCTCGGGAGAGGTTTGGCATAAACAATGCCTCAGGAATTGTCTCTGCTGCCAGGTAGGATAGCATCCCAAGTAAACTCATAGCTTGAGAGTTTTCGGATATTTTTTTAAACGACATATTCCATACTGTACAGATCTCTTTGGGATAATTATCAAATTTTTCAATGGGTGATGTATCCCTTACTTCTTCCAAAGCTAGTTCAATTTGGTCAGCGCATTCCTCGATACGAAGCTTACAGGAGCGAGCGAAGGCAGCCACGCGCACAATCGCAAGGGGGTGGCCTCCAAGTTCCTGGTTAATCTTCGCGGCCGAGATTTTATTCAGCTCAACCGTGCTGTCAATAGAAAGGTGATCGAGTAGGCACTCTATTGCCTCATCATCAGAAAACGCAGGTACCCTGATCCTATAAGGATTGAGGTTGAATACAACGTCTGAAACAACAGAAGTGACGATGATGGATCCCAGCCCTCTGCGGGGCCAGAAGTCCGCAACGATGGATGCATCGTGTAAGTTGTCGAATATAAGAAGCCAAGGGGTGTCTAAGATACATTGTATTAGTATTGCTATAGTCCAGAAGGTAATGTAGTTATGTGTCATTGCCATCATAGAAAGAGGAGGTTTGTAGGATGTTACCAGATCGTTCTAATTTGCCTCGTACAGCTACTTTATTTTGGAAGCTGTCTGTTTGTGATACATTGTCTAGTTTCAACTCCACTGCCGCTTTGCGAAGACTTTGATCCAGAGAAAGCGCGGTCTCGGATGCGATCCAGAGTATGATATCATACTGCTCTTTCCACCGGTAAGCGTACTCGCGAGCAATTTGGGATTTACCAATCCCACCCAAGCCACTGAGAGTAATAGCAATGGGCCCAATGGCTGATTGATTATTCCGTAATACGTGGTCAATCTCATTTAATATGCTTTCGCGGCCGAAGAATTTGGCATTTCGCAACGGCAGCATGATAACCGAATGAGAGCCAAATACACGCTGTTGCAGGGGCGCGGCGGCGGCATTTGCGGCAAGGGTGAGTGTAGTAAATTCCTGGCAAAGGCTAGGATAAATTGTTTTCACGGCTCTTAAATCTCTTATATCAGAGTACGCGCCGACGAAGGCCCTGGTGAGGTTCGAGAATTGCTTTTCGACCCCTTTCCATTCCTTTTGAGACAGATCGACTAAGTGTTAAGCAAGTTAAAACTGTACTTTGCAGATGACTGATAAGATTGCACGAACCAATAGGGCCCTGACTTTCCCTGAAACATAATATTACCTGGGTAAGAAACAGCATTATGTGGCGGTATATGCTGACAAAGGTTCGAAGTAGATTCTGAATAGGTGAGAATTCGCTCGACAATTGATTGAATCGATCGAGCTTTTCCACCATGTCCGTTATCTGTTCAACTAATCGAACAAAAGTGGTATTGCCAGTATCCGCTAATTGACTAATTGGAATTGCTTCTATAGCGACCTTGGAGCCATTAGCAGTCTGGTAAATGAATTGGCCGGGATTTCAGCTATAGAGATCATACATCGATAGAGGCGTACATATGCCCCAGCAATCGGCCTGTATTCGCTCGTTTTAGAGCGACTTTACCCAGAGATGCTTTCTCGAGTCGTGACAAGAATCCACTGAGAGCTGACGGTAGTTGTTTCACTTGAGCCAGCAGCAGAGTTGATTTGGATGGGTTCTCTTGTAGCCAAAATTCGATGCGTTGCTTGAAATGGTCCTCAGTGTCAATAAGGATGATAAGTTTCCGATCGACTTCTTCCAGACGCCTCAGGCAATCTTCGTTGGTCTGGGACAAGTTAAAGAGCTGCATCTGAATTTGCTCAGGGCTGATATCCATGATTTGTACTCGAGCGGAAGATTCGCGCCTTTGCTTGATCTGCAAGTTTTTCTTTTCGCAGAAACAGTTCGCACTGAGTAGAGAAATAGCAGTGGCATAAATATTTGGTCGGGCTTATTTTGTTAGCTATTACTTGTAGCCAGAGCAATATTCTTCTCCTGTTTCTCGTTTTTCTTTCCTTTTCTTTCTTCTCCTCGGGGGCTGGAGGGAGAGCGGGGTTACACTCTCTCTACAGCTTTTGCAGTCCGATGCGCGCTGGGTTTAAAGCCTCCCAATTTCGACAGATTTTCGACATGAAGATAATATGTGGCTTCTGATATTTTTCGATGTTATGGAAAAGTGTCTGTTAAGTACACATGAAGAACACGTACCGCGACGTACACATGACCATGGTACAACGAAGGAGATGAGTGGTCCATGAATACGAAGTGAGTATCACAACCCCCTCACTTCGAAGTCCGTTGGCACGGGCCGATGCGTCATTAGGCAACTACATACATTTAGGTAGCACAGGATAATGCAATTCACGGCCTCGATTTTTGTCCGTGCCCTGGCACAAACTAATCTGCCCTTTGCCACCTCACCCCCTCATCTATCTTTCAAGAAGTTTCACATGTTTCACCAACCGGTTTGTCATTACTGTTGCCAACTTTTGCTGTTGCAACGACCATTCAATCCAATAGCGGAAATGACATATGCAAAGCAAATTGTGCTCATAACGGGAGCAAATCGTGGCATCGGATTAAGCCTTTGCAGAGAGTTCATTGCCAGAGATTATCACGTCTTCGGTTCGCTACGCCCAGAGAGCCGTGACGACCCAAGTGCGGCAGAGGTAGAGTTTATCCTGCTAATATATTTGCACATAGGCTGATCAACTTATTTAGTTGAGGAAAACAGGAGCGACAGTCATCGAGTTTGACGTCACTAATGAAAGCACTATTGCCGCTGCGTTTGACTCTTGGGGCGAAAAACCTCTCGACATCTTGATCAATAATGCTGGTAGTTTTATTCGGGAAAATTATTGTTTCCAGCTTTAAGCCCGCTCACACTTTGTGTAGGAGCCCCTCCGCCTCCCAGGATGTGGGATAAGGTCACAGCTGAAGCTCTGATTGACAAGTTTCGTGTCAACGCTGTGGTAAGTACTTGTCTACCGTAGGTCATGCCTCCATTCAAACGGCCGTCATTCACATTCTTTTGATCGCCAGGGACCTTTTCTTGTTTCTAAAGCTTTTATGCCGGCTCTAGAGAAGAGCATAAGCCCCAAGATTATAAACATAGCCTCAAATTCGGGCCAGATCGCCGGTGAGTATTGAGGAGTTGAGCCTGCTTATGCAATACGAGAGTCCAAGGGACTCTGCAATACAATGCACTAGCTAATACATATCGTTAACCGGGGTTCGCACGGTTAACTCATGATGTAGCAAATAAAGATGGAAAATATATGGCATACAAAGTCTCCAAAGCCGCACTGAACCAAGTCACCAGGTCTCTGGGCATGCAGATGGAGATGACCAAGAGCAAAATCATTGTTGCTGGTATTCATCCTGGCTGGATTCCAACGAAACTCACCGGAATGACTGGGCCAGATAAGATGGACGTGCAGGTTCCGAAAATTGTTGACACAATTGAGAGCATGGAAGCCTCGCGAAATGGCGGGTTCATGGATGCCGAAGGAAATACTATGGACTTTTAGTGACTGCTAGAGCAGAGGTAGGAGCATGGTATGAGGTACTACAAGATATAAGATAGTTGCACATGTACGTAGGCTATGGATGATCGTGATCACCATGACACCCCATATTATACCCTCATAAATGATTTTGGTATTGGTGTTTTGTGAAATACGATTTCCGTGTGTGAGTCTATGTAAAAGATACCAATAGTCGTGGCCACCAACATCAACCTCACAATCACGCAGGTAAATTTCTTCTCCTTTCTAGGTCCCATATAGCACTCATGGCAGTGACAAGTTACAGCATCTAGTGAGCCATGCCCATAAATGAATGATATATTGAAAACGAAGTTACCCAACTTATAACCCTTTGGCACAAGATGACCACACACAGACTACCCTCAAACAGCTTACCCAGAAGCTCATGTCCATCTCCCCCATCATCCCACAGGATCATATCTCCAGTGCCTCCAGTCCTGTGCAGGTAGGCGCTGCATCTCGTGGTCCCCTGATGTCTGCCGAGTACCTGTATGTGAGAAGGCATGCCGTGATCTGCAGCCGATAGATACAAGGGGTAAGTAAGGTGAGTAAAGAACTTACCCACATTCCGTCCTGAGTTTGCCCAACTTTCTTCCAACTGCTTCCTGGGATAGCCCTTCATCGCTCGCGACCGGTACTCCGCACATGTAGTCTCGATGCTAGGTTCTGGGAGTTGTACTTACCAACTGACGACCATGTCGCCCCGATGCATGTACCTCAAGACATGCATCTCGCTTGCTGCTAGTACATACATGCACTTCCTAGCCAATATATAGGCCTGCAAATAGACAGTCGATAGCATCCAACACTGCCCCTTCATCAATTAACATCTGCCTTTCTGTTAGCTGGTTACTGTCACTCTTTCCGTGGGCATGAGCGTTATCAGCTTCTTTTTGGGTAGTACGTACCTTTTGATAAGATGAATGTTGCTTCTCTTCTCGTATGCTGTTTTCTTTTCTCCTTTACCGAGACGTATCGCATCTTGTACCTGAACCCATTGGAAACTCCGAAAACTGGCTCATCGCCGACATGGTGTTGACGATGCCAAAATACTGCGTTAGAAGACTGCGTAAAAAAACTGCTCCTTCTTAAGTTGGGCAGTTTGCTATTCATGCACTTGCTCTCCGTTAGCTATCGCCGCTCTTTCCACGACGAGAGCCTCGCTTGACAAAACTCAGTAAGCGAACACGTGCTTCTCGAAGGTATAAATTCCCCTTCTCTTCTTCTCCCATTCTGTTTTCTTTTCTCCTTTCCCCACGCATAGACATTCATGTTTCTGCCGCCTCATCACTGACGCTCAAGAGGTCGGGATGGGTGTTGACATTGCCAAGGCCCTGCGTGAGGCGACTAACACCTTGGGATGATCAGCAGGTCTGGTTAGTATCCCGGCACAATTTCTGATTCATCTTCTCGCGCCCCTGGTATTACACTATCTCCAGGTGGCGCTGCTTTCCCTCTTCCTCTTTTTTTCATTGCATTCGGCGGCTTGTCTGCTGGTGCGAAGAAGAAACACCCTTGGCCTTTTCTCTTTGCCTGCGTCTATATCTTCATCTCCGTCTTCGTCGCGAAGACCGGCTCATCACTGACATTCAGGAGCCGAAACATTTGTTGGTGCAACGTGCCCTGTGTGATGTGGTTAGCATGGAATGGCAGGTTTGGCGACTACATGTACGGCAGTGCGGTTGCGGAGGGTATCGGAGCGAGGTTCTTGGTCTGGTCTGGATAGCGAGGGGGGAAGGATGGGAGAAAAGATGGGAGAAAGGATGGGAGAAAGGATGGGAGAATGGGAGGGGAAATGGGAGGCATTTTATAATGCGTTTGTACTTTATACTTCCTAGGTATGACTCATAGAAAGTTGAACAGATCAAGTTTTTTTTCTCTTTGCGTTTCCACTGCCATCATTGTTCAAAGTATGAGGAGATGATGGCGTTTTTCGTGCTCAAGCTTCCAAAACTATAGATGACTTCTTGGCACCTGGTAGGTTTGTATGAATCCACTGAGGGGTTTTTCGTAGGGACCGAAATGTACATTTAGGTGGACAAGATTGTCAAGATGATGATTATTGGGCCACTTTATTGGAGCATGGACGAAGCTTAGTTCTGGATGGCGAGCTTCTGGTATCCATCTACCGCACCTGGAGCACGATCGACTGGAGAAGACACATCCCGTTGCAAATTTATATACCATATAAGTTCTCAACTAGCTCAAGGTTCTGGAGAATAAGATCATGTGAACGGAGGGGATGCTCCATACATACGCAGGGCTGGCGCTTTTCATCTCTTCCCCATCAAATTATGATTCTATGCTCGAAAAATAACTTTTAGGCACGCCGGACAAGTCCAGACTTGACGTCGTAGAGATAGCCGCTCGCATGGTCCCTCAGCTCACGACGAATGATTCTCGATGTTTTCAATAATTTGACGTCAGCCCGAACGCTTTGTTCCAGGCTGTGATAATTAGCTTACTGCTTTTGCCGACTGATACTCGATGGCAACTCACTCGGTAATGACTGGAAGCACCAGCTGTGTTGCATCTTCGATAAAAACTCCATCTTCCTTCAAAATGTAGTCGTGAATCCTTTTCCCATTCATGTGAGTAGCTCCGCAGTCTGTTTTCCACAAAACATCGATAGTAAATTAGCTCGCACTCAATGCAAACACATATCCTCCGTACCTGTATGATGAATCACCATGATCTCTTTGAGGCTGCCGAGGAAGCAGTCCAAGGAAATAATCTGGGCAATGAGTGGAGCAACTCTGCCACCCCCGACGCGTAGTATAGCAGCATCTATGGGAATGTCAGTGACAAGGTATAAAATGTCATTATGGAAATAAATTATACCCCCTGGTAAAAGACTGAAGAACTCTTCAGGGTTGCATCTTGGGTCGAGGCAGGTTACTTGAGGTCATGTCAGCAACGGGTTCTTGTCTACAATTGCATCTCATGAAGTTCACTTATAAGAATTGACGGTCTCTTTTGGCCTTGGCTTTCAGAAAAGAATCCGTATGGCCTATGGGCCGCGGCAAAGTTTCTGTGGTCAAGCGTTAAGTAAGTATGCACGAGGAAAATGTAGGTTTCTCATACTTGTTTCGCTCAAGGATTTCGTCAACCAAAGATTGAGCCATGATCTTATCCTGTACGTGATGTAATGAGTATTATAATTGTTACTCGGCCACCAATGCGGTTGTATATACTCACATGTTTGAGAGATTCAGTCAGGGCTTTATATCTCTCGAGTTTATCGCTTTAGATTACCGCTGAAAGGGAGATCTCCAATCATCTCATAGACTTTCGAACGCGGGTATCACTTCGAATACCCGAGATCTTCTGCTTCCATATTCACAATAAACATCTAATCAATGTATCATCGTCTCAAAGCAGCGGCAATCAACGTGCAATATACTTTCGACTAATACTGGGCTTCATTGCTGAGTCGACTGCTCACTTTGGATCTAACCGAAACCGGGAAATGGTGCCCTGGCAGATCGATGAGATTACACGTATGTAACGAACAATATCCACCAGTAGATCAATTTTTATGTATAACTCAGAGCTCAGCAGATTGGTTTTGTAGAATTAGAAAAAAAGAAGAAGAAAACATATAGTGAAGGGTAATAGATTTAAAAGGAAGAACTGTAGGCTACTTATGTCTTCGCGTACGGATCTTGAGATGAGTTGTCATTCTCCCCCGCAAATCAAAGAAGAGTATGCCGAAATGGCAGAGATGAGAATGATGTTCTGAGAGATGAGCATATCATCTTGTTTGTAAGCTCCCCATTAGGTTGCGTATGCTATGCGATATTGTCTGTGATTGTATTGTCCATTGTACGACTTCGGTAACTTCCGAATCGCGGATTCTACACCGTCAAGGATACCATACTACTTATACTAATTACTGAATGATTCCTGTACATTTTGCATCACCATTCTCTTTCTAGGTCTATGGTCCCCTGGTGATCTACAGTTTGAATACCCGACTGTAAGTTTGAATAGCCCATGCGCAATGTGCTTCGAACGAGCATGAGGAATCTTTTCAGACGACATTGCAGTTGATGTTTCTATATAACAAGAGCCCTATAACTGCCATGAGATGAAGAACACATACTTCATCAGTTCAATAAATCAGTTTAATACATCAGATACATAAAGAATCATGTCAGATAAGCCCAAGATCCTCATTGCCGGTGCCGCAGGTCGCACCGGTAGCATTGCTACCAGAATGCTTCTTGAAAGAGGCTATCGTGTTCGTGCCATGGTC
The DNA here is from genome assembly GCF_033847375.1 of Trichoderma aggressivum f. europaeum. Lineage (NCBI taxonomy): Eukaryota > Fungi > Ascomycota > Sordariomycetes > Hypocreales > Hypocreaceae > Trichoderma > Trichoderma aggressivum. The sequence goes on from NW_026946378.1 coordinate 504,244, forward strand.
CGCACAGATGACGAGCGTGCTCGCAAACTATCAGACTTGGGCGCCAAAATCTTTGTCGGTGACTATCTCGACCTTCGCTCTGTGCGACGTGCGTTTGAGGGAATCAAGCGTGCCTACTTCGTTTACCCTATGCAACCCGGCCTTGTGGAAGCGACAGCAAACTACTCCATGGCAGCTATCGAAGCCAAGGCTGAGTTCATCCTCAACATTTCGCAGCGGACGTCCTGCCCGGATGCCACCAGCGACTCGGCCATGCATCATTGGCTTGCGGAGCGAGTCTTTGACTGGGCACCTATTGTGGTGACCCATCTTCAACCAACAGCTTTCAACGAGTGGTTGACCTTTATGCAGGATATGATTCGGCAGGGACGTTATGCGGTGCCGTTTGGATCATATGGTCGCTTCGCCCCGATCTCATGCGAGGATCAAGGGGCCGTCATCACCGAGATTCTTGCTGACTCTTGGTCCCATGTGGGAAAGACTTATCGACTCCTCGGACCTGTTGAGCTGACGCCGCCTGAGATCGCCGAGATTGTTGGCAAGACTCTCGGCAAAGAGATTCGTTACGAGCAAATCACCGGAGAGGAGTAGGTTCGGGAAGTGGCGGGCCAAGACATACCGTACCTGTCTCAACACGTTCAGGGTATTGTCCCGATGCATGAGAAGGGGCTTATGGACGGGACAAACGATGTCGTGGAGAAGATTACCGGACGTCGCCCAGAGACTGTGGAGGACTTTGTCAAGAGGCATCGTGAAGTCTTGGGAGGGTAAGCATACTCTGAAAGACTGAGTGGGCTTGGTAACATTGCTCGGTGATATCTACCTCTCATCAAGGGGACCTGTGTGGTTGTATAAGAGGCTGTAAATTCATGTATGCACTATAGTTATCACAAGCTGGATGAGAATATTTATCTAGATATGTATCGCCACATGGAAGCATGATTTGCATTAGCTATATAATGTAAATCATGCTTACTAGCAAACATATAATACGACTTGATCAGTTTGTTCGTGCGCAACTCACCGCTGGCTCTGTTGACACCAGTTTTCGTCATGAATACCAAGAGAGTACACATTTGTCTTTCAATTCCGTATATACTTGGACGAACTCACTATGCCATGTTCATGTAGATATTTTACTGCATTTGCTAATGGACTCGTTGCTGAATGAAATTGCAATGTCAATGAGGGGCTATTGAGATACGTCGTCAAACGCCAGACTCAACCAATTGGTAAATGTGACACTAAGAGCAAGCTTTGTCCTCTTATACATCACGAAAGCGTCTGTTTGCGCACGGCAGCAGATCCATTCCTCTACCGTACGCTAATCAGCGTCATATAAACTAAATTTAGTCCAATCGTATGCATCAAACAAGCATATCCGACGTGGTGTAGTGGCTAGCATACCGCGCTTTCAACTAGAAAGTCCCGCGGCGATCCGGGTTCGACTCCCGGCGCCGGAATTGAATTTGATTTTTTGCCAATATCTTGACTTTTTTTTCATTTTCGTCTTCTTTTCTTTGTGTTTTTCTTCTTATTACTGTTCAGTGTCAGGTGAAGCTGTCTGTGGTGTAGCTTACCCAAGAGCTGCGCAGGCTGATTAGCAGCTTCGCTACCGAGAGTCGTGTGTCACCTACGGTTGCCCAGGTGTAGAAGACGCCTACGATACGGATATTGGATAAGGATATTGGAGAGTCATGGCCGCTCAGATGCGATACAGGGCCGTGGATGCCAAGGGGGAAGAAAGCCCTATTCTTGAATACCAGTGATGTGTGCGCAGTGTCACAACGCCCGCCGTAAATAAGCGGACGAATGAATGGCAACACGGAGGGATGCTCCGAAGACACAGGTCAACACAAGGATGCTGGTATCTGTGAGCATTGCGAAAGGAAATCAACGCCTACTGGCCCTACGGTAGTTGGGTTAGTAGGTCTACTCCATTAGGTACAGAGTACATTCTCCAAGATGCCAACAGGTTGGGCGTCAAGGTGCACATTGATAGGTGAGAGAAATGGGACTCCGGAGTGGCAAAGGTGAATGCCTACCTACATCCGCATACATGTAATGTAATGTAATGTAATGTACTCTGTCTGCATGCAACGCTGCAATAGGTATGCAACGCTGTGATGAAGAGAACAAGACTATGCCATAACCGCAATCTCTAGAAGACACGAGACTCGATGGGCTCAATGAATATCAGCCAAACGAAGAAAATAGCACATCAGATGAATTATTATTCACAAGCACTGCAGGAGGCTGATGGGCCGCGTGCCAGGCCAGAAGTCCGAGGCCCGCCTTGATGGCGATGCCGCATCCATCAGGCTCTCTCGACAGCTGGAGTTCCACAACATCAACATTGCTTCCACGGCCTGACGCGCCGTGAGGTGGCGTGAAGCGCGGGTGCGAGCAACCGACGGCCGCATGTCAGTTTTCAGAATCCAGGCCCCCTCCTCGCGGCCTACCTTGGTGTCGAGAAATGTGAGGCTGAACTTTTCAATCGGCGATGACGGGGCGGGTTGCAGATGCTGCAGAATGCAATGGTACAGATGGCGCCCAGCCAGGCAGAAAAGAGGCGCCCTGTCACTCTCTTCTTGCTTGGAGCGAATCAGCGGACGGCGGGAATAATGGACGGTGACTCTTTGGGAGGCCGACAATGGCAACGAGTCCCATGTCGGAGGCCAGCGGCGTGCGCAAGGGTGGGAGGGAAAAGATTTTGTTTGGCTGATGGTGTCCGTCCGATGTTGGGGGTGGGTGTGCATCACTGAAGATGGGCATCTCAGCTGCAGATATATATATGGCATGTTGATGGCTGCATTGACACGCGGGATCCTCTCGAAGCTTTACCTCTACGCATTACAGACTCGTTTTCAGGTGTTTTGGGCATTCAACAGCTATACGAAGCTGGATATCTACCTCTATCTGTCTTCTACCCGCCTCTTTGCCCCCATTCACATCTACCAACAAACAAACACGCATTACCCAACTGCAGCGCGTGATCTCGGTAAAGCGGCGTGCAGACTTCAGTGCAAAGCAATACGCAAAATTCACGGCCGACGAGAGCAAACGACACAAACCAACAAGCAGCTGCGGGCATGCGATTATTTGCATGAGAAGCTCTCAGACCTCTGGCTGACTCGGCACCTGTATTTTCCCCCCGCAGAACCCCGATAAGGGCCCTCTTAAAAGACCCTGTGGGGAGCTCGTGGCCTGGCGTCATTCCTCGCCTCCCAAAAGTCAAACCTCAACCCTCCCATCCCTTCGAGTCTCTTCCAAGCTCACGGCAAAAGAGCTGCTGCGCAGTTCGGGCAGCTTCTGGTAGCTGCAACTCATCACGACGTGCTGCATTGGCCGTTTGCTGTTCTCGATCGATTGGTCAAGCAGCCCCTCTTGCGCTTGATTCTTTCAGCACGACCCATTTATCTGCATTTCTGTCCTTTGTTTGTGTTCACATACCGTCTTTTGCTCAGCCATCTATTGCTTTGCCTCTCTGCCTAAATATCTATACCCTCGCTTTTCACTTCAATATTTTGATATCTTTATTCTCATCACAGCGCTTTTGCTTTATCCCTGATATATATATCACTTACACACATCTCTGATATACATCTTGCTTGCTTCAAGTCGCGGAGAGCTTTCTCATGGCTGACAGAGGCAACCGCGGCAACCGCGGCGGCGACCGGGGCCGGGGTGGCGATCGAGGACGGGGTGGCGACCGTGGCCGAGGTGGTGATAGGGGCCGTGGCGGCGATCGGGGTCGAGGCGGCGGTGACCGAGGCGGTGGCGGCGACCGGGGTGGTGGCCGAGGAAGAGGAGGCTTTGATCGCGGAGACTACGGCGGAGGCCGCGGCCGGGGAGGCTACGATCGTGGAGACTACGGTGGAGGTCGTGGCAGAGGAGGCTACGATCGCGGCGGAGGAGATCGCGGCGGTTACCGTGGTAGCTTCAGCGGCTTCCGGGGAGATGGCCCACGAGGCGGTGGTCGAGGTCGGGGCGGGCGGCGTGATGCCTCTCCTGGTATTTCCAGGGCCTTTGGGTAAGCCTTTCTCTTTCGGATCAGTGTCAACATTCGCCTAACACAGCCTGTAGCTACGGTGATGCGATTCCAACTCCCAATGCTGAAGTCGCTCAACTCGAAACTCAGATTGTCTCACGCCAATCCGCCTCGCTTGCATCCATCACCTCTCAGATGGCTGGCATGAGTGTTAAAGGCAAAAAGAGAGGAGGCGGCAATGTTGGCGGCAAACCCCCGCCTCCAATGAACGACCGGCTCCCTGCCAGGCCAGCGTTTGGCTCACAGGGCAGACCCGTCGTTCTTTGGGCAAATTACTTCAAGGTCAATGTCACCCGTGACTCTTTCTTCAAGTATACCATTGAGGTCAAGAAGAAGATGACCAAGTCGGCGGCTCCGAAGAAAGCATCCAAGCGTGGTGGCAAAGCCTCCTCAAAGCCAGCTCCTCCCGACACAGAGGGGCCACAGGAAGCTGAGCAGGTCAAGGAGGTCAGGGGCAGAGAGCTTTTCCTCGTCATCAAGGCGACCCTTGCAAAGCTTTTGGAGCAAGACAAGTCTTTTGTCGCCGCCTCGGAGTTCAAGAGCCAGATCATCACGCTCAAGAAAATCAACCTCCCTGAAAACCCCATTATTATCCAGATTCCCAAGGATGAGGGAGATGATGAGCTCTTGGACACCTATAGTGTCCATGTTCACGGCCCCAGTGAGATTGATGTGGGCAGCCTGAAGAAGTATCTGACGTCCTCGGCTGACGAGCCGGTTGCCAATGGAGACGTCGCCTTCCCACGCTTCCCTGAAGCCGTCGATGCTCTCAACACTATTTTGGGCCACGGGCCAAGGAGCGATTTCGACAAAACTGGCACCATCGGATCACACCGTTTCTTCCCCTTTGGCGACGACAAGGTTATCGAAAACCTCACCCATAACTGGCATGCCCTGTCCGCCGCCCGTGGCTATTTTCAATCTGCCCGTCTGGGAACAGGCCGCGTCCTGCTAAACGTCAACGTGACCCACGGCGTCTTTAGGCTGTCGGGCTCATTGACAGACTTGTTCGACAACCTAGGCTTGAGGGCTGCTCCAAAGACCGACTTCCAAGCCATGAAGAAGCTTAGGGCCTTTGCTAAGTTCCTGCCCAAAGCGCGTGCTTGGAGAACTATGATTCTCGCCATAGGCAAAAGAATTCGTCGATCCAAGGCTATACAGGGGATGGCCACTGCTTCCGATGTATTCCGTAAAGGACGTGGTGTTGCCAATCCACCAAAGTTTGACCGTGATTGGGAGTTTGCGGGACCCAAAAATGTCCAATTTTGGCAGAACACGGATGGAGGAGGAGGCCGGTACATCTCAGTCTTTGACTATTTCAAACAGAGTAAGCGCTCTTTTCCCTTTTTCTTTCCGTCTTTTTCTTTTCGACGTTCGTTTGTTTTCAAGAGACTGGGTCTAACATGAGTCGAAGGCTTTGACATTACACTGAAAGATTATCCGCTGATCGACATGGGCACTGACCAAAATCCCTTCACTTACATTCCGGCCGAGATGGTGGAGATCCAGCCTGGGCAGGCGATCAAAGCCACTCTCACCATGGAAGAGACAACAGCAATGCTTGAATTTGCATGCCGCTCACCATATTCCAATGCTCTGTCGATTAGCGCGGCCAGCCGTCAGGCTCTCAATCTTGACGACAGCGCACTAGACAAATTCGGTCTCTCTGTCGACAAGAGGTTGTTGACCGTACAGGGAAGAATTCTCAACGCGCCCATGGTAAGCTATATTGCCAACGGTAAGAAAGTTGACGTGGCCCCATCCAAGGGCCAATGGAACATGAGATCAGTCAAGATCGTCAAGCCAGGCAAGAGGATTGAGCGCTGGACTTGGGTCAATCTCATGGCAGAACATCAGCGCAGGAGGGCCGTCGATAAATCCGTGGTGGCTAGTTACGGTGAATGGCTGGTTAGCATGGGCATCAACATCAACAAAAAACCCATGGATCCATTCCGGGAGGTGGCCGATCCCTCGAACCTCGAGAATGTCTTTGACTGGCTGAAGAAGAATGATGTCCAGCTCTTTGTCATTATTCTTCCCGAAAAGGACTCCACCGGCTTATATAGCAAGATCAAGACGCTGGGCGACTGTACGTATGGAATCCATACGAGTTGCGTAGTGGCCGCGCAGTTTGCAAAGGCAGCTCCAGCCTATTTTGCCAACGTCGGGCTCAAGATCAACCTGAAGGCCGGCGGCACCAACCACAAGCTACGAGAAGAATTCGGCATTCTGAGTGATGGCAAGGCCATGATTGTTGGCTACGACGTTACTCACCCAACCAACATGAGCCAGAGGAAAGGCAGCGAGACTCCCAGCTTGGCCGGGTTCGTATCCAGCATCGACAGAGATCTCGCCCAATGGCCTGCGATAGCGTGGGAGCAACCTCCAAGGCAGGAGATGCTCAGCGACAAACTGCTAGATGCATTCATGACACGGCTAGATACCTGGAGCAAGCACAATGGAGGCAAATATCCAGAAAACATCGTCATCTACCGAGACGGCGTCTCTGAGAGTCAATTTTCCCAGGTGCTCGACGACGAGCTCCCAACCATCAGAGAGGCCTGCCGCAAGAAATATCCCGCCACCCAGCCCCAGCCAAAACTCACAATTTTGGTCGCGGTGAAGCGGCACCAAACTCGCTTTTACCCTACTTCAGCAGATGACATGTCCAAATCCGGCAACACCATCAATGGGACGGTTGTGGATCGGGGCGTGACCCAGGCAAGGTACTGGGACTTCTTCATGACAGCCCACGAGGCCCTCCAAGGCACCGCTCGACCGGCCCATTATACCGTTCTCCTCGACGAAATCTTCCGCGCGAGGTTCGGTGGCAAGGCGACCGACGAGCTGGAGCGTCTGACGCACGAGCTGTGCTACCTCTTTGGCCGCGCCACCAAGGCCGTCAGCATCTGTCCGCCAGCGTATTATGCAGACATTGTCTGCGAACGGGCTCGTCAACACCGCCCTGAGCATTACGGGGCTGGCGATGATACGGAGAGTATGTCGACGGTATCGGGGGCCGGAGCAGGTACGGCAGGGAGACAGGTGCATGTCAATCTCAGGGATAGTATGTATTATATTTGATCTATGAAGATTGGTGTGGGAGACAGATAGGATATGCGAAGATTGTTTTGGGTAATCTCAAACTTGGCGTAGTTTAGTATCCTGGATGTTCAGCGGCTTTTTAAAAGAAATTGAATGCAAAGTGAATTTTCGAAAGCGGCACCTAGAATGGCAGCAGGTGTCTTTTGTGATGGCTAATTAGATGAAGCAGATTGATTGCACATATATGGCATGTCCTGAAGGTATTTGTGTATTGCGTTTGTCCGTTGTAGAGTAGTTTTTACGCGTGAATGAAAAGGCGAGCATGTTGTTCACATGGTATCATCAATCTAATACAACTTGTATAATGCAAAAAGAGAAGAAGAAGAAGAAGAAATGCTCCATCTTAACGAAAACATGCCCCCAAATCAACAAAAGAAAGAAGCCGAGAAAAGACACGTCTGCTCTACAAGTTCGCTTTCGTCTTGTCGATCTTACGATTCGGCACAATGCGCTTCATAAACTCATCGTCCAACGTCGATTTCTCTTCCAATGGCTTCTTCGCCCACTCCTCATACTCTTTCTCCTCCTCCCACCACCTGTCCATCTCTGCCTTGGTCCACTCGGCTGCAGCCTTTGCGCAGAAGGCGGGCTCCTCTAGAGGCACGAGGTGGCCGCTCTTGGGGTGCGTGACCTCCTTTACGCGGCCGGCTTTGACGCCTCCGCTGCCTCCGACGCCGGTGCCCGTCTTTTCGAGCTTCTCGCGGATGAGATGAGGGGGGGAGACGTCGCTTGTGGCGCCGAAGACGTAGAGCACTGGGGGCCGGAGATGGGGGAGGCGGGATGTGGTGTTGTTGCCCTCGGAGCGGTAGAAGGGGAAGATGGGGGGAGTGCCTGGATCGAAGTCGTGATCAGGGACGCGGGAAGGGTGAGCGATGAGTTTGCTGACGGGGTCGATGGCCGGCCAAAGGGGACGGATAAAGGTGAAGACCTCCTGGTGCTTGGTTGTGGTAAGACGGACAGGGGTCTGGGATTCGTCCTGTTTCGGAGTAGACGGAGCCGAGACGTCGCGCAGGCCGTAGCGGATGAAGAGATCAAGCACACGAGGATCCCAGGCCTGGTAGAACGGCTTCGAGCGGAACGCGGCGGCGGCGGCGGCGCGGGACGGCCAGACTTCGCGGCGGATGGCGCTGAGGGAAGCCGGCCCGCTGTACCTCTCGGGCGAGCTGTTGAGCTTCTTGGGGGCGGTGAAGCGGGCGGAGGCGGGGTCGAGCATGACGATGCCGGCGAAGAGGCGCGGGTGCATGAGGGCGACGTCTGTGAGGGCGTTTGCGCCAAAGGAGTGGCCCATGGCGATGATGGGACGGGGCATGCGGAAGGTGTTGATGACGTGGAGGATGTCGCGGGCGTAGTCGAGCCAGCTGGCTGTGTTTAGAGGTTAGTGTGTTTATCTATTGAATATAGTATATTGTAGGGTGAAATAGATGAAATTGGGGTTGGAGTGAGGTGAAGGATGAGGGATGAGAGAAACATACGGTCATTGCCCAGGTTGGCCACGTTGAGGATGCCGCTTTGGCCTTGGTGAGCGGTATCAGTGATCCAGATGGCACGCAACCGGAGACCCTGCTTTTCCAATTCTTTCAAGAACTCCTCGTAGAGAGGTTCGTAAAGTTCCTGGTTTCGATTAGCGCTCTGCATCATGTCATCTTGAGAGTGAGAAAGGGACAGACCTTTGGAAAGCCATTTGCATGAGATCCCACGATGGTGATGTCGCCTCTGCGCGGAGGGCCGCCATGCCGTGGAGTGTATTGCTTTACGCTGAGCAGAAACGGCTCGTCTTGCGAGACTGCGGTTGCGCGAGGGTATTCCCGGATGTGGGATGCCTGGACGGTGTGCTCGCGGATGTCGAAGACGGAGGAGGAAGAAGAAGAAGCCATGGTGGTGACGCTCTATCTATATACACGTGTGTATACACGGGATATGAAATCCAGTGGTAATAAGGCACAAGGGAGACGGGAATCTTGATGGCGGCTTGCGCTATTTGAATTGATAAAGAGGAAAAGTGAGTGAGAGGCCGTTTGTATCGTGTCGGGAATACCAGGACAGGTAAGAGATTGCTACGATAGATCCTTGGTCTATATGTGAGTCGCCAACTCAGTCAACCTCTGCAGGTTTTATCGCTGAATCTCAACAACCGGGCTTCGTGAATGGGACAGTTCTGGATAGCCTCAGCTCCATTCCTTCAGAAGCAAACGGCAAACACAGGCCGCATGCAAGATGCTCCTTGAGGGCTCTGCTCGGCATAATTGGGGTTTCTGGGGTCCGGGTGGAGATTGAGCCTCGGCAAAGACGATTGGAGATGCCGGTACCTGAAATCGGGAAACATTGAACGCTGAGGCGGATTCGGTTATAGTGGCGTTATGGCGACGGCTGATACCGTTTAGGTGCTGACTAGTGCAAATCTCAGCTTCATTGTCGGGGCAGTAGTATCAATGGAGAAGTGCCCAAGATGCCTTAGTAATAACGGGGAACACGTGAAGTGGAGAGTGTTTTGTTGGTGGTCGTTGTCATGTTGGAAGCTTTTTGACACTTTCACGCCAACTTGTAGAAACCCAGCTGCGAAATACCACGTATCAATGTCCAACGAACAGCATCTCGATCGCATCAATACCTCATAGAGCGACAAGTAACCAATACCCCAAGCCGTTCACGTGTGCGGGTTACATGGACCGCGGAATCTGGGGCATGACAGGGGTCTGCTGTGGAGGCGGTTGGTTGGTTCAACAGCCAGCATCGCAGTAACTTGTAAGAGAGAGATAGCCTCAAGCTGGGACGCACAAACACGGATACAAAGAGAATAGTGCAACATCGATCTTTTGCAGCATTCTCATTCACCAAGAGATATGCCTGCACCAGCACCAACGCCGTCGCCGAGCCTCTTGCTCTTCGTTGGAGCCCCGTCTCCAGCCTCCGTGAACCCCCAATCCTGTACTCTCAACAGCTTTGAGGAGCCTTTCCACACCATATTTGGCCCTCTAGACACCGGCAACCCCAAACTGCGGCAACACACAGACCCGACCTCGGGTATTGAAATTGCATCACAAACACACGCCGTTTGGCGGTCTGTGCCGCTCAACCGCCGTCCTCTTCACACTGGCCTAAGCCAAAACCACAGCATCCTGGACATCTCCTTTCAAGCTCATCGCGACTTCTTCACCACGGCAGACGCTCTCCCTGGAGATGACACCCAATCTTTTGACGGGGGCGACGATGGAGGAACGCTGCTTACACAGTTTGTTGAGGAGTCGCTGGCCGCTCACAACTTGATACCGTCCAGTCAACTAGGCAGCTTCAGCTTGAACACGACTGAAGACACCACAACATCATTCACCACGACCTCTTCAAACGAGGTCTCCCTGCAGGACCCCACACGGTCACTGCCAACGCCTGTGCCGTCGCACCTCTCAGACTTGGAAGACGTCCCTTCAGCAGCTCGCATCCTCGCCCTGAGCCCCCAGACAGTGACGCTTAATTTGATCGTTGCCGTCATCTCCATCGCCCAGCCCCGGACCGTCACAACGCGTTGGGGCAAAACTTTATCGCTCGTGGAAGTCCTGGTTGGTGATGACACCAAATCGGGTTTTGCGGTAACCTTTTGGCTCTCCAACGACCAGGTCTCAACGGGCCAAGTGAGCAAGCTCCGCCGACAAGACGTTGTGTTGATGGAAAATGTGGCACTGCACGTTTTTCGCGGCAAGGTCTACGGCCAGAGTCTGCGCAAGAACTTGACGCGAGTGAGCCTCCTATGGCGAAGCGAAGGGGGCGGCTACTACGATAATAGAGACATCGCCAGACGAACAGCTGCGAAGCATCCTCAACGAGAAAAGACACGGCTCGTCAAAGATTGGGTGATTCAATTTGTTGGGCGAGATTTAGGAGCAACCACACGAAAAGAGACGGGCCGGAAATCGTGGGATCGGCCGCCCGATGATACGCAGTAATGTGAGTCAATCATGCTTCTATTAGTTGTGTCCAAGATCTATACGTGATCCCTAATTTAATTACACTATGCAGCTCAAAATATGCAGTACTATTTGTACATGTCCAAATTCCATGGGTATAGAAAAACACACAGCTCGAAACAAAGCAGTCAGGAGAGTGGAGTGGTAACTTCAGCCGGGTACTTATACCATGGCCGGTGCCATCTCAGTCTTCTTACCGTCCACGCCCTTCTTGACAGATCTCCATTGGAACGCCAGGCAGCACAGGAACGCGCATCCGGCACAAGCAACGGAAATGTAATAAGTATGGCGCAAACCCAGCATATATGCCTTCAGAACAGCATCAAATGCGTCAAGGCGGTCGATTGATGCAAGCACGGATTTGATCTCAGAAGCGCCGCTGTTGATGAAGAGCTGGGGGTTGATACCGAGGTTATCCTTTTCAAGCTGGTCGATGAGTCCATTCTGGAAGAGAGTCTGGGCGACAGCAACAAAAACGGCGCCTCCCAGGACCTGGAAAAACTGGACACAGGCAGTGCCGATGGGAACCCATTCCTGCGTGAGGACCGTCTGCACAACCAAAACGGCAGTCTGGAAACCAGCTCCGATGCCCAAGCCGGCAATGACCTGGTAGCCAAACCACTCCTTGAGCGGGCTGTGGACGTCGAGAGTCGTAAGAAGGCCCGTTCCGATGGTATACAGAATCATGCACGGAATGATGATGTAGTTGTAGTAACCAATGACCGAGATGAGGCCACCCGAGAGTACTGAGATGAGCACAGTGGAAAGGAGCAGCGGCAAGATCTTGATACCAGCAGTGACAGCGCTGACGCCCTGGATGGCTTGGAAGTATAGGGCTGTTGGCTCGGTTAGCACAAATTGTTTGGGTCGCCATCGTTAACGTTCTGGAGAGACAACTCACAAAGATAGTAGACGAGAGGGAAGAAGCCAGCGCCGAAAAACAGACTGAAGAGCATGGCAGGGAGCACATTGCGGTCCTTGAACATGCGCGGCGGAAGAGTTCCCTTGTCGCCCTTCCAGAACTGGATCCCAATGAAGATTGCAATCATGAGGCCAAAGCCGACAAAGAGGCCGATGATCTTTGAATTGCTCCAAGCATATTCCGAGCCGCCCCATTGCAGAGCCAACAGGAGACACACAATGGCGGGGATGAAGATGGCCGTGCCGAGGATGTCGATCTCGAGGATGCGGGCCAAGACGGTCATGTCGAGCGTATCTTCCGAGTTGCGGTTGACGTGCAGGATGAGGACGACAATGAGCATGGCGAGGCCACCGATGGGGAGGTTGATGTAGAAGCACCATCTCCAGGAGACATTTTCGGTAAAGGCACCGCCGAGGAGAGGGCCGGCGACGGAGGCGATTCCCCACATGCCACCGATGAGACCAAAGGCAAGGGGACGCTTGTCGAGAGGCACTGGAGAAACAATCAAGTTTAGCAAGCTGCTGTTTTATGTTGATGATGGGAAGGGAGTTTGAGTGAGGATCATACTTGATAGAGAGATGATGACGATGGAGCCGGAGAATAAGCCCGCCGTTCCAATCTAGCCGTCTCAGTCAGCACCTTGATGTTTAAGCTATTGTGACAACTGCTTCGAAAGGAAACTTACACCTGCAATGGCTCGTCCCACAATGAGTGCCTTGGATGAAGGAGCCACAGCCGAGAGCAAGCTGCCGATTTCAAAGATGAAGATGGCGGCGAGGTAGGTCCACTTGACGTTGAAGTATTTGTATATGGCACCGTACATGGGTTGCAGGGCCGTGGTGGTGAGAAGATAGGAAGAGCCATACCAGCCCTGAATTAGAGTCAGCTATTTTGTACAACAACAACATCATGCAAAGGGGGCAATTGATATCATATCTCAACGACAATAGAAGAGGAAAATATTCAACGCAAAAAAAGATGCACACTCACAATATCCTTGACACTCTGGAACCTCGCGGTAATCGTGCCCAACGCAGGCGCAATGATGGTCTGATCCAACGCAACCAGGAAAATAGCCATGCACAAGGCGAAGACGATGGAAACGAGCTTCAGTCCCTTGGGATAGTTGGCCGCAGGGTCCGTCGCCGTCGTCGTCGTCTTGGTGACATCTTCCATGACGCCTCCCTCCTTTTCCTGGGTGACGTCCTCTCCCGTCACGGCGATTTCCTTTTCGACATGGTCGTTGTCGTGGTTCACGGGCGGCGGCAACGAGCCGCGCTCCGTCTTGTCTGATGAAAGACGCGGAGTTGGCGATGCTGAAGACATCTTTAACTCGCGGTGTGTACAGTATGAAATAACGGGATGAGAAAATCAGAAGAAAAGAAGAACGAAGCTGGTTCCCTGTTAGCTTTTTTTTTCAAAGTCCCGAAGAGCTGAAGAGGCCCAGGCCAGACAAGGGATCTAGGCTGAAAACTGAGATGCCAATGCTAGCGCTTCAGCCTCTCGATCGGCTGCCGTGTTATCCTTCTCTCGTCTGGCATCAACTTTCCCTAACCCTTCGCTGGCCAATGCAAGGTGCAGAGGGGAGATGATAAAGGAAATACGAAATCCAGAATGTGGTACACCTTTTCAGCCTTATACCGGAACAGTCACATCACATCAAATCCAAACCCACACCGAACAAAAACCATCGTCTCATCATTCACCGCAAAACTCCTCGGCCATCGGAATGACTCAAGCCCATGAGATGCACCAACTAGAGTTCCAGCCCATTTACCGAGCAAGACTAGTACAAACACGAGCAAAAGAAGAAGAATTAACAAGCCGTAAATTGAATCCGGGAAACTCACTCCATCCAATACAGCAGAGACACACGCCCCATCCCCACAGACAAGGACGTGGCGAACCTCTTCACGATACAATAGTCTAGGCTATCCTCCCTCTTCCAAGCCTCTCAGAAAAAGAAATCAATGACAAAGACAGCTCCACTCTCCTGCAATCCTTGCTCCTCATACACGGAAATTAAAGCATAAAAGGGATTTTATTGTTTTTTTTTTTTTTTCAACCTTTCGTGCCGCCCTTCTCCTAGGAGAACCAATCACCAACTACAGCTCTTTAGTGTCCAAATCCTGCCCATGACTCAAAGGGAGAGTTTGACTCCTGAAGTAGCTTAGTGGCTCCAAGAGCCAGCTGACCCTGGGAAACGTGGTAGTAAGACGCGGACTTGGAGCTTGACCGATGTCCGAGGATCGAAAGAGATTGGATGAGGGGTGTGTGTGAGAAAGTCTTCTCTACTCCGGGAGAATAAACTAGCTGCCGTTGATATGAGACCGGGGGAGCGTTGGTTCTTATATGTTGGAAATAAATACACGACACGATATTCGAGGAGTTGGTGTTGAGCCTCCCGGTGTAACAGCAAATGCCCTCACAACATAACCTGCAGTCAAGATGTAACATCAAAACACAAGGATCAATACTATACCAAAACTACAGCTCACAGCTTCACGTGCTAAAATCCTTTCTCGAAATCCCATCCATACATACATACGCGTACTGCACACACACTCCTCCAGATCCTACAAGCTTCGCAAACCCGCTAATAAAAAGGCCCAGAAAACCCACATTCTTACAAGGAACCGCATCTCCACCCGCAAAAGCTTAGCCCAACCTCCCCCCAATCTAAACATCTCAGGCACCCTCTCTCGGCCTTCTCCAAGTCCCGCGTATCGGCATCAGACTGGACATGGGAACCGCACATTGTCCGCGCTCCAACCACTTTCGCAATTCCTTCGTAGTGTACGTGTACGTGGCCGAACCAGATGAGCACATGTCGGGTTTTGCTGCTTTAACACCGCGTCACGGCTATTTCTCTCACGGCTGTCGGCCAGGCTAACATCCAGCGCATGTACTGACACTCTCAGACAAAGGGGGAAACAGTTTGGAGTCAGACGGCGTGAAATCTTTTTCCCCCATCTAGTCCAGACAAAATTCAATGCTGCAAGATTTTGCGTGTTGCATTTGCGTATTCCTCGGGTACCTATCCCTCCGCCTTCTCTTCTGCTTCTGGCGCTGGGGGAACCCATACCAGCAGCCCGTCCTTGTCAATCTTCATCCCCTCCGTTGGAATAACCCTCAACACCTTCTGGAAATACTTGTCCCTCACTACCAATCCCGGCCGTATGTAGACGCCTCGTGCAAGCGGCAGCAGGCGATACGTCTTGGTGCGTCTTGACATTGGGAGCAGATGCACCGTCGTCTGCTTCGATCCAGAGAAAGCAAACGCATCGCTTGGTTCCATCACCAATCCGAATGTCAGGAAATGGCTAGATGGGTTTTCAATCGTGATATCGAGCCGAACCAAGCCTGCCTGCTCCTGCGAGCTATGAAGCACTGATGCCAAAACTCTGGGCTCTGTCCCAAGCACCATGTACTGTCCAACCGTCATCGTCGTGACATTGATCGTGTTGCTCTCGCCATCTGCTAATTGTCGTCGTCGTCGCCAGCGGACTACAAACGCCAAATCAATTGCGACGGGGTGCCTGTCGTCCAACGTGATCTTCTGCGCCACCAGGCCAAATCGAGCTTCATACATCGTCTTGGGAGCCACAATCATGCCATCAGCTGAGAACTCGGGCTGGTTCACAACCTGGCACCGTCCACCAGGCGTCACAGCCGTAACTGCCAGATCCAGACCAACTACGTCCAGATCCTCTGTGGCGAACGACGCATAGTGACAGACTAGACACCATTGCTGCGCAAGGCCCCTGGCCTGAATAACATCGCCATCAGACACATCTTGCAGGTCTTCATAGTCGAACAGGCTTGGCCAGGGATCGGGATGAAGCCGCGGCATTAAATCGTAATTTGCTTCAAACGCGTTCACGATATTGAGGTGAATCGGCAGCACTTGGACAATCGGCGTTGCGGCATCTGATTCCAAGTGGTAATCTGCCCGAATCTGTACTTCATACACTGTAGGCGCTGGCGCTGGGTCGAGATGAATCGACAACTCCAGCGACGAAGAGCTGCCTATGTGACCGAGAGCGAGCCCCGTCACTTGCGACTCTTCTTCAGCAGTGTCTGCCTCTCGTTTGTGTTCGCCAGCGTCCACTCGGAACCGAGGAATAACCTTTCCAACAATGCGAATGTCCAACTTCACATTAGCAGAGTCGTCCTCTTCATTGTATAAGCCGATCCGCAGGGGAATCGGCTCATTAGCATAGAACTGGCTGAGGGGCTCTACCAGCCTCAGTTTCATCTTGGGAGGCCTTGGTTGTATATGTAAAATGTGCCCGTCGGGTCTCGACAGCCGTGGTTTTGTCGCGCCTTGAACGAACCATCCTGTGATGTTGCCCAACTCTGACAATGACAGCGTGTAATCCAGCTCAAAGGTATCGGCTTTGTAAGTCAAAACCACGCGAGACGCCGACGCCTGCCCTGCTTCTCGCAAGGGTATGTTCATCTCAAAAACCTGTCGGCGGCCGGGTCTAAGCGTAAGATCGCATTTGCCAGTCAGTTGACCCTCCTTTTCGTCGTCCTTGTCTTCGACTTTGCCTTCGTCCTTTGCCTTGTCTTGGTCCCCGTCTCCATCGTGTTTGTCCTCCTTTTCGCTTCCATCATTTTCCTTGGCATCTCCTGCAAGTTGCTCCGTCAAAGCTACGAGGGTTACGGAGACAGGAGTTTCGGAAGAATTCGTCGGCAAGTCAGAATCGTGTATAAGCGTGATCGGTTTAAGATGTCCCTCGAATTCGATCCGGATTGAAGACAAAGTAACTGGCGCAGCTGCCTGAAGCGCCTCAGACTTTAGCGACAGCTGAGCCAAGCATGTCTCACCAGCCCTGCCCTCTTTAGAGCGAAAAGCAAAGGATGTTGATATAAAAGACGAGGCTACATCATCCGAAATGGTAATGAATGGCCTAGATGTCGATGCTACCCCATCTAATGACTTGGCAAGATCATAATGCCAGTTCTTTCTTCGAGTAAACCCTGAATGTCAAGTATTAGCATAGCTCCAAGCACATGCATCAACGGCATCAGATCAAACTTACGCTCATTCATTAGTTCCCAGTCAATTGCGACCACAATGTCCGCCCGCCCAGTTTCTGCCGCCGCCCGCCTCATTACCCATAGGATCTCTTCAGAGATGTCTAACCACCATTCGGAGCGGAAGGATTTATCTTCCCACAACGGCCTAAGCATGGCCAACACTTCATTCCAGCTGCCCAATGTCGCCATTTCCCTCGCGCACTCTAGAGATATCTCTGCCGCGATTCGGTGCTGCTTCCGCGCTTGAAACTGTCCCCTGGCGTTGAGAAGACAGTCTATCATCATCTGTGCATGGTTGATTCCGTTTCCGTTCAACGGATATTCCTCGTGAGGCGGAGGACACATGTATGTATCATAGCGGATGGCCTTGCTCGCCACCCTCGACGCGGGCGAAGCGTCTGGCGCTCCCCTATCATCGTCAGGTATCCTATGGGCTAATTTTCTGCGAGCTCCAAGGTGGCGCGCAGCTATCCGGTACCAATAGCCCGTATGATGCAATAGTTCCCAGGGCTGCAATCGCTCTCCAAAGAGAGCCTTCTCTGGCTGAAGGAAAATCCTCATGGTTGAGGGCCCTAAGCCCGGAACTTCGACCATCTCAATCATGTTTGCCATCACCATTGCCCACCGAGATTCCCAAGCTTGCCAGCCGTAAGTGTTGGTGCCTCTTCCTCGGCGGTCAACAAAGTCGCTGATGCGGTCACGGTGAGACTGCCATCTCCTAACTGCCAGGCTCGTTTGCCCCATCCACAAATGCAGCCGTAAACAGCGAATCGATATAATATCCGCCAGAAGCCGTGCCTCGTTCCAGCGAGGGCTCCAGCTGGGGATGATATCGAGCACGTCTTGACCAAGCAAAATCTCGTACGCCTGCTCAAAAGATCGAATCGCTGCGTCAATTTCTTGGCGAAACTCGGCGAAAATGGCAGACTTGAAATCATAGCGGAAGTTCCAATCCGGCAACGACAGTGTTTGTGATGTTCCAGAAGTAGGTGGCAACGTCGGCTGAGGAACGATTCCTCGGGATCTCTTCTTCCTAGCGTGTCTCCCGAGATCTCGATAATACTCGATGGCCGTGTTATATAGCAGAGAGAAAATACTATCCATCACCCTCCTCAATTCCGACGGCGATTCCTGCGGAGGAATATAGAAAATGGATTTAGGGTCTAAACCAGTTCCCCTTCGAACACCCTCCAGTCGATCTTGTATGATTTCGGCAGTCAGTTTAGCCTTAGCCTCCGCATCGCCGAGAATGATAACAACCAGGCGTGTCTTGTATCCCGATTCCACCAAAGTCGCTCTCATACCGTTAAGAGCAGACTTTAACCGATTGTCTTGCTGCACGGCAATCTTTGAATCGCTAGTCAAGGTATGGAAGCAAACGAATATGCTGGGTATTTCTTCCTGGTGCTTCCCGATCCACCGCGCATTCATCAGTCCATCAGGGTACAGACCCGACGACGGGCTGAGCGGCGAGAAGGGCGAGTGTAGAATCGGGGTGGTTGTCAACGGCTCGATGGTCTCAGGCAGCGTCGCTCGTCGAGATGGAAGGGCAAAGGACTATATTCAATCAGAAATGCGCTGCGCAACCGGCTCGGCTCCCATTGCAAACTCGTCTTACCCTGCCGACGGTCTTGACACGAAGCCTGTAGTGCTCTTCCCTCGTGACCACAGTCCATGATTTCCCGCGCTCGTCCACCTCTTCAAAGTACGATTCCAAGAAATCCGCTTCTTTTCCCTCGAGAGGCGGCAGATCAGACCGAAGAAGGACGCCCTGGTTGGCCTTGGGAGGCTGGTCTGGCGAATCCGAAGTCAACCCCGACACCACAATCAGCGGCACATTATGATCGAGGCTTCCCAAAGGGTAGCCATCCATGGTGATTAGTTCGGCGTCGAGAAGACATAGGCCAGGCGTCTGTTTCGTGCCGAGGAGCTTCGCATTCAGATCGGACTTGCGCAACTGGTTTCACTTGGTCAGAGGTGGTGGAGCAGCGTTTAACGTTGGCATCACTGGTGAGCAAAAGCTGCCCCTCGTTGCGGCGCAAAGCAGCCCACCTTGCAACCTTGTAAACGAGCGTTATCCGAGGCTTTCTCCAGCAAAAGCCGAGATGTAAAAAATAAAATGAGGAGATGTTCAGAAAACAACAACTAAATCATCAACCAAGTGCACATTTCGACCCGTGAAACCTCGATGAAATGGCACAAGCTCGCAGCATAAGAAGCTCCCAAAGTGACAACTCGATAGACCTGCCATTAGCGGCAACGTTATTAGAGCTCACAGTGAGTTGGGCGGCACAAAACGAACCGGCGCCGGAAGAACGCCGGAAGCCGAACAAGCGCACTTCTCTACCCAAAAATTCAAGATGCAATAGAACGATACAAAACAATCCCTCAATTCAACCACAAACCCACCGATTCCCAAGCGCAACTTCGCAATCTTCATCGCCCAACTCCTCGCCTTTCCCCCTCAACCATGAGACCCACGCAAATCCTCAGCGTGGGCAAATACCGCCACCTCAAGCTCACAACCAAGGACGTCGGCCGCGGCTTCTACAAGGGCAACCGAACAGGATCCATGGGTCGCCACACAAAGTACGGAGGATACCTCATCGAATGGAGCAAAGTGCGCACATACGTTGTGCCCCAGAACCTCGGCGAGTCCAAGGTACGGAAAAAAAAAAAGGAACACACCAAGGCAGGATATTGGGCACTGGCAGAAAGAGATCACCGAGGCGGGAAATTGGGCATTGGCAGAAAAGAGAGCTAACATTTGTGGTTTATTGCAGCTCACTCCGTTTGTCAGCAGAGAAGTTCGATCCGAGCCCGGTGATTACAAGGGCCTGAGCAAAGGTCCCCAGGATCCTTACTTTTACGTCGAGCAGTGGAAGCGATATAACGGCGTTGACTAAGTTGTCTTTTCTATGAACCATACAAACTATGCGAGACGGAAGAAAGAAAGGGCACATCTACGAATAAATACTACAGCAGAAGTCAAGGGTATTCTGCTAAAGTTGTACATATATACACCCTACGAGCATTGTAC
The DNA here is from genome assembly GCF_033847375.1 of Trichoderma aggressivum f. europaeum. Classification (NCBI taxonomy): domain Eukaryota; kingdom Fungi; phylum Ascomycota; class Sordariomycetes; order Hypocreales; family Hypocreaceae; genus Trichoderma; species Trichoderma aggressivum. The sequence goes on from NW_026946378.1 coordinate 524,367, forward strand.
CACCACCATGTATGATGGAGTCAAACGGTGAATAAGGGGAGAATAGGGATACCATCACGGCCATGTATGATTAGTTACGGTATCTAAACATACACCATACAAAAGGGAAGGAGGAAGAGAGGGAATTAAAAAAAAATAAACTCAAATTCAAATAAAATAAAGAGCGCCACTATTGATGTGGCCAGGATATCACTAGGTATATGCTTGCTTGCTGGCTGGCTGCCTTGCTTTCTTGCCGCCATTCTTCTCCCATTTATTCCCTTCTCTTGACGAAATTATTCACACCTCCCATCTCTTTCACGTCTCTATCTTGACCTGCGGCAATTCTTCTTGTGCTGTCACAAAAGTCTCAATGCCCGGACGCTGTGCTTCGACATTCTCATTGTCTTCAGCTACCCCATTAGCAGCGGCCTTCTCCTCACCCAGCTCTGTCTTTGAGCCCGTTACGCCAACAAATGCTGGTCCAAGCGACGGGCTCATAGGTCGCGAACCAGGCGTCATTGCTGAATTCAGCGTAATCATGCTCGCTGTTTCTGCATCATTCTTAATGCTGAATGGCAAGGCGATGCCGTCAAGGAACGGCCTCTTTCCAGCCACACCCGTGTCAGGGGAATAGTCTGGGCTGAGGAGACCATCGTGAGCTGCCTCCTGCTCTCGGCGCATGGCAATCAATTGCCCCACAACAGTTTCCCCCTCCGTCTCTTCACTGCCGGTTTGATGCTCATCTCGCACAATCCGCTGACGAGAAGGTCTGCGGCTATGTCCACGTTTCTCGCCTCCAGACTCCAACGGAGCCTCGTTATTCAGCTCCGGAGCAACGGCTTGCATCTCAGGTTCGAAATTAGCCTTCTGCTCTCTCTCCACCGTCATCTCGTCATGCTTTGATCCCCAAAGGGACCAGATGGCCAGGCCAAAACTTCTCCTTCTCTTCCCTGGCTGCAACTCGGTACCCAGGGGTATTCGCCCAGCCAATGCAGTAGGCGGCGGACGCTCATCCGCGCCAAAATCTTTATAACCAACAATCATCTCTTTAATGATCTTTTTATGTGTTTTGGCTTTGGCGCTGGCATATTTGTGGTCCCATACGCCCTTGGTTTCTAGCCACTTTCTAACAGGGCCTTCTTTGATGACTCCAATCTCTTCGGGCTTCATGTTGCATCCAGGCAAGTCTTTTTCCAGGGGAAGAGGCAAAATGGCGCCATTCCGGGCTATACGCTGTCGAATCATATAATTCTTGAATGGGGGAAGTGGATCTCCTGCTCTTCCAACCTCTGCTGGGGTTAAATCATCCGCTGGCTCTTTGTCTTTACTCTGGTCTTGCTCTTCCTGCCCCCCAGCTTCTGTATCAGAGCCAGAGCTTGTAATGACGGAAATCGCATCATCATCCATAATCTCAATATCTCTGTTCTGAGCACGAGCCAGGGCCCAGGCCCCAAACTGCGCAATCGACCTGTACATGTACTTGGCAGGGCTTGTAAAGCTCAGAGTCGGAGCAACGTGGCACAGATCGTCCCACACTTGAAGCTGCACATAGGTAGGCTTGTACTTGGCAAGTAATCTCCTTCCGTGATCCGTCAAGTCCGCGTCCGGCGGAGCGTATTTTGTCGGGTTCGCGCACTTGTGAGCCAAGTAAATCTGCTCGTCACGAAGAAGCTCGCCACCTCCGACGGTGATGAGAAGAGGTGGCAGCCCACCAAGCGTCGGCTGCTTGACGGGGCTCACCAACGGGTGTGATAGAAGGGCATTTGTCGTATACATCTAGCAGAGGTTAGGCTCCATTTCCACCCAGGCGGTGAATAACTCAGAACTCACCTGAATCTGGTCCTTCATGGTGATCAGCTCTCCATCGATTGTAACGGTCAAAAACTTTTCCGTCTCGGTGTGAACGCCAGCGCTATCAATGTGAACGCCGGTTTCGCCATCAACTACCGGAACCACGGGATCCTGCTGCTTCTGCTCTAGCTCGGCCGTAGACGGAGCTCGTTTCTTATCCGTCTTCTTGCGCTTGTCCGCCTCTGCCTTGAGCATCTGCACATCATCGTCGTTGGGCGGCGGCCACGCCCTGGATGGCTTATGGTGAAACCCTGACTGTGGTATGTAATCCAGGGGCGTCTCGAGGGCGACGCTGGGAAACGAGTGCGTCAAGTCAACCCAGGGGCTTATGAGGATGCCCCCGGCAGGCAATGGAATGCCTTGGTCTCGAAGAAGGCACAGCATGGACGTTACCATGCCACCACCCGCCGAGTCTCCAGCAAAGATAATCGTGCTCGGGTCTTGCGTTTTCAGCAGATATAGATACGCCGCCAAACAGTCCTGGAGGCCACATGGAAATGGAAATTGAGGAGACAGTCGATATCGCGGTGCAAAGACTCTAGCTTTCAGTTTTCTCGCGTGGCGCTGTAACTGGTACCGATGCTCGTCGACGCTCCCAAAATAATACGCACCCCCGTGTACGTAAAGCATCACGCGACGCAGCGGCTCGTTGTTCTTCTTCCGCTCATTGGCATCCGCCCGCATCTCAATCCACTCGGCCTCCAAAGGCCCTTTCGGACCTCGCCAGTGCCACCATTTCCTGCCCCCAACCTGGCTGATGCCGTCAGGCCCCAGCTCCCCCTCGATCAATTCTGCTGCTCGGCCGAGGTGTTCGTCAGGAATGGTCACGGTCTCCAGCTTGACCCATTGCGGGTGCGGGACCCATTGGGCCGTGAATCCCTGGATCTCTTCGACGGTGTGTTGAGAGGCATACTCGAGGAACGATCGGACAAGGTGCAGCCCCTCGTCGTACGAAAGATGCGTGGTCGGGTGCTCTTTCAAGTTCTTCTTGTTCAGGTACTACAGAGATCCCGCCCCAGCAGAGCACGAGTTAGCACAATTGTCCTCATTAAGAAGCAATCCAAAAGGATCCCCCCTTCGCTTCTTGAACATCAAACACCAGCAACATCAGGCCCGTCGCCATTGAATTGTACATACGTGTGAAAACAAGGTGGTGACTACCGTTGGCGTTACGGCCAGAGAAACCGACGTCGTGTTAAGCCTGTTCATGGCGATCTCGTTTGTCTTCCAGGTCCCATTGATTCGTGCGGATCGCTGGTTTATAGGGAATACGAGTATAAAAGGGACAGCGCAATCTAATCAAGAGACGGGAAAATACGAACACCGACACACCGGCATAAAAAGGGCTGCGAGGTCAAAGCATCTTGATATTGGCATCAGGGGCCCCCATGATGTCATGCTTCATATGGCAAGGGATGATCTTGGCTCCCAGTCCTCGAATGTCGGTTGGGAAAAGAATGCTACTGCATTAGTACTAGCGCGGGGAGCTTGGTTCGCCGGCATGCTAGTGGTCCGTGCACAGGCAATCTGGCACAGAATTTGCGGGCGGGATTGAAAAAAAAAAACACCAAAAGTTTTGTGCAGGCTGGAGGCCGTTTGAATTTGAGCCCCTCCATATCCCCGCTTAATACATTCAAGGCCAGCATCAGCATCATGGCATCTACAGAGGCAGCGCAGTTGCCGCCGGCGGGTAAGTGGGAGCATAGGCATTCATCAGGCCTTGGGACATTGGTTTATTAACTCTGCATAATCCAGCACTCCGGCAGTCCAACTTCGAACAAGCAGTGGCGTGTGCCCTTCACCTATGGCCGGCCCTGACCCTCGCGGTGCAGAACAACTGGGGAGGACCCGACTCTGCGGACAAACGGGACTGGTTTGCTGGCGCCGTTGTCGATCTGTTTTCTGAATTCACCGATGCGCAGCCGGGAGAGACTGCACCGACGACCAGCGCCGCTGATGAACCAGATATGGAGGACGTCGAGACGGTGCTGCTACAAGTTATGATTGACGAGTTCGAGGTCAACACCGATGATGATTCTGCCCTTGAAGTTGCCAGGTCCATTATCAAGGCGCGATCCGAGTGCGCCATTGGCGAATTCAATGAAGAGGTCAAGAAGCTGAGCGAGCGATTCGCGAATCGGAAGGGCGCCAAGGTGGATCAGATGTTCAAGAAAGCCGAGGATGAGGACCAGGATACCGACTGGGAGTCTGGCGACAGCGGCGAGGACGATGATGACAACGGAGGCGATGTAGAGATGGACGAGGCGCCACCCCTGGTACCCGTTGCCAAGGAAAAGCCTGCCCCTGAAATTGACGAGGACGGCTTCATCAAGGTCACCAAGAAGAAGAGGTAGACCTCGAGTAGCAGAAAAACATGAGGGGATCACGCTACCGCCGTGAAGGAGCACATCCCAATCGGCATGATCCAAAACACACAAGTACACAGCGCCGTGACGACTCGACGTGCTGAATAGGCGATAGCAATTCCAAACGCCAAAGTGCCCAAGCTCTAAGAAACAAATTATACCCGCAGACGCACAGAGCAAACGCGGGACGAATTTACTCCCAATCCTCGTCGCTGTCGTCATTATCGCCTTCGCTATCATCGTCGCTGTCCTCGTCACTATCATTCTTCTCCCCCTTCTTCTTGGGCTCCTTCGGGCTGTTTGGCGTCTGACTAGGCAGCTGGCTCGTCTTTCCTGAAGCTGCTCCTACAACATCATAGCTAGCATCGGTTTCCGCCTCGGATTTTTCATCATTGGATTTTCTAGACTCAGCGGGCTTTATGTCTTTGGCCTGGATCGTGGTCGATGAAGCAATAGACTCGGGCTTCTTTCCCTTGGCATCGGCAGCGGTGGTCTTATCGGCTGGAGTAGGCTTTGTGGGCTTTTCGTCTTCCTCGGAGTCATCTTCTTCCTCTTCCTCCTCGGAGTCGTCATCCCAACCAACCTCATCTTCAGCAGACGCGGCTAGAAAAGAGTGTGTCAGCAAGAACTGATTATTAGATAGAATAGGCATAATGAAGCAAAAATAGTAGCATCTGATTACCATCAGCTTACCTTTAAGAAGATCACGTCTTCGTGATTCAGCAGTCTCGATACCATGGCGCAAGAAGTAGTATCTCTTCCAAAAGTCGGCGTAGGGAATCTGGTCCGGCACTAGCTTCTCCATAGTCGCTCGCAGTTCGGGGTATTTGGCCAAGTCGCCGCTGATTTCATCCGTTTGCTTGTCGATATCAAAACCGCTGGTCCATTGGTCGTATTCCGTGGCAGACGGGTCTTTAGCGAAGCTCTCCGGGGACGTGTGGATGACATGTAGCTGGGCCTCGAATCTTGAAGTATGAATCACACGCTTTCCTTGAGCATCTTTGCTCTCAAACATGACCTGGCTGCCTTCGGTTGATTCATCTGGAGGCGCGACGCTAATCGCATCCCGTAAAAAGTCACGAATATTGCTTCCAAATCTAAGCAGAGCTTCGTCGGCGGCATCCTCAGCTTGCTGCAAGTCCTTTAAGCGCTTCGCAGCCTCAGCCCTTAGGCGCGACAGCACAGTTTCAGACTCTTGGGCAGAAGCGCCATCTCCAGCTGCCGGGGCCGTTGTATTCGTTGGAGTCCTCTGGCTATCGTCGGCTTCGGCGTTGGACAAGTCGGGGATGATGGTGGTGAGAGAAAGCGATCGGGTTCTGTTTGCAATGGTTTCTCGCAGACTGGTAAGTCCCTTCTGCGCATCCTCACCAACCTCTGCAAACTCCTTTGAAGCTTGAGTGTAGACGGATTCGCCCTGCAGCAGATGAGCCTCAGCCACGAATAGCGGTGATACGGCGGCAGCCCGGTTGTCATACCTGCTTGATTACATTCCCAAAGAAGCCTCCAATCTTGGCGCCCCACGGGCTTGCGGAGAATGCCTTGTAAGCTTCTTGGATATCGCTGTTCAGGGAAGTTTGCGCATCTTCCTGTTTGGAGCTCTCTCCTGGCTCGTCGGTGTTCTTGATGTAGGCCTCCTCCTGGATATGATCATACGCGAGATCCATGATGGGTAGACGCCGGCTTCGTCCGCGGCGTGGAGAAATACTCCGAATATCTTGATTTCGCTGTCCTTGTCGAAGTTTCCGGTATGAAGCTCCGGAATCTGCTCTCAAGGGATAAACAGGGACATCAGCAGCTGAGCTGGTGTGCTAACGGATGCGGTAGAGGGGGGTGGGCGGGGAGTGCATCGCAATCACGTGAGACTCTAGTACCGGGAGCATCATGGAGCAGTGAAATCCTACCCTGTAAGTCTATATCAGGATCAAAATGCAAACTTTCTGCTCGAACAGCTTCCTATGCATATGAATCTCATGGTGTTTTCTGTACTCAATGTTGGTTATTAGGTCAGCTACTGAAAACCGTATATAACGTATGCACGGAGTAGCTATCTACCAACTTAGTAGGTGTGTGCTTGTTCATTTATCTGTCTACTAGCCTAGTCATACACCAAAAGGGTAATACTGAGAGATAAAGTGAAATACAGCAACAGCGCTAAATGATTTTGGCTATAATCGAAAATATTCACCAAATCCTACCTATGTAAATGCTCACCATACGGACGTGGTATGATTTAGGCTTGAGAAGGTGGAACACTTCATTACTAACTGCCGTTGAGCATGTGACATCAGTCCGATGTTGTCCAGAATGGATACGCATGGCGTGATGGAGTAACGGGGGTAGCATAGGACGTAAGCCGCAGGCATAGGCATAGGCGACATATTGCCTGATGTTGAGCGCAGTAACAATATCTATTCTACGAGTACACCGTAGCTTGTTTGGCGGTTTACCTAAAAACGTAGAGCAGGGCGTAGAACGTCCATATTAGACCGGCCACTCTCTACGTTGTTCCTAATATCATACTATGCAGCGCCGCAGTTCCCAACAAGATAAGGTAGGTGGCTTAGATGTACGCTATTCGTCGTGGCGTAGAGGTTCAGCACCGCAAGTCTCGTGATGGCAATTACTGGACAAGCTAAGGCCAGTTGAAAGCGATGCTGGCCGTCTTACGCCACGTCTGAAAGGGGAGATTCAAGCATCAGGGTATTGATCCGCTCAGATGACCACAGAAACCTGTTATACCACTGTCCTGCCCGCGGTTGTTGTGCCAAGTTTTTTGTCTCCCTTGTCCCGAGGCTAATGCAATTACGCGATGCAACCAGTGTTTAGAGTTGTGTTGGTTCGCTGGGATCGGACAGAGGGTATATTGCATTCGTGATGGTTTCAGCAAGACGTCGATATGGGCTACTTGATATTGTATGGCTGAGAGTATATGCATCGACTGTATTTTGGTTATTACAAGTCCTACAACGACTTTTCGTGGCTGATGTGCCAACTAAGACCATCTGTACATTAATTACCTGCTAATTCATTGATATGTTGCTCTGCTATCTGCTCACCCTTGAGTTGCTCATTGACGAATCTATGCCGTCATTGTGCATTGTGGAGAGGTCCCAATCAGATCTAGATCCAGGGCCTGAGCTAAATTGCCCCCGTAAGCTCCATCTTCTCCGCAGAGTCAACGGTGAATCGACCGGCTGCCTTGAGGGCCAAAGCTCGATCCTCTTCAAAATCCAAGATGTTGCGATCGCCAGACGGCTTGTACATCTTGTTTTTTTGCGTCATTGCTCGCCCAGAGTGGGATTTGTGGAGTGCATGTGATTTAAGCTTTGTCCTGGACCGATTGACATGACGTATATGTTGCCATTCTCATTGGCGGATGGCCCTCATTTGGCCCACTTACTACCGGATCCGCTGCCAATTGAGTGTCGATTGTGCCTGACAAGTGACGATCATGGCTTCCGAGAACATGTTTTGATGACATCGAAATGTTCAGAATGCATCGGAATGCGGGTTCCCCTTGGGATTACATGCTCCCGGAGGACTCCGCCGTTGTTTATTTAAACCTCGTCGACATCCCGTCTGAAAACTTTTTAGAATCATCATCACACTCTCAAACACACAACTCAACTACACCTTTCACCTCTCAACTTACACCACAACTTACAATCTCATCTCGAGACCAACCAAATCATTCACAATGGAGACTGTCAAGCAAGCCGTCAACTACGTTGCCGAGTCTGTCCAGGGCGCTGCCTCTGGTATCAGCAAGGAGACCAACAAGGAGATTGCAAAGGACAGCAACGTCGCCGCCAGCACTCGGTAAGCCGGAGCAAAGATCCCGAGAGCCTCTGTGCCAGGTCCCTGGTCCGCTAACTAACTCATCCGCAGTTTGTCCGCTGGCAAGGACGCCCTCGGTGACAAGTTCGACGAGACAGCCCACAACAACAAGGCCGAGGCTCACAAGGAGCTGGCCGAGCACAACTAGAGCGGCATAAGAAGCTTCGATTGCTTCACAGGCGTTGAACCGGATCAGAGCGAAGGGAATACATAGCCTATTAGGCAGGAATTGATGATTTGAATTCGGATATGCACTCTTTGTGCCCACTGGTGGTGATATTGTGGCATCCATCTATTTTGTCGTGAAGCAATCTGTCCAATTCGCCAAGTCATAGTGTCGTGAATCTGCCCCTCGTTTCATCATGAACGCCCGAGTCCAGCTGATGACTCAAGTTTTAAATGTCTCAACCACTCAGCTATGCAGCGAGTAACTGCCGACGGCGTATGATTATCCAGATGGGCATAGAGTCGCCTCCCATTAGTCGCATCCTTCGTATCGAGTGAGTTTAGTTGCGCACACTAGTGATAATATAGGAAAATACTCGACTGCTGATAACAGCCGGCGAGCTTGGCCAAAATTCAAATCGAGAAATAGCCTTATCCAGCTCCCCGGCCAATGGTAGGGCTGTTGCACGGCGGGGTAATGGTGGTAGTAGTAGCTGGGAATAGTAGCATTCGCCGTCAATCTTGGGAGTGCTGTGAGAGTTCGATGACAGCCACCAAACGTCGGCAAGAGTGCCGCATATTTTTTCCGTGATCCTTCGGATAGACCCCCCCTCTAGCTCCAATTGCCCCTCGATCAATCCTGACAGTATCAAAGACAGCTAGGGCCGCCGAGTACTCAGCCATTGAGACGCACGCGGCCAACAAGTCATCAATAATTGATGCCTCCCGCGCTTTGTATGCGCCCGAGGGCCTATTATCGAGAAAAACCGAGATGCTACTCCGTGCTCCAGTGTCGGGGATACGAGGCCCAGGGTCCTTTTTCCGGAAGCGGGACAGCCGCTAATTGGTCGTCAACCCCACCCAACGCCCGGAGATTGTAGCATACAGGAGCGGAACTGCGGGCTTTCGCGGCTAACATGAGCGGGCATGCGGTGTATCTGCTTCATTTTGTCCTTTTTGATGGCTAGTGCCCTTTGCTGTCTGACAAGAATTGCAACGTGAAGAAAAAGGGTCCTTCGTGTTATTGGGGGAAATCCGGCTTGGTCTGTCCTTTGCGCAGCGCTAGCTGCATCAGATGGCAAATCACCTCATCGGGCGACGGGCCGCTGGGCAATTGAGCAATTTGCTGACGATTGAATGCCTTTGCCATGTATGTCTGTGTCTTGGATATCGGGATGAGGGTGGGAGCAGCCAAATGTCTCGACAAGAAAAGAGACATGGCGACACAGTGACTGTCGAGTTCCTGGCTTTCGGCATTGCTGGGGATATCGGTCGGACACAGCACAATTGCCGAAGGGGCACGGGCTGACACAGCTCGATTAGCACTGTATTTCGCGGTCGATGGTCATTCGGGTACTTGCAAGTACGGGACGGGTACCGACATCGTCAGCAACTCAAGTGCCTGTTTTGGTAAAGAGATTGTCACGGCCAAGGTACTCTAGGTAACTCGCATGTCGGCTGTATGTACATGTCTCCCCCGGTTCATGCTGGCTGGGCAAGGCGATGTTGCTATCAATGCACTAACGGGCCCTTGGAGACTGGAAGGCGAATAAGCAAAACGGGGAGAAGGGGAGCAAGATCAAAAGAGAGGAGAGAATCTTCGTCGGGACGCATGCAGACAGGGACGGCGACCTGTTATAGTCAGCACGCGGACAATGCACATCGCCTGGTGTTGCGTTGCTCGTCAATGGCAGCACAAAGCACGCATTAGGCCTCTTAATATTGCCGCCGGGTCAAGTCGCAGATGCTCGGTAAGCAAGATCAAATGGATCGAGGCCATCCGGGCGACACAGTGCGCTATATACTGTATCGAACAGGTGCTGTCAGGCCTTCCTTGGCCGACACCGAGGCGTCGCGGCAGAGCGGGCAGCGGTCAGGCCGAGCAGGACGTCTTGAACGCTCCAATCAATGGCCGGGCGGCACGCTAGCCAGACACCCTATTGGAAGGGCTGAAGAGCCGGACGACTTTTGCTGCGCTGCCCCCGCCCTGCGCTGCCGCTGACAAATGCGGCAAGATTCCTCATCCTCAGCATCAGTCGAGTCGTCTCCCCAGCATCACCACACGCTGGCTGGCTGTCCCCTCTTTCTCTTTCGCTTTGTGCCATGCCACAGTGCGCAGAACAAGATACTGCTCTCTCTGCTCTGTCCTGCCAGGCCGCACGGAAGCGCCTAGAAGAAATTTTCTGACTCAGGCAGCAAGAAAAGCCGGCGTCGTCTCTTTTCCCTTTCCCTTTCCCTTTCCCTGGCCATCCGCTTTGCCCCACAGCTGCTAACGAACGACGCTGGGAACCGCTACCAACATTCTCATTTGCCTCCCGGCCGTTCTCTTGCACCAACCAAACATCATCACCACGACACTCCTGGGCCCCAAACCGCTACGTCTGTCCGTGACGTGCAGTGCATCCGGGATTTCCCTGTTCGCCTCTCTTCATCTATTCTTATCTGGCTCGTATCCCCCTCGTCGCAGCTCTGCTCTCGAGACTTGTTTCCCCTGGATCTCTGGCGCCCTAGCGTCTGGCATTTCAAATCAATCTCCCCGCCACCCGCGGCTACGGAGGGAATCGACCAAGTCCGTGCTGAGAGACTGAGAGAGACCGGCGCTCTTGTCTGCTGTTCTCACGGCAGCGATCTCGTCAAGATTGGCTTCTCTTTTTGATTTGATACATTCTCCTCTCGACGCTTGCTGCAATGGCGACCACCGGTTCTGGAAGTGGCTCGTCATTGCCACCGAATTTCTTCTTGACCCCGCAACAGCAGAATCTTCTCTTCACGGCTCTCAACGCGAACAAGCAGCAGCAGGCGAATGCAAAGACGGGCCTCTCGCTGTCCCCGACTTCTTTCAAGACGAATCCGCTTCAGAGCCTTGATGGCGCTGCATTCCAGGAAAGCCCCTTCCTCGACAACTACGACTACGACTTTGGTGACTCCAGCTTTGATTTTTCATTTGCCAATGATGCGGCTCAGGCCGGCATGATTGATGATGTTCCGGATAGCGCCATGAGCGCCAAGTCCGACTCGACTGAAACTGACAGCCCCGAAAAGAGGAGCCATCCTGATGATGAGGATGACGATGCCAGCCCTGGCAACGAGTCCAAGAGGCATGAAGGCTCTGATAAGGTCCCCAAGAAGCCTGGCCGTAAGCCGCTCACTTCAGAGCCAACTTCGGTACGCTCCAATTTCTGCTGCCCCCCCTTGAATATTCTTCGAGTTCTTGTCCACTAACAAAGCCCACTGCAGAAGCGCAAGGCTCAGAACCGAGCTGCTCAGCGTGCCTTCAGAGAGAGGAAGGAGAAGCATCTCAAGGATCTTGAGACCAAGGTTGAGGAGTTGGAGAAGGCTTCGGAAGCCGCCAACCATGAGAACAGCATGCTTCGTGCTCAAGTCGAGCGCATCACTGCGGAGCTCAACCACTACAAGACGCGGATTTCTATTCCCACACCCAAGTCATCTGTCCAAACTGCCCGTGCCCAGCCCTTTGGTAGCGCAGCCATCAACAACATCAACGATGTGAGCTTCCAGTTTGAGTTCCCCAAGTTCGGAACCCTGCCTGGCCCCCCTGCCAAGTCGCACCAAAAGTCCATGTCGCAACCCATCAGCCCCAGTTCCCAACAGGCCCCCAGCCCTGCTGCAAGCCAGAACTTGGACAAAGTTGTCTCCCAACAGGCAGCACGAAATGCGCAGTTCAAGGAAGATCTCGCAAAGTTTAACAATGGCGTGTTCAACATGCACACCCCGTCCATGAGCAGCAGCTCTGCCGCTACTGGATCTCGGGCCAGTGTCGACTCGGTCAACTACAGCTTGAATAACACCACAAGCTCCCCATCGGCATCTTCCCATTCCAACGTCGGCGCGAGCTCGTCGTGCGGCACATCCCCCGAGCCATTCACCCAGTCTCCCATGGGTTTCAAGCCCGTTGATACCCTGACCACAATTGGCGAGGAGCATCCCTCCATGGCTACCAACGATGGACCATTTGCTCAATTCTCAGGTCTCGATTTCAGCAACAACAGCTTCGACTGGATCGTCCAGCAGAACAATGGCGGCCAGTTTGATCCGCAATTGTTTGGCGATTACCGCGAGCCTCAGGAGAACGTCATGACAAACAATACATTCGACGACTTGTTCAATGACTCGCTTGAAGCCGATTTCTTCACTCCTTATAACATTGCTGCCAGCCCCAACCTGCCGAAGAAGACCAATCTCATTGATGAAATCGATGCAAAGCAAAACGCAGATGATGATGTCACTACAAAGTCAAACATGAGCTGTAACCAGCTTTGGTACGTCGCCACGAATATGAGTTTTTTTTTCTTAGTTTATATACTAATATGTCTATTACAGGGAGAGACTACAAGCATGCCCCAAGGCTCAGAATGGCGAGTTTGACCTGGATGGCTTGTGCTCGGAACTCACCAAGAAAGCAAAGTGCTCCGGAAGTGGACCAGTCGTTGCGGAGAGAGATTTCGACAGTATCCTCAAGAAGTACATGGGCAAAGAGGCGGCTGATTGCACGGCTGAAAAGCTGGGCATCTCAGTTGAAAAGAGCCAGCCCGAGCCTCTCGTGATGCCATGATTTAGCAAAATCAACGGCATTCCACTGGCGCATAAGTGTACGTTAAAAACCGATTTTCGGGTGCAAAGAGGACACAAAGAATCCATGGATTTACGGCGTTTTGAGCAAACAGAGGGGCGTGGCCAAGGCCAGTGACCCCGGGCTTTTTCAAGCATTTGGATGGACATAGGACGAAAGGACAACTCGTCATTCTTGAAGCATAATTTTGGTATATTTTTTGATTTTACGATTAGGGACTCTGGTTGTTGTATCTCTACTATGAATGATCTACACTTTGCAATCAATCAATCTGTTTTTTTTTTGGCTTTTTCTCTTCGCTCTTTCGCATCAAGGAATCGATTTGGACCGATCTAGGCTCGAGAACGCTGCTCAGGGTGGGTTTGTTTTGGTTTATTTTATGGGACATACACGAAGGCAGTTATGGAAAGGAACTGGTCTTTGCTTTGTTTTCTTTGAGAGCAGATATGCTCTGATCCATCTTTATTCATGTATACAATAACCAACCGAAAAAAACCTATCCAATGGTAGGTCCTGCAATCAGAATCTACGAGTGTATAGGTAGTTTCATAACACTTCTTGGCGTATCTATCCAAGTATCCTAAACGAAGAAAACGACACCAAATGTCTTGCTTGTCCATCGTATCAACTCGTCGGGTAATTTTTCTGCCAAGCTTCTCGTCATTTTGGATAACCAACAAATCCTCTCTGGCCGCTAGTATCGGAATAACCCGTACTTTGGCAGTCGAGTCATTACATACCAAAACCCGTTTTCTGAGTGAGCGTACTGTCATGCTTGGATAATCAGGAACAGAAAACTCCGGAAGCGCGGCAAGGAAAAAAGGGAGAGGGCGTGTGACGACGGGAACTATAGAAATAAATCAGAAAAATAAGGACATGACCTCTTAGTATGTAGTTTCAAGCTTGGACAGGTTTTCTTCTTTTCTTTTGCCCCCTCTTTCTGGGATTCGCCTGGATTGTCTGATGTTGAAGTCGTCAGTCGGTGGTGTTGAGTCAGGGGGGGGATCATGAGACTTACCTACGTGATGCGAAAAAAGGCCGTGTCCTGATTGGCATCATGTGCTTGGAATGGACTTACTTGACAATACATACATCTTTTCTGAGTATTTGAGAGAGAAGATGGAAGAAATATGTTTTGGTGAATCATGTTACGGAGTGCCCATGCTTTTCGTATGCATATAGGTACCTGTATATGTTGGGCGAGGAGCATTCACGTTATATACAAAAGTTGCATAGCATGTACGGAGTACCATGCAATAATATTACCCGCTCTCCAGAAATCTCAAAATGCACACCCTTTTAACACACTCGACGGGATGATGGGAATGCGAATCTGAAAAGCCAATCAGAAAAGTACATCACAAGCACCCTTGACCAACGTAGATGTGTAACAAGAAAAATCCCTTCATTCTCAAGCATAACGTTAGGTAGGGTTCGCTCTTTAAGCTCATTTGACTATATATTTGGTATTTGCTATGTATGCATCATAATTATGGCCAGCTACGTAAAAACATAAAAATATCTCTTCCCCCGTCTGTCTATAACATTAGGCCGATTCCAAACGACATGATGGTGTACTTTGAGTGAAAGTATGATACCACGAGGGGATGATGCAGATATCCATATTCCCGCTAAAACCGCCCGCTGTCTCTTCCCTTGTTCCACGTCTAAAAATGTACCAACGCCAAACCAGGAGAGCGAAATAATAAAAAAACGAGTAGAGCAATTGGTGAAAAAAAAAAGACATTTGCTCTCTATCCAAGAAGAAGAAATTCCAAGATGAAAGAAAGCGTTAGGACATGCATATGTGAATCCCTTCCGGCAGGGAGGTTATATCGTACAATGAGATGGGTATCGACGATCGAAAAGGCGTTCTAGCCGTCAGATACGAAACAGGAGAGAGGCGCTCGAAATGTCTGCCTCTGAAATGTTTCATATGGGGACGGAAATCGGCCAAGAAATAGAAAAAGATAGGCATCGTGTTCGTCCGCCTTGCCTGACATGGCGACTGGACAAGCAATGCTGAGCTGAATTCCGTCCCAGGAGGTGCCGAGGGCCAGCGCTTCAAGCGGGCCGTATGAATTTCAGAATGTCAATCTTCCGTTAACTCCGCGTGAACCCATTAGCCCGTATCGCGTACTCATTCTCCTCGTGGGTGTCGCATCCAGCTCGCTATCCTTGGAGGGGAAAAGACGTTGGTCGTGTCGTCGCAAATCCATCACAGTCTTGGTCTTGGCTCTTCAGCTAATGACCACTCTGGCTCCCTCCTTGCCCAACACGCCACGTTCTTTGGGCTTGGGGCTGTTATTTCTCCCCTTCTTATTCCTCAAGAATCCAAACATGCCGCCTGATCCTTCGTTCTTGGCCTCTGCCGCGGTGGCAGCATCCTTGGGAAGCGTCGCGTCTTGACGGGCAAGATCTGACCAACTGCCTCCGCCATCCAGTGTCACCTGCACTCCACCTGTCGGACTGGTAACTCGTTTGCTCATGGGCGGCGGTCGGGGGACGTATTGAAGTTGTCCGGGATAAGCAGCCTGCTGGTCCTGAGGAGGCATCCGACCATCAGCGCCGATGGTAGGTTCCACAGGGGGAGCTGGATAGGTCACTGGCGGCGGCTCGTTTGCAGCTTCGTCTGTCGTGAGGGCCTGGGCGGCAATTGCAGCTGGGTCGACGTCGTCGCCGTGAATGGCAGCGAGCCTGTAGAGAGTCAGTATCCCGTTGTACGTTTGGTAAAAAGAGAGCATCTCGACTTACTTGTTGTAGGCCGCAATGTTATAGTCAAACGGACGGAAGTCCGTTTCAATCATCCGGTACAGCTCATCTTCGCGAATCTCCTGATCGGTGGCATCCTCCTTTAGCCTCTCTCTGGGCTTCTGTCGTCTTGCGCGAGCTTCAAGAGGGGCCTCTTCGAGTAGCAGCTCCTCCAAGTCGTAAGTCGCGTCAAAGTTGGTCTTGTCCGACGAGGGAACGAAAATAGGCTCGATGCGTTTCTGCTCGAGCAGATCGAAATTGATGGTTTTGAAGAAATCGTTGTAGATGAAGCTCTCCCATGTTGAGCCGAGCCGATTGTTGGGGTTCGGCTCGAGGGCGGCGCGAATGGCGTACAGGCATGTCAACGAGACGGGGGGCTGCGTAACGGGATACTTTGGCTGAGAAAACTGAACCTGTTGGCTGAGCGAGTTTTCACTATTGCCCTCGAATGGTCGCTGGGTTTGGTTAGCCACGAGGATTCTCGAAATCGCAATCGGGAGAGTTGCATCGCGGGAGCGGGAGCTGCGGAAGGATAGAAATAAAAACATACCTTGTTATAGATGCACTCGTAAAACAAGACACCTAGTGACCACCAATCCGCACGAATGTCGTATCCCTTGCCTGAATAAACTTCCGGGGCAAGGTAAGCCAAGGTTCCGGATTTGCTAGTCATGATGCGCCCCGGAACAATGTCAGAAGCCACGTTCTACGCAACGAGCCCAGTCAGCTTATCAGCCCGCGCAATCTCACAATTTGGACGAGAACCTACAAAATCAGTCAAATGGACATGCCCCTCGGCGTCGAGGAGGACGTTGTCGGGCTTGACGTCTCTGTGGATGATGTTCTGGCCATGGACGTAGCGGAGGGCGCAACCCAATTCGGCTATCCAGAAACGGACGGCTTCTTCGGTAAAGGTCTTTCTGGAGATGTGGAATCGCAAATCGCCACCGCTCATGAGATCGACGACGAGATACCTGAGCAGATGTCGTTAGCACGGCGTCCAAGGTTGGGTGGTAAGACGTGGGTTGGAGCGGCTCACATGTATTCGATATCCTGAAAGCTATATCGCAAGTTACAGATGAAGGGATGGTTGACGTGTTCCAACATTCGCCGCTCACGGATGATGTTTCGGACGCTTTCCGACTTGACAACTGTTGGGGATGTTAGCCGTGCTGTTTCTGTCGTGCCGGTGCAGCTGCACACCAGTCTTGCTGTGCAGCGAGCATCATGAACCCTCGTGTTGACGGACCTTCATCTTTGCGGATGTATTTCAGCGCAAACGCCAAGTTTGTGTCTTTGCGCTCGACGATGCGGACCTTGCCAAAGGCGCCTCGGCCGACGACTCGTAGCAAGCGGAAGTGGTTGAGGTTGGCTGTGGTTTTTTCGGTCAAAGGTCAGCTTAGAAACGACAAGAATGCAGCCGTCGTCGGTGCACCACGCGCCAGACACGTGGGAGGGGGCGAAGAGGAGGGAGGGATGCTGGAGGCCATGATTCGCTCGGGGGTTTTGCACGTACTTTCGCCAGTCAGGTCGACGGGCTTTCCCTGACCGTTGCCCATGATGAAGGCCTAGGGAGGATTGGAGGAGACAAAGTTGCAGCTGGATCGTCAACGACGGCAAAGGCTCATGCTGTTGGGAAATGGCAGTTTGTCTGCTCGGGTCACTGTTCTTTTCTGCGGTGGCCGAGGAATCGGCAGGCCGGTGGGGGGGGGGGGGTTTAGGATTAGGAGTATGGAGTAGAGGTATGGAGGTCGAGTCTGGTCGCAAATGGCGGGCTAGCAGATGTGGATAGGCGGCGAATTGACCGAATTCTGATGGCGAGCTCGACCGTTGGAGTTCTGGGGCCCAATGAATGCTGGCTCGTATCTGAGTTGGGGTCTGGTCTGGTATTACGGAGCGTCGTCCCGCCGTTTGCAACCCGTGCAAGGAGTCGATGAAGCCGGTCGACGATTGCTCTCAACAGGACAGGTGGACGAAGAAAGGACCGTCGCGGGTTGGGGATAAGATAGAGAGACGAGAGAGGATGAAGCGTGGAGGATGCGATGCGTAAGAGTAAGAGGAAGAGGAAGAGTAAGAGGAAGAGGAAGAAAAGGCCTGGCCTGGTCGAGGAGAGGAGCGAAGCTTGCAAGGATAGGTGGTAGAGGGCGATGATCAATGCTCGCCCCCAGACTAGCCAGTGCACTGAAAAAGATGCGGGAGATTTGATGCAACGGGGGGGAGGTTAGCGGGCGAGGGCGCCCTGTATTAGTGGAGATGGGCGCCGGTAGAGGAGCGACTGAGCGCGGCCGTGGCGGCAATGCAGTGGGCAGCTTCAGCGCCTTTAGTGCCTGTGCCAGACCTGCAGTGGTGCGGTGCAGGGACCCGTTCCCAAGGTGGGCGCGAATTCAATGCAATGGATTGATTCCTCCAGTCTGCTTGCGAGTACTCGTACATGTACGTTGCAGGGCTTGGTTTCAGGGAAACACAGCAGGAACAAGATTCAGGTACTCGTGACGGACGCGGGCGTGGGTTGGTGCTGGGCTGAGATTCGTGTGTTGTATTGCAGATTGATGCATCGTGGGAGTGAGACTCTGTCGTGTACTGTACCTCACAATGGATGGATCAATGGATTGATTGATGGTGGATGACAATAAAGCGGTGGGTACGGGGTATGTACTACTTGCTAATACTCGCAGTACACTGGACAAGAATTGAAGCTGGGAGAAAGGACTCGAGTCAATAGACTGGGGCCGTTGCTCTGATGCCAACCTGCAAAAGGCATGGGCTCCGGGATGACGCAAGGACGAACTTGGAGAGAGAGAGAGAGAGAGATAGTGCTCCGTATAGATGGAATTGAGGTGATACGTAGCAATTCATGGGATACTGTATCAAAGAAGACGAGGCCCCCCCCCAAATCCTAGACTATTTAGTACCTACCTATGTAGCCAAAATGGACCAAAAATGATAGACAGACAGACATCCAATGGCATGCATGGCAAATCAACGGCACTTGGCTCTTGTCGAACCCTGCCGATATGGAGTCGTACGGAGTCGTCAAGAGTGAGTCGCACAGAAGGGTTCATACTAGCGGTGTGTCGCATCCATGCCCAGCTCTCGACGAAGATGGACCACACAGAAGCCGCAGAGCAAGGGGGGCTACGAGCACTCGTACATGTAGGTATTACGGAGCACACACGGCGCTGTTGCGATGGGAAACGAGGCACACGAGCGAGTCGAAACCGGAGTCTGCTGGTGTTTGTTGCCGGATTCATCCATCGCAGGCTCACCTGCATGACGGGATGCGATGCGTGGACTCACCTTGTTGGCTGTGCTTCCAAGCTGGGGGTAGCAGCACAGTAGTGCCATTGGATTACGGTACTACTACCTAGGTAGTAGCAGCAGATTGATGTCTGGTTCAATACTATTGATATTATTCCAGTACTCCTGCAGCGGCACCTCCTGCATCAAATTGATCTCATTTGATGACTGGACCTGTACATGTAGGTATTGGTCGACGACACGACGAGATGCCTACATGTACATACATAACCCACGCGCGGGAGACGGTCTGGGCTCCGTCCAACCTGAGTCTTATTCGGACTTGCAGCTCGTATCAGCGACGCCAACGTCCATCAAATCTACTCGTACAGGTAATTACCGGTACCTAGGCTCCGTTGTGTGCGTGGTGTTGCATCGATGCGACTCCAGCAATCACTCAACTCCAGCGCGTTGCCTTTTGGGTGTGAAGCAAACGTATGCGACTGGCCAGCCGTGATTCGATGCCGCCGCGGGGACCCAGTCTATTCAATCATTGATTCTGGCCACTCAATAGCCAAATTCGCAGTCTCTTTTTTTTTTTTTTGCTCCGAGCCGTGGATTGCGGTTGGTGTGGTGGAGACGAACTACTGCGCGTACCACGTTGTCAAAGCTGGCCATGGACCGCCCGGGACTTTCTGGAATGGCATTTGGAAGCTGACACTTGGACTCTTGTGATTTTTTTCCCTTTTGGCTTGGCTTGGCTTGGTCTTTTTTTTTTTTTTTTTTTTTTTTTTTGTGCTTCAGAAACCTGATGCAGTGTCAAATTGCCACCCGCTAAGAATCTGGATATGGATATGGATATGATATGGATATGGAGAGAGGGAAAGGGAGAGGGAGAGAAGAGAAAGACTCCGGAGAACATATTGATCAGTGTCAACGAGTCCTTGCTATACTCGTACACGGGATCCGCATAGCCGATACTATTATCAGCTCGTACCGTACTTGGAGGAGGCTACCGTGGACCGGTATAGCACAAAGATAACGAGTCAACAAGGCAACGAGCATCAAATCAGTAGCCGGGTTTCACGCTCTGCCACTATTGCGAGCCCGGCCCATTGGCCGTGTCGTTCCATCCCATTCAATGGCATCATTCGCGCTCCCGTACCAGCCGCTCTGCACTGTGGGGGAGTGTCAAACAGAAGATTGAGCCGCCTGGTCGGCGAGTCCGGCGGCGGATTCAGAGCTGACCAACGCTGGATTGCTCGCGGCCGGGGGGCTCCAAATCGCCAAGCGAAGGCATTAGTGAACCGGCTAGCAGCAGCTCGTGGCGCCCATCTAGCCAAGTGCAAGTAGCAGCTGCTGCTAGATAAGACGGTCTGCTCGGAGGAGATGACCAAGAGGAACCTAGCTGGCTTTTTTTCTTTCCTGGTGATGGGCCGCGAACACGTGGTGAGCTGAGAGAGAGAGAGAGACTAGCCGCGGGTATCGTTTTGAAGGAGAACAATGGATGAGGTGGATGAATGGACGGATCAATGGGTTGGTATGGAGTAGAAGGATCAATACAGTACCGAAGCAGGTGGACAGAAGGATCGCAGCCCGTCGAATTGGCGAACCGGATGGCCGGTGCAATTGAATGCAGCTGCACATGTCCACACCTCACCTCAACAGTCAAAATGGATGCAATGGATCAATATGCAGGGAGCTGGAGCTGGAAGCTGCACTGTTTCGGCCACCGTGTCAGAGGTAGATTGCCAATACCTAGCCCATTCAACATGTCCATATTGTTCAATTGCTGAATAGCTCACCTGGGCTGCGGCGAATCACAAAGCACGTGCGGCTTCAATTGCACTGTGCAGCCGCAAAACGAAACGGCCAATCAATCGTCCTCGTCACGAGCTGAACCTGGACTGGACATGTTACAGTACAAGTAGGTATGAAACTCCCTTGCGCGCGCTGCAAAGAGCGGCGAGCGGCGTTTTGCCAAGTTGACGAGCCTGGCAAAACAATAAAAATGAAATAAAATAAAAAGTCTAAATTGGGACGATCCTTCGCCTTGCGGATGCTTGTAGCTGAGCTGATTTGCCTCCAAGCCAATTCAAGTGTTGGTGCTTTCACCCTTATTATTACCTAGTACTGCATCAAAAGCCCCGACTTACACACAGTGCTAATAGTTACATGTAGCCAGCCACTTGCTTATACTGATCAGTCATATCAATGGATCAGTTTCGCTCCTCAATCCCATCAATCCCATTGCATCCTTTTTCTCCGGACTATTTCCTCGGTCCAGACACAACCAAATCATCAGCTCTTTCAACTCTTAGCTGGCGGTTTTTCTGCTTCGCATCCCTGCTAGCCCACGTGTCGCGCCGATCCCCGTTGCAAAACTCGCCGCTATCTGGAGCGTCACGAGACGCTCTCACAGACGCCGCGCCGCACTAGGTTCTGCCCTTGGGCGTTGGTTTGCGCCGGACTTGGGCTGGGAAATCGCAATGTCCCTTGCAGGTCGAGCTTGCGTACGGAGCACTTGCAGCAGCTATCGGAGCCCCCCCCCCAGCTGTCACTGTAATCTGGCCGTGGACATGGATGGGATACTGTTAGGTATGTATAGGCAGCAGTGAGCTTAGTAGCCCTTCAAGCTGCTTCATGTGCTTTCTTGCTCTAACCTCCTATGTGCAAGATGATGATTATTGTTCCCCCGCGTCGTCGTGATGGCTGGCCACTCTAAGCCGGTATCCGAAAGCTGAAATCTAGGTACGGGTATCATCCATTACTCATGCTCTCGTACTCTCAGGGCCATTGCCGAGTAATCATGTCGATCTGGCTGGGCTGGTTGGGGCAAGTTATCGTGCGTCAACCCACGCAGCCGTCGCTACGTCGCATCCGGATTACATGTACCGCCGCTTTGTTCTTTGGCTTGACCGCACCGCGTTCAGCGGTCAAGGACTTGAAGCTACTCGTGCTTGCAGAAAGGACAAGGTCAATCAGCAAGAGGATACGGTGAAAAGCAGAAGGAGCAAAAGCGCGACGTGAAATCACACGTGTAGCCATTACTGTAGCTCGCGTCTCATGACAGACAAAATAACTGCATACGCCTAGCATTAAGTTGCCCATCTGGGGTTGCAATGATACCGTTTTGACAGGGGCAACGACGCCAGGAGGGACTTTAATGTCTCCATACTTCGGATATGTCGAGCGGACCCAGTACTACATCTACCATTCAATGCTACCTCTTTGTAGTATTAAACCATGTATGTCTGCGGAGTATTCTATATATAAGTGGAAATAGTTACAGTATATGGACTCTCCTGGCCGGTGCTTTATATGCCGTGACTCGCTTAGAAGCCGATCTGGCCCCCTATTTCCCCAGTTATCACGGAATTGCAAGAGATATAATAGGATCTGCAATATATACATGCCACTGCCGATAATCGGCTACCACTACTAGTCGATATGTCTTGATGACCACGAGTGCCGAGGAGCTGCCATACATCTTCGTAGTTTATATCTTGAATGCATCTAGGGAAACCTTTGATGACCTGTTGGGGCACACAAAGCTTCGCGGCACGTGGTGCTATCAATTGACTGACCATAGGCGAACTAAACAAGACTGCAGCGGGCATGAAGAACAAGTTCACTCTAATTCAAGAAAATGTAGCATAAAGACAAGTGATAAGCGGGCGTTCAAAACTTGAGCAACATTAGCCCTAGAAACAGACGTATCAGCCATAATACATATTCACTTCTATTTCGCTACGATGTCACCTCCTTGTCTGCTGTCTGGCTATATTTGGAGAAAGCCGGTTTGCTGTTTATCGAATAGTTCTTGATGGTTAGCCTACATGTATGTTATGAGCGGGATGATGCCAACACGTAGATTGTATTTCCAAATGCCGGCACCAATATACAATTGTATGCTGCCTCGATATCCAAGTCAAAGTTATGTCATACTCTTTCATTCTCGATTACAGAGCGGTATACATATCATGTTAGGCATAGTGTTGACCCCATAGCAACAAGCATCATCGAGTTGACTTGTATGCTCGGTTGTATAACCAGCAAACAGGGCAAACAAATCACTGGTCTCAATGCAGCTGCACACGATGAATTCCACTTTAATCAACCAGCTGACCTCGTTTCAGCCATGGCTTACTCATTTGTAGGTAACTACAGGTAATTAGAATATCTTGCCTGGAGAACAGAAGGCGATCCGCGGTGCTGAAGTTCTCTTTGCTTAGGGACCCAACCATGCTTACCACACTGCCCTGCAATTACCAATTGCGAAGCTCAAGTATGACGATTGATCTAAGCACTGTAAGATGCGGCAGGCTGTTTTCAAAACATCTCATCTTGTTGGCGTACTCGGAAGACGTGCATGATTACCCTTCATATCTCCTCACAAGCGAATGATTCACTCTCTCGTTTTGATCCCAAGCACGTCCCGGGCTTACCAAAAACATATACGTCGTCTCGAAAATTGAGTGGGCCAATGTTTCCGATGTCGAATTCGCCCGGATGTTTTAGCGGTCTGTTCGCTCACGGCCATCATATTACCGGTCGTACAACATGGGCATGCAGGACCCCATAGCATGCAGTGCACATACAAAGCAAACTTCTGGTCGTTTGTTTCTACCGGCGGCACCTCCGAAGAAGCCCCTTGCCCATTACGGGAGCTCCGTAGACTGACGGTCCTGTGCTGCCGTTGCGTTTCGATTCTTTGCAGTGCGCGCATGATGGTGATGCTTGAGAGGAGCGGCGTGAGCACTAGGAAAATGCTACATGGACCGTGCTTGTGATTACTCGTAAGGGAAAGAAAGGAGAAACACTGACGATGGTGTCTGTGTACGAGTGCAACTTGGGGAAAAGTTTCACAGCGGATGGATCATCCGGTTATATCTCCTTCCTCATGGTAGACCATGCAGCCTGCCATTAGAAATGGACAGCTTTCCACGCTGGATTCATTCACCCTAATCTGGATTGGACTGGAGTTGCTTTTACTGCTGTTTCTTGGAGAAGTTGTATGTTATAAGCTGAGATGGTTCTGCTAATGATGTCAACTCCTGTTATGGGCCTTTGAAGGTGACAAGAAGTAATGAGTCTCCCCAATGGGTTTGCAGAGCGAACCAGAGCGAGAATGATTTACTTGCTCTATTGAATCTAAACCTGGCATCTATAAGCGACAAGCGAACACAAGACACGTGAAGCAACAGACTGAGACAACGACCCCACCACGGTTACTACCTCGCATGTTGTCTCGATGTACAGTAGGCTTGTTTAAAGTTAAAAAAAAGACAATTGAATTTAGATAATGATCGCCCATTTTTCACAACGTTGGATTCTTGTCGAGCCCGTTGCAAAGTATCGATTTAGTGCTGCGTGGAAACGCGATGACGTCAACATACATAGTATGTTGACGAGCTTCACGAAGCGTCACAATGACCTCAAGCATTTCGACAATTGAAAACAAATATAATAGAAGAAAACAAAGCCAATTGAACACATTCTGCAAAAACCGTCGAAACTAGAACCATCAATCACCGCTATCATGGCATCTGGACTTCGTAACCTCGCTCAAACTTCGCGGCGATGCATGACAGCCGTCCCGCGCCTGTATCACACCTCCGCCGCCCTTCGACTTCCGTACAAGGACTCTCAAGACCGCCAGTCTCTCAAGCCTCAATCCAACAATGGCACGAGGTCGGGTCGAGACGACGATGTCGCGGCGCAAAAGGACGCTGCCTTTGACCCGTCCAAGACGAAGCCGACTCCGGAGTCGGAGCTGGAGACGGCGGGCCGCGGCAATGAGACGAACCCTCTGAATGCAAGCGGTGCGAACCAAGAGTTTAGCAAGCCGATGGGAGAGGGAAAACAGGCGCATGATACAGGCCCGGGCAAGGAGACGAGGAAAGGGGGGAAGAGTGGTGGAGGGAGCCCGCCGAAGAAAGGGAAGACGCCTGGGAAACGCTGAGGAGGGTGTAGATGCTGCAGAGGGGCTTCAATGAATGATGTGGGAATTGTTATACGAGTTGGAATCATCATCAGGCTTTTTTTTTCTGTTTATCAGGGTACATATATCCTATTCTGGGACCTTGAGGATATACATCTCAAAGCACGCAATGATCCAGCTCAATAACCTCGCGTGGTAACTTCATGTTGCATAGATAAAAACGGGCATTGAGTCAAACAAGAAACAACCGAGAATATCAATATCGTACAATGTTCTTGAAGCTTTTGAGAGTCTTTTAGAACAGCCACATCTGGGGAATCCCAGTAACGTTACACACGCCCTAGCTCGGGACACGGCAGACCAAAGAGCTGAAGGCGGGGTACGATTCAATCAATCGATCGTAATCATCCGATCGACATTATATTAAACCGCTCTCTTTGTTTCCTAATTCAAATCTCAACAACTCAAGTAGAGAAACAGACCAAGATTAAGAGAAGACGATACGAGGATACCTAAATAAGCAAAAGGGCAGAGAGACGCCGTTATGGCTGAGTCCAAGTTCGCCGTTTATCCCAGCCTCGTCGACCGCACCGTCGTCATCACCGGCGGTGCGCAGGGCATTGCCGCGGAAATGGTCGAGCAGTTCTCCCTGCAGGGCTCTCAAGTCATATTCCTCGACGTCGAGGACGAGTTGGCCGACGCTCTAGTCCAAAAGGTGTCTGATCAAGGCGTCAAGCACAAGCCCATATACTACCACTGCAATGTCATCATGATTGACGAAGAGCTCAAACCCACGGCGGCCAAGATCCTGAAAGATCATCCCAGGATCGATGGACTGGTAAACAGTGCCGCGAGGGCAATGGTGAAACCCACGGAGGACATCACGACCGAGTGGTGGGATGAGAGCGTCGCCGTGAACCTGCGGCATCAGTTCTTCCTGACCCAGGCCTTGCTGCCGGGGCTTCTGCTTGCTGCCGGAAACGCTTCGGTGATCAACATGGGGAGCATCAACTGGCTCGTCTCTGCAACGGGCCAGGCGCCTTACACGACGAGCAAGGCCGCCGTTGTGGGACTGACGAGGACGCTGGCACACGAGTTTGGACCGAAGGGCATCAGGGTGAATAGTATCATGCCGGGGTCCATTGCGACATTGAGGGAGAGGACGGTGGTCATGACGCCCCAGTATGAGGCCAAGGTTCTGGGCAGTCAGGCGATCAAGAGGCTGATTGAGCCGGTGGAGGTGGCGAGGATGGCCATGTGGTTGATTGCGGACGATAGTGCTGCGGTGACGAACCAGAGCATGAGGATCGATGGTGGATGGACATGAAGTGTGCTTTGGATACCTCTTGTAAATAAAGATTGTCGGTTATCAGATGCTATGCCGAACGTTGAAACAAGCGATATTGCATGTATAAGAAGGCTTCATGGCGTTTATAATATTATGCAGCTAAAACGGGGTTGTGCCGTAAAGTTGATAGAAATAGAGTGGTCAGTGTTAATAGGTTTCATAATCAAACGCTTTTACGACTTGCCAGCCGAGCGTACAACGTCTATATACCTCGACAATACTACTGCCACATTGTAATCGCCTCATCTACGACTTACCTATACGGAGCTTTATTGACTTTATTGACTTTCTACTCCAACAGCTCACAGTGGCCCGTCGGTACATTCTTATCAATGTTAACCTTGTACATACTAGCTGCTATGTGTTGCAGAAGGAGTATCTCAATTTTAGCCTCTCCAACGAATCGTACGAGGATGGGTTGATGTCAGAAAGGTTAGACAATCGCGTCCCTCTTAGAGTCTTCCTACGTTGGTTCCTGGAAAGTCTATAGGTACTAATGGTGTTGAAAACGATAGCTTGTAAGAAATATCGCCCGTGTTACATGAAAGAAAAGGGGAGGGGGATATTCCTTTCCAAAGCCCATGGAGTTTCATGACGCGTACAAAGGAAGAGGTCAACTCCTACTTCCATAAACTGTCACGCTTCATTGATAATCGTCCTCCGCCAAAAGAATCGGATTCATAATAGTCGAGGAGACAAGCCTCTCCTAAATCGTCCAAGGCTCTGCTGTCGTCACCTTGTTGTGGTCTTGGCAATGAACAGCTAGCTCTATCGTCTTGGCAAGTTTTGTCTTGCTCGGAAGGATGCGGTACAGCCACCATAATGGAGTCCGACGGTAGCTCACATGCCTGTTGAATCACATTCGCATCTTGGCAGCCGAAGAGACGCTCAGTGATGGGAACAGAAGCTTGACGGGCGGCTGCATGGACCAGGAGGGTGCACAAAGAATGCGCAATCGCGTCTTCTTCACTTCGGTTCGACAATTTGACTGTGCAAGTACGATGTCAATGTTGACGTCAATGTGATACTAGTATCCTACTATTGAGATGATATTGTTGGAGACTGAAAGTGACGATGACATTCTTCACAATTGCTGCTTACATTGCATAACTTGTTTACCCTCCACTCCTTCTCAAGTTTTTGACCATCCTCAACGATGTCATTGCTCCCATTTGCCTTGTTATGCAGAAACTCAACAAAACCTTGGATCCATTCCAATTCACTCCTTCTCAAGCATTTACGGAGCTCAAGTCTCCGCACAACGGGCCGAGATTTCGCTTCGGCTCGGGTCTTGCTGAATGGGTAATCGAATCATCAAACAGAAAGAGGGAATGCACGATCTTCGGTTACAAAGAGGAGAGAAGAAGCAAAAAAACCCAAAATTATTATCGGAATTGAAGATTCATCATGCCGTGGTTGCAGAAAGTTGAGTTGTTGAAGACTGCGCAAGTTTCCCTGAGCTGGGAGCAAGCAGGGTAGCTGAAATTGCTCGTGCTACCTACGACAACCTTGGCAGACATACGAGTACGACTTGTATGTAATGCATGATGAAAGATCCCCCCACACGCATATCCTAGACTCATGCAGGTGGCTAGCCGTTGACGATTGACCCCTTTGTCGTATGGAGAACTTGCAGATTAATACAAACTAGGTGGCCGAGACTCTTGGGTTACTTCGCTACGGATGTCCTCAATTAGTACTAGCAGCAGTATGTCGTTCAGTTCCATAACGGCAAGGCTCGAAATGGTATCACAAGATTCATATCGTCGTTTCAAATACGAAGTTAACCGAAATACCCGAGGCAATGCCTGTGATATCGGGCTGAAGATGCGGAGGTGGCACTGCATATCCGCCTCTCTGCAGTTCCACAGGCAGCGCCAGCGGTGAGACTACGATGGAATGGCTTGATAAGACTTGTTGAGATTTCAGGTATTGTTTATCCGAAGCCAGTGAATGGTATGATATGGAGAGGGCGTCTTTGGCGTTTTCGGCGCTTAGTTTCAACCAGTGTAGCATTGGAACTGGCCTCGATGATGACCCCATGTTTAACAAGTGAGATGAGCAGAGCCAATCACTTTATCTTTGATTCCATAGTTCCTCTCGGATAGTGTGATGGTAATGTTTTGATCGTTAGTTTGCGACAAGTCATGAGGTATGCGCCCCTGTAGAGCTTCAACTATACAATGAATGGCTGCATTCGTTTTTCAACATCAAGCATGACACATTTGCCTTGAACTGTGCCATCTTCATTATTTCTCTTCTTGTATTTGCTGGATTACACTGTCTACAATGCTCTCATAGTAACTGACATGATCTGATGCCTTCTAACATGAGACAATCTCCTGATAGTAAACAAAAGAGTCGTTCAACAGAGAACTAACATTGAACCTAACGATCAAGCTAATATTAGAGAGATAAAGCCACTACTGTCTGTCAATATCACGCCCTAAGTTCGACAAGCCAGCTACAGCCTCAAGCTGTCGACATGAGGCCACCCCATCTCGTCGGAGAGCCAGTATCAAGGCACCCAGGCCAATCACCTCTCAGAGTATCTGAACGTGGCGCCGCCTCAACGTTAATCAGCCGCTGATAAGACCATCCACCCGACGGTTTGCGAAGTTCTGGAAGCCAAGTGAGCACTACGAGAACGATTATGGTACTGGCGGAATCATACCGGGCTCGAGAAAAGGCAAGCATCGGCAATCTTTGGGGGAGAGGAGAGGAGAGACATAAGAGACCGGCGGCCGTCGCGGGGGGTCTGGGGCAGGTCGGGGAAAGCGGGCCATTTTGGGGGGCGTCTCGAAGACATGACTCGCGGGCAGGGCTTCTCGCTGGACAAGGGCTGCGTTTTTTCCTTTGGGCTTCTAGCGAGGGCGGAGGAACAACTCTAATTGCGCCCTGTTTTTGCTTGGCTGTCGGGCTGTGGTACGGGTTGGTGTTGGCATGGGTTGACGGGAGGGATGGGTTTGCTGCCATGCAAGCAAGCAGCTGATTTGCCTATGGATGTAGCTTGCGTTTGTTCGTATTGTTAACCACGCACGCTTCTCACTCGGCATGTATAACGCTCATACGTCCGAGTTCTATTATGGAGAAGTTGCTTCCGTAGAGCTCAACCGCCAACCTGTCCCTCTTCGAGGCGATTTCTCGAAATCAACCAGGAGATCCGGGGTATCAACCTGCCAAGAGATCACAGCCTGTTCTGTTACGTTTTCTTTCTCTTTCAAATCTGGAGTTCCCCGAATTTTGCCCCCCCCCCCCCCCCACGAACAAGCATCTGATGAGTTTTCCAAGCCTCTGTACGAGTAAAAAATAAAATAAAAGCATGTTTGTATGTAAAACTCGGAGTCATCCACCAAGCCAAGTGGGGAGCAACTCAAATCACAACCCACAAAGACTCTGTGCCACCGCCAATGCCGCCAATACAAATGCAGTTTCTGACGAGCAAGCGGCTGGACTCTTCTCGTGAAACCACATCTCAGCATCCCGCCCTAGCACGACAATTACCTAACAGCAGCCTCGCGGACTAGCCAGCCGTGCCATCCAGAGTGGGTTCCTGTCGTTCGCGCCCTATCCATCTGCCGGGATTAACATGTCAAGCTGGGTCCCTGCGATGGCGCCGCTTCCCTTGGCGACCCACGAAGCCTTTCCGAGCAGCGGGCTCGAACGGTTCCGCTGAGCTACGAGAATCCTTCTGCGCCGGGATTCTTGTCAGGACGGAGGGTTTTGGCTTACGGAGCTAGACCAGACCGTGTTTACTGCTTTTGTATGTTGCGAGGAGAACCGCTCCGTGCTCTGCCCCATCAGCCTGCGCAAGGTCTCTCGAGAATGGAATCAGATCATACAGCCGGCCACGACTTGTCCTCTCCGGTCCCGGCTATCGGAAAGCTCTGTCCACTGACTCAGGGTTTCCCGCTTCCTGGTTTCTCCCGTTCAGCTTTGTTGTTGGCCGTGCCAGCTGTGTAGCATTGGGCGTGTTAGTGTCAGCTTCACCAGAGGGGGGAATATATAAAAGTGTTGATCCCTCCCAGTCTCCCCTTTGCTGCCCTGCTACGTGTGACGTGCTTTTTTTCTTCGAAGGCTTCTGGTAATATTCTAGCCTCCGCCCTGCATTAGATACCCGAAGACTCGGGCAGGCTGTATTCTGCGCCCAAGATCTCCAAGTGCCGGCACCAGCCCACGCGCTACGGACTTTTTTTTATTTTTTATTTTTTTGAGTGTGAATACCCCAATTTCTTGAACATCTCCAAAAAGAGCAGAAAACAGCCCCAAAATGTCCCAGCGGGCTAGTTCGGGCGACTCACCGTCGTTGGGAGCAGAGGAGAAGGGCAACGCGGGCAAGGCCGTGCAGGACACTGCCGTGGTGCAGCAATCAGACGCTGCCTTCACGAATTCATACGATGAGGAGGACTTCTGGACGAGGAACGGCTTGAACGCCAAGTCGTTCCAGAAGAAGCACTATGGATTGGGGCTGGTGGAACTGGACCGAGCGATGAAGACGCGGCACTTACAGATGATTGCCATCGGAGGCTCCATTGGCGCTGGCTTTTTCGTTGGTTCTGGTGGTGCTTTGGCCAAAGGTGTAAGTGAAGATTGAAAAGGAGAAGAGAAATGGCTATCCGATAGATGCTGACGTTTGCTGCGCTGTATAGGGTCCCGCCTCGGTTCTCATTTGCTTCCTCGTCGTCGGTTTCATGGTCTTCAACGTCGGTAAGTCCACGCACGAGTTATAGATCAAGATGCCTTTCGATTCATACACGTTTGCTCACAACTCGCCACAGTCTTTGCCCTTGGTGAACTTGCCATCATGTACCCAGTTTCCGGTGGTTTCTACACATACGCAACTCGCTTCATCGACCCCTCGTTTGGCTTTGCAGTCGGATGGAACTATTTCTTCCTCTGGTTTGTCGTCTTACCGCTCGAATTAACCGTCTGTTCCCTCGTCATTCAATACTGGAATCAGGATATAAGCGTCGGCGTCTGGATCACCATCTTCTGGGTCGCCATTATCCTCATCAACGTCTTTGGAAGCATTGGTTATGCCGAGGAGGAATTCTGGTCTTCGGTCATCAAGCTGGCAGCAACCATCGTCTTCATGATTATTTGCTTCGTGCTTGTGCTCGGCGGTGGCCCCTCGAGTGGAAGATACTCTGAATATGTTGGAGCTCATTATTGGCACAACCCCGGTGCGTTCCGCAACGGCTTCCGAGGCTTCTGTTCCGTCTTCGTTACCGCTGCCTTCTCCTTCACTGGAACTGAGCTTGTTGGCCTCGCAGCGGCCGAGAGTCGTAACCCAGTCAAGTCACTACCTAGCTCCATCAAGCAAGTGTTTTGGCGAATCACTCTCTTCTATGTGCTTGGCCTCTTCTTTGTCGGTCTTTTGATCCCCGCAGACGACGAAAGACTCCTGTCTAGTGCGGCTTACACCGATGTCAAGGCATCGCCTTTCGTCCTCGTCGGCCTCTATGCTGGTCTTCGCGGCTTCGACCACTTCATGAACGCCGTTATCCTCATCTCCGTCATCTCCATTGGTGTTTCCAGTGTTTATGGCGGCTCCCGCACGCTGACTGCCATGGCGCAGCAGGGATTTGCTCCCAAGTTCTTCACTTACATTGACCGCTCCGGACGATGTCTCCCTTCTACGATTGTCATGCTTCTCACAGGGCCTCTCGCCTACATCAACCTCAGTGCCTCAGGGCCTACTGTGTTCAACTGGCTGCAGGCCCTCTCTGGTCTTGCTGTTCTCTTCGCCTGGGCTGCCATTTGCATTGCCCATATTCGCTTCCGCGCGGCATGGGCTTACCATGGACATTCCCTCGATGAGATTCCCTTCAAGGCAATCTTTGGCGTGGTGGGATCATATATCGGATTGTTCATTTGCTTCATTTGCTTTGCTGCCCAAGTAAGTTCAACACTCCAAGTGTGCAGAGTCCACTCTGATACTAACAAACACCAGTTCTTCACGGCCATCGCACCCCCAGGTACATCCGAGCTTAACGATGCCGAGGGCTTTTTCCAATCCTACCTCGCCTTCCCCATCGTCGTTGCCTTCTGGGTTGCTGGATATGTCTGGAAGCGCACCGGCTGGCTGAAGGTGTCGCAAATCGATGTTGACACTGGCCGCCGTGATTTGAACTGGGATGAGATCCGCGCATACAAGGAATATGTAGCATCTCTGCCTGCTTGGAAGCGTGTCTATTATCACCTGTTCCAGTAGTGAATGCCGTACCGGACTATGGCGAGCCGGCAACCAGTTGTCAGTTTAAGAATCAATGCAAGTAATCTAATGTTTGAAATACATATCATATTATCAACTTTGGCATCCGTAGTTTGTTCGTCGCCTTACATGTCATCAATCACCAAACTCGGTCTGAATATTAGCTTCAAGTCAAGTTCATAGTCTAACATCCACCAACATCACACCGCCCGCGAGTCAGGTCATCTTCCGAGAATAGCGACCAAGCATTGAGTTCAAAATGGAAATTTTCTTGTAGACATGGTCACTCTACCTATATAGACGTGTAACACGGAGGTATTCCACTATCAAACGATCGAGTATGAAGGAGCAAGCACAATGGGCAAATACCAAAATATTGTTCTCACGACCCAAAGCCACAAGCAAAAAGTCCAAAAAAAGAAAGTTTCCAAGCCGAAGCTCCGGAGAACGGGTCTGGCCGGGGATTGAACCCGGGACCTCTCGCAGAACAACTTTGGGTTTTCCCTAAGCGAGAATCATACCACTAGACCACCAGACCGATGATGATTTGTTGTTGAAGAGGCCGGCTCGTAATTTGCCCATCAAGGCATCGAAATTCTCCCATTGTGGGCTGCCTGTGGATCGTGAATTTAGATTGTGGACTCGGTGGATGCCAGGGTTGGAAAAGAAAATTGTAGCGGAATTTGAAGCGGTATCGGAGGAGACCGGGGTGGAGACCGGAGCATTGGCATCCCGGAGAGCTCCGTAATATGCTCCGTTATGTGGACGAAGCTGACATACAGAGGAGGAGAAGGGGAAAGATAGAATTGAAAACCATATTGATTAGTAGAAATGATCATAAGATGATGATGGGTAGAATATGAAATCTATAAACTTGTAAAAAGAGGTAGCAGAATGGTGTAGGTGAGACATAACGTGGGCTGCTTGTTCAGACTCTTTCTACTGTGAGCGAGCCTAACCGTCAAATTCAATGAACTGAAGAAAACTATTCTGGATTGCCAGGATCCTATTTCCTACTAAGAAAACGCTAAATTGTGAACCAAGGTTCATGACACATGGCCCGTCTAAGTCCCAGAAACGGCTTGCATCACCTCCACGACGGCGCCAACCATTCGGTCCGCAACCGCCTTGGCCTGATACGCCGTCACCACGGCAATCTCAACCACCATCTCATCATATGGGACCAGCATCTCGATTTTCTGATCGCCAAACCCGGCCTTCTTAGACTTCGTCTTGGCCAGCTTCCTGCCGTTGCCGTCGCACAGCGTGAGAGTCGAGCCCCCCGTGAGCTTGCTGGCCTTCCACTTCAGCGTGCCCATCGGCGTGCCGGTAACGGAAAAGTCGCCCGACAGTTGGCTCATCTTATGATTCATGGCACAGCCGCGCATGTTCAGCTCGGCTGAGGTCTCCGAGCTGCGTGTGATGTGGCCAATGGGGCCCGCCTGGCCCGTGGGATCGGGAAGGCCGCGGTAGACGATGAGCATGCCTGGCGACATGGCGTGGGGGGCAATGGAATATAACGGTGGTGTGTTCTGTGGAGCGCCGTCATATTGCACAACCAGAAGGCCGGGATTCGTCGTGGATGCGCGGATACAGAGAGTTTGAGATGTGCTGGTGTAGTCGTAGGCTTTTGTGTTGGTTTCGAGATAGGAAGAATTGGCGTTGCTAGAAGATTTAGAGAAATGTCGTGAGAAGAAATCCGTCATTTTGTATGTGTTTATTTGGATCACGAATTGGTTACATGTAAGTGAACATGGAGAAGTGTTGGTAGCGTTGCTTGTTTTGATTATCCGGGGGCGAAGGAGAGAATCAAATCGCCCTCAGGTTATTCGCATTCGAGTGAGTATATCATTTATAACTTTTTTGATCCTCCAATTTGCTCTAGTTACAGCTAGTTTACACTTGTTGCATTCATGGCTGTGTCGTCACCATCCTCATTTTGAGATCTGCATATGACTTCCCCAAGAGGAAATACCATGCGCTGTGGCTAATCTCCAACAAAGCTGTAGCAAGTTATTCCTATTCATGCCATCCAATCAATCCTAGAGCAGGGAATAGTAAGGGCGAATCCTTCAAAACTCAAGTAAATCGTACAGATTCTACGTCATCCCATGCATTCATTACTTGTCTACTAACTGCTCGGTGCTTCGCCATGTATCTGATCCGTCACAAATCCTTTCAGTAACTCCATTATGTAGATTCAAACTAGTAATTCTGCATCATCATCATCATCACCAAAACCTCCCTTTGGCAGAATCGCGCGCTTGTCCTGCCTCTCAATGATATGGCTGGAACCCCATCAAGTCGTGGCTGTGATGCCTGCCGAGAACAAAAGAAAAAGGTTCGTACTCGACACACTTTTCAAGACAAGACCAATTACAGATCAGTAATTAAACCGCATGTCTTAGTGCGATGCATTGAAACCAGCGTGCTCTCGCTGCGCACGCCTTCAAATCCCCTGTGTTGGCGCGGGTCAGCGCCGGTTCATGTTCAAGGTCCAAACCACAGCAAGTAGATCAAAGAGACCAATTACCGGCTCCGAAGATCACGATCAGGAAACTGGTGGCTCTTCAGTCATACCCGTCGGCCATCCATCATCTCCTCCCAGTAATGCCATGACTTTAGCAACAGGGGCCTTTGTGTCAGTCCTGGAGGTTGATGATCCTCGGTACGATATCACCGGTTGGACCGTCTTTCTGAATGAAATCCCCAGGCGCATGGGCACAAGTGATCCGCTTGATGCATCGGCAAAAACATTCGCGAGTACCCTCTCCGCGGTACAGTCCAAACAACCACAGCCTGTAGAAAACCTATCACAATTCGGCAATGCTTTGCAAACTCTCCGTGGATCATTAATACAAGACAAGGATCAAATAGTAGACTCGCTCTGTGCCATATATCTAATTCTTCTCTGTCAAGGATGGCTTTCCGAATCATCAGGTCAAACTGTCATCCACATAAACGGCATCATGCACCTTCTAAATGGAGTATCCGACAAGGACTGGCGAGGCGAATTTGAAAGCCAGATCCTGGTAACAGTGTGCATGGTCGTGGTATGGCGTTTGTATGTCTGGAGAGATGGAAGATGCTAACCATTTCTTCTTACAGATATTCGAGAGCATTGCCAACCCAAGTATAAAATTAAGCCCATGGCTCGTTAACCTGAAGAAGACATACTATGGGCCAGAGAAGCCCTGGGGAGTTGATGACCACAGAGGCATTGGTACTCAAACGATCACAGTGGAACACATGGTCAAAATACCAGGCTATTTCCAGGAACCAGAACTTCGCTTGCATGACCTGCAGAGCAGTTATCACGTCGCCTTTAGCGAATCCAAGGGCCTCTGTGCCTATGTTACAGCCATGGCCGAATCAATAACGCCTAAAACCAATATCTCCTCGTTTAGAGCATATGTGCGTATCCAAGGTGTAACATCCGTTCTAGTCTCCATCGGACTCCTCCTTGGCACCATCCTGCGAATATTCGAGCCCAGCAATGAACTTCTCAAGATAGACTCTGCTTTTCTCATTTCGGAGGTTGTAAAAATCGCAGCCAGAGCATCGGGTTATAGGCCCTTGGGCGCGATACTTATCCCGCTTAGTTTATGCACTGCCTGGGCTGTGGCAGACGACGCAGGAGCAGAGGCAGAAATTGAACGCATCATCAGGGATTATGAAACGGATTTTCCAGATGCCAATTGGTTTGACATTGCCATCTGGCTAAGAGCCAAATTTGAAGGCCTGAAGCAGAGAAGAAAGCAGACGCAGGTACCAGTGCATCGCGAGACACTACTCGTTGATTCTGGAAGTGAGTTTATAGGGAGGTCGCCGGCTCCTTGCTGTGTGATGTAGATGGAATTCATATTACTCTTGCAACACTAGATAGATATAGCCGCTGTGTATTTGAGATTTAGCACGTCTCATGGAACTAGCTTCTTGGTCAAGACTGATAATAACACCGGCATTATGTATATTCGTTCAATTATCACTGCCCCTCTTCAACCTTGCATCCCACACATCCCACACACCCTTGCATCAAATAAAAAGACCCTTCTGTAGCCACTCACATCTATGTCCGGCAGTAGAGTCTTGTCCAGTGACGATGCCTTCTGGAGTCAAGATATTGGCGCTCGCATTCCGTCCTTGCTGAGGGAATGGTGGCAGACCACGGCCATTCGGATTGCCAGTCTTGATGAAATTGGTGATATATCCTTGCCATGTCGATGCCAGCGACTCTATTACCGGAGCTCCGAAATTATTTCTTCCGTATCCATGCCAGATGTACGATTCGTCGTATGCATGGAAAGGGGGGCTGATGTTGAACTGCATGTTGTATGTCTGGTTGGCAAACGCTCTGGCAAGCCAGTTCGTGTTGCATGCAAATATACTATCGCCCATGAAATCAATTGTCCGCACTGCACCTTTCCCAGGATAGAGATCTTTGATGATATAATTGGCCACTTCATCCACGATGCCTGGGTGGAGCTGATGAAGGAGGGATTTGAAGTCATCATCATTCTGCACAAAAGGCTGTGAATACTCGCCGCCTTCATATCGTGTATGACTAAGTAATAAATCGATATTTTTGTGAAAGTTTCTAGAAAGGAGCAATGAGCCTGGTAGAGCAGGCACAAAGTCTCCATCAACAGCGGGACCGTAGACAAAATTGGTCTCAACGCTGGATGTATGCGCAACGTTTGCCTCCATCAAAGCCCTGGCTGGGAGCTTACGAGCTTCCTCAATTGTGCTTGCGTTCAGAAACTTGAGGAAATATTGCGTGATGTTTTCAGCTTGGAAGTTAGAGCCAATAGGAAAGTATCCAGGAGAGTTGATGAAGGCCCTAGCAAAGGGAGGCGGTCCCTTCTTACCACCGTATGCCGTGATATGATGAACTGTACTGCCACCACCGGCCGAAACTGAAGATTATACAGGTTAGTTTGAGGTTGTCTGGATATAAAATTCAAGACTTGTACGTACGGCCGCTAAGCGTCACCTTGTTTGGATCTCCTCCAAAGAGATGAATGTTCTTCTGCACCCACTGAAGAGCAAGATGCTGGTCATGGAGGCCAGCATTTGCAGTGCCATTTGCTGCTTCAAGAGACGGCCCAGCTAGCCAACCAAATGCCCCAAGTCGGTAGTTCAAAGAGACATAGATGAAGCCGTCTGAGCCGTCGCTTCGACTTGCATTGATAAGACCAGCCGGGTCAGTGGCATCAACAACATCATTCTTGTATCCGAAGATGTAGCCGCCTCCATGCATCCTATCCAAGATGTCAGTAAGATGAATACATTTTTCTTTGAATTAAAATTGGACGAACCAGACTAATACAGGGGCTTTCTTGGCCTTCGAGTTTCGGCGCTCAAACACAGCACGAGGAACAACGACGTCGAGAAACAGACAATCTTCTGTTTGGGGGAGCCCCAAGACACTCTGAGCATTCTTCTTTGTGAGAAACTCCTGCGCTTCGTGCTCCGCCGTGTAATTGTAATTAGATAGGTTCCCATTTATAAAGGCACGACCGAAATCCGCATTTGCGATGCTCCAGCCTGGCGACCCCTGAGGGCACATGATTATTGACCCATTACCCTTTTGCACCACATGATTTCGGCCTGTTGGTGGCTTTGGAGCAGAGAAGCGTAGGTCACCGACGGGAGGCTGAGCATATCGGATGTTGCTAAAGGTGTAGAGGCCAGTTGTATCCTACAAAGTGTTAGTAGAGCTGCTTCTCCATTGTTAAAGGAGATGAGAGGGTCGCACATTATATTTGAGTGCCTCATGGATTTGGTATCCCAAGTCCACTTGAGGAAGGCAATCGCCTTTTACAAGGGATAGCTGGGACACAACTATCCCTAGGATGAGAGAGGCTTTCATATCGGCTAGTTCCCAGTGGTGTAACTCAAGAATTTATTGATGAGATGATAATATGAAAAGAGATAAATATTGTTCTGTGTAGCTACTTGTTGTAGTTTTCTTTCCAGCCTTTGACCGGAGTTTCCGGTGCCTTTTATACAAGTCATTGGCTTCCCCTTTTGATGAGGCCGCACGATGATATCTCTTGTACAGTCTAGATCTGCAACCTTTCATCCTTCATCCAGGATAACCACCCGCCAACGCATAGCCCACCTCCTTTACGTAGGCTGAGCACTCAGAAAAATTATTTTCTCTGCTTCAACAAACAATGGCATAGCTTGGACGTTGGAGAGCCTTGAGGAGGATCATCATGAAGCATTGTGCAGGGATGTATGTGCACTCCACGTGTATCATGATGCCATCTCCAGAAGGTTAAAGTTTAACTCAGTGGATTCTATATAACGTTGATGTCAAGATTGCACAGACCGCAACTTTATTGGACAAGGGAACTAATTATAGATGAAGAATGGCGAGTCCCGAGTGTCGATCACTGCGAGATTAGGAGAAACCGTGCGCTGTGTGGGAGCAACCGGTTTAGAGGTGGCCATGAATCCTTCAGGAACGTGCGCATGGATCTAGACTAGGCGGATTTGATTTGATGAATGGAGTGTCAAGCCTATTGTTTGGAGGGCAGGGGAATACTAGAGGGGCATGGATATAGATGGATGTGTTACAGTGACGCAGAACGATTGCACGTTGTATAAACATAATTGACAGTTGTGAATCAAGAAATGGTGTTTCTGTAGGGTGAGGTATCTTGAAGCCTTGATCAAGTAAGCATGATCCAACTAAAGGCATACAGACAGGAGAAATGAAGTAGCCTCTATTTTTTGTCAGTTACATCTCTCATCAAGGACGATATTTACAAACCCGGAACTAAGCTCTATTCAATGAATTGAGTTTTGTTCGTCCTTTAGCCACACGCCATTAGTGAGTGACAGACAGAACATTGATTGAATCTGGACCCCTTCTTTTGAACACCTCCGCTTAAACCTCGGCAATTCACGGCAATGCTACGTCACAGCCACAGCGCAAACAAACAGCGAGCGCGGCATCGGCAAAAGTAAGCTTCCGTGGCTCGGGCTGTGATTGGCCCTGGCTGTGCTGGCTGCAGAAGCTCCGGGAAAAAAAAGTGGGCAGAGCCAAAGCAGCCTTGTCCAGTCTCGCTGCTGTTCTGCCGCTCTCCTCGTCGTGGGCCAATTTGCTCCTCCGATCACCAGTCACTGTCCAGTCCGTACTTTTTTGTGCATGACACGAGCCCTGGGGTCTTCTGGACGAGGCCCTGCAGGACCCTATGAAGCCGCCTTCAGTGCGCTAAACGACTCCATCACAGCCTCGCTGCCGAACTCGATTCTGATCTTTGCCTGCTCTCCAACCCTCGTGTCCGTCGACCTGCTCAGCGCTCCTCTGCCCTCGTTCGATCGGTCGGCTGGCCTCGGGATCTGGACCTGGATCTGCCCATCATGGCGTCGCAGCAGGTGCTCTTTGCCGAGACCATCGCCGGCATGAAAAAGGCCTTCAAGCGGAGGGCCTATGGTGAGCTCTCCAAACACTCGCCGCCGAGGCGGATCACGCTAACCTACTGGCGTCGACAGAGTCTGACTCCGACTCGGAGATCGAAAGCTTCACGAACCGAGGCAACAAACTCAAAAAGAGGGCGCGTTTCGCACACAAGGGGCAATTGATGCCCTCGGCAGGGCCTGGAGCCTACAAGGAGGTACGGCCGACCGTCATCACACACAGACACAGCCCCGTGAGGCGCGATTCCCAGCCTAGCTAACCTGACGCAGTCTGTCGAGTACGCCGGTGTACGAAGGTCCATTATCCATCGCAATCCCCCCTTGGTCGACGAGGACGGCTACGAATTCGACAGCGACGACGATGAATCCCGCGTCGAGGAGGCCATACTGTCAGCCGCGGAGCTGAATCCATATGCAAACATCCGCTTAGAACGTACGTCTGCCGTGCAACCCGCCTGGGCAGGGCTCGCGCTGACCTTGACAGACATCCTCGCGCCCCTCACTGCTTCAACCGACCTCCCAACCCATCCCGTCCTCTCCAAGCCCTTCACCTCCAATACCCTCACAGAGCTAGTCAAGCAGAGTTCTGGCATAATGCAAAAGGAAAACCGATCGCTATGGCAGGTTCGGCATTTATGGACCTCGCTCTGCGGCGATTCCAC
Organism: Trichoderma aggressivum f. europaeum; assembly: GCF_033847375.1. Classification (NCBI taxonomy): domain Eukaryota; kingdom Fungi; phylum Ascomycota; class Sordariomycetes; order Hypocreales; family Hypocreaceae; genus Trichoderma; species Trichoderma aggressivum. The sequence continues at coordinate 564,746 of NW_026946378.1, forward strand.
TTGGGTACCGTGTTCAACCATGGTCGGCACCAACGACATCGAATTTTATACTCAAGATAACGAGGCGCACCAGCCTCAGGATCTCTCCAAGGCGGGCGATGATGTATCTTCACCATCCAAGGTGAATGGCGAGAAGAAGCCTGATGGGCCCGCGGCTCACGCTGCTACTGCAAATGAGTCGGGAAATTCTGGCGCGCACGGTACCGCTGCTTCGGCAGATGCCGACGTGCCCATGCGCGACGCCGAATCACCCGGGAAGAGGAAAACGCCCCCCAAGGAGGATGAAGCAATGGACACAGACGACGGAGCTTCCAGAGAGCAGCCTAACGAAGCAGAGGACGCGAAAAAAGACAACGGCAAAAGCATACTTAATGGCGACTCAGGGAGAAATACAAACGGCCGAGAACCATCGGCCGAGAATACAAGTCAAGGTCGCAAAAAGGGAAGCCGTCTACCTAGCGAAGACGTCCAAATGCAGGACAGTGTCGAACAGACGAACAAGACTTCCCAAGAGAAGTCGGAAACCAAGAAGGACGGGGAGGCTTCATACATCCACCCAATGTTCTTACCTCCCACAAATGCTTCGCTCGATAGAAACCTTGGCTTACCGGACAACGAAGCCGAAGACATCAGGCGTCTCCTAGCCCTGTACGTGCAAAAGCAGGAGGAGGTCTGTCGAGGGGCAGCGAGATTGCACCTGGGCCTTCTGAGAGCACAAAGGCTCCGCAAAGATGTGCTGGACTGGTCAAAGGCAGAGGCACACTGCGGGCCGAATCGAGACATGTCAGATGGCGAAGACTGGTACGACAAGGAAGAATGGGGCCTGACAGAGGACCTCAAGAAGGGCCAGGACGAAGAAGAGGAAGACACTGCAACGGCAGGGAAGAAGACTCGAAATAGGCGGTAAACATGTCACTATGGGCGGCGTTTTAAGGCGTTGTGAGGGAGGGGAGAATATCCAAACCAGCCACGACTCGTGGATGAGCTGATGATGACGATTTCTGTATTGTGAGGGACGTTGAATGGATTTATAGATACCAAATGCCGACCAGTGCCGGCAGGACATGGGCTTTTGTCCCCTGGGCGACGCCGCGAGGATTCGAATTCCGTGGGCATCGGAGGGGGGGATTCTTTGGACACGCGAGCTGTTGCTACCTCATACTCATACATGGGCAGTGTATTTTTTTTTAGGATTAGCGGTTACATTTCCCCTGGTTAATTTACCAGCTAGTGCTAGTTTTCATCCTCTACTATAGGTTTCTCTTTCGTTCTTTTTCATCTCATGCCCCGTCATTTTCCCGGGCTGGCAGAGGCGGCTTAATGGAATTGGAATTGGTAAATTTGCTTGTGACAGACGCCAATTTTGTTGAGGGCCCCATCCAAGTGACCAATCCCCGCACCCGGAAGGAGCTGCAGCTGCATGTACTCTTGGTTAGCAGGTACCTTCAATGACGCTATGCCCTGGACGCTGTATTTGATTCAAATTCCCGGCGAGATTCAGCCACGTTTCTTCTCTCGCTTGTGATTGTGTGCATTCATTCTGTCGCCTCTCTTGCTCTCTTTTCCATCTGGCTTGTTTACTTTCTCTCCCTCCAGTCCGCCAAAACTGCCCAAACACACGTAGCCCGCAATGGCGTCATCATTCAACGTTGCCGACCTGGCCGAGTATATCGATCTGGACAAGCAGAGCCTATTGAGTAAGCGGCGCGAGCTGTTCCGGCAGACGAGAAGAGAGGCAGACGTCTAATCAGTGGGAAACACAGTCTCGGCAGGGTCAATCATCTTCAACCCGCTCTTCTGGAAGTAAGTAGGAATCAGTTGAGTGGAATCTCTTGCCTCCTTTGTCCACAGCTGTGATACCGTATGTATAGCTTGCTTACACATCGTCTTCCTGTAGCATCATCGCTCGTCAAGGTTCGAAAGCTCGTGTCCCGATTGATCCATCTCCCGATTGGCAGGTCGCAAACAGCTGACCATCAAGCCATTCCGCAGAATACCACAACAAGGTCCTGACCAGGCTGTTTGGGGGCAGACCCTACCCGGCCTGCTATGCCCTCGCCGTGACCATCTTCTCGCTGGGCCTCCTCCGCGATTGGCTGTACAAGACGGCCCTGTCGGAGCAGCCCTCGCACCCGCTCCTGGAGACGCTGTACTCGCAAGCTGCCGGATACACGCTGTTCATCCTCGGCAACATCCTTGTCGTCTCGTCGACGTGGCGCCTGGGCATCACGGGCACCTTCCTGGGCGACTACTTTGGCATCCTGATGGACGAGATGGTGACGGGCTTCCCCTTCAACGTGACATCGGCCCCGATGTACTGGGGCTCGACGATGAACTTTCTGGGGACCGCCTTCGTCTTTGGCAAGCCTGCTGGTGTCGCGCTGACCGTCGGCGTGCTCGTCGTGTACATCATCGCCCTGCGGTTCGAGGACCCGTTCACTGCTGGGATTTACGCCAGACGTGAGCGCGAGCGCGAGGCAGCCAAATCTGGCAAGAAGCAGAAATAAGAAGAAGAAAATGGGCCCTCGGGTCTACATTTGACTGCCGATATTGTGTGCGGCACGCCATTTAGATGTACGAATATTGCTGTGATGGAGAGAGATGGGGCTGGGAGGGCTCCATGGGCAAGGATAGAGAAGGGCAAAGTTGAACACCTAGCATGGCGTTTTGTGCTATCGGGAATGGACTGTAAAACAAGAAACAAAAAGGTCTTTCAACAGGACTAGGATGCGGTTTATTGGAAGGAGGGTTGATTATTGAGTAAAACATGGTTGGGAATTCCACATATACCACTAGATGGGGTCGAACAGGATAGGATAGCAATCATTGGGAGAAGAATCATATTCCGCTTTTCTTCGCGTACATCTAGATGCCTTGTTGTTTTACGTTACATTTTCTTCTCGGTGCCGTGAGCTTCGACATCGAGCCCGGCACGACGGATCCAGAGTCGTATTCCGATTGAATGCCGGCATAAGACCGATGGGCATTGCGCGGTTCATGGGTTTTTTGCACTGCCCCTCGGTGCAAAAAGTGCTTGCAGCTAATGAGTGAATTAATGGATCCAAACACGATGCTTCCGAAGCCATGGGGGGCCGCAATTGCTCTACGAGGGTTATCTTGCTCAAAGATGCGCGCAAGCTACGAGAAGCAAGCTCCTTATGATGTCGAGATCGCCCAAACGCCTCTCGGCCTAAAGAGAATCCAACATCGGCCAGACGCGGGGAAACGCATCTGGGGAAGGGTCTAGACGTAAGAAGAAGAAAAAAAACAGCCCCCCAAGCATGTGACCGCAAGAATGAAGGAAGAAATAAGAGGCGGCGCAGAGGCTAGAGAACCCGGATGGGAGCGGCAGCCGGCTAGCCGAAATGCTACTCGTTCTTCTCAGCCTCGAACCTCTCCACCTGGGTCAGAGAGAGTTTTTGACAAAAGGGAAAAAAGGTGCCAGAAAAAGGTTCCGGGGAAACCCGGTCGGAGAGGGGCCCCGACGGTGAGGAAGAGGAAGAGGAAGAGGTATGAAGTTGTGATGTGATGTGTGTATTACGGTATCAATGTTACGTGCTCCGTTGACGGCACTGAGATTCCGGGATTGTTGCAGGGTCTAAATGCACATCGTCGTTGCAACCAAGGTCGAGCTTCTCAGGGTGTCAGTTGTTACTGCAGGCGTAAATACCGAGGCAGCTGCTCCGTGCTGACGAGACTCTTTTCTTTCGAACCCGTCTCGTTCTCCGTCTTCACGATAATCGAACACCCGATGACTCTTTTTTTTCTTCGGCTGATGAGCTCGGAACGGCGCCTCTTTGGCCAGACAGTGATCAAGAGACTCCCAACTACCGGCTGTTTGCTTGTCTTCTAGCCGCGTGATTCACAGGATTTTGTGTACCCCTTGCATTGAATCCCATTTATACGAAAAAAAACCTAGACCGTTCCATTTCCCCCTCCCGGCTTGCGTCGCCGAGGCGGAGCATACCGGCCGGGACTCTATCTCGACGACAATCTCATTCGCGTTTCTGCATCTCTCATTGGGAGCGACATTCGGGCAGCAAAAATTGGTTCAATCTTTCTTCCTTGCATCTTGCTCCAAAAGCCACGAGAACAAGAACGTACAAGGGCGAGTGACAAGTCAGTCTTTTTTTCTTTTTTGTCGGTACATCGTCGAGCTTTTTGCACGCCAGTGAGACCGGATCCAAGTGCTTCCGGGCAGATTCGGGCTTGTTGACCCGATGCCGTAAGAGATTCAAACACTGTTGCGCTTGTACTTCTGTGTTAGTCCAAGCTCATTCTTTTCAGGCGGCGAAACCAAAAGAATCATTAATTAGCCTCCTCCTCTCTCTCTCTCTTCCACCCAAACATAAAGAACAAGACAAGACAAGACGGGCAAGATTGAGACAAAGATAAAATCCAAAGACAACACACAAAGTTCCGGAAACGCCAAGTCATCCAAACCAGCGCAAGCAAAGTCTCCACTTTCTTTTTTCAGCGTCCGTTGTGGCTGTGGCCTCATAGAAACCCAATCGCTTCCGTCCTTTTGTTTTGTTCCTTATTTTATTCTTCTTTTTCTTGCTTTCTGGGGCATGCATGCCACGACTGTTTCTGCGCCGCGCGATTCTCTGATTGGCAGGGGTGACGGATTGATGGACGGGGGACTGACTCGAGGTGCTTGCGTGCTTCTGCTTTGACGAGATTCAAATTGAGAAAAGAACGACGACAAAACCGGTGTATTCACCCAGAACTGGTCATTTCTTAACACAGGGATCCTGCTTGGCTTTCATAGGTGGACGGTAACAGCAGCGCAAGAAAAAAAAAGGGGGGGTAAAGAAGGCGACGAACCAGGAAATACCTTGAGTCGATTTGAATCTTTAAACGAGGGCAGATATGGACAGGATACCCGGGACCGAGGGCGGCGATGTCGCAGACGATTCAATTGTCCGCCAGACATCGCCGCCAATTGTTGCCTTTGACAGAGCCGCCGACAGCAAGACGCAAAACGCGCAGGTTGCAGCGGGCGTGCTGCTGGGCACGAGCGACGAGGATCGCGGTGCTGGTGATGGGAATTCAGTCGCGACGTCGAATGGGCGCGGCTCAAGGACGAGACGCGGGACGCCGCTGGCGAGGCTGAAGCATGTCTTGATGACGTTTGGCAAGTTTGTGGGACCTGGCTTTATGGTTTCTGTTGCGTACAGTAAGTCGGCATGACGAGGATTTTCTCTACCTTGATGAAGAACGGTGCATGATGGGACGAGAGAGGACAAAAAGGACAAGGAAAAGAAAAGCTAACTTGAACATCCAACGAATAGTCGATCCTGGTAATTACTCTACCGACATTGCGGCGGGCTCTTCGTACCGCTTCAAGCTCCTCTTCATCGTCCTGCTCAGCAACCTCTTCGCCATCCTCCTCCAGAGCCTCGCCATCCAGCTGGGCACCGTCACGGGCCTTGATCTGGCAGCGGCATGTCGTGCTTACTTACCCCGATGGCTCAACTACTTTCTCTACGTGCTCGCTGAAGTTGCCATCATCGCTACTGACATTGCCGAGGTATGCAGCGCTTAACGTTCCCCATTTGATTTGGAGCCATCTGGTGTGCTGATTGTTGTGTCATGTTAGGTCATTGGCACGGCCATTGCGCTCAACCTCCTCATCCCCAAGCTGCCTCTTGTTGCCGGCTGTGCTCTCTCCATCCTCGACGTCATGGCCATCCTCGTCTTTTACCGCCCCGACGGCTCCATGAAGGGCCTCCGCGTCTTCGAGTTCTTCGTCCTCCTCCTGGTCCTCGGCGTCGTCATCTGCTTCTGCATCCAGCTCTCCCTCATCCAGCACACCAGCGTCGGCGAGGTCTTCAAGGGCTACCTCCCCTCTTCGGCCATTGTCCAGTCCGACGGCCTCTACCAGGCGTGCGGCATCCTCGGCGCCACCGTCATGCCTCACAGCCTGTACCTCGGGTCCGGCATCGTCAAGCCGCGCCTCAGGGACTACGACCAGAAGCACAACCTCATGCCCCAGGAACCCGTGTCGGCGGCGTCATCCACCATGGACGAGAATTACGACAAGGTCTACTACATTCCTTCTCTGGCCGCCATCAAGCACTGCCTCAAGTACTCCATCACCGAGCTGGCGCTGTCGCTCTTCACTTTTGCCCTGTTTGTCAACTCCGCCATCCTCATCGTCGCCGGCGCCTCGCTGTACGGCAACCCAGACGCCCTTACCGCAGACATCTTTGGCATCCACCAGCTGCTTTCCAAGAGCATCTCGTCCGGCGCCGGAACCATTTTCGCCCTGGCACTCCTCCTTTCGGGTATCTCGGCCGGTATCGTATGCACCATTGCCGGCCAGATGGTCAGCGAGGGCGCCCTGCGATGGAAGATGAAGCCCTGGTTACGACGCCTCATCACGCGATCCATCAGCATCACACCTTCCATCATCATCGCCGGCGCTGTTGGGCAAACGGGTCTCGACAAGGCCCTCAACGCCTCTCAAGTGGTGCTCAGCACCGTGCTACCGTTTGTGACATTCCCGCTCATCTACTTCACTGCCCGGACGCGGTACATGACGGTGCAGCCCGGCCCAGCCCGACTCCAAATCGAGTCGAGGGAAGACGGCCGGCCGATTGGCCAGCAAGGCAAGGACATGTCCAACGGCTGGGTGCTCATCATTCTCAGCGCCCTCGTCTGGCTGCTCATTGCAATCATGAATGTCGCGAACCTAGTATTGTTAGGACTAGGCAATGCATGATTAACTTTTTCTTTTTTTTTTCTTTTTAGCTTCTTTTCTGATTAAATCTTGTTTCTTTATTGTTGCTGCATGGCGCTGCGATGCAATGCTAAAAATTAGACCTCGGTCGGTTTCTGATAGAGTTGGATGGGCGTGGGGGTTGAAAGTATGGCTACGAACTTACACAAACCATGAATCATGTGTATACGCGTAATAGTATTAGACATGTTACCCGATGTATACTTATACTAGTTCTAATACTATATTCCGACACTTACTCTCGGACCTGATACTACCTTAGGCATTATACTCTTTGTCTGGGGGATGAGTTGATGGCTGTCTTGACAAGCAACGGCCTTTGGACCTTGGATAACCAACCTCACGCATGATTACCGCTGTATGGAGAACCTGGAATCAATTGCACAGCCTTCCAAATCAAGTCATTGACCCACCACAGAAAATGCTCGTAAATTGCTCAATCAAATCCAACCCAAGTTCTTCGTTGGAACCTGGAATAAAGCAAAAACCCCAGTCCAAAGACAACGCCGTTTCAAAGACGCAAAAACCAGGGCAGACAAAAAAAAAAAGAAACAGAAGCGACGTCACCGCAAGCCCCCCACCGCCAAAAGCCCCGAAACATCTCCAGCCCCGCGTTTTAATCACCCCAAACGGACCCTCACAACTAAGGCAACCGCATTTGCCGAATCCCCCCCTCCAAAAAGATCATCATCGGCTGATGCCAATCGCTTTTTCTGGGCAGCTTTGGGCGGTGAAATTCCAGGACATCACGCGAAAACCCTCGGGCGGAAAATCAGGCGGGCGCCTCGGGATTGCGCGACATAACAGACGAGGAGTTTGAGCTTTTGTTTGAAGAGACTGGAGCTGGCCTTATTAGCTCACTCGGCTTTGCGACAACGTGGCGCTGCTGGAGCTGAACATTGTGGCACGAGGGACGAGCTCGTCAAAACTCGCAGCTGTATAAATACGCCATCAACCGCGGCGATATCGAAAGACAGCTTCTGGAAGCTTCGTTTCGCTGTGCGGTGTTGCTCGAGCATCGCGGACTTGAACACCTGCTAGCTAAGCTTCACCTCCATCGTCCAACATGTTCCAACAAGTACAGCCAGCTCCAAGCCTCTCCCCAGCCTTGTGAATCGCTAGAGCCTGATGCTAACTTGAACGCTCCCTACAGAAGAAGCCCTACTCGGCCGTCACGGTCACCATCGAGACGCTCACCTCCGAGGCCTACGAAGAGGAAGACCTCAGCGGCATCCCCGACCTCGTCGAGGTCATCACCATCCAAGCATCCGGCCCCACGGAGGCCGCCCGCGCCATTCGAAAGAAGCTCAAGTACGGCAACGTGCACCGCCAGATCCGCGCCCTGGTCCTGCTTGACGGCCTCATCCAAAACGCCGGCCCGCGCTTCACGCGCACCTTTGCCGACGAGCCTCTGCTGGAGCGCCTGCGCGTGTGCGGCACCTCCGACCTCTCGGATCCCGAGGTCAGGAAGAAGTGCCGGGAGCTGTTCAACAGCTGGTCCCAGTATGGCAACAAACCGGGCCTGGAGAGGATCGCTCGGCTGAGCAAGGAGCTGCCGAAGCGCAAGGTTGCCATCACGCAGGAGAGGTCGCGCGTGCTCAAGGAAACCGAGAACCCGTTCGGCGACGAGGAAGACGACGAGCCAACGTCTCCGAAATCCCCATCCCCTCCCGCCGCCGGCCCGTCGTCGTCGTCGTCCCACAGTCGTACGTCTCATAGCCGCGGATCGTCAATGGTCGATTCGTTCAAGCATCAGCAACCCTCTATATCCAGTAGTGGCAGCTTCGTATTCGGCAGCAGCTCCGACAAGAAGAAGAAGAGCGGCAGCGGTAGCAAGACCAAGGGCAAGAGGAAGCCTTTCAACCTAGAGGCTGAAAAGGAGGGGATGAAGTCTGTCATTGCAGAGTCGTCGCTGGCGGCAACGAACCTGCTCAACGTATTGCAGACGATTAACCGTGAACGGGAGCGCATCTCCGAGAACAACTTGGCTGTCGAGAGGTTTGAGTCTTGCAAACTTCTCCGCAGAAAGGTCTTGCGCTTTGTAAGTCGTCATCACATGTCACCCCTCTCTTGACTTTTTGGCTCTTCTCGGTAGATCTCTAATTTCAGAGCCAGGTTCATCACGTCGAACACGAACAGTGGCTAGGTCCACTCCTTCACGCCAACGACGAACTGGTCCACGCCCTCATGACCTTTGAGCAGCTCGACCAGTCCGTCGATGCCGACAGTGACTCTGACGACGAACTTGCGGAACAAGCTCACCTATACCGAAGTAAGAACTTACGCCCCAAACCCTCGCATTCGGTTGAACCCTGAGACTGACCCCGATCCCCCCCCCCCCCTAGTGGCTGCTATAAAGGGAAAAGAAGAACTGGCTGCCAAAGAGGTTTCATCCCCCCCAGCCCGGGCCGAGCATCCCGACATCGCCGGTCTGAGCATCAACTCGTCCCCAAGAGCGACCCCGCCGCCTCGGCCTGCCTCGAAGCCTGTCTATTCAGCACCGCCGATACCACCTCCGCTGCCATCGAACCCCAGGCCTACGGCCCAGCAGAGACAGGGCTCGTATTTGTCCGACGAGGAGGACGATGACGATCCATTTGCTGATAGGAACATTGTTGAGTGAGGTTGACGGATGTAACGGGGAACTGTGATTTTATTCTGTGATCCGCGGTTGGCGTGTGTCGTTTTGGATATTCTCCTATTTTTTTTTTCGATTTACTTCTCATTTTTATTTATTTTCTCGTTGTTTGGAACTTATTACCCGGGAGGGTTCCATGCGTGCCTTGGAAAGCGGGCAAAAAAATCTAATGATTCATGAGGCCATGATATCGCGTGTTGTAATTTCAGTGCGTGCTTTGGTCATCTGAGAGATATCCGAAAATGAGCTTGTGGATTCCTCTTCTTCCAATAACGGATTTTGTTTTTGTTCTATTTCTGGTAAAGAGTGTATTCAGTTATAGGCTGGTTTATGATATTGAATGAAGATTTCTGAGTCGATATGACATCATGTTCATCCTTGGGTCCGACTTGGAATGGTATGTCTATTTTCCAATACATCATACGATGAGGCACTGGATAATACCTGAGATGTCATTTCATGAGATGATGCGTGAGATGGTTGCTAATGCCAACAGTTGGACATTGAGTTGAACCCTAACCAAGTGCTTTCATCGACATTGCTACATATAAACTGAGTACAGGGGCAGACCATTGTCATAACTATTTCTACGAGTTTGACAATGAAGCCATCTTATAAGGTAGATAGTGCCATCATCCGTGGAATTAAAGTAATCAACTCCCATCTAGACACGCTCCAAACACATCTCACTCAAACCCATCGACTTCAGGGTAAGCATCTCATCCCAAGACATCGCAACTCAAGACTATCACAATACAGAAAGGCTGGAACATGTCTACAACCTTCACATCAGCATCTTCTACTCACACCCTCCCCCCCCCACATAACAGCGAGAAACAAAGAGACAGGAGAAGAGAAAACAAGATCAGACCCTCAAGGTGCATGCCGCCTCCTCATTTGCCAGACAACAATGCCGAAAATACGCACGACCCCAGCGCCCACGCCCACGCCCACGCCCCCCCAGGACCAACCACCAAAGAGCCGGTGGTTTTCGGAGACTTTGCACGGAAACCTTTTCCCTCTCGTTTGCGCGGGCGTACGTGCGTGCGTGTTGACCGTTTTCTTCCTTGGCTGCTAAAGAGAACATTCCTCAATGGGCGGTCTAAAAAAGACTCCTGGGGTGGCATTCCGGCGTTTAGGTCGGCCGATCGATCCCTTGGGGGGGGGACTCGACGGACCGGAAAACGGTCAGCAATAGCCAAGGGGAAAACAGACAACGATTTGCTGCCCGAAAGAAAGGCGCTAGCGATGCCGGATCAATGCTTTATTTTTGGAAAATGCCACTTCTACCGCAAGTTGGGCCAGATCGGCGCGTGTAAGTGAAGGCATAGGGGGGATTTCCCGTACGAGTATTTCGTAGAGACGACGCCACGGATGGGTGCCGGTGCGGATGTTGTCGGATCATTCAGATCAGTTGACGTGAAAAAAAAAACTGTCCTAGGCACCCATCATATCTTTGCCTCCACAGCCAAACGGCACCAGATATGCATTGAGTGAAATGTCACAATAGCAAACAATTGAATCGTGCCAATAGTCGTGGGGAATGTCGAGAGCGATGAGGAGACCCCCCGCCCTTCTATCATGCATTCGCAATGCATACTCGTATACGGGCCTCTCATGTCGAGGCCATCATAATGACAAACTGCTCTACCCCGTAGTTGACTCGGAAATGCCAAGAATGGCAAAAATGGAGAAGTACCAGAGAGTATGGGCTATGTCACCTGGTACCGGATAATTACGCACGTTCGATACCACCACGAGGTGAGGACGGCTTTGGCCGCTGCCTCCCCCGGACGGGAGAAGGGAGCTCAGGACAGGGAAAGGATCAAGCAATTACCATCATCTCGTGGCAATCTTCAAGACGCCCATACCCTCCCTCCCAATACCGAAATTCAGGTTGCCAGATGAAGCGCTGTGAAACACAACGTTGCCGGCGAACAAGGCGTCTGAAGCTGCCACATAGTGTCGTGTGCTCCTCACCAAAGTCGGCATCGGATGTCCCCTTTCTGGCGTTTTCCCAAGCGTGGGGGTGCACGGAGTTGCCGGTACTCATAGCTGGCTTTCCTTTGTTGGTCAGAATAAGCCCGGTGTAGCAACCCATTAGCCCGGTGTAGGATAGGGTGCAAGGATAGGAATGTAGTCAGCACTTCGTTTTTGGGGTTCCAAGTCGCTGGATGCTTGCTTGATGCAGAGGGAATTGAGGCGTCTCGTAAACAAGCAGACAATGCGTCGATCTCTCCTCCCATTGGGCGTGGTCATTCTTGCAGGCGTTCATTGGGCACTCCTAGTTTCATTAAGCGATCAAGCCAGCCTTCCGAAAGAGTAGGTGATGAGGATCCGTTTGCATGTTTTGGTATGAAGTCGCCGAAAGAACGGAGTGCTCCGTCACCCGTCGTCCATATTCGGGACCCAGTTGACAATAGTAACAACTGGCCTCCGAACCAGGCCTAAGCCATTGTTAGACGCAGTCCTGATCCGTTGCCCCAGCTTGCGGCGAGAATACTTTGCGCTAAATAAGTGCCCATGCACCGCAAAGGCAATGTCCCAGCTGGCCAACCGTTTAGCCCTGTGTAGGATGCAATTCAAAAAGGGAGTGGCTAGTGAAATTAGCAGATATTAAAGCCAGAGTAGCGAACGGTACATAGCAAGACGCTTGGAAGGCCAGAAGACAAACGGAATTTCATCTGCGCCTTTGTTTTGTGACGACACCCGAGGTCCACGTATTCACTTTGGGTGTTGGATGGCGACGGCTCCCCAGAAGGCAAACGGTGCCAACAGCAGCTTGCTTGTTGACCCAGCTCCACGGGGAGAGGGAGAGGGAGACGGAGCCCTGTTGGTGGCGCTGGGTTTGGAAACTCGGCATGTGGGAATATTGACCCTCTTGGTTGTTTGCCTTGAGGACCGAGAAACGAGGCTCGAAATTCATCGGGCCGCGGCCCATCCAAACGTGATGATGCTAATATTAACTTGCCCGTTGAAGCTTTGCACACATGTACGTGTAGATCAGCTGTCGCAGCACTTAATATCATATCCCTGGCCCCTGGCTGGTGGTGACTGGGGTGGGCGTGATGGTCGGTCGTTTGTTTCACCTGCGTGGTTTCAAGATTAAACCGCCGTGGTGCGACGGATTCCTTGCATGCCACCAGCCACTTTGAGCGCGCCATGCGTCTCTTGGCTGCAAGGCTCATCAGATATCGCGATCCATGCCACGAGCATCGTATCGTATGGGAGAAGGGGGGGTGTAGATGCACATGTACAGCACAGCACAGCACAGTATAGTACAGTACAGTACAGTATGCACGAGCACAGTTGGACGCAAATCTCTGGTTTGTGCGCACCTGGACCGGCATCGTTTGATTGGTGGATCGAGTTTCAACAGACATCATGGATGAATTGAATTGAAGCCTCGAGTTGTTCCGACTGGTAAAAGAACGACCTCTGCGGCTCTTGTTTGTTGGTCACGCGTCGTTCAGGTGACCTTGCCCGGGCAGTTGTCAGCAATGCATGGCCGGCCTTATTTTTCCTTCCCCACGACTTGGGTTTGGTGAGGAGGGGTGGGCAGTGAGGTGAGTGGGCAGCCAGCTGGAGCTGAATTGCTGTGCTCTGGGCTACTTTTGTCCCGATCCACCACCTGAGCCCCTTCATTATGGGCGCGCATTTCGAGTAGGGAGGATCATCACTCATTACATCATTCGCTATTTTGTTTTGTTTTATTTTTAAATACTTTGGAATTGCAGAGGCTGGGTTCGAGTTCGATTTTGGTGCGATGCGATGCGATGCGATGCGATGCGATGAGATGCGATGAGAGTGCTGACCTGTTTGCAGTGCGCCGACAAGACTCTCTCTCTTGTCTGGGAAGAGGATGGACGCCAATGCGTGGCTGACTGGCGCTGGGGGACTATGTACTGTACGAGTACCAACCCAGCAACTGCTCTATGACGGATCGCGGAAGCCAGCAGCCGATCATGGTGATCATACTGGCCGGCACTGACAGCGAGGGGAGGGGGGTGGAGGACAGACAATTGGGCACACGTTACTGCATCGCTAGGGTCGGTCAGCCATACGACGGTCGGTTCATTGGTGGAGGCCCGGCCGGGGCGCAAGCTTCTGGAACGCTTTGAGAAGGATTCCTTATGCCATCCTGTCCGTTTGTGCATGCTCGCGCTCCGTCCTTGTGCGCAGCTAGCGTTCTGGCGGCGGGGCTGGCAAAGCTGGAGCGAGTTAGGGAGATGCATGGGGCTGGCCAGAGCCTTGTCGCACTTGGCATCATCCCTCATCGCCGGTGACAAGGCGACAAGGATCGATCCAGGAGGGTGGAGCCGCCTTCGAGGAGAGAGCCGAGAGAAATTCCAGAATCCTGCCACGTATGGCTAGAGCAATTTCCGCCAGGATGCATTGGCCATCGGCCTCTCCACGCAGCCAACCAGATGCACAGACAAGGGAAACCGAGGCGGCACCCCTGGCTCTCGCAACGGCGACAACGGAGAGGAGGGCCAGGAAACGACGTTTGTGTGTTTCTCGAGCCCGTTGGCGCTGGCTGGAAGCTAATGACGGTGGGTGGAGTGTCATGCAAGCCTTGCGGGAGAGCGGTCATTCTCTGGCCGTCTCATCGCTGCCTGGAGGCTGGAGAGCGTGACCCGTTTCTCCTGTCGCCATTGTCACGACGGTGGGTGCCCAACAGCCAGTCTGTCGTCTGCAGATGAAATGTTTGCTGCGAGAAACTCGAACGACTGACGGGGGGCACTAAGGACGGCTAGCTATGGCAACCGGTCGATTTGGCGGCTGAATATAGGACAACGCACATGCGAGTTGAGTGCATAACGACCACATGCGGGCCTGTTTACGAAATACCTCTTTGTCCTGTCCCGTTGACTGAGACGTGGTGGCGAGATGCCAGCGTGGTCACCGTCACCCCCCAAGCGGGACCAAGTATCCTGTCCTGGCGATCCGGGAGCTGAGCTTGTATATTGCACAGTGCTCACGTAATTACTCGCACGCGCGGGCCGCTCCATCTTATCTCATTTAGGATGAGAGATGTGATCGATTCCATATGCTAACCGCCATGGCGGGCACAGATGAAACGTGCGCCTGGCCGTAGCGTGCGGTGCAGTGCGCTCTGCTCTGCATCTGCATCGCGTGAGCACGAGAGAGAGTGAGGATCCGTGGGCAATCGCCTGCGGAATCCCAGGCCGAAATCACCCCAAGCTGCGAGATGAAGTCGTCGCGACAATGCAAGTGGCCCGTATCCCGCTCCCTCGAAATAACGTGGCGCCATTAGCCCGGCCACCACTCGTATGCCGCCGGTACCTGAGGTGCGTCGCTCAGTGGTGCTGCGCCTCTGTCCGGCAGCAGTAGCATGACCTATCCGCATGATTAATAGAATCACTGATCCGTTTCTATTATCCAATGTATGCATACGACTATGGAGCAGCACAGCACCGCACAGCCGTCTCCGTAGCATCGCATCTGCTGCTTCCCCTTGGCTGCTCTGCTCTGCTCGTGCTAGCCAGCAGTTTCTGTTCCGATTCTTTTGCTAGTGCCTACGCTACTCTGTTCCTTACTAACCTAGTGCTGTCAAGAATGGTCGATTGATTGACTTGCCATGATTACCTTGCAGCCCGACTTGTTTCAGATGGCCCATTAAAACGCACGAGTACGAGTTGGTGTAGTTTGTACTAACTCGACGCTGGCGTTGACGTGTAGCACGTACCACCTCTTATTTCCATCATCGTCGCGGCTAACAAGCGTCAATCTGAATTACATCATTGGCATCTCTATTGTTGGACCCGGCCAGCCTAGTGACAATTGCATGCCTGAGAGATAAAAAAAGAGCACATGGGTTCATTAGATCGCAAGAGGCGTCGTCTAGCATGTGTCTCTATTGGCTGCACGACTTTGCCAATCGGCCGAGGCCCTTTCAAAAGGGCTGCGCTACTGATCGCCCGCCATGCGCGTTTGAGGGAAATGAAATTGCTGCATGCGCGGTGCATTACAATAGTGCTGCTACTCCATGCGCCTGCACTTGCACATGCATATTCGCCGCATCTTGTGCTTTTGTGTCCAACACCGCGAGGCCAAGCGGGTTCACCACTGGCTGGGCCATGCCGCCTCCTCTCCTCCCTACCTACCTTACCATAGGGGGTGGCTCTGTTAGTCACCGGTACTCGCGAAGATGGGGAAAACGCACCAAAGGGAGAGACGCCATTGATGTTTTTTTGAAGCGAAAAGCTGAAATTGGTGCTGACCGCAAGTACAGCTACGACTGAACTCTACTAGAAAGATGGACCATCGACATAAGCTTGACCTACTATTCTTCCGTGCCGCCGCCAACTGTCGAGAGAGGTGGCGGGAAAATGGCCCATTGCCACGCCCCCCCAGGACGCTCGGCTCTCGCAGGGCCGATTGATGCTCGGCCGGGGAATATCTGAAAAGTACAGGTATGGATGTACAACGCACACGCCAATCCCTGGTAATAGTTGTTGGGGGTCCCGTTTGGAAGGGGTCCAACATGGCAAAGTCTGGCCGTGGCTGCGGGTGCGCATGGCATCACGAAACTGCTCCGGCGGGCGAAACGCATCGGCATGTGCTCGTGGGAAGTGCATGAAACGTCAAACACGAAACAAAACGAAAAGAAAAGTGTTTGCCATGCAATGTTACATGCTGATGTGTAGGCACAGGTATTATCGATAGAATAGGGAAGATGGATTTCTCACCGGTCAGCATGCCCCAGCAGACCCCAAGCAACGACCGGAAACGCCGTGCCTGGTGGGTTTGCGGATGTGGCACCAAGATGCTAATCCATCACATAAGACGACTGCCAGCCCAGCCCTCATTAGTGGCAGCCGGGGAGGAGAGCAGCCAGACAGACAGAGCGGGAGGCGCTTGTTCTGAAATGACTCTACGAGTATACAAAATGAGGGCCCATCTGGCTGTTTGCCGTTTTACGTGTAATTTCGAGCAGCAGCCGGAGACGTTCAATATCAACCGCCCACGCATTTGCTGTACCGTGTCTGAGATGATGCCCTGCATGTCCACCCGCTCTCTCTCTCTCGCCATGCCATGCCATGCCACGGATTACCTCACCGTGAATCTGGCATGCCCGTGTCAGCCAGCCAGGGCCCTCTAGCGGCTCTGCCGTGGACGATTGAAGCACTCAAATGCCGCTAGGATCAAATGCCACCTGGTGCCAGGCATTACCTTGCAGCTGGCCAGGTATACCGTAGTCGTGGATGCTTCCAAGGACTCCATTGCACGTGTGCGCTGCTTCTCTCTGTCTCTTTGGGCCGCCATCTACATGTACCTACCTACATGCAACAGGTATGAGTACGAGGATGCATCCAGGGGCGGGCATACTGTACGTGTGCACGCACCCATGGTTCACAGCAACCCAAAGCAAGCGTCGATTAATCAATTGATTGATTCATCGGGGCCTCCCTCTGGCATACGATACTACTCGATCAATACCACTGTCAATCCTCCTCACACCGCATGTACGAGTAGCCGCCACTGGAGGACTGGCTGCTGCGAAACCCCAAATGCCCAAAAAAGGCATCAATTCAACCGCATCCCTGCTCCGTAGTGCCTTTAGCGCTGGGCCAGGCTGCGCTAACAGAGCCTGGCAGCGCTCCACCGCAATGAATCTTTCTTTGTCCATCGGGACACTGTGGAGTGAGACTTTTGCGTCCTGCCCAGGTCCCCAGAGCGGTACTTGTGTACTGGGTACGGAACAATCGTCCCGAGCCGCCGCGCAGGCGTAGCACACTCAGGTACTGCTACCTGCCTGTCCCGAAGGGCTACTCGGACCGCTAGCAACGACGCCAGCTTGCTCTTCACCCGAGCACCAACCCGCTTCCTCTTCCTCTTCTCACTCTCTCGAGAAAGCTCTCATGATCGAGATGCCGCACGTATTCTGAACCAACTCCTTTCGCAAACGCCAGAGCAGCGCCGTTTCTCCTCACACGCCCCCTCCCCTTCTTCTGCTAAACTAATACTTGTTCGAGCACTCGTACTTGTCCAGCTGAGAGCAATAGAGTTTGCGTGCTGCCCGTCTGGTTATATTAGACCTGCAGTCGGCTTTGCTCCTTGTGTCTGGGCCCGGGACCCTTTTGCGATCAAAACGTCGACCTCTCGGTTTCATCCCTCAGCCCGCGTTCCAGAGACGAGCCTCCTCCTTGGTACTGGTAGCCCCCAGCCTTGCCCGACTTGCAGGCAGACGTCGAAAACACCAAAGCAGCTTGCATTCCTGAGAGGGCAACGCACAGAGCTCGCCTCGACTTCACGTGTTCTCATGCATGCGTTTGATAGCAAACCGCAGACAACGCAGAGCACAGAGCACATTGCATCATTCTGTATCCAAGCCGTTGCGCAGTAAGTCGGTCGGTTCGAGCAGTCATCCATCCTCACAGCATTTCTCAAGAAACATCAACGCTCCGAATCTGTCCATCCATACATGCACACCCCTGTTTGCTTGCTGGCGCGGCGCAAGGGTGAGCCGGTCCAGGAGATTTTTTGTTCCATCTTTTCTCGACAGGCCCACCCCTGCACTCTGCCCTGCACCCGGCCAGCAAGCCTGTCATAAAGGCTTGGGCCCCTAAAAAAAGTTACGTCGTTCGCCAGTTCCAGAAGCACTTGCTTTGGACGACCGCATTTTGGCACCGACCTTGAATCCATTTTCCCACCCTTTTTTTCCCACCTCAACCCACAGGCCGTTCGTTGCACCGTTTCTGCTTCACGCCTCTTCCTTCTTTTTTTTTCCCTCTTCTTCTTCTTCCCTTCCTCTCTCTCTCTCTCTCCTCTTACTCTCTTCGCCATCCCTCCTTTAGCCTTGATCATCAGCCCACCCTCCCGCAAACGCGGCTGACCGAACAGGACCCAGCCTTGACCACCCGGCAGCATCCCTCGACACAGCGCCCGTTGCCCATTGACGCCCCGGTCCGGCTTATGATCAGTCTCTCTCGCTAGCAGCTTGTTGCTTCCCGCTCTGCAGGCTGACTCGACTGCTCTGAATCCTCGTGGCCAGACGGGCTCCTTTTCTTCCTCCGCTTGGTTGGCACCTTGGGTGTCAAATCTCATCTGCGAAACTCGTCGGGCTTTCCGTCTCGCATGCGACATCTCCTTACGACTTGAACAGGCGTTGTCAGGATCTCGTTTCTACCTCGCCCAATATTCGATCAGCTTGCGCTCTCCCGTGACGAGTCGCCTGCCTTGTATCGTCCTCTCGCTTGCCCGCGCCTGCATACAAATATATCCTGCGACGCTGCCCCGCGGTGGCAACACACGTTCGAGTTATTGCAACGCCGCTGCACTTTTCCTCTTTCGATAGAGATATCCTCCGAGCTCAGGCATCGATTCGCAGAAGCGGGTGGAGTGCGCAAAGTTACGTTTCGTGGTGCCTAACATAGACGTCTGTTTCCGCGATCCCAAATTGGCGGCGACGACCCGAGAACGGCGGTGGCGCGAAGAAAACAAAGGACGACGGCCCTGACCTTCTCTACATCCCATCAGATCTCGAAAGGTATGTCTAAACACTGTCGATTTTCCGGGTCATCATTCCAGGAATGGGTCAAATGTCGGCTGGTGCTGTTGGTGGGTGGCCCAAGCTCTTGGGAACCTTCAACTGCTACCCAAGCCGACTGGGCGGTAAGAAAAAAGTCTCCGCGATGGCTTCAAACGGCTGGCGGACGACTTGATGGCTTGGCACCTGATCGACTTCCTTCGAATGATGATGACCCCCACGGTCTATTGTATGCGCGTATCTTTGGCACTGGGCTCATGGCTGACTGAAACCCAATAGCGTTCCAACCTGGCTCTCATAGATCGCCGTTTGGCATTTGGCCATACCATGTTGCCCCATACCCTCTCCTCGTCCGCAAGGCCGAATACGGTCATGTCTTCGGCGTCGCCCGAGGTGATGGACATCACCAACATGCTGAACAACAAAGGCGGCATGACTCACGGACTCGGGGGAGGCATGCCCGACCACCATCATCATCAGCACCACCTTGGCCTCGTTAAGCATGAGCCTACGATGGACCGATCAGCCTCTCCTCACATGTCTGAGCATTCTTCCTACTCCGCCCACAGCCTGTCTCGTGCCTATCCTTCACCAACGGCCATGCAAGCCCCCATGCAAATGCAGAACCCTATGCATAGTGCGATGCAGATGGGTGGCTTCGCCGATATGTCTGGCATGGGCGGCGTGCCCAGCATGGCTATGCATCATATTCCGCAGCAGCCACCGCAGCAGCAGCAGTCTCCCGCCGCTCCTGTGAAGGCCTACCCCTGCAGCACTTGTGGCAAGGGCTTTGCCAGGAGAAGCGACCTTGCCCGTCATGGTGAGTCTGACTACTATCAAGACTGAGAACTCATGGAGACCAATGCTAACATGTTCATTTATAGAGCGTATCCACACAGGTGTCAGGCCCCATGTCTGCGACTACCCCAAGTGCAACAAGCAGTTCATCCAAAGATCTGCCCTGACCGTTCACCAACGAGTCCACACCGGCGAGAAGCCCCATCACTGTGAGACTTGCGCCAAGGTAAGCTAGTTATGAGCGTTGCGCTCTCTGCTCTTTCGAGAGAGGGGGAAAAACAAAGCAGAACCCGCTAACTCGTGATATTATAGCCATTTAGTGATAGCAGCTCTCTGGCTCGACACCGAAGAACGCATTCAGGAAAGCGCCCTTACAAGTGCCCTTACGCCGACTGCCAAAAGACATTTACGAGGCGCACTACTCTTACACGGCATCAGAACCACCACACGGGCACCATCGAAGAGGCGGCGGCGGCCACCGCGGCGGCGCTCGCAGCCTCAAGGGCCAAGAACGGAAGCCAAGCTCGCTCCGACGGCGACCACATGTCCAACCACGGCTCGCCCCTGACGACCCCGTCACCCAGCCATCACACCATGATGTCTCCCGCCCTGGACCTCTCGGGATCCAACGGCCTCAGCCGACACGCCGAATTCCAGTACATGACACAGAGCGGCACGCTGCCTCCTCACCTCCGCGTGGGCAGTCCTAATTCGACAACGTCGGCCGCCAGCTACAACACCGGGATTCGGCCCACCTCGCACCCTACCGGCTACGGCCCCCCTCCCACGCTGGAGCCCAGCTTGGAGCAGCACCCGGCGGGAGCTGGAAGCGCAGGTGGCAGTCCTCACATGAGCCAGGTTGGCTGGCAATCCCCCCAAACCCACTCGCCATCTCACAACGGCGGCAGCTACGTCTACCCCGACCCCGATGGTTACCCACCCAACCCCTCGATGAGCCAGATGTACTACGGCGCACCACAGCAGATGCGACGGCCGCAAAGCACAGAGCCTGGTCTGGTACACATGGCTTAGTGGGACCAAATGCCATTGATGAAAGCCGAGTGCTTGTTGCCTGATGGCTCTTATCCATGATGACTTCGACATTGACACACACACACACTGCTGTACATCACTTTCCTAACTCCACATCAACCACGTACACGACTATTTTTGCCGGCTTGGCAGCACAGAGGGCGGCCATCTGTATGCACTAGGGCTGGCTGCTCTCTCTCTCTCTCTTCTTTTTTCTCTCTCCTCGTATTTCCTTTATTTTCTTTTTTTGTGTTGTTCCCTTCATATAGACTTTGGGCGATAGACTGGCGGACCGGAATCTTGACGATCATGGACTGAGCGTTTTCCATTTGACACGACGCGCAGGGCGGCAGGGGAGGAAAGACTGGAGTTTATAAGGAGGGGTGGAAGGACACCAAGTGTGTTTGCTTGCTCGTCTTTCTCTTTTTATTTTCTGGGTGGCATACAAGATGGGCTGGGAAACGGATAAGATATAGACGGCGGGAGAGCTGTCCACCTCTCTTCGATGACACATTTTCCTTGGCTGTTGGCACATTATTTAGACAAGGGCGCTCAAAAGCGCACCTCTTCGCGAGAAATTGTACGGATATACATTACGGAATACGCAGTATCCAATTGTGCACGAGACCTGACCTGCTTCTTCTTCTCTCTCTCTCTCTCTCTCTCTCTCTCTTTTTCGCTTTGTGATCAAAGTAAACTTTGAGCTTGTGATGCCCGACTAGCCAGTCGTTGTACAAGTCGTCCATGTGAAGTGTGCTGAGGGAAGGGAACTAAAGTGAGCCGATATGACGTGTAAAAAGAAGGGACGCTATAATTTCTGATTAGTCGTTCTTGTTCAGGCGGCAGCGAAAGAGCCAATCCGTTGCGCAGGGAATGAATGCTGGGGAAGAAGTGGGATCGGTGCGGATTTTACCGCTGACACAAAGTGAACACGGGGTTTTGCAAGAGAAGAGAAAAGGGAAAAGGGAAAGCTTGTGAGAGGAAGAAGAAGAAGTTGTTTTCCGGATTGAGGTGGGACAATTGGATGGTTTTGGGTGTGTGGCTCTGTGGCGATGGTTTGATTTTGGGATTTTGTAATCAAGTTTTCAGGAGGTGTTGGAGTAAATCCAATGTTTCATATGGGGGGATATGTGATTTGATTCCGAATTGTATACGGGTTGAAGGGACGCTTGCTGGTCTGCATTTTATTCCGTAGACGTGTCAAGTGTTGTAAGAGCATCTTGGATGAGTTTTGTGCCTGGTATATAAGAAAGAAGTCGGCAAGGATTGCTTCCGGCGGGAGGTAAGGGCTGAGAACTGACATGGGGGGGCACCGAGTTCCGGACAACTGGGCGACGGAGATGCTTATGCGTTTGATGGAGTAATAGCTAGCTGTCGAGGGGAAATCCGGGGAGATTGGCTGTAGTTCCTTGAATAATGTGTGGTATGTGGAATACTACATCGGATATGGACGTTTGTCGAGTCGTGGAATGTTTTTGTTTAGATTGGAGAGGATTACGGGGGTTGATCCGAGGCGGAAATGATTACTGTAAGCTGGGCGGATATACAAGTAAGCTTTGGCACTGTCAATGGGTGCTTGACGAGCCTCGTTCTCCTTGGAGTCGTGATATCTTTTGCCTCTGGCGGAGTGATTAGATTTTGCTCAAATCTGAGAATAATGAAATACACAGCTCGTCCCTCGGTATCACAAATTCAAAAATTCGTATAACATGATTACTATTAATTAATTCATCCCCGTTCAACCACCATCGTGAACGAAACACACAAAACGGAGAAGCTTAGCTACTCGTCGCCGGTTACCCAAGGTATTTTCACTTTATACCTTTATACAGACAAAGGAACATTCCGCTTTTCATTCTACAATCATGGCCCAAGCCTTGCACCTGGCACCAATCAGGATAACGGGGGGCGATCCGATCAGTAATCGTCGTGAATTTTCTATTACTATTCAGTGCGTGATGTCTAAAGTCCGCGATGCTCCATCAGGTAATTTTTGTTTGCCCTTTTTCGCCCTTCAGTCGCCTGCAGATGAGAAACCCCCGTTTCCCATGTGGTTTCCCGTGTGATGTGTGTTGCGTTCACGTCTTCTCCTGAACATCATGTTGATGATTGCATTTCATTGAAGAATAGAGAGAGGATTTAGATGTAGATGCATGTCCGTAAGAGGCAATTACAAGGTACGTGTAAGCCCAATTCCCTTTTGCAGAAATCCTGTAGGTACGGAGCAAAAGAGTAATAGCGCCCGCTCACCCTGAAGAACAGCAGCAATTTACTGGCGTTGAGCGCTGTAGCTTATTAGTATCTAGCGGCGTTGAACCCACGCCGGGGCCGGAGAGATTTGCGTGGGATGAAAGGAAAATGATCATCAAATCAATATTTCGACTCCAGCTTCGACCGAAAGAGGAGCCCAGAAGAAAGAAGAGAAAAAAAAAGGCAAAAATTCAAGAGAAATGAATGGGAAAGCAAGGCAGGTGGATGCCAGCCGCGTCGGTGCTATTTCTTGACGCCCTTTTCTCTCTCCCTCACTCACTCACTCTCTTTCTTCTTTTCTCACCAACATATATTCATCGTCGAATCCCATCTCTGCTCTTCTTCCCCTGGGAAGATCTGATGACGAAAATAGTCGTCGCCGATTAGCACGCCAAAAGGGATCCCCCCTGGTCACGCACTTACAAACGCCGTGCATTTTGGTTCCAACGTCCACTTTCTTATCAAGGTCACCTTGACGCCCTTTTTTCTATCCTTGCCTGTTTCTTCTCTGCTCCATTCCAAATCCTCTTCCCGTCCGAGGGATTCAAAGGGACAAGCTTAGGAGACCCCGGACAAAGAACCAAGGTCTGACTAAGAAAAAGACTTGGCCAGCGGCGAGAGCCGAGGCTGCGCGGCCGGTAGCGTCACTTTTTTTCGACTGGAATCGTTCAAATCCCATCCCATCCAATCCGCAGCAGCTGCGGACTAAAAGAGGCAACAATAACCTTTTTTTTTTTTTTTTTTTGGATTGATTTCTAATTTGATTGCTTCCCGTCTATTCCACATCATTACTCAGTCCCTTTGGCGTTTTCTGTCTTGGCCTTTTTCTCTTTTCTTTATTAATATCGCAAAAAACATATAATACCCTCACACGAACATCAATTCAGCCCATAAGCAACGTCATTTCCCGTCCCCTCCGTTCCATCCCACTTTCCCGCCGCAATCCCACTCAGACGAATCAAAAGATGAGTGCATCGCCAGTCATCGGCGTCCCGTCGCAACAACACCAACACCAACACCAGCCGAACCACCACTTCCACAACGACAGCCTCACTTCTTCCCCCCAGCCCGCGCGCCAGCCTCTGCCCTCGTCTGGACGGAGACCGACGACGGCCACGGCGGCGATGCGACAGGAGAAAGCGGCGGCGGCAGCGGCGACGGCCGGCCGCGGCGCCGGAGGGCTGATCCGGCTGGAGATTTACATGGATCTGCTGTGCCCGTGGTGCTTCATCGAGAAGCACAGTTTGGACGCGCTGATGCAGCGCTACACCGAGGAGCATCCCGAGGTGCGCTTCGAGGTGGCCTATAAGCCGTATTACATTGCGCAGACAATGGCCAAGCGTGAGTTGCCCCCTCTTTGTTTCTTCCTCTTCTCCTTTTTTTGGTGTTGTTCAATGCGATGCGATGCGTATCGACTTACAAATCATACGCATGGAAGATGACCTAATCATCTTGACCTTTACATGACGTTCTCACCAACATCAACACCCCTCCACCTTCCATCATCATCATCATCATCACCAATGCTAACCAACACTCCACCAGACAACGTCGAGAAGCGCTCCGTCTACGACCGCCTCAACAACCTCTACCCAAGCTTCCTCACCCGCATCCAAGTCACCGGCGCAAAGTACGACATCGCCTTCTCCATCCGCGGCCTCACTGGCAGCACCCGCCCCGCCCACCGCCTCATCGCCCTCGCCCTGCACGAGCTCGGCCCGGCCGCCCAGGCCCGCGTCGTCGAGACCTTGTTCCAGGGCCACTTCGAGGACGGCCGCGACGTCAGCGACGACGCCTGGCTCGTCGGCGTCGGCGTCGCGGCGGGCATGCCCGAGGCCGTGGTGAGGTTGGGGCTCGACGACGACGACGCCGCCCGGAGGGTCGATGCCATGGCCGACGCTGCGAGGGACGTCATTGGTGTCGAGGCCGTGCCGTGCGTCATGGTGCAGGGGCGGTACAAGGTCGGAGGGTACCAGGAGAGCCAGGTCTTTGAGAGCCTGTTTGACAAGATTCGGCAGGCTGGCGAAGCTTTCTAGATTTTGCGAATGGGTTCTGGGTTCTGATATCCTTCTGCTTTCTTAGGGGGGTTTGTTTTTTATATCTTCCATCTCGTTGGCGTCATATCCCCGGTGGGCGGTCTTCATATAGGAGCATTGCTTTTATTATTTTCAATTTCTTTTTGTCACGGTGTTTTCGGGATGGAATTTGGGGGCGCCGGTTGCAAATGATATCATATATAGCATTATGTTAGTGGTGTTGAAGGCGCATTATCTCGATTGGTCAATACCCTGGACCTCCAGGGCGGCGGCTTGGGAATTTATATATCATTTCCTTTTTATTAGTTTTGTCTTTTCTGTTAGTTTCACGGAATTTTTCCAATTAATTCCTATTTCGTTCAAAAAAAACATACAGAAGCAAAATCTGTAAAGCATCGTCCGGCACTTCCCCCGAGTCTCTATCTTGACGAAAATAAAAAGTAATGCCCCATTACCCCGTGGTAAGCTGTCGATTCATGTCGGGGATAATTTTTTTGCCTCGTCTTTCGTAATAGGATAAGAAAAGTGAAGCAAGAAAAGAAAAAGAAAAGAAAAACACCAATGCAAAAACTCCTCTAAACTCCATTCTAGTGCCTTCCTGCCAGCCCACCAACCTGTGAGTGAAAACCAATCTTTGTCGTCTCTTTTTTGTGTGTGGCCATTCGTTCTCCGGATCAAGTCGATGTGGGAAAAAAAGTGAAAAAAGATGTTGAAAGTAATGAAAAAAAAAAACAATTCGCCAGCAATTCCCCGTAAAATTATGTCCTTGCGCGTTATCCCGTACAGTTTGAATATGTGTGCCCCCTTCACAGTCGCTCCATCTCCGCATCATCGCCTCATGCCGCTGTAGTCGTTGAGCAGGTGCGTCATGTGCGTGTTGGTCGCCTTGCCAATGCGCTTGCCGGCCCTCTTCTTCTGCTGCTTGGGCTTGGCCGCCGCCGCCACGGCCTTGCGCGGGTCGTCGCTCGTCGGCTTCTGCCCAACGCTCACCAGCTTGCGGTGCATGTCGTCCAGGCTGGGCAGCTGCACGCGACGCCACATGGCTTGGAACTCGGGCTCGACCGAGTTGTGCAGCGACGCGTCGTCGGCCCACACGTACCGCGGGAAGTTGTCCTTCTTTGTGCGCACCACGAGGACCTTGTGCTCGTGCTCCAGCTTGGCCAGCGTGTCCTCGCAGTCGGGCCAGCCGTCCTTGAGGTCCTTGACCGACACGCCCGAGGCATCCGTCTTGCGCTGCAGATGGGCCAGCAGCGACGTGGCGTCCTTGACTCCCGGGATGATGGGCCGGTGCTTGTACGTGCCCGTCTTCCACGTCTGCTCGCTCAGGCTCGGATCCGGCCTCCATTCCACCCGCGGATGCCCCCTCAGCCCCTCCGTCAGCTCCTTCTTGTGCTCCTCCGTGTAGTTCCTCAGACTCAGGTGGTCGATGATGTCCGTGATGGACTTTGCGTCGCCCTTCTTCTTCAGGTACTCCACCGCAAACGTCATCTGCGTCTTGACCTCGGCACCGTATCCCGTCAGCTGCGGCTGCGAAAACGGCACTTCCGGAGCGACATCACGCTTCCTCTTTGATGTCGGCGTGTTGCTGTCTGAGGCGGCGGATGGCGAGGGCGAGGGCGGAGCGAGAGAGGCCGTGGCTTTGAGGCTCGACGGGTTGGACAGCTTGGACGCGGCCGAGGCGAGGCTGCCTCTGAATACCGAGGACTGCTTCTCTAGATACGACGACATGTTGGGCGGGGATGACCTAGCAGCGGCAGCGGTATCGTAGAGGAGGGGAGAAGAGAGAGAGGGAGCGAGGTGGTTGACGAGGGTTGATGAGCAGAGGTTGAAGCGGCAGAGTAAGTTCGTATGTATGGGGACGGGAAGAAGAGGCTGATGCGACACGGTGTGGCGCATTAGGCAATCAAGGTTGTGTGGCTTGACTCTTAATTTTTGCGGCTTATCGGCCTTATCGTTTGTTGAGAATGCCACGCAAGCAGAAACTGAGACCGGGGTGAATCCATATTTCAGGTCTCTTTGACTTTGACAATCAACTCAAGTCAGTGCGTCTTCCGGGCATACATTACATTGGACGAAGTACCTTGAAGTTGCCTTTATAATCGGGCCTATGAGGATAGCCGGTGCAAAGAGCCCCGTTCTCTTTGCCATTGCCAACATCAATTGCGGGCTTTTGTATGCGCATCGTGTCAACCAAAAAAAAAACATTGATTATCGTAGATATCTAGCCCTGTATATTTTCCGTCAAAAGGCATCATCTAGTTCATTCCTGTAACAAAGACTCCCAATGGTCTAGTGCCCGAAAATTCTTGACAGCACGCCTCTATACTGTCACGCTTATCAAAATATCCCAGATCCGTTCCCCGGCGTGTAACTGCATGCTTGAAAAAGGTAACATGTCGCAAATCCTCTCCCCAGCTCTTGTCCTGTTTACAACCCGCGCGCTGAAGCGAAAGCCCGGGCATGATCCCCCCCCTTTTCTTCTTCTCTTCTTTTGTTTTAAGATTTTATATTCGTTGTTGAAACCCTGTCATGGATAGGATGCGATTAGGCAGCCTGGGCAGTCTGCTCGGCGTTGGCCTGGATGTATTGGTAGGCGAAGTAAGCGATGAGACCGCCAATGGCAACAACGCTGTAGAGGCCGAAGCCGCCGCCGGTGGTGGAGTTGCCGACAGATGGGGTGTTGCTGGAGACGGCCTTGGGAACAGGGTCGCCGGGCTGCAGACAAACAAACGTTAGTTGTGAACAAAGGAGGACTGTCGCAAACAAGAGTTGATGGGGCGCATACCTGGCGCTTCAGGTCGCCGACGAGCAGCGCGGCGAGAGACTCGCGGGCCTCGTCGCTGTGGCCGACATCCTCGAAAGCCTCGGTGGCATCCTGGCCGGCGACGTCGAGCATGACCTCCTCACCACCACTAAGACACTGGTGTCAGCAAGACGAAGAAAAAAAGATGACATTTCCATGCAACATTGGCACTGTTTCCCCTCTCGAGATGAAAAAGAGGGGAATCCAACAACTGGTTGCCAGGATCGGGAACTGCAAGACGTACGGGTGCTCGTCGACAAACTTGGAGCAGTCGTAGACCTTGTCGTGGATCACGACGAAGAGGTCCTTCTTGGTGTTGTGCTCGGCAACATCCTGGTAAGAGTACTCTTGAGACATGGCGGGCGAATTGGGGCTTAACGCAAGCAAATAGGTTAAAAGAGAGAGTGAGAGTAAGAGAGAGAGTGAGAGTGAGAGAGAGAGAGAGAGAAGAGCGGCGAGAGACCCCAAAAGGAACTTGGTTTGGCAAAGTCGGTCAAAAAAAAAAGATGGTGGGAGAGAAAGAAGAGAAACAGCCGGTGCGAGTACGATAAAAATCGCTTTAACCGTATGGCCACAGCATCTCAGTTGTGCAGATGCCAACTAGCCATTTCACTCTGGCTGCTAGCGTTTGTCAGGCCCCATCAAATCAATTCCGTTGGGTCCGCAGGGGTCTTGCACCCGTCCAATCAGCCGCTGCAAAATTACCGCCTGGGCTGTTCTGATTCGCCTCGCTCCAGGGCATCTCATCAATCCGATCCTGAATGTATTCCGGCGGCGCTCTCAGCCAGCTAACCAGCTAATCTAGCCGTCCAGCGATCCCTTCAACTTCGCATCGCTTTTAAGCGCATCCCCCGTCTTCAAATCCCAGCATCCTCTTGTTGACGTCCTGCTTCTAGCTGGGCTTTCGGGTCAGCGACTGGCGGATCTTGCAGGAGCCCGAAAAGCCGGGGGCTCACCGGGGGTGTGGTAGCATTCGCTGATATGGAAGGCTTTGGAAGGCAGTGGTAGTATTGAATACTCCGCGCAATTCCCATGGGCAAGGCTCTATCTGGCCATGGCATCTCATGCCAGATGTCCTTACACAAAGTGGAAAAGGCTCCGTTGTGGATGAAAATCTCCCCAGCCAGCGTCAAGGATCCCTCCAAGACTATAAACTACATGTAGCCTTGACTCAATGGCACCCCCCAAAGACATCATATTGGATCCGGTCAAATAGTACCAATGAGCGTCGAACCTACCGGCATTTCCAGCACACCAGCAACCAACTCGGGTATCTCGAGCTCGGGATATGATCGGAAAGCACATGCTAGCCCCATCCCATCCTCTTATTCGCATTGCCCCAGAGCAGAATTAGCTCACAGACCAAGAGCGGGCTTATCTTAGCCTTGCTTCCAGGCCGTTGCCCCCCTCCCCTTCCGCGCTGTCCTTCCGACTCCTCCTCCAGACGGGACTTGTCCACGGTTGTTGAAGTACCTCAGTGAGCCGTCGTCTACTTTGTATTGGCTGTGCTGTGGCTTTCTCGGTGTTTGTATTCAGCATGTTCCGATTCCGAAGACCTCGGAAGATGCAACATGTTTCTGTCTACTGATCCTAAACCTCTCCTAGGTGCTGTGCTTTCTTGCGGTGGCACCTGTTCCAATAACTCCGGATGCTTGATACTGTAATGTTACTGTTACATATTATTGCTGCTACTGCTACATCGATATCACGGAGCGTCTTGTCTCACTTCGTAATCGCAAACGGTTGGCTGGCCTTGTCTCTTGTCTCAGCGGCCCCGCGTCATGCTCGGAATATCCGTGGACTGCTGAGTACGTAGCTCTCCACAGGTCCGTCTCGAGATGCAAGGCTGGGGGTATCATCCCGCCGTAACGCATATTTTGTGCTCGTACACGATTGCGCCAAGCACGGAACAGCATTCGCCCAAGTGAAAATCTCGTTTCAATGTACCGAGTGTGCTTACTGTAGTGCTTTCAGTTAGGTATGTACTACGAGTACTCATTCTTACCACTCTTCTAGCGATGCCCGCGCTTCCATGCAGTCAGATGGACGATTCCCAAAGCAGAATTTCCCGTGACACTACCAGGGTCGGGATATTCGTGTTTCTATAGTCCAAGGCCCCAAGCAGTGGTGCGTATGGCCAGAGGCGGGGTACTGCTCAGACAGTTGCTGCTCTGTTCATTGCTCATCTTCATTCTTTGACTCTATTAATCCATCGAAAAGCATCGTCTCCGTCTTGAAGCACCTTTCTTCCCAAATGGCCCAATCATAAAATCACTAAATCATCGCTTTGAGCTGCCACCACCAATGTCCTGACCCAGGCGGTAGCCCGTCACTCGGTCCCATTCAATCTTCTGCCTCGTCACCGGCAGCTGTCGCCGCAGGCCCTTGAATGCACCTTCGCTCAGGCTCACGAAGCTCTTGTTGAGATCTTCCTGGTACTTCTTCTCTATCGACGCAATCTCCTTGACGACTCCGGCGCCGGTGCCCGAGGGGATGGATGCGCTGACGGCCTTGTTGGTAAGCAGCCGCACATTGCCGTCTTCGTAGTAGTGCACGTCAACCATGATGGTGCCCTCGAGGTTTCCGGAGCTGGGGTCAAAGGTGTACACGGATCTCCATCGGCCGTTCCTATAACCTGTAAGTATCTGTAGCGTATCGTATGCTGTCGAATGTTCGTACCAGAAGTTGTTGGGGCTGTATTTGTTTGCGACAACGACAACGGCAACCTTTGAGTCGGATTCGACAGGGTATGCGCCAAGGGCAGCGTTGGGGAAGTGCTCCTTGACATAGCCTCCCAAGCTCTTCAGTGTTGATTTACTACCACAACGTTAGTCGGCTTGGAACTGGTGCCAGCATAGTTTCCGCTGCCAACCACTCACACCAGGTCCGCCTGTGATCCTTCCAGCAAGTAGCTCTGCACCGCACTGGCTTTCTGTAACCCCAGTTAGCCCCAGCTCGCCCTATTGTAGCCGCTCATGATGTCAACGTGCCTGGGCCACATGGTCCACCTCGAAGCTGGAGGAGCTCTCGACATCGTAGTATCGTCCGCCGCCCAGCGAGTTGTGCGGGCTGATCAAGACCTTTCGGGCAAGTTAGCCGTCTTCCGTCCCCGCAACACGTGTATCCTCGAGGTGCCGTACTGGCTGGCTGCTCCCCGGCAGCTTGAGTGTGATGAACTGCTCCTCGTTGTACCGCTCGAAGGCTGGCGCCAGCTCGTCCACGATGTTGGGCTCGGAGGCCGTGAGGGCCTTGATGTCTGCAGAATTCGCGCGTCAATGGTTGCTCCTCGAAGCTTCAACAAGTATTCCCGCCTCGGGCTGCATCGTACCGGCAACGACATCTGCGAGCTAATAGAAGTCGGGAGTTCAGAGGTTAGCTTGCCAACGATGACGCGTAGGAGGGGCTTGGAAGCAACTCACCTCTCCCGGGGGAGCTCCCTGGACAAAGGAAGAAACCGTCTCGATATGCGACATTGTAGAGGTTTAGCTTGGAGGAGATGAGGGAATCCGACCAGCTCTTTGGGAGCTTTTGACGTACACCGCAATCGGGTAGGGGCCAGGAGATGAAGCATGGGCGGGGCATCGAGGGGCAGGCGGCTGGTCTCCATATCCAATCGCTAGCGGGGTACACAGCCCGACTATGGCCCTTGGCAGTGGTCGCACGTACTCTGTTACCAATTCAGCTTGCATTGATCCCTAATCGTAAGTGGGCATCAAGGCCGTTACAGATGCTCTTATTATAGGCAGAAGAGTTGCCCGGGCTGTCTTGTGTCTTGTTGCTGGCGAATGCGGCTTGGTGGTGCATCTTGAGTCCGAGAACTAAATCTCTCGATGCACAATCAAGTCCCTGAGGCATAGATTTCGCACAGTGGCATCAAATGTCATATGTTACATAAGGCTTTGTTCTCTATTATTCACACTTATGCTAGAAAGAAGTTTTAGAAATTCAAAGATAAAGACACACGTTACTCGCTCCCCACATCCTTAGTACTGAACCGTCTTTTTAATACTGTCGTAAATTCCTGAAAAACACCGTTAGCAAACCAATCCAACCTACCCGAGAGGATGTATATCTGGAGATACTCACTTGCAACATCCGGGACGTGAAACTTTTCAAACATGAGAGCGTTGTGGATACTCCATCCAGCAACACGAGACACGGGAGCCTCGAGCCTGTTGAAGGTATCTGCGTTCTCTTGAATGGCGGCAGCCACCTCGGCACCAACACCGGCGTTCACCATGGATTCATGGACGACCAGGACTCTTCCAGTCTTCTGAACGCTTTCAAACACAGCCTTCTTGTCCCACGGATATATTGTGCGTAGGTCAATCAGCTCGACGGAGATGCCCAAATCCTCCTCGGCCTGCTTGATGGCCGCCATGCAGTTGTACAACGGCTGACCATATGAAACAATGGTGACGTCCTTGCCCTCCTTGAGGACTTCCGCCTTGGATAGAGGAAGCTCATACGGTGCCACGGGGACCTCCTCCACGGCGGCCCGGTACAAGATCTTGGGCTCCATGAAGATGCAGGGGTCGTTGCTTCGGATGGCCGCCAGCAATAGTCCCTTTGCTTGCACAGGCGATCGGGGCATGATGACCCGCAGTCCAGGAACGTGTGTGAACAAGGCCTCGGGAGACTGAGAGTGGTACAGGCCACCGTGGCCGACGGTTCCGCAGGGCATGCGGACCGTCATGCCCCCAGCACTCCGGCCATTGGTGCCCTCGTAGTAGCGCTTCTTTGCCGCCTCGTTGACAATCTGGTCAAAGGCGGGAAAGACGTAGTCGGCGAACTGGATCTCGGCAACGGGCCGCATTCCCTCGACGGCCATGCCAATGGCGAAGCCGAGAATGCCCTGCTCCGTCAGCGGCGTGTTGAACACCCGGTCGGCTCCGTGCGTCTCTGCGAGCTTCATGGTGCATCGAAAGACGCCGCCAAAGGCAACGTCCTCGCCAAACACGGAAACCGTCTCATCCTCCGTCAGGGCGATGTTGAGGGCGTCGTTGATGGCCTGGAACAGGTTCATCTTCTTGGTCGCGCCACGGAGGGCGTCGGAGGAGATCTCCGCGTTCTGCTTGGCTATCGCCGACGTGTGAGCCAGCAGAGGGGTTGTCGAGTAGTCAATGGGCAGGTTGAGCTTTGCGTTCGGGGGGTGTGTGGAATAGCATCGTGCCAGGTTCAGAGGTGCTGATGACGGAGCTCGGGGATGCGCCAGCGCTCCCTTCAAGTGACGAACCGCCTGACGCTTCATGGTGATTCTGATGCCTTGGACGAGGATGAGGATCAGAGGAGAGTCGAGGAATACGGGGTCCAGGATATTGCGATTCCTGCGCCCAAAGTAATTCTCATCGGTCGTCGTCGGTTTAGACGGATGGCAATGGCGCTCGGCTTGCTGCGGCCTGTCGCGGGGCTGGAGCCGGCAGAATTGGCGTTCTCTGGGCTAGACGGTGAAGCTAAGTGATAAGCATGGGGTAAAGTGGTCTGGAGAACCGAGGAGGTGCGAGCCTTAGTAATCTGGAGTTTATAGTTGTTTACAGACTCCGTGTAGTCTAGGAAGAAGCATCAATACTGTTGTGCGCAGAAGAGATTGGAGTTATCAACAGTTTATAAGTGCAGAGTTATGTACATGTACTTTGTAAGTATGGAGAGCCTGTTCAAGCCGCCAATGAGTTGAAATGAGCTAACGAGTGTGTTACTGTTACTTGTCACACTAATACTACCGAGTCTCTGTTACAAGAAGAAAAAAAGGAAACAATTGCTCTGAATAACTCTGGAATACTTCTTTCACGTATTGAGTATTTGGTCGCTCAAGATTAAGATGCCAAAATCCTTGGCCGGTGGCTGGTGTTGTTGCCAAGAATCGTCTTCGTATAGCTTCCGCATAGTGCACACCCCTTATCGCTATACCAGAACCAGGACGCGTGCTCTCGGCAATGTATTTGCACCAACAAACCCCTCTCGATAGTCTTCTCGAATCTGTGTCGCGTACTCCGTATTTCTACAGGCTCAATAAAAATCGGCGGCGGCAATTCTTCCAATTATAGCTCTGCGTCTCTCGCTCCGCCGTGCCGCTTCCGGGCCTGGTGCCGTCCTCCCGGCCGAATCTCCGATTTGGGTCGTGTTGCCCGGCCAACGAGCCAAGGCTTGGCAATCTGACCTGCAAAACTCAGCCCGGTGACGTGTATAATCGGTTAAACGGCCATGGCATTGTTTTGAGTTGTTTGTAGAGCATGTGGAATTGTGGTTTTTCTTCTTTCAATCGCTTCTTGAACTTCTTTCCAGCGTGAATTTCATAGAGATCGATGCGTTTTCGAGTTGATGCGTTCTGTATACTAGCGAGCTCCCGCTCGATCACGACGTTACGATGAGCGATACCGACGTACCGCGTGCGCACCACCACCGCAACCGCAGCGCGCGAGGCGAATCATCCAGAAGAGACAGGAACAGGGACAGGGACAGGCCGCGGAAGAAGGAATCGCGGACGCGGAGAGGCGCCAGCAGCGCGGATGAAGGCAGAGCCGACAGACGCAGCAGGTCGCAGTCGCTCTCCGCAGGGGCGCTGGCGCAACTGAACCAGGATAATGTGAGGCAGCAGAGACAGGCTGATCGCGAGCGGAGGAAACGAGACCGCGACCGAGGGAGAGGAGAGGACGATGAGAGAGCCCGAGAGCGCGCGGAGAGGCATCAAAGGCGAGAGCGAGAACGCGAGCGCGAACGGGAGCGGGAGCGGGAGCGGCAGCGGGAACGAGAACAAACAAGAGCAAGAGAGAGGTCGCCCAGTCCCGACCCGGAGACTGAGCCCAGCATTGTGCCAAAGAAGTATCGCAAACCTAGCAAGCAGAAAAAGTCCAGAGTTGTTAGCGGGGCAGTGATGGAGGAGGGGAGGTCCAAGGGATGGCGGTTCGGGTTTGGGATTGGGGGTCACTCGCGGGATGATAGCTATGACAGTCTTAGAAAAGAAGACATGTATAGTCAGCCGGAGAAGAAGAAGAAAAAAGGGGGGTGGTCCAAGAGAAAGAAATGTAGGTTGGCGATCGGGGACTGCTTAGAAGTATCACTAACCTTTTGTTGCCAGGGATCATTGGAGGAATAGTTGCCCTCGTTCTCCTCATTATCATTATCGTGGCCGCTGTGCTCGGCTCAAAGCACAAATCTGGCGGTGGTAGTAGCGATGATTCGTCGTCTGGGTCTTCTGCAAGCAGCAGTGATGTCCCGCTCAAATACAGAAACACAGATCTCGACCCTTCGACGTGGGCGAGCACGGAGGATTTCAACACCACCTTCACCGACCAAATGGTTGGGAATCTTCCCGTCATGGGCCTTTACTCGAAATGGGACGATTCTGCTCAGGCGAACAGCAAGGTGCCTGCGCTGGACAAGCCCTGGGGAGACTATTCGAAAACACCGGCCAAAGGAGTCAACTTGGGAGGGTGGCTATC